>NW_024609884.1:67132722-67732722 GCF_016920785.2 Ixodes scapularis | reverse complement strand
TCTAAATGGGAGAGGGAAATTGTCTTCGCCACCAGGGGGGCCACCGAAGATTTTGATCCAAGACCAGGAATTTCGGTCTGTATCTCCAGTGACGGAATTGTCCACGGAGGGTTGATAAGACTTGGAAGCCAATGCGCATGATGGGGTGCTGCGACGGGTAGTCCTACGAGAAGTCGGTGAAAGCTAGACTCCGTCCGTCAAAGTATCTTTTGGCACAAGGGTCGAGCATGTGAGTGCGAAGCCAGTCGAAGATAATGACGGCATGTTTCTTGTTCCCGGAGAACAGGTACTGGAGGTTCCTTGGCCTCAGCAATGACAAGATCACTAGATGTTGCGCGGGGGAGTCCAAGGCATACGCGCAAACTTCGCGCAATCATGTATGTCAAGCGTTTCTCCAGTGTTGGTGAGAGGCCATGTAAAACAGGAATGGAGTATGCGATAGTCTGGCGTACTAGAGCTGTATGCAATAGCAGTAGTCCATCAGTCGAGCCTCCCCATCTGGCACCTGCCACATATCTAAGAACGTTAATGACCCTGCTGATTTTTTCCTCAAGCATGTTAATATGTCTTGACCATGTGAGGGAGCAGTCCAGCGTAACTCCGAGAAAACGATGCCACTTCACCTTTTCAATATGTTGTCCTTGAAGTGTCAATTTAAAATTCTTAAGGTGCTTTCTAGTAAATGGAAGAAATGCAGATTTTTGAACTGAAATGTCCATGCCCCTTTCACGAAGATAACTGTATGTGTCATTAAGGCCATACTGCAGTTGTTCTTGTAGTTTGGTCTCAGAAGACCCAGACACCCATATACAGATATCATCAGCGTAGATGGACACATTCAGTGGTGAAGGAAGTTTACTTGGCAGTTCAGCCATGACTACATTGAATAAAGTGGGGCTTAACACGCTGCCTTGTGGCACACCGTGGTGCAGTTCATGTTGTTTGCTATTTCCCTCACTCGTGCTTACAAATATCTTCCTGTGCATGAGAAAGTTGCGTATACAGCGGATCATACGGCCTCGTATCTTAAGCCGTAGAAGTCCACGGAGAACATGTTCGTGACTCACGGTGTCAAAAGCACGATGCACGTCTAGAAATACAGCGATCGTCATATTTCCGGATGCCCGTTCATGTTCAATAGTTGTTACAAGATCTAAGACTGAGTCTATAGTGCATCGTCGAGGTCGAAATCCAGTTAATTGTTCCGGTAATACATCGGTTGTTTCCATCCACCATTGTAGACGTGATTGAATCATCTTTTCGAAGATTTTTCCCACACAGCTTGTCAGACTGACTGGGCGAAATGATCCCAGCTCTTTCGGTGTTTTTCCCGACTTCAGTAATGGAATTATCTTCGCTAGTTTCCATGAAGCTGGGAAGGTTTCTCTGTTCCACACATCATTGTAAATATCAAGTACACTCTAAAACCGGTCTCTCATAAAAAACACTGTCCCTCTGATTTTAGAGGGGACAGCGATACTTTCAGGGGGAAAGTTCTTTTTAAGAGGGAAATGGAAAAATAAATCAGCAACATTCAGAGGGACACCAACATATTAAGAGAGACCAAGGAATCCGTTTCCTTTGTCCCTCTGAGTAGGGAAGACCGACAGAAAAATGCATGCTTCTCTTTTTATATTAAGAGGGGACTGGTCCCTCTTAACTGGACCAATGTAGTTCGGTCAAGAGGAAAGGTGCCGGCGCACTAATCCACGACAAAGAGTTCGGACGGTGCTAAGGTTTGGCGCCAATTCACGGAGCTGGAAACGGTCGTGGCCGGAAAGTCGCAAGCGTCATGGTGGTCGTTTAACTTCCTTCGGGTGAGTAATCCTGTTACATTGACGCTTTGTTTTGAGTACATTGTGGGTGGGAATAACGAGCCATCAATATTTTCACTCTGGCTGTGAAATGCACGAGCTTTGCCCATAGAGTGAGAGTTTTCAGCTTGACTGCAGCAGTCCGCGGTCGCCTCCTGCATGGATCTCCTCGTTCAGCTAGGACAAAGCGTCGCCCGTCGTTGGCCCTGCCGTGAGCCGCATGGCTGTCTTTCGCACAAAACACTTATAACGGTATTATTCGGGCTAGGGTGTCCCAATGTGTATGCTTCTGTCTTAGGCTGGCGATATCAGACCATTTTGTGTCCCACGCTTTTGTCTACTTTTTAATTTCGAACGCGCGTTCGGTCTTCTCCCAGCTCGAGCTGCAAGTTTTGGGACTGCTACCCCGCCATTTTATAACCGGCAATTTCTTTGCTCTTTATTCGTGAGTGTGCACTGTCGGCATCGGGTACTACAAAGGATGGTATCAACCTCCCGAAGGCGAAGGGGAGATAAAGTTACCCGCTCGTCAGCAGTCAGTGTTCGTGACCGTATATGGTAGACATCGTTAGCGTTGAAGAGGGTATCATTTTTTGCTTCAAGTGGGAGGCGAGCAAAAAGCCATAGTGTGTGTGTCTGCGCGCGCGCGTGCGTGTGTGTGTGTGTGTGCGTGCGTGCGTGTGTGTGAGGAGGATGGAACCATCTGATTCAAATGAAAACAAAAACAAGTTCTTTCGCGCGTTCGCTTTGCGTTGCCATGAGCGTCTAGTCCAGAACGACGCGACCGTCTGCGGAAAGAGGGGAAGGGGGCAGCGGTGGCCCGGGAGCACATGTTTCTTGTTTTTTTTTTTTTTTTCCCTGGAGTGTTTTTTTTTTTTTTTTTTTTATATATATCGTTATATATTGACGGTCGCGGCCGCAAAGCTACCGGTCTCTTTTTTTCTTTTTCGGCGCCGACCATGCTTTTCTTTTTGGAGATTTTATGCATGTTGTTTGTTTTCGGCTTTGTTTGACAACGGCCGTAAAGTGACTGTTACAAATCTTGTTTTCAGAGTGGGGCAATGACTACGAACGTTGACATGAGGGGAATAAGTCGGGGGTTCTGCTCGGAAGGCTCGTCTAGAGAGTTCTACCGGGACCCTGTGCACTGTGGAACGCACCACCCGGAGTGGTGTGCTTACTGCGGCCACCCGCTCACAGCGAACTCGGTGAGTATGAACTTTTTATATTCTGGTATGTACGTAGGCTCCATTCACGTTCTGTTAGCATAAGCGTTTTTTCTGAAAAAAAAAAAGAAAAAGAATAAACGAATTTGCTTTCTAGAAAACAAAAAAATGCATCAGATCTTTTCTGCAGCTTCAAGCCGCAAATAAAATCCATGTTTTCCAAGGCAGAATTTTGAGCAAACCTCGCTCTCCGCAAACTTCGAACTTTATGGCACCAACAACGCATGTTTGTTTTATGTAATATATTGTTTTAATTAAAGTTTTACAAAATTACACTAAGCCCTGGTCAAGATCAAACCATGTAAAATTGTTTTTCGTGCGAGTCAGTACTCGCACAAAAAACAATT
Organism: Ixodes scapularis; assembly: GCF_016920785.2. NCBI lineage: Eukaryota > Metazoa > Arthropoda > Arachnida > Ixodida > Ixodidae > Ixodes > Ixodes scapularis. The sequence goes on along the minus strand of NW_024609884.1, from coordinate 67,729,335 downwards.
TTACGAGGTTTGATCTTGACCTGGGCTTAATATAATTTTTTAGAACTTTAATTTAGAAAATTTATTATATGAGAACGAACATACGTTTTTGGTGCCATAAAGTTCAGTAAAATCATACATCCTTGCTTTATTACCTACAATATTTAATAGTTATACTTTTTTAGATGATCTATTCAGTCACTACAGATTGGGTTTCAAATCTCTTAACGGTTCGCATTTTATTTTCGCACTTGTTTCCTACAGCCTCCTTGAAAACAGGTAAAAGCGATCAATTACCTTCATTGTAATTCCCTCTCTTTGTGTCTAAAAAAAAAAAAAAAACACTACGATTTCTCATTTAGCTGAAGGTGAAAGCAGGGCTTCGGTTCCAAAGCACAATGGTCACCATGCTGGGAAAACTGGAGGAGGTGAAGAGGGCCTTCTGCGGAGACGACCCAACAACATTTTTGAACATTGAAGACCACCTTCGTTCTCGATTGGCCAGAAGTTCTCTCATCACCACGGTAAGTGAAAAAGCGGATGCAAAAATAGAAATGTAATTTCGACGCTGCCACAATTTTTGAACAATTGCTGCTTGCAGGACAAGCGTACCCCAGACGAAAGAGTTCCAGGACCCAAGATTTTCTTCAGTTCGGAAAAACAGATCGTTCAAAAACAACAGAAATTCTGAGCTTCTGCTGATTGCAAGAAACGCCGCGTAATTTATTTTAATGCTAGAAAGCATGTAACTACACTCTAAAAAAAAACAAAAAACATGAATCTACTTCCCCGAACAACATTTAGATAGCCAATAACCGTAACTCACGGAGGCAGCTCAGCGAATCACGTTGCCGAAACATATGATTAGACCAAAAAACGCAGTCTGAGTTGTGACATTAAGCAATAGAAAAAGTCACGCTTGCATTGCTTAGTATCACAACTCAGACTGCACTTTTTTTTGTTGTATAATCATACGTTTCGGCAATGACATTCACTGCGCTGCATCCGCGCGTTAGGATGATTGGCTTTCCAAGTGTTGAACGGGAAAGTAGACGCACGGGCTTTTTTTTAGAGTGAAGTGTTATTTTTTGAGATATCCGCTGTAAAAAGGCAGTTTCAGCACGGTCACATTGTTATTGCTTATGATAGCCAAAAAGCGTCACTTTGCAGCACGAAATTTTTTGTGTGATAATTCCTAAGAAACGCCAATTTCTGGCTTCGTTCTAACGTCTTTTTTATCTGTATAAGCTACCAGAAAATCGTTATAAAATTACTATTTTTATATTTATTGTATTGTGTCATGGCAAATAAAACATGTGTTTACTTTTAAAGATTGCTACTGTTTTATTTTTCATATTGATTTCGTTTATCAAACATGATATACCGATCAATTTTCACTTCTGCTACGCAGCATAGAATAACTTTGGCTAAACAATATCAGCGAAAGTGCGCGAATTGCATCACTGCACTGCAGCATGTCAGCTGACAGTCAAAACACGAAGGAGCAGAAATTCTACGATAAAATAAAAGAGATAACCTAAAGCCGGGGTCACACTGCTTATACATCATACAAAATACCCTGTGCAGACATGTTCCGAAACGAGTCACCGCGACATCCGTGCTTCGAATGTCATGTAACAAAGCTACCTCGTGAATTGGTTGCCTCGTGGCGTACGAGGCACGGATGTCGGGGTGACTCATTTTGGAACATGTATGCGCAGAGTATTTTGTATGATGTAAAAGCAATGCGACCCCGCCTTACCGCTCATTCACACTGGAAGCGGATCCGCGTTCGCAAAGCGGTTGCGAACGCGGTTGTATAAAGATCCAATACAATTGCACGCGCACTTGATGTCATCGTGTGCGGGTGCAATTGCACTGGACCTTCATACAACCGCGTTCGCAACTGCTTTGCGAACGCGGATCCGCTTCCAGTGTGAATGAGCGGTTAAGGGGGACTATATACCCCTGCATTTTAAGCGGGCCACCGTCCCTCCAAATTTAAGGGGGAAAATATCTCAAAAATGTCCCTCTTACTAAGTGGGACTGACCTCGAATTTAAGGGAGACGCCTTATCGCTTACTTTAAGAGGGGTGGTGTCTCACTTAATTAAGAGGGAGCATCCCCATGTAATATTAAGAGGTCTGTCGCCCCCCTTAAAGTTAAGTGGGAAAAAATCGAAGAAATGTCCCTCTTACTAAGTGGGACCGGGCTTAGAGTGTAGGCTGCGCAGTGTTCCCGGCCCGAGATTTGTAAGTGCTTCATAACGAATGTGATCATGCCCAGGGGCTGTATGCTTACGAGTCGTTCGTAACGCCTCATTAAGTTCATGAATGGTGAAATTATAGTCGAGTTGCCAGTGTTGGGAATGAATTTCTTGAGCAACGTCTTTCAGTGCAGCTTCACGAGAGGCACAATATTCTGGTGATAACATTGCCACACCTGGTTGAGATAGAGAAACACAAAACTCATCAGCCACTATCACTTCGGATGTTCCTCGTGAAAGTGCCAGTGCCCGAAATGGACGTTGTTGCGTAACAGGGGACCTAAACGAACGCAATATGTTCCATACCATTTTAATTTTGGTGAAAGGAGAAAATCTGGCACAAAGCTTTCTCCAATGACGCTTAGCCAGCTTTTGTAGCTGTCGGCGCATTTGAGTATGGAGGTGTTGAGCCTCGCGATAGTCTTCGATTCTCCCAGATCTCCGATACCTTCTTTCAGCTTTGCGTCTTATAGCCCGCAGTTTTTCATATTCGCCATTTACACAACCACGGTCTTTTGGAACGGGCACCCTACGTGTAGCCTTTTCAAAATTTATGCTAATGATGTTTTCGAAGTCTTCGAGAGACTGAATTTCTTCCACCTCTTTGTTATTTAAAAAGCGGAACATTTTCCAGTTGGTAAAGTGTACCCGGTGCGGAATACGATTAGCAACAATCCGGGGATGGTGTATCAGTATGGGAAAATGATCACTGCCACGCGTGTCCAAGTCTGTGCGCCAGTCAAAACTCATGTGAATGATCGGAGGAACACAAGGTCAGGTCTAGGCAGCTTGAATAGTTTACACCTTTCAAGTATGTTGGAGAGCCGTCATTCAGAATGCACATGTCATACTGGTCTACCAGGCTTTCGATAAGGTTTCCTCGAGGATCGCAGTGGGATCCGCCCCATAGGGTATGATGGGCGTTAAAATCTCCGCAAACAACGTAGGGACGTTCAAGTCTTGTGAATAATGCCTCGAACTCTGCTCTTGTCACAGTCTTCTGCGGTTCTATATACACGCCTACTACAGTAAGTGAGGTCGTGCCATAACTGACTTTGCAGACGACATACTCCAATGCACTTGAATCTAAAGTAAATAACATAATCGAGCCAAATTCTTTACGCACTCCGACTAAGCATCGACTTGGTCCTTTTGGCCTCTTTGATTGGTACGTAACATAGTTAGCAAGTCGAAATTGATTATTTACACGCGCCTCTGATATTACCAGAATGGGGAAAGAATATTGTGCAACAAATTGTCGAAAGTCCCCTGATTTTCCTTGCAAGCTGTTAGCATTCCACTGGAGGATAGATGTGCGCTTATAGACCTCAGCCATGGAGGTATCCACTCACCAATGGGCATGTTGACCTGATGAGTGGTTCCATGGCCAGTATTGCCCTAACTTCCGGAAGGTCGCTAGAACCGGGCAGCGTTCTGATTATTGCTCTAAGCGCAGCAAAAAGCATGGGAACAATAACTTGTCCAAGGTCGTTTTGTTGTTCCTGAGGTATTCTACCTGGAATTGCAGCAGCTGGTGGGTTGCGTTCATTGTTCTTTCCTCTACGAGGTGCTGCTACCGGCGGCCGTGTCGTAGGATCCGAGGTATTTCTTGACAGAGGAATGTCTTGCTGTAACATTGCTTTTGATCTGCTCCTATCTTCTTTTGGTGCCCCTTGTACAACGTCAGAGTACGTTCTCTTCGTTGATTTCTTTAGATTTGCAGATGGTGGTGGCCTTGAAAAACGTACAATGTCTGGGTTCGGGTTCGGTTTCTTTGCTCGATAATCCCTACCGTTCACGAGTTCCTTCTTGTGTACGTTTGTCGCGGACTTCTTGCATGGGCATCCAGCAAACGTTGAGGGATGTGGACCTTCACAGTTGGCACACTTTGGGTCTTGCAAAGATGTACACGCCTTGTGATTGTGCGGCCCAGCGCACACTTTACAACGTTGTGGACCACGGCAGAATTTTGAAATGTGCCCATATCTTTGACAGTGAAAGCATTGGATGGGTGGGCCAAAGTATTCCTCTACAGGGTGAGATGTGAAACCCATTAAAATGCGCTGTGGCATTGGGCGATCCGGACGGAAACGAAGAATGACACTCTCAGTCTTGTGTTCTTCGACTTTGCCGTCATCCTGTCGTCAGTAAGCAATCTGGCGCTGAACATGGAGGACGCCGAAATCTTTTAAATGTTCGAGTAGCTCACCGTCCGAGTATTCAAGAGGGACTCCTTTGATTTTCCCGAGGTTCCGTGAGTATGACTCGGGGACACTCGTGGTCACCTCGATGGTACAAAGCGATGTGACAGCAAGAAGCCTGTTTGCCGCTAGGAGCGATTCCACGCTAACAGCAAGGCTGCCATCCTTGTTGATGCGGTGCAAAAGTAGTTTCTCTTTGGCGATGCCAATCACTTCGTTGGCAACAACATTGGGATTGATGCGCCAGAAAGATTTTTCTCTGTTGACTGTTTTGAAGACTACTGGTATCCCTGCAGGGCGGTTTTTCTTGTATCGGACTTCAGTGAAAGGGTTCTCGTAATCGTCCAGGTCGACGTCTTGCATGTGATCCTGACTGCCTCCCTCCGATGGGGCGACTGTGCCGTGAACAGTGTAGGTAGAGGTTTGGTCGTCGTCGGATAGTAGATCTTTATCAAAGTCCGGGCATCGTCGCTTGGTTGGGATTTTTACAGTACTGGTAGCCATGACAACTGGTGACATGGCTACGGCGTTCTGAGTTGGCTGCTGAGCACTTGCATGTGATGGTCCGGGTGTCCCGCCCTCGGAGGTCCCTGGAGCCAGCGATGGAGCTTGTTCAGACATCCTTGAGGTCTTCGGCCCGGGGCTACTGGTGAAGTACCACCCTGGGCCGGGACCGGGAACTTGCTGCTTGGTGCCGGAAATAAAATTTCACGGCGTATCACCCGTAAAATAAAAACAGATGACGTTTTCGAGGGAGCAGATGCAAAAGGCTTCCAATCTCTCTAAACTTCGTCGTCGTTCCTCAAGCCCGGGAGATATAATCATACAGTAAAAGAACAGAATGTAGAAGCAGAACAGGCAGAACTGGGAGTTCAAGCTATTTTTGATTGTGTTTCTTTCCTTAAAGTTGGCGATGCCTAAGAATTTTCGCAATGGGCACCAAAGCTGCGTTTGGAGAGTCCAGTCTACATCCAGGTAGAAGACGCGCTACCGGACCTGTAAAAACAGTGCAATTTGTTTGTTTGATTTGCTTCACTGCGCTGTGGGTAGACCGCTTGAACTCTGCTAGCACTGCTTCTCTGCGCATTGTGAAAACCCCGAAGTTTGTAGAAGTTTGAAGCCATTCTTCTTCCTCTCTCTCCTCTCGACTAGCCAAAAGAGAAACAATTTTTTTTCGAAACAGACTAGAAGTTCGAAATTAACTAGTCGAACCTCAAAGTTCGACGTCGAACCTGAGATTCGACAAGAGTTCGCCGCACCCTTAGAAATAGCCCAAAAATAGCCACATAGCCAAAGGCGAAATTTTGACGCCAACTAGAAAAAAATGTAGCTCAATTTGGCTATATATAGCCCAATCTGGCAACACTGGCCTTTCTCGATCGATGGGCGAGGAGGTTTCTCCTCGCCCGCCACGGGGCGCCTGCAGCGCCATCCAGTGGCTAGGAGAGAAAGCGGCACGTCGGGAGCCGAATTCGAGATCCCGATCGACCCCGCGGCGACACGACCATGTGATCGTGTCTGAGGCGAGGCAGCTACATAGCTGCCTCGTGGCCAAGATGGCAGAGTGGTTTGATGGGCGCCCTCGTGAATGCACGGTGCGCCATAATGTCTTCACTTTTGTGTGAGTGCGTGCGCGCGCGTGCGTGTGCGTGTGTGTGTCTGTATATGTGTGTATGTAAGGAACCGATCGCTGTTGCGTCTTGAGTTTGATCTATACCGTGCATAACATAGTTTCCTAGGGACTTAAAATTATGCTGCCTGACGTCAAATTAAGTTTTATGAAATGAGGGACTGTCTCCTCCATATATATGAAGCAATGAGGGAGGTTTGTATATGAGTGCTACGTTTGGCCATATGCCGCGCGTACTGCAAATAACAAAAACAGAAAAATCGAGCAAATATAAAAACCAAAAATTGAGGAATTTAGTAGATAGCGGTCTTAAAAAATCTTGTTCACACTCCATTGGTCCTGCGCTCCAACGCCTTTTTACCGTTTCAGCGTGGCAGGTTTTCCCGAGGATTATGTGTTCAGAAAGTTGTTGTACCGGGTTAATATAAGAGATAAATGTTCAAAGGTTCGTGAATCTGCCTTTTTGTTCCTCCCTCTCTTGTGCGTTCGGGAAAAAGAAGTTCATCTCCTCTTTTTCCTTCTTTTTGATTTTGTACCCTATAAAACCACGATATTCTGTCCAATAAATTTCAGCTGCGTTTGAGACTTTGTGTTGTGTTGTCCCTTTTTCCTCCAGTCTCGGGGTTTCGTCTAAAATGTTAAACTTTTTGTTCCTCCCTCTCTTGTGCGTTCGGAAAAAAGAAGTTCATCTCCTCTTTTTCCTTCTTTTTGATTTTGTACCCTATAAAACCACGATATTCTGTCCAATAAATTTCAGCTGCGTTTGAGACTTTGTGTTGTGTTGTCCCTTTTTCCTCCAGTCTTGGGGTTTCGTCTAAAATGTTAAACCTTCACCAGCTTGTTTGCGCCCTAACTTTTTGTTTGGGGAGAATGATTCGGAGCTTCTGTAGAGCTATTCGTTTATGCAGAATGACACTGTAGCGGCAAGTTTTGGTTCAACGTATTTCAATATGTGTGCAAGTAATTTATATGAATTGGATCATGTTCACATAACTGCCAAGATTGTAGCACGCTCGCCTGGTTCGTTCACTCCTCTCGCGATAAGTTTTTAGCGCTTGATGTCTTCTGCTGCGCAGTTAAGTCTGTTTCACATGCTGCGATTCTCGTCCGAAATCGGTGCGTTTTCCACTAAATGAGCGATTAAAATCGCAGTAGCGCTGTCGCAGCGGCTCTGCGACTGGTTTCCACCAAGTTGGTATTTTGTCGCAGAGTCGGTGCGATCACTTTATCGTCAACCAGCCGTTCATTAGCCAGACTTCATCCGCGATAGTTGCGTATGCGAAAATAAATTTAGACACCTTAAAACGTTTCGTTTAATGATTAATTATTAAAAATTTCAAGTTAAATATTGTATTGGTAAAACATTTGTGTTTATTAAGACGCGTGTGTTGTATTTTAGGCGAAGTCAAACGCGTCGCGTCCGTGTCCGAACAGCCGGCCGCACCGACAGAAATCGCGCGGTTGTTGGAGCATGTGAAATCAGACATTGCGATCGCACTCGCTGCGTCGGCTGTCGCACCGATTTTTTTCGCAACAGTCGCGGCATGTGAAACAGGCTTTAGTTTGAGATAAACAGACGCAACATAAAATAAGTAATGAAATGCAGAGATGCCTCGTATCTCTGAATTAGTGTCCATGATACCTACTGCTCGGCATATCAATGTGGTCGTGGTGCTTATCGATTCATGCTTACGTTGTGCCACCAGTCAGTTGATTGGTGTTCTCAATAGTGTGTTGGCTCCCCGTGCGTTATGTGACACAAGAAAAAAAAGAAAAGTAAATCGACTGTCCATTGCACCATTCTTCACGTCAGAAGAATGGTGGATCTTGGTGAATCGTAATGCCAACGGCCTAACGGTTCCCCTTTCAACCATACCGGTGGCGATTTTTTGTTTTTTTTTGTTTCAACCTTGCACTGTGTGACTTTTGAGTAAACAAGGTGTTTTAAAATGCGTGATTAGCGACCCGTGCATCTTGAAAACAATAGAATCCTAAATTTGAAGCCAATCGCACAGCATTTTCTGTTACAAAACTCGTCGATTTCACTGAATATTTATGCCCACGGAGAAGCAATCACCTTGTTGACCGCCATCTTTGATTTCCGTAGCACCACCTATATTCGCTGGAACTTCCGAATAAGCTGCCAGGTGCCTTGTCGCAGGCTCATGTTGCCAATGTGGCAAGCCTGGCTTGGCAATACTCATAGCACGTGCTGTGCACTGGACATTGTTACAGTTATTGGTTGGATCCAAGTTTACCTAACGAACCGCTACCAATAAGTACATGTTAATGATGAGGGTTCTTCTTTACTTTCAGTGGACTCTGGCATCCCTCAAGGATCGGTACTTGCGCCTTTGTTGTTCTTGCTATTTATCAACGATATTCCCGATGAGTTTTCTGCCAAAATACGTCTTTATGCCGACGATTCTGTGATGTATAACGAAGTCAAGAGTGTTGATGATCAAATTAAGCTTAATGATGATTTGAACAAGATTTTGAAATGGTGTGACACATGGAAAATGTCTGTAAATTATGACAAAAGCGTTTGTATGTCCGTCACTAATAAAAAGAAGCCACTTTCATTCTCCTATCACATGAACGAACATATCCTAAGAGAAGTTACTGAATTCAAATATCTGGGTCTCTGGATCAGTTCCGATCTTAGATGGGATAAACAGATCAATATAATTTCCTCTAACGCCCTCCGTAGATTATTTTTTCTCAGACGAACACTGAAATCAGCCACTTCAGAAACTCGACTCCTGGCGTACAAGACTCTTATCCGGCCGACCCTAGAATATGCAAACATTATTTGGGACCCATTTACACAAGTAGGAATTAATCGGATACAACGAATACAAAATAAAGCTGTCAGATTCATTTTTTACTCGGAAACGAAGGCGTTCGTTTCCGAGCTTAGCATACAGCTTGGGTTTGTCCCGGTTCAAGAACGAAACCGTGTATGCAGACTTCGTTTTTTATTTCAATTAATTAAGGGACAATATAAAATTAACGTTGACGAATACATCACTTTCTCGACTGGTTACGTCACCCGAGGAAGAAACCCACTTACGATTACACCTTACCAACCGCGCATCAACGTTTTTGAATTCTCCTTTTTTCCTCGAAAAATTCTAGAATGGAATGGGCTTCCTTACGAAATTATTAACCAAGACTCTGTAAGTGCATTTATTTGCGCTTTGTGTTCTGAATGAGTAAATAGTAACTCTTTGGTACTACATCGCTTTGTTTTATGTTACTTTCCACCCTGCTACGATCCCTGATAGGGATCAGCAGTATTTGTAAATAAATAAAAATAAAGTTGAGTGATTTCGGTCACGGAACTAATTGGTTACGAGCGCGAACGGGAATATTGGCCGACAGATTGATTGTGACCGAATGCAAGCCGACCGGTGACGCAGTGTTCGAGCCGCATATAGCCGTGGTGCACCCACTCAAGAATTTACTCAAGAATTTACCCCTAGGTAGTTTTTCTTCGAGCGATATGCAGTTACTAAAATCCGTACTCAAAATATCGTTTCATGGTCCAACAGAGGTTGCACGTTAAGGCCGGCGTAGTAAGCACTCTAGCCTTAACGCACTGGGGCCTGATCCCCGACCCGCACTTCAAGTCGACTCTTTTCTCCCAAACAAAATGAAAAGAAAAAGTAATGCAAAGCGTAAAGAAAACGCAACTGCCTCCGCGTCTCCAACCAGCCACCTGCCACCTCGGAACCCCCCGGTTCGAGAGTGTTCGGAGCGAGCCTCGCGGCAGCCGTCCAGCCTGAAACCCCCATCGGCTTCCGCGCGCAGATGAGCGCGGCTGTCCGAGCTTGGCGCGTCGGAGGGAGAGCTGTCCCGAAGAAGTCGGCCACCGCCTCATTTGTCATCCTACCCGGGTGCCCCCACTTCCGCAGAGTCGAAGGCTCTCGACGCGGACGTCGCGGCCTTATTGCGTTCCGGGCGCCGTCGACCTTGGCAAATTAGCAGCCGCCAGAGGGACTGATTGCCTGCGCTAGACCGATTGGCCGCGGCTCCTGTTGTCTCCGTCGTCGGAGCCGCGTGTAGCGAGTCGGGCGTGCCGCACAACCGTGGTCGGGAAGCGCGCCGCGTCGCTTTTCCCCACCCGTCTTCTCTGGCGTGGGACGGCGCGCAGAGACGGTAGATTGCAGCCCGCATTTTGCGATTTTGTTCAGATACCAGGAAGGAAAGAGACCTTTTGGAATGCGCGCGCCCTCCGCGGTGCACGCACTCGGCGGTGCCTAAAGGGATGCTGGGAAATCGCTGTACGAACCGGTGATAGCAGACGACGGAGGTGACCTTGGAGGTGGTGGAGGAAACACATGTCGAACGGGAGAGGGCACTGCCACGCTCCAACTGTGCTACCTTGTCACGTGACTTTCTCCGGATCTTTTCAAAGTCACGTGGTAGATGCTGAGGGGGCAAGGAGGAGCATAGAGCACATCTGCATAGTTCGTTTCGCGCTTCACACGGGGCTTTTGGGGATTTTTACTGAGCTCTATTTGGTCGGACATTACGGGGCAGGATGGCTACGAGGTATAGTGAACGCTTTGAGAAGACCTTGGAGGTTTTTGGAAGGCGACTTCACTTCGATGTCCATCTGGCAACGTGCTCCATTGAACTACATAAGCAGGCGCAGATGAAACGCGCTGAACGAATTCACTTCGGTCCGGATTCATACTAGAGCGCATGTGCTGAAACCAAGAAACCGCACGAAGTTCTAAACGCGCGAAAATACCTCCACGTTACTATCGAAATACGAGGATGTATGTAAATCGCCGATATAACAGCGTTAAAAAAAAAGTTTGTACGATTTATACAGAGTAAATACCCACGTTTGGTTCGATTAAAAAAAGATTAACTAGAGCAAATCATTACCGAAACATGTAGGAGCCTTCCTTGAACAGACAAAGTTTTGACGCTCCTCAACATAGTTACCGCCGTCAACTTCCCACCATTACGCCGCATTCACACTGGCTTCTGAACCGCATCCTCGGAGCGGTTGCGAACGCGGTTGAATACAAATTCACGCGCAGTTGATAATGAAAACGAGCAGACCCGCTTCGCGTTTGCGATTCGAACGCCAGTGTGAATGCAGCCTTACTCCGTTGACTGAAACTCCATGCTACCGCTGAACTTCTACACTGTTAGCAAGTCCCGTGTACTTTGTGGATATTTGGGGTGAAAAACACGCTATTTAAACAAATTACCATAAATTTACACGTTGAGTAACGGATAATTCGTTCAAAAATCATGCGAGGTTGTAAAAAACGTGTTTTGGTTCGGTCATATACGCATAACAGTGTAGCCGACCTCGAAAACACGCCTCACCCCCGGCGACGACCGCAGCATTGCCGGCTACCGAAGCACCGGAATGCTTTGGGACACACCTAAAAAGGACCGTGGAGACAAATTCCGCGGAAAGAAACATGTCTCGGAGACAGATATGAACCAAAAGCAATTACGCCATGTCGCGGGACGGGGCGAACCCCGCGCTTACCGTGCTTGCTGCCCAAGGAGGATAGAAGGGTAGGAGAGGGCATGACGCCAGCCGCGTAGCCTCCACAAGCCATGCTCCCTTAAACCCTCGCCTCTTTCTCATTTTCCTCCTTACTCTTCTCACTTATCAGCCCAACGTGACCCCATCACGTGACCGTAGCTAGCCTTCGTCCAGCGATGGGGTACTAGAATACACCACAGTCTAGCCTTCGATCTTATAAAACCTACCGGACGGAGCGCGCGCAAGCCCGCAAGGAGTCCTTCTACAATCAACCATCCATCTCACACGTGACATGTCACGCGCACCATTTGCCAGAGAGATCTACGGTCACGTTGGCCACAACACCGTTTAAACTTTTTATGACTAGGCTTCACCAATATTGCAACGTGCCTCCTCCTAGTACTTCTAACACTTCTAACCTCCTTGTTGCTGCCATTGATTCTGGTCGATGGCAATGCGGCTTCCCCCCTGTCTCCAGGTTTGTATTTATTTTAGGGGTCTTGATAATTGTTTCTTACACACCACAAATAAATTTAGGGGTCTAATTACTCGTTATAAACAGTTACAATGAATATAAAAAGCGTGCCCTCGATCTGAACACGTGACATTGCAGTTGGTTTCGTTTTGGCTTCAACTTTTCAACTTCAAGCAAAGGTGCCGCCGCTTCCCATGCACCCATAGAGATCATACATACTAACTCTAGAGGAAAAGGTCCGCCATTTTCCCATGCATTCTGGCTGCCGCAAGCGACGGAGCCTGCAAGCAGACCGTCGGGGTCCCATACATGGTTGCCAACTGCATGCGACTTCACAAATATAATTATATCATCAGAGCAGTTTCATGAACTTCAACAATCTGCGAACTTACCGGTGGAAAGATATTCGCGTTCCTTTCGAAGCTTTCTTTTTGCATAGCGCGCAGATGTGCGGCCTTCAGTCAACACTAAACTAAACCGGATAACCGAGATCACCGGCTTCGCCATAGGCTTCGCAGATGGCCGCGCCGTTGGCCGCGCCCCAGAAATACGAAACTGCGCAACCACCAGATTTCAGAGATTTCGAGAAGGGAGGTTAATGCAGCATAATGAATATACCGCTTTTTATAAGCGTTAGAATAGCTCATAATTTTGTTTACAACGCTAAATTATCACTATTTATATTGCTGAGAGTTTTCAGTCTTCGCGATTACCATTGCGACAGTCGTCCTTCAGCTGGCAACATTGGTTCCTTTCTCTCGTGTTCTGTCGCTCTCTTTCGCGATCTTTCACCCGGGACCCAGGATGTCGGCGCTCGGGATTTGCCACTCCTCCTCGCCCACCTTTACCCACCTGCATGCACCCTCCTCAAAATATGCGACGCTCTGTGGTGCCCAGTGTTGCTGCATCTGTAGGTCATCATTAATGGCCCGTTCACACGATGCATTTTTCTCGCGCATCTAGTGTCGCGAAACGTAGTTTCGCGAAATGGTTGCGCCGTCTGAACGAATCCGAAAAGGACGCGCGCATCTAAAAAAAAAGTTGCGCGCACACCTCGCTTCTAGAGCGAGCTTTTGCTGAAACTTTGCCGAGTCCTGTCAATCACTCTGAGGGCGCCGCCAGTGGCCGCTCAGAAACATTCTCACGAGGCCTTTGAGGGGGGAGCGAGCTGTTTGAGAAGACCACTTCACTGCCGGTGTTGTAGCCGAGCCAAATCCGAAAAAAAAACCGAAACCACGAACGATGGATACTGCCGGATCTTCCGCAAGCACGCCAAGCACCACTGAAGGAAAAATGAGTAGCATATCGGAAAAACATCCAGCGATGGACGAAGACGTAATTGGTGATGATGATAATTCCCATCAATTTTTAGTCATAATTAAGAAATAAAACCTTGAGACAAGGAAACAAAAAGGGACGTACACGGTACCGTCTCAAAACCAGCACAGCGTACAGCTCTCATTTACTTCCACAACAGTCTTCTTCTTTGTCAACCTCCATCCAAATTATACATTTTCAACAGTAAATAAAGTAAATGGCAGTAAATGACAATTCAACAACTAGTAAATGACAATTTAAGAGTAAATTAAGTAAATGGAAGTAAATGACAGCTTTATGCTGTGCTGGTTTTAAGACGGTGGTGTGTATGTCCCTTTTTGTTTGCTTGTCTTAAGGATTTATTTCTTAATTATGGTTGTTCACCAGCTCGCCTGCGTTTGACTCTTAGAATGTGGCAGGAGATGGAGAACACGACGCTGAATGGCTAATGGTGATGATGATGATGGTGGCTTTCAACTGAAGCGCCACTTTATGGTCAACACCCGAACTATTTTCGCGAATCTAAACGTCATCGTTGTTGCACGTGAAGCGGTACGTGTGAACGAGCACATTTCGCGAAACTTGAGTGTCGCGAAACTGTTGCGCGCCTAAAAGATTCACCGTGTGAACAGACCTTAAGTTAGAGCTGACAGAGAAAATCTGGCCACGGCGCAACGCCGATGTATGCTGGAAGCTAGAGCCGGTTTGCTTTCGTTCTTTTTATTTGGTCGGAGAAAATCTCACAACAACGTACGTTTAATATGGCGCCGGTATTGTTTTGGTTGGACGGGAAGGGGGGAAGCTGCTCGGTTTACGAGCACATGTAGCGAAGACGTGACCGGAGAAGTGCCCCTGTGATGTTCCCAGAAAACGGAAAGTATCATTCGTAATCGTCGTGTGTGCTTGGAAAGCAAAGGGAGACACAGGGTCCACGAGCGCGCAACCACAAGCCAAGGTTCACGACAGCGCTGCGTTGACTTCGGCGATCTCGTTCTGTTTGGTGCAACACGGCGATGCGACAAAGAGCTGAAACGTTCGTTGTGTGTGGTGCGGTGCTTGGAGGTAGAAAGCCATACCACGGCCGGACTGGAAGCGCGCGACCTCTCTCTCTTTTCTTACGACCTTTGCGATCGCCCGAGAGTCAATGGCATTTTTTCTTCGTATGTAGTTCACTTGCTTGCAGCCAGGGGCGCAGCCACCTCACCCCACCTCACCCCACTCGGAGAGTTCCTTTGAGCTGCTTGGCGCTGGTGTTCAAGCTTCATGGGTTGTTTTGGCAACGATTTATTGAACTTCGCTCCGATTTAAGTCACTCTACCGACAGTCAGTGTCGTCAGCAAACCGCGATTCCTGTGACATGGACGGGACCTCCGTACTTGTCTGTACAGTCACTCAAAGCGCTTGGCTGGTTCAATTTGCAACAGGTTCCTCAGAATACTTCTGATTAACCATGCAAACACGGTCACGGACAGAAACGAAAAATCAGCAGGATATGTGCACAAGCCCTCAAGGAAGCACTTTAGGCTGTAATATGTACTGTGCAAAAATTGTATAGACTACTACACCCTTGTTTACAGAAGCTGACCGGCTTCATGTGCGGCCTATGAAATGATGATGCAGACCACGGCAATAGATAGATTGGGTCTGCTTACATTTCACGAGAATGTACGAATTATTTATCGTTTAAAGTTCCTCCATGTAGAAGGGGTCCGACTACTCCTGTCCTTGAGTTGCAACAGAAGTCCTGGAGGTAAAGACGAGCATGGTTTTTCCGCAATTGCATTCGCTGTCTCTACTTACTACTTTTTACTCCCGAATCTCTCGGAGATGCGCGTCAAATATTCACCGTTTTGGGCTCATCAGAAGCACATTAGATAGTGGCTGAGGGTCTAAACGTAAGGATCAGATGTCAAAAGGCTATAAAAATCTCGGCCGCAAGTTGCGACAGCGCTGAGATTCACTGTCGGACGTGCTCTGTGCAAACGGCAAAGGGTAGTCCAGGGGTAAGGTGACAGCGCCCGCTGCGAATTGCGGCGGGGGTTTGCGATTGCTCCAATTGCAAAGGCCGTAAGAAGAGAAAGAGAGCGCGCGCTTCCAGTCCGGCCATGGCCACACTAACACGGAGCGCGAATTGGTTGTTGTGAGGTTGAGATTCTACGTGTTCAGTTCCCTCGTCGTCAGCTGATCCGGTCCAGCTGGTCCGGGAGGACGCAGCGAGCGTCTTTAAAAGTAAATCTTCCTTCGTTCCGTTTCAAAATGTGGAAGTGTCCTGACGCATACCGTGAGTAAAAAGCTGCGGGAGTTTCCAACAAAATTACGTCATTTAAATTGAACAATGGATTGTTGCACTAGATCTGCCGTTTTTATGCTTCGTGTTGTTGGATTGCGTTTGCACAGCGACGTGTTTGCACAGAGACGCACACCGCTCGAGTAGATGATTCGGTCCTGGAAACGACCGGTTAATAGAATTTCAGGGAAACTTAAGTCACCGCCGATATTTTCCTGTAAATCTCGTGCGAGTTTGTTGCGCTCATCATGCGGTGTGAATAAATTAGGGCAAGATTTTCTACCTGCCCACAGATGCATGAACTGAGACCATTTTTTACGTAGTGAACATATTGATTTTTCTTTATTTTGGAAAGAGGCGTTGGTGCATTTATTACTGTACCATCACTTGAGAGTTGAAAAATTGGGGAGAGCGAGCAATCTTTCCCAACTTTGTCCCTTTTCTCTCTGGCACTGCCCCTAGTTTCAGCTTCAGTAGGTATTCCTACTAGCAGGCACAAACTGCTCTAAAGCAGGTAAAAGACAGGGGAAGTCAGGACGGTGCGGACTCCGTGTTTTGCGCTTTTCCCAAGGTGACTGAGTAAATGCTTTTGCGAAATATGCGGAATATGCAAACGATTTTGTTATGCCCGTCGTTTGCGTCTCTCCAGCGAAACGAAGAAGATGATCTATAAAGGCGCAATCACAAGCCAAGATTTACGATAACTGCGTTTGCTTCGGTGGTCCGTGTAGTTGTATTTTGGCCTGCTCTCTTCAACACCGTGTCATGACGAAGAGCTGGAACGGCCACGGTTTGTGCTGGCCTACCGGTTGACAGAAACCCGCATCGCCCCCGTCGGCACCGAGTGCACTTGGGCTGTTGATGCTCAAGCCTTTCATCCGCGGCTTGTCGCCAGCTGATCCCGCTGGTCAACGGTGAGAAAGCGGCGAAAGTGACCTCTGAGGTAAATGTAAATCCTCGTTCATCCAGTTATCTGGTGTCAAAGTGTGGAAGATGTCCAACGTGTACTGAGGGCGGGAACTACGAGCGTTTTGCCTTGCTTTTATAACCGAAACCAGAGCAGCGAGATAACTGCCTTGTGTAGTCCAAAATTACGAAGCAATAAGTTTCAACAGGTCGAGTACGCCACCGGGGATGTAGGCGAGACGGCGCACACTGTTCAAACGCTTGCAGTATTCGCGAGTTGTACCAGGAAAACGATGTCAACAGAGAAGGAGTTCGCGCTTCAGCATGATGCAGTGCCACGGGCCCGTGAATTTTCAAAATTCGGAAAGATAACACTATAAAAAAGACAAAAAAAAAAAAACGCATTAACGCTTTACCAGCGATCACGAATAACACCGGTCACAAATTCACAAGCCCCATCGCTCCACTCAACACCGACACGACATTCAACAAACTGCATCAAAACCAAGGAGGTTGGAAGTACTAGGAGGGGGCACGTTGCAATATTAGTGAAGCCTAGACATAAAAAGTTCAAACGATGTTGCGGCCAACGTGACCGTAGATGTCTCTGGCAATTGGTACGCGTGACATGTCACGTGTGAGATGGATGGTTGATTGTAGAAAAATTCCTTGCAGGCTTGCGCGCGCTCCGTCCGGTAGGTTTTATCAGATCAAAGGCTAGACTGTGGTGTATTCTAGTACACCATTGTTAGACGAATGCTAGCTACGGTCAAGTAATGTGGTCACGTTGGCCTGATAAGTGAGGAGAGTAAGGAGGAAAATGAGAAAGAGGCGACGCGTCAAGGGAGCATGGCTTGTGGAGGCAACGCGGCTGGCGTCATGCCCTCTCCTACCCTTCTATTCTCTTTGATCAATACGCCCCAAAAGTGAAGGAGTCTGCTCCCGTACTGCACCCAGCGGAAGTGAAGTGTTGGGCGGATGTCCTTCACAAGATTATATAAACGCTTTGCGCAACAAAAATTTTCATTTGTTATTACTTACATAATGATAAAATCCCAATAATTTGTTTAGTTTAATCTGATTCAAGCTAATCGGACTGCTCATAACACTGGTCTAGCATGAAAATAACGAAAATTTGAACTTCACGTCCGGTTTAAGATTTATTGTTAATACATCGTTATTTTTCGCAACGGACTAACATTATAGATTTTGCCTCCATACTATTTAAATGCAAACAGTTCTTACATACGGCTGTCCATTGCGCCGTGTTTTGTGTCTTCTTTTATAAATCTGTAACGGTCAGCGACTAAAGAGCTCACCCGCACATGTCAAGAGAAAAGCATGCTGAGTAGGAAGCGTCGGGCGCAGTGTCGGTGTTGTGTTTGTGTGTATGTCCGTGTTGTGTAATGCGTGGTATTCGTGTTGTCTGCGATATATATAGGGTTGCTGTCTACTCGTGATCGGTCGTAGCGTATTTACAGACTCGTTTTTGTTTTCTATAGACTGCTAGAAATCTCGCTAGGTGGCGCAAGTTACCGCCCGATACCAAATAGTTCGCTCGAGTTATTTGTCCATGTAAGTTCGGCATTCGTTTTTCTGTCTAGCGACTTCGCCGTAGCTACCGACGCCGACGACGCAC
Organism: Ixodes scapularis; assembly: GCF_016920785.2. NCBI lineage: Eukaryota > Metazoa > Arthropoda > Arachnida > Ixodida > Ixodidae > Ixodes > Ixodes scapularis. The sequence continues at coordinate 67,711,114 of NW_024609884.1, read as the reverse complement.
GTACTTTGCACGTAGCTACGTCCGCCGCTTGGAGACTGTTTACTGTGCATAAAAGACATCCAACGAAAACAAACGCGTCCTGTGTGCTCTCAATTCGGTTGAAAGGCGCGCGGCTCGCTGGGCTCGTCTCTCGCCTGTTCTCGGCTGCTGGCCGCCATGTTTTATGAGGAGCACGCTCAGCCAACACGCTCAGCCGTGTTTAGCGGAAGAAAAACACGGTGTATCGTGTTAAGTTTACACGGCACCTCATGTGTAGATGAATAACACACATGGCTGCCTGTAAAACGAACACGCTATGACGTGTCCGCTATGGAACAACGGTTTAGACGTCTGGGCGCGTTATTTTCGCTAACAGTGTAGATGGGCGGGGGAAGGTCGATGTGGTATTCATAGACTTCTATGAAACCTTCAACCAGGAAACTTCTGCAAGAATTTAAAAAAAAAAATAAAATAAAATAAAATAAGGAAGTTATGGAATAACGACAATCTTACCAAATGTTTGATTTCTGTCATCAATGTGTATTTGTTGGGGGGCGTTCCTTCAGAAAGTATCCTAGTTGTTTCGGATGTTCATCAGGGGTAACCCTGGGGCCCCTCCTGTTTCTGATTTTTATTAATTATGTAAGCAGTTCCGTTGAAGCGAACACGAGAACGTTCGCGGACAACTAAATGTTAAACCGGGGGTAAAAACATAAACGGGGCGGTCTCTGGACATAAGAAACGAACACCTGTTCCTTTCTTATGTACTGGTTTCGTGACCTGTACAGTTGTAAAGCTTATTTATCTTGCATCTCTTTATACATGTAGACTCGAAGCACGTGGGCATCACGGAGGCGCGCTAAAATTACCTCTCGTGCCACAGGTGCAAGGCTAGCGGTGCTAAGACGCGGCTGATTAGTCTATCATCCGCATTTTCGCGCCGCTGGCCTTGTGCTTGTTGCACGAGTGGTAAATGTGGCGCAAATCCGCGCTGCCCACGTGCTATAAGTCTGTCTCAAACTGACTGATTTAGTGTCTTTCGATGACGCTAAACACGTTTCTTAATAAAACTATATGTTTATTTTCACTAATTAGAAAGTTACTTAATTTTACTCGTTGTGAAGATTAGCCCCTATATTATGTCTCCCTGACCATATAACTCACCTGCACAGACCGAATTTGTGTGCCTTCCACGGATTGTTTGAAATAAATTTGTACGTACTAAAACTCAGACACGTTGTACATTTCGTAACCTTTTAAATCAATACCTTTTCTTGCACGTTTTTGAAATTAAATCGCGCGATAGATTGTCCAGTTATGCGCTCTCATTGCTTGACTCAGGGAGATAAAAAAAAAAGGACAAATCTAGCGCTTCCCATATTAGATAGTAACTTCTTTACATGTAGCATACAACGTCAACAGAGGCCCATGACTGTCACGAAGAATCTTCCTTGAGGGACACAGTTTCTTTGAACACGGACTCCAAGTAAACACTCAAGCGGGTGCGTTGCGCGAGTAAAACATAAAAAAAACACGTCTCCCTTCCTCTCACAAATAAAAAGACAGAACGAAAATTAAGATATCCTTAGACGTCCCGTTATTTGTTTACATTACATAGTAATATGCCGCTATACATTATCTTTGCTTGCTTGCCATGCGGAACCAGATGTTTTTCGTTCGTTCCCTGCAGTTATCCTTGATCCTTAAATTGATTCCCGTAGAATATTATGAAGCTTTCTAAGGATATTTTAGCCCTCAATACTTGAGAGGTGAGTCACGGGAAGAAAAGGTGACGGAAAGAAGTGCTAAAGTAGAGGGTGGCGCTCTGCTAGAGCAACGAAGACAAAATTATGCGAGGAAATGCTTGCGCTAGGCTAAGCTCGCAACAAACAGCAGTCAAAAGTGAAGGGTTCGCGCGCATCAAAGATTTAGCACCCGTTCTGCTGATATTTAGGTGTATCCTTCCGAAGCCGCAGGAACAGTGCCTCACAATCCTGGTGCGCTGAGGGATTGTGCGTCCAGCTGCGCACATCGGAGCAGCCCGGCTCCGACCGAGCTTCCCCTGCCCAAAACATCCACCCTCGCTTCCGGCTCCCTCGATCGCGGACTGTCGCTGCCAGCAGAGAAATGTTTTGGTTTGCATGCGCAAATAGAGATTCATGTGACAGGTCCGTGCGGGAGACGCCCGAGACAGAGACGCTCCCGCGTACGAGCGAGAGGGAAGGAAAGGGCTTTCTCCCGCCAAATTCTGCTCTCAAGATGATGGAAGTTCTGGCTAGTTTGAAGTCTCTTCTACGCTCGGAGCACGCGTTCCGATGGTTTCCATCGGTTTCGGACAGCGTGTCGCCTCGGCGCAACCTTCCGGTCGCTATGGCAACCCAAGTCGAGAGCCGCGAACCCAGGCGAAGGCTCCTCCTGCGATGCTTTCCCCTGCTTTCCTCGGGTCGGTTCGCCAAGCCCCGACGACACCCCGGGAGAAAAGCGTCCCCGGAGCTACGGCAACGGCCTTTGCGGAGACCCCAATTAAGGTGCCGGTCTCCCTCTCTTTCCACTCTTCTGCAGCTGTAGGTCGGCTCAGAGTGAGAAATCTTGTCGGGGGCAACGCGCGTGCACAAACACGGGTCCGATGTCCCCGAGTGTCGCGGGATTGTGCAGGCCGTACAAAGCGAAAACGATGCCTCGGGTATGCAGCCATGCTCTCCCCAGGTGGAGTGTCAGCCGGTTCGACAGAATGTGGCCGCGATTTGCTTGGCGAGATTGGCTCAGTACAGTCCCTTTGTGACCGTCTCTGTGTAGTTTGGTTGGTGCGTGGAAACACTACTCATGAAGCGACACATAAAGTAAGACGACACTATAGGAGAACGAAAGAGACTCTGGAACGAAAGGGCCTAGGCTGAGCAAGACATCCCAGCTGCTTCTGTAACCTATTTAGCTTTGCCTAGAGCTCAAAATGTCAATATTTGGGTAACTTAGCGGCTGCTTTAAGCTTGACAAGCAGTGTATAGTATACTCTTTATTAGAGAGTCAGTGTGCCGTTTCCATTTCCCGCTCCGCACTGATGTTGTCAAACTGCATATGCACGACCCGCTACGCCGAAATGTGGAGCGGAACTTCTGAAACACGTTTTAATGGTCCGTAATTGGTACCAACTCTTAGCGTAGGGTTAGAGTGCCGGAAAACAGCGTAGGCAGCGCCACTAAGGCCCATCTTCAAAATTAATAAAACGCTATATTTGTCGATGTGTACGTGTGTGGCTCTAGCATTGGAGAGTTTTAGCATGTCGTGCTAATTTTTTAAGTGATGGATTGAACTCCACATGCCTGCTTTGATAGGTTCAGACAGCCAAAGAAGGGAACTGGCCCAGAAAACTTGGAACGTCCAAACCTTACGGCCAGATTTCAGGGAACCAAGCAGGAAAGGGCAATTTTTACGTTGTTTGCGCGCGTCTCAAACGCACAAAAGTGAAGATTTCCGTCGTGCTTACCTACTCTACAAAAACAGAATTTTCCCCTCCCACAACCCTCAAATGCGTGCGTCCTCAACAAGCCTTCTTTTACGAACCTTTTTTTCAAAGTTCAAGCCTGAATAGCTGACCCAGCTAGACGGCATTGTGGGAATCAGCTTGTATCCAGTCCCCTCATCGTTCCGGTGTGATTTTCCGTTTACAAGACGACTGAGGTGCCTGAGAAATATCTGTTTCGTTCAAGCAGCTCATGGTTTGGATGATGTCGGACGCTGTAGCTCTTCGCAAGGCGATGCTCGTTCTCGGCGAATGAATACGCTGTTCTGTTTTACAGGGCATTAGTAAACGCCGCCTGAATTACCTTTCGTCGTGTGGTACGCACACTTCATTTCAGTATCCATATTTTGGTTTCAGAAAAGAAAAGTCCCCCGAATCTGCGAGTTCATTACAAAAACAAATCATATTACAGAAGATAGAAAGCAAACTCGCAACATTTGGCATCTATATAGATTTTAGTAAAGCTTTCTTTCTATTGCCTGAATCATGAAATATTTCTTTACAAACTAAGCAGGTATTGTGTACGTGGTCCATCACTTCCCCTTTTGTCTTCTTAATTAAATGAACGTAAGCAATTTGTAATCATCGACGGTCACTTTTCGTCTCAGTTACAAAGTACGGCGTGCCACAAGCTAGCATTTTGGGCCTGTTGCTCTCTAATATCTATAATAATGATCTTGTGAATATTTCTGAAAATGTATTGTTTGTCTTGTATGCCTATGACACCAGTCTGTTCATCAGTGACGCGGATGCGGATGACCTAATAACCAAAGTAAATTTTATATTGTCCAGATTCTTTTCGTGGTCGCAAAGAAATGGTCTATACAATAATTAACCAAAAACAAAAGTAATTTTACTCAAATCATTCAATAAACATGTAAATATAAATTAAACTCTTCGTTTCGACTTCATTCCGATTGAATTAGTAAAAGAACATAAAACATTAGGTATTATATTGTCAGAAAATCTACTTAAACAAAAACCAGGTCGTCACCAAATTATGTCAAATTGTTGGTGGGCTTACACGTTGTCGAGCCATTCTCTCCCCCCCCCCCCCCCCCCCCCCCCCAAAAAAAAAAAAAGACAAAAATAAAACTACAAATATAGCATGCGTTGTTTAAATAATAAATATCATATTGCCATCTTGTTTAGGGTACGACCACGAAAATAAACCTCAACAAAAGAATATTACTAAAAAACGTTTCGCGTTTTATTGGAAACTTTCATTTCTTAGCCCACAGAGAAACTCTATTTTCACGATTCAAAGTAATAAATATACATAAATTTTATGCGTACCTTTTGACTCGGTCATTTCGTCTCCGCTCTCCTAAACAAACATCAGGAGAAACATCTAGCGAGCGTCAGGATCCGTGGCCATGGTGAGGGGTTAAAAACGTTGGCGAAAGTGCTCTTCGGGGCGCCGCTCCCGCGTTGGATGTGCTGGTTGTGTGCTCCAAAGAGCAGGGCATCCGACTTGGGGCGCGTCTTGAGTTCTTGTGGGCCGCGCATGCCGTTTTTCAACTCATCGGGAACGTTTCTTGTCCCGCATTATGGCATCCGCCCGTGCAGCGATGCCGACAAGTGCGGTGCACTGAATGTGCTACCGATGCAAATCGGATGCAAGTGCTCAAAATATTGTTTCAGTTAACAGCGATAAAATTTCCCTTCAGCTTTTTGTCGTTTTAGATGCAGTACACCGAGAGTATATTTGACGTTTCGTGTTGTCCACAACAACGAAATATAATCTGAAGAAGGACGCGGGAAATAAGAACTGCGGGGAACGATTGAAGACAGCTCCCTCCGGTTCGAAGATGTTTATTAAGAGTTTTATTTGAGGATCCCGTGTCGACGAGTTTGTCACTTGTCGGGAACTGAAAACAGCAAAGTCGAGATTGGCTTATTGCCGGAGCTAGTCGATCATTGATTAAACGATTCGAAATCGATGCATGAGCATGGTTCAGTAATAGACATTAAAGTTTTCTTTCCAGCTACGTTACGCAATATTTGCAAAGTAAGAAGAGCCCAGTCGCGTTGTGACGGTCAACATAAGTTCACGGCTTTCTGGTATCGTGCAGGAGCTCGCAATTCAGAAATACCGATAGAACTAATTTTTCGACGATTTCCAGCCACACCAGGTGGCAGAAATGAGCCTTCAACTGGGCGTTGTAGATGAGAAAATCGAGTAAATGTCAGCAGTGAAAAATATCAGCAACAGTATAAATTAACTTACGAAAAGTTAAAGCTGAAACAGCAATTCTCACGAGGAAACTTACACTCCAGAGGATGGCCTTGGGGAAAAGTTTTTTCGGTTTACGGACGCAACCCCTTACCGCCAAAGGTCTTGGACATTTGAAAAGTGATGAAGTTTGCAAACATCGCAACCACAGTTGCCTTGTTATAGATCCCGTGCACGATACAGATGTCATCCGACAATCTGCACTTTCGGTTGTTATTCATGCAGCTTATTACCGAACAATTGTGTCCCGATCACCAGGGGACTGTCGTCATTGAATGTGCTAGCTTTAATTAAATCTGGAAGTAAAGAAGTCGAGGAAACCGCGAAGGGGAAAACAAGCGAACTTGGAGCAACCTACGCGTCCAAAGCGTTCACCAGAGATTTTCCGCCCGCTTCTAACTAACCAGCAAGGAGGAAAGCCCTTTCCCCTTTTCTCTAGCCCTCTTTCAGTAAAACGGCCTACATACGGCTCTGGGTTCATCTAGAGTTCCTGTCACAGGCTCCCGACTGGAGCCAGAGTTGCGCGCTGATCCCTGTAGCGCTGTCTTTCCTGCACGGCATATTGATCCTGCTCCTCACGTGACTGAATTCGGCGAACAGCGACGCCGCGCTCGAAAGCAGGGGTACGTACGCCGGGGCGCGTGCAACGTCTACTTTCCTGTACGGCATTTGATCCGGCTCCTCACGAGAACGGATCTCGGCAAATAGCGGTGCGGCGGACCGTGGAAAAAAGACGCGCTACTCCGGCTCCCGTAGAGAGCCTATACAGGAACTCTAGGTTAATCTAAAGCCCCTTCATGATGCAAAAGTAGCGCAATGTGCGTTGATGCACGATGCACGTGCAACATGCAGCACTTGGGAAGATCATGGTGGCACAGTGCAGCACGGAGCTAGGTTTCAGACGTCATGTTCTCCCAAAAGTGGCGCGCGGCCCGTGTCTGGACCATTTCCACAACATTGAATGACGCCACTTCTGCCAGGATAGAGGGGCTTTAGGTTCATTGCGCCCGCTGCGCCATCTATTGGCTGCTTTGCCCAAACGTGACGCCCCACGCCCGCTCCTCTATTCGTTGTTGCGTGATGATCCGCCCATTAACGTCGTGAGATCACGTGGGGAGCTAGGTTTTACCATTCGAAAGTCAGCTGGGCGAGCCAACGCTCTCATAAGATAGCGCAGGTTTCCGTGAGTCATACTTAATTCAGCTGTTTCCTCTCACTTTCACCTTCTCGTGGAAACGAGCAGAGCTGTGGGGATGCGGATCGCAGTTCATGCTTTGATTCCCGCTGAGCCACTTGGTTAGCCTCGCTTGTTACGATTAGTTACGCCTAATTATAATTATTTATGATTAAGTATGACGAAGCATGCGTTCTAAATTCTTTTATATGCCTGGGCTGCACATACTTTATGTCGTAATGACCTGCGTGTAACAAAGTTTCGTCACACTCGAGCGTAACGCTTTCGTATGAATCCCGGTCCATAAATACATATTGTTTTAACAAGAAATAGCTGGAGCTGTGTTGGGTTTATTCTGTGGAGCTCCTGACTGGCCTCACAAGCAGGCCTTCTTGAAGACGACGCGGACGTCGCAATGAAACGCAATCACTTTCGGCTGCCTCCACAAGGACTCGGCCCGTTACAGGCTTCAGATACTGAATTCGACCGGTTTACTGCTTCGGGCCAGGCACAAATATGACGCGCCGCCGCCGTATCGGCGCAGCCCAGACCCCACATAATCATTGTGCAGGGCGAACCGTCGACAAAAAGCTAAGTAACTAGGGAAAAGAAAGAAGAAAAAAAAAGGTCGCCGCAGTTACGATCGCGCCTTCGGGTGCCGCCGTCGCGAGGCGAACTGACGGAGATGCCAGCCGAGCAAGCTCATTTTCCAAGTCCGGTGCCGAAGAGCGCTAAAGGTTTCTTCTATATGCGACCAGGCACGCCCGTCGTTTGCGGAGGCGTCGCCATGTTGCGTCACCTAAGGGAGGGGAAACCATAGTATAGCTGCTAGAAGTCGCATGCTCTGAATGTTAAGAGGGACGTCAGCACGCAAGGTTGTGTGTCTGCTTTCTCAGCTGGGGAGGTTAAACTGTCTCACCACCCAAAAAAGGAAAAAAAAAAAAAAAAAAGGTATAGCAGTCTTCATTTTCGCTCGATATTTAATATTTTATGGCACCGCCGGTTTTGAGCAATGGATGGTTGCACATCCATCGATCTTGCCGACAGCACCAACCCGTAGGTCCCGTGAAGTTTGGTTCAAGCCAGAACAAGCGGCCACGTGATCCGGAGCCGATTATATGACGCCAATGCTGCATGATCATAGCGAGCGCTGGCTTTGGAAAAACAGGGGACACGGGCCGAGGTCCGGACATTGGTATGGTTCGGATATTGTCGTCGTGGCAGCGATTGGACACGGGCCACTGACTGAATGTTTGTCAAGCTATTGATTATCACGAGCCCAAATCGAGTGCTCACGCAATGCTCGGATCCAAAGTATTAGCCGCATTAAAAAAAACAAAAAAACGTTGGGGCTCCAAATCACGCCGTGAAGGTGGTTGGCCAGCGAAACTGCGGTATCACCATCAACGATTGCCCACTGCACTATATATACGAACTCAACTCCGTTACGTCACGGCGCTGTAGAGGCGCGTCGAGCGCACTTCCAGTCTGGGGCTGTGGGCGGAAGTCACCATGCGCGACGTGCATTCCTGTGTTGTTTTAAAAGAATCCAGACAGAAACCTGCCTTCTCGTCAAAACGCCGCGACCGGGGCTGCACCAAAAAAGTCGACAAAAGTTTGAAGGTCAGTTTTAATGTGCTCAGTTCGTCCAAAAACGTGAATATGTGTCGTGAAAAGGGAAACCCAGACACCGCCGGACCACGATTACTTGGGCGGAAAGCACTTTGGGTTAAATTCACGAATACGTTTGGACATCAGATTTATTTGTTTTGTAACAACATAAACGTGGAAAAAACGTCAAGTTGTACGGACCACCTGCGGACTACATTCAGTGCGTCTTCAAGTTCAAACGGCCACCTGATCGTTCGAACTGTCGTCTGTTCTTTCAAACGTTTCTGCTTGTCGCCTGCACTTTCAGGCGACACCGGCCCTTAGACCAAACGGTGGCCCGGTAATAGACCATGTGGGAAATGTAGAGTGCCATCTAGTAGCGCGCCGAGAACTACGTCCGCTATGTTGGTACCCCATGTAAACAAGCGACCGCGCTCCGTGCGAGATGCGATGCCAACGCGTTGCTGCGTTCCGCTGTGGATGAAGCGGAACGCAGCAATTGGTGACAATCGGTGACAAGCGGTGACAATCGGTGACAATCGGTGACAACGCGAAGAAATATGCGGACGTTATCGCGCGGCGTGAAGCCATTTACAACTATTGAACTGGGCCTTAATCTTTTCACGAAGTTGTACCAAATTTGTTTCAGAACTTTTTCTTTTCTTCTATGCACGTTGTAGTGTCGGCCTACGTTCTTCTTGATGCGCAAGCAGCTCAATGTATGCGGGCGAGAGCAAGGCTGTTTGTTAAGCGAGGCAAAAAGAGTTTTAATAATCTACGCCACCAACCATAAATGAAGATCCGTATAATTAACAGTGAACAACAAAAGCTGAAAGCACTACAGATCCCTCATTTTATAATAATATATTAAACGAAACTTTCTGCCTTTCCACTGTGGTGAAGAAGGAAGACCAGCGAAGCTGTGTTCCCCAGACGAATAGGCCAATATGGCCTATTCGTTTGGGGCACACAGCACCCGTCCAGTGCAGTAAACTCTTTCCGCTTTAATATACGAAGGCTGCATCTCACGTTTACAATTGGGGTCACTGGCACAAATAAAAAAGCTTATAATTTAAGCTCCGAGATGTAAAGCTAACAACAGAAGGCAAAAACACCGCAGAAAACCAGGTCCAGTTAACTCAAACGGGCGCGCCTTTTATAGCGTGCAGCAATTATCAACAGCAGCTCCCAGTATTTATAGCTGATTGTGAAAGAAATCGGAAATGGTAGTTGTTCGTAAAGTAACTCGCCCACCATCAGAAAATAAAAAAAAACAGAAAGAAAAGGAGCTATTTGGCAACGGCTGCGCCCACTTGCAGAAGCACGCCCGTGAACTGCACGACAACGACTCGAAAAAGGAACGCTGCTAAAGGGACTGGAACAATCGGCTATGCGACGGGCGTCGGTCAGAAATGGTTTCCACATCTGCGCACATCCTTAGCATGATAACGAGGCCGTTAAGAGGAGAGTTGTTTCTCGATAAAAGACCTCGATCAAAGTCGCCCAAATTGTGGGTTGCCTCATGGCGCGGGTTAGCTTGCGATTTGATGTATTTTCACGATTGTCGTGTTCCAGCTAATTAGCATTAGGCAAATGAAGTCGCACACGGTCGGATGAGAGAGCGTCCCGAAAGGCAATCCGTGAGTGTCCGGACTGATTTGCAGCCGTCTTTCTGTTGTTTGATCGGCCAGGACACAATGGTGCGCTCTCGAGCAAAACGAGGCAAGCCATCGAGCCAGCCGGCTCATTTGCTTTCCAACTTTAAGCCATTTGCTGTTCGGCGGCGGGAAGGTAACATCGGTGAGAGCCACTTCGCGGCTCCACATCTCAGGAATGTTTCTAACATTGCCGTAGCTCAGAACGCATCGGTTCAGCTTTTAAGTGGAATTCTAAAATTGCACAGGTTTGGACCACTACAAATGCTAACTCCGAAGAAATCCTGACATTAAACAATCGGTCAGCGAAGCGAAATGTAGTAGTACCTAAGCTGCAGAATATCGCGATAAAAGAGACACATCATACATGTTGTTCACTACTGAGATACAAATATATTTTTCAAATGTATGTCCATACAGAAATACGAACACTCTAAAGCACCTCTAAGATACTATCGCGGTACATTTGTATCGCGATAGTGCCCAGCCCTGGTTAAATAAAGCCCAACGGTACACTTGAAGCTTTGGCATATGAAGAATACATTAATTATTGACTTGTTAACATTGTCTTTATTTTTCTTCTTGGTCCGGGTTCGTACTTGTATGTAGGTGCACGAATGTACCTTCGGACAATGTGGATCGTGAGCAAATACACGTATGTCTTTGTGCACAGCAAGGCGCGTCCTGAAGCGTCTCTGGTACATACCAGGCTTAGAAATAAAGGTATTGGCATCTTTACTGCCTTTCCCAGAAGCGTCCTAAATGCATAGGCCGTTGCTTGCGTGCTCCCGAAACTACAGTCTGTCACACATATTATACAACGCACCGAATGGATCGTCCGTCAACTGGCGCTTGAACTGTCGGTCGGCGGCTGCTTGATATGGCACGGCAGCCAGCCGGCATCGTGTCGCTGCAGGCTCGGCGCTCCTTTTTTCCAGCCGCGTCCCCTGAACCTCTCTCTTCACGCTACTATACCCCCTGTTCCGATGCCAGTTTGGTGTTATACAAACCTGATAAGCTTTCATAGGACGTCTAGTCCACTTTGCTGCCGCCGAGCGCACAATAGAGAGTTTTAGTATATTGTGTTTTCAGGTCATGCTATTTGTAGCGGGAGTTCGCGCTGCCACTTCAATGCATGCTCTGAATTAAGGGCGCGCCCGTGGCGGGAGCGGGCCTTTTAAAAACGATCTACAAAAAGGCCCCTATGCAGAGTTGCGTTTGAGAGCGTCTAAGTGCGTTTGACTGCGTTGCGTCGAGAAACAAAAGCGAGCCACCGGCACATCCGTGCTTGTTTATGAAGCGTGGGATCCAATTCAAGGAATAGCTTGGCACGCGACATAAGAGGCAGGGGTGTCCTGGTTTCTCGCAGCCGCAGCGCAGTCAAACGCTTTCGAACGCAGCTGTGCGTAGGGGCTTTATAACTTTCTAATGAGGAAAGACTCCGCTCCCAAATACAGTCGCCGATTATACGGGCGCATGTGATCGGCGCCTGTATGCTCTTTTCAGACCACATCTGCTACAACGCCGGCTAGAACACGGAGGCGCTAAAAAGCTGGCCATGAGAAATACTTTGCATTTATGGTCAGAGCTTGGATTTTGTTTCAAATGATATAGCCAAGCTTCTGGCTCTTGAAGGCTGCTCATAGTGCCCGGCAGTGAACGAGATATTAAGTTACTGAATTAACGAATATTACTCTTGCATTCTAGATGGTTTGTAGCGGGAATCAGTTATTTGTTTAATAGTTCTCTATGGGTCGTTTATATTTTAACTTGACAGTGACGACTGTGCGCTAGCATAGGCGTTCCAGTTGTATATTAGATGATAAACATAAACAAGGCAATATGACCGGAAATAAACGCGTCTTTATGCGTGCCTTCCTTTTTCTAATGGGACTGCGTTTTGTTCATCAAGCACCTGAGTAAATGCCATTTACACGGTAGCGTATGAGTGAGCTATATGCGGGTTTACGTCGAGGTGTACGACCGCCAGTCCCCGGGACATCCGTTCTTCGTTTGAAGTAGCCAAATGAAAGAGTAGCGCTCGACATACAACTGCTCGTCGTAATGTAGTCAAACACAACGATGTCAATGGGCCTTATTAGACAAAATACACGGATTGACCGATCACTCTATCCGATCGCCCAAACCCCGTCCTGAAAATGCCCGTCCACAAACAAAAGCGTACCCTGATGCTAGTCGTTCCAACCACACCGACTTCGTGAGTGTAGAGCAAACAGAGCCGAAGGAAACTACGGGCCCTGAAGGCACTCCCGAGTTCTACGCGCGGTAACCGCGTGTGTATCTCTCTCAAACATGGGGACATCGTTCACGGAACTCCCAGCGTTCCCAAATAGGAGTATTGAAGAACACAAGAATCAAGATACATGGCTCTGTACCCGAGAGTCATGAATCCACGAATGCAATCAAGTCCGCCATGCACGTTTATGCGAAGCTCACTTATCCGACACTTTTGGGCGATCAAGGAAGACGCACACTGCCCCCTTCCAAACAGCTAGGCGGCGTGTTTTGACGTGCGGCTGGCATCGTTCCTGCTGAAAGTTAGGCGCCACCGTATTATCGCTACTGTCTTGTAAGGCAACCTGGGCCCGTTTGCTCGAAGCGCTAACCGCGGCTAAAGTTAGCCGCGGTACCTTGGAGAGGGAGTTTGAAATCACATGACTGGGGCTCGGTGGGGATTCGCGGAAACATGGCGGTGCCCCGCTGAGTAAGCGCCGCTCGCTTTGGAACTAATATGTCGTTGTAGCTGCAATATTGGGCGCATTAGTCAGCAAAGAATGAAGCTGGAGGCTTTCGCTTTGCCTTACCTCACTTAAATCGCAAGGCATGAGCAATGACCTCGCCGCATTTTTAAGATAGTCTTTCGATTCTGGCCATTCCTAAGCATAAATGAACGCGATAATTGTCGGCATGGCAACGTCTTTGAAAGCGGATTGCCTTGACTCAATTTGCCGGGTACTGATAGCACACAAAAGCAGACAGCGCCCCAATAGACCTTTTTCTATATTACCCAAGCATCGAGGAGAACGCTGGAAGTGTAATTCGACGGTCCGCGTGCGCTGGCCTTCCTCTTATAAAAGATTCCAAAAAAATAATCATAATAAGGCTTTGACGAACGCGCGTGCAAGGCAAAATTTGTTTTAGACTTTTTGGTTTAAGACAATTACTACTGCAGACGCCAGCACGTGCAACGCGTGTAACTACACTCGTAGCATGCACCTCGGTGCTTGGGTAATTTAGAAAAGGGTATATTGAGACGCTGTCTGCTTTTGTGTGCTATCAATACCCGACCGATTGAGTCAAGGCAATCCGCTCTGCAAAGACGTTGCTATGTCGACAATTATCGCGTTCATTTAGGCTTAGGAATGGCCAAAATCGAAGACTATCTAAAAAATGCGGCGAGTTCATTGCTCATGCTTTGCGATTTAAGTGAGGTAAGGCAAAGCGAAAGCCACCTGCACCATTCGTTGCTGACTAACGCGCCTGATATTGCAGCTACAACGACATATTAGATTTAAAGCGAGCGGCGCTCACTCACCCGGGCACCGCCATGTTTTTCCGCCATCCCTACCAAGCCCCCCCAGTCACGTAATTTCAAAATCCCTCTCCAGGTACTGCGGCTAACCTTAGCCGCGGTTAGCGCTTTGAGCAAACGGGCCCTGGTGTGTCGGCAGCGAATATTTGACGACCGCACCTGTTATCGCCACGCGCCGCAACCGCACGCGCTGCATGAATTTCAAAATAGGATGGGGGGATCCGTGGCCGAGTGGGCTAGCGCACACCATCTCGGAGCACGTGAAGCGAAAGTTCGCGCTGCAGAGCCCAGGGATCCTGGGCTCAATCCCCACCGCTGCCCGTTTCGATCTGGATGAGCAATTATACCGGCGTGCAGTCGTGTATCACTACTGCGTGGTGAACGTTAAAGACCCCAGACTAGCGGTTGCACTGCACTGACTAAATTGCTCATCCACAGCGAGTGACTCGTCGCATCTTTGAAATGGCTGACCAACTACGCGCTGTATAAATATCCACACTACCCCAATAATTATTATAAAAAAAAAAAGATGGTCACAAAAAACAACAACAAAACATTACGCAAGCATTAAAGCACAATATTACATAATGAAAATGAAGTGATCATCAAGGTTTATAAGATGCATAAAAAATAACCGCGCAGAGACCAGGTATTTTATTCGAAAACAGCGAACGATTCGCATTTGCAGGCCGCGGCGCGGCAACCGTCAATGCTTTTTGATTTGGCGCTATCTAGCGACTGAAGCAAGAATCATTGGGTAGGCCTGGGAATGGCGGCTACAATGTTCAAATGTTAGCTACTAATCCGGTGGCGCCGCTTAGCGCAGTGTCTAAAGCAAGAAACATAGGGTAAGCCCGAAAGCCGTGATCGCATAACATGCCAGTAGGGCGTAAGATACGGCCCCGGCGGGCCAATCTCGCCGGGATCCGCCGGGGCTGGGTCCGTTCTACAAAAATGTATTAGGAATTTTACCTTCAAAATTACCGTCAACCTCTGTGCTGCCAGTTTGTCTTTTCCTGACCAACCCGAAAAATTTGACGGTTTTTAATAATAATAAAATTGTGAAGAGCGGCTATGTGCACGCCCCTTTATGGCAACCGCGTTAAGGCTGGTTCACACTGCCCCGTTTTCTTACGTCACGTTACGAAAAGTCAACGGCAAATCTGTGCTTCGTATTAAGCGTGGTTACCAATTGAAGGAGATAGCCTGGAACGCGACATTCGAGACACGAATGTTTCGGTGACTTACACGTAAGGTAAGAAAACGGTGCTGTGTGAAAAGTTGAACCGAGCTCAACTCCTTACGTTACGTTACGATGAGCCTTGTGTCCTTGGTTGCCACGGCAACTGACCGTCCTGGCTTGTCGTCACCGAAAAATTCGTGTCTCGAATGTCGCGTGCCAGGATATCTCCTTCAATCGGTAACCACGCTTAATACGAAGCACAGATTTCCCGGTGACTTTTCGTAACGTGACGTAAAAAAAACGGGGCACTGTAAACGAGCCTTTAGCGTCAATTTGGCCATATTTCTCGCTTTATAACTTCAAAGCCACACAAATATTTTATTATGTTTTTGCAGGTTCTGTTAGTACATATTATAAACGTTAATTACGGAGAGTGTAAAATATATTAAAGATTGCCTTTTTTTTTAAAGTGATTTCCAAAATAATGCGTATATAGTTTAATGCCCCTGTGCGAGCAATTCTTGTAAATTTCTCCCGCTAGCCCGGACAACAATTTTATTCGCAGATAAACTATACACAGAGAAACACACTGGCAAAGTCTGAAGTCCTTAGCTTTTATAGATGAGAAAAAAAAAAAGAACTTTGATCCAGAGCGTTATTGCGCAATGTGCCGTATTTGCAATTTTGTTTCTCAAAATAATGACCCTAATAGACGGTGATTAATACTTTTTGTCAATCCCTCCTATGCCTAATTTGTCAGTAAATAGACAGTTTTAGTGGACCGTACGCTATAGCTTTGCGTACGCAAGGAAATTGCGGGTCGTGAGTGCGTATGCGCAGAACGCAATAAAAGGGCTAGCGTATTGCGTACGCAAGCAACGCTGGGGATTTTGCGTTGCTGGCTAGCGGGCCTTGAGGGACGCTCTCGAGAGATCTCGGACCCAACGAGAGAGCCAGTTTCAAGATGGCGGTTGCCTCGACTGGCGCAGCAAGGGCGACGTGGTGTTTTCGAAGTTCTGTGTTACGTGAAATTGCGTGGAGTTCAGCTCGGCGATTCTTTCTGGGACCTACTACAGTCGAATCAGATCGCCGTGCAGCTGAAGGAGTGCACAGTGAAAATGTTCGCCGCTCGGAATGTGCGTCGACGCTGCGATCTGCTCAACGCTAAGCCTATTGCCACAGTTCATCGCCGACGGGCGAACGACTCTAAAAGAAATCGCCGAAGTTCTCGCTATGCACTGGACATCAGGGTCATGAATTTCATTCCGCGATAGCATTAATAAAAGGTGCCGTTTCCACGGGACGAGTGACGGAGGCTCCGTGATCGAATTTGGCTACGCACTCGTATACCCTTGTTACATGGGAACCTTAACTGCAGTTACGCGAAGCCACAGATAGCGCACAATACTTGCCGACAACATTCAGCGGCTATGCAGTCAAAGCTAGGGGAGAACGTGCGCTTGAGCGTCTTGAGCACCCATCGAAGCAGTGCACGCGCGCTCTTCACTTCTTCTGAAATAGCTGTCCGAGAGTATATTGCGGCAACTGTGGTTCCACGTAACAGCAGTTAAAGCTGAGTTAACCACGGTTAAGGGTGCCCGTGTAACAGGGGTAGTACTCGTAGCCTCTGTACCCCGCAGAAAAGCGCGCTTGACGAGGCAGCTGTGGCTTGGTTTAATTTGAAATAAAATGATTGGACACGTTTTCATTTTCAATATTTCTTTCCAGGAGCATGGTTGTGCTATAAGCACGCGGAATTCTACAGCTCTAGCAAATTTAACCAAGATCATGCGCGGTGTTCACTCGAAAACGTAACGCACAATTCAATTCGGTCCGAGCAGGTCATTTTTAGCGTACGCTATACTATTGCGTATTGCGTACGTAAGGTCCAGCAACGCTATACTAAAACTGTCTAATATCTCTAGACCCGTACCCAGAACAATTTTGTTGGGGGAAAGCCGCCCGTAATGCCAACATCGCACGATACGCAAAATGCGCACGTGAATGAGAGGGTGCTTACATATTTTTTTGCAAAGACAAATTTTCTGTTTCCAAAACAAGGATTGGCTTTATTCTTCTGGGCATGGAGCTAGCAAAATATATTTTTTTCATCAAAATTAAAAATGATCACCGGACATGGTTGTTCGATCATATCTAAAACGCCCTGCTTTCAATTCCATGCAAGAGTCGGTCGTGCACAAATGTTACCTGGGCAAGCCTAATGTTTTGAAAGCGCTGCTAATGGTACGTTCAATTATAAGTATGCAAGGTAGGTTTCGTGTAAGTGGATGGCAGATTCTTTGAACTAGAATACCTATTTTGGTATTTACTAAATTTGGACGTCTTTTTGGTAGTACTAATTGTATCTTTTCACTAATCGATATAATTGTATCTGTGCCAGCTTGGCGTACGGTGCTATCGCAAGGTGAAGTTATAGAAATATATATGAAACATTCGTTGTAAAAGAAGTTTGGAACGTAGACTGGATGTTAGTGAGGACCTTTTATACGTATATAGAAGAAAACAAGTAGAGGGATTTAATTATAGTTCTCGGAGCGACAAAATATTTGATAGAAACAAAAGAATCTTTATCAACTTCGACCGATTGAAACCAATTAATAATTAACTATATAATCCAGTTAATATGTACTTTAATCAGCGGTAAAGGCGGTTCACGTTTCTCGAAGAATGGAGCAGTGCTGGGCCAGTTCAAGCCGATACAAAAATAATTTTATGGAGTTCAGTAACTAGTGGAAAAATTTGAAGTTCGAAGGACTATTGGTTTATCTTAGAAAATAGCAATACGCAGCTGCTGGATGGTTCAGTCTCGAAATAAAAACTGGATATTTATAATCGCTTTCGTTTCCAAGATTCTACATCCGAACCATTCATTCTTTCCTCTGCGAATAACGAATATCACAATGTTCAGGCGCAGAAACCTCAAATAAGAAAACATGACGCTAAACGGTGTCATAGCAATATCCGGAATTGTTCGAGGAACACTACAGTGAGCGACAGGCTACAGTACGGACGTCAGTCTTGTTTAAAACGTATGTAAATTTGTCCTCCTTGATATTCTCACCTTAGACGTGCTTGAAAGCGAACGGAAAATCAAGAAGATGCGTGCTGCAACGCAGACTAGCTCCCCCCTATAGGCCTTTCCATCTTTCCAAATAAGTTCAGGTCACGTGGTCAGTGGCAGCACCTTTAACGGCTTGACAACGGGCAGGAAGGTAAATTGCCGGTGCTGGAAAAGAAATGAGAGCTCAGCCATTGTTGGCAGCGGCATACAAATCAGGTCCTTCCCGTCGCATCACTGTCGCTCTTGTTTGTGGACATAACAAGGACAGTTTAATCTCGCGAGCATTTCAGCGCTGTTCGGCGCACGGATGGCAGCCTGTTCCGCTTTCTCTCGTGGCACGCCCGTCGCAGACGGCGTATATAGTGAAGTCGAAAGCAGCGGAGCCGCCGGTGGGCTCGGCAGGACCCTCAATCCGTCGCCTTTAGGGGACAAACGCGGGCGAAGCAGTGACCACGCTAATTCCATTACGCTCATTTGTCGCCCTCTCTTGGTTTTCGCTAATGAACGCGTTGCGAGAGTCCCAAATGTACGGTTGTAATTAAGCCGAGTCCACGAGCCTGACATCAGCGGGCGTGAGAACGGGTGCGGAAGCCACGCGATTGCTGCTCCCGAAAGCGCGCCTGGCGTGCGTGCGTGCGTACGAGTGTTTATTAATCGTCGCCGCTGCGAGTCGGGCACGAATGCCGGCAGAAGCATTCCTGGTTCTGTCGTTCAATTCCTGCTAATGCGCGCCCAGACCGGGTGCCGTGCGCGACGCGCCGCGCGCTCGACAGCAACGTGTGTCTTCGAAAGCCGCCTCCGCACGCTCGGTCGGCATTGAGTCAACAAACGCGCGATGGAATGTTGGCGTGATAAAGAGAACAGCAACGACGCGGTTTTCTCTCGTGTCAGTTTGTGCCAATGTGTCGCGATGTTAGACATGTCTATCGTTCACAGTTCTGATGTGTCAATTTGCTTGATCAATTAAAAAGCGAAAGGTCAGACGGTTACTCGCACTGCGACCAAGGAATTAGTCAATATATATATATATATTTTTTTTTACACAGAATATGTTTACGGACTGGATATTATGCTGAGAGTGTCACGCTCGAGTGGGACGACAAATTATGGCTCGCAGACCAAGGTAACATACAACATGCATAGTCCCTAGTAGGCGATGCATAAACATCCAAAGCATACAGAACGTATACTTATTGATAGTAGTTTATGCATACTCATAACAAGATACAACTAATTGGAGCCATCGACATCCACCAAAAGGCTCAGCGGGAATCGAATCTCGAACCGTGCGATCCGCAGACCGACGTCTTTGCTTGGCGTCACAGGGAAGAGACGAAAGAGAGCGCTGTCCGCGCCGAATGATACTTAGTCCAACATACTTAGTCCAGTACCAAAGTCCGCAGGCCACAGTTGGAAGCGAGTCATACTCAGCCCAGCATACTTAGTAGTTCGCCGGCACCGTCGGCGTCGCGTCATATTTAGACCGCAGGTGACAGTCGGTGCGCGAAGCCGACTCCCGAATGACGAAGTGTAGCTCTCCAAGTTGACTCGCGTCATCATGGGGCAGAACATAACGTTCCAAGGAATAGCGCAGCGGGCTTATATGAAAAAAAAAAACAAGAAAAAAAAAAAACAGTTTAGAGTTTTTACTAAGACTCGCGAGTTTATTTTAGTGAAGCCTTTCACAAAGCAAATAAAACAGCAGTGAGATCTACTGAAAAGCCGCCGAATCTGCTCTTCAAACGGCCAAGAAATTAAAAAGGGGAAACTTTCATGGACAGCTGCAGGGCTTTCAGTCGCATGTGGTTATTTTTTAATCCTGCTTCAACAATGCATGGTCTTCTTTTACTGGTTCCATTGCGTTCTGAAGTTGCGTTAGCAGTTCTCAGAGAGCCTTTTCGGACAGTTCTTTAGAAGGGTTTCATATATAATTCGTGAGGTATCTTTGCTTTTTCAATAAATATGTGATTGTTAAATGTTACAGAACCCAATGGCATTCGGGTCTAAATAGAACTATCGGTGATGATTTCACATACTACTAAGAGTTAATTTCATTGTTTTATATATAACATCACTCCGAGGCCACAACGTTGCCCCTTTTCCAAGCGATGTGCAAACGGAGTATTCGGCAGGAGAACGAATTGTCACGCCTCTAGCGGTTTCACTTTAGGTGTAAAGAAAACAAGCAAATTCATTTATTTGTTTCTGAGGCAGCGTTCGGTTGGCATATCTGAACTCTTTGCCAGCATGTGGCTGAGACTCGTACTTAATCAGTGAGGTGCTGATTAAACACGATTTTCAACCGTTGATGCAGCTGTCCATTCTGGGCCAGACGCTCGATCCAAGTACAGAGTGCTTGCTTAAGGACCAGCACAATTGGCACGCCTTGCAAAATTCGAATTATTAACGTACTACTTGAAGTTTGGCGCCGAAACGTCGTTTTGCAAGAAGTTGTGTGTGTATATATATATATATATATATATATTTATTTAGAGCTCAACACAGAGGAGGTAAAATATTACACATGGAGCAAGAAACGACGGACGTACATTTGCTATGTCCTATGCCAGCCTGTTCGTTATCTGTACACTGGTATGCCAGCTCGTTCCCGGGTGGTTTGCTTAACACAAAAACGCTGAAATCGCCATTGTAGAGACTGGTGACGAGCAGGATAATCAGGGTAAGTAATAATTTTAACGAAATTCAACCGACGATAACCGCCTGGGGTCAAGCACGCAAACCACTGTGAAGACCACAAGCGTCCGGAATAGGACATAGGAAATGCACGGCCGCCATTTGTGCTCTATTTTAATATTTCAGCAACTCTACGTTAAACTACAAAAAAATAGCCTTTTTATTTTGGTGAAGAAGGAAGAGCAGCGGAGCTGTAGCTTCTGTTCTCGGCGGTGGCTTTCCAGGCGAGCGATCTGCTCTTCTTTCGCAAGGGATTCTGAAGCGCTCGACGCAGTGGAACTTTAGGCGAAAGGGGCTTCGCGGGGTTGCCGCGGAGCCATTCGCGCTACTGCGCACATCGCCGCTCCGTTCCGTTCCTGCTCTTCTTACTCCGAAGAAATGTTGCCGCCATCTATGAGCGACGGCAGCAACCAGTTGTCTGGTGTCCAAGGCTGGAAAGGTTGCCGCCATCTATGAGCGACGGCGGCAAGCAGATAACCGGCAAACACAATGGAGAGCTACCACCATCTATGAGCGACGGCGGCAACCAGCGTGTTGTGTCGACCACGGCTGTCGACATTTGTTTGGTACCGGACACGATCCTGGGGAAACTAGCCCTTACCAGCTCCGCTGTAAAAAACATAGACGCAAGGCTTTTAACGAAACGACGTTCGCGTGCCCAATTTCAGGTATGTATAATTAAAACTTTTTAAGAATTAAAACTTTTTAAGGCGTGTGAAATATGCTGGTCCTTACGGCCGCACCATGTAGATGACGTAAGTAATCCAAAGCACCTTTCTTGCATTTTATGAAAAGCGAACACAAAGGTGTGTGAAGTACAAGCTGGACAAAGTGCCCCCTATAGTTCGATCGCCTCGCCGAATGAGGAGTCCCTCAAGGGCGAGATCCGTGCCCACCCAGCGGCCATTTCTCAGAAATATACAGCATGTATACACTAACGCTTCGAGCCCCCTTTAACAAAAAAAAACAGTGAGTGTGTAGGCGAGCTGGTGATAGTTAATCATAACTTAACACCTGAGACTGTGGTGCGGAAAAATTAAACTTTCAAGTCGAAGGAAGAAACAACAGAAGGATAACGTCTTGAACTCTGCTAATTTCATTTATTTTTCTCGCCCTTATATATGCACGCGATGCTTACGTCACCAACCTCGTCACAAATACACTCTTTGTGTATACTATGAGGAGCGATAAAAATAAATGAAAATAGTTGAGTTATGGACGTTCTCCGACTGTTGTCTTTTTCCTTGGACTTCAAAGTTTCTTAAATTTTTTTTCGCACCGCAATTTAAGGTGACAATTTTAGATGGTTCGCAAAAATCGGTCTTTCGACGTATCGACTTGAAAGTAAACATTTGGTACAAATCTGCCTGGTTGGGTAAGAACAATTAGAAGAGGGGGAAGGAACGCCAACCAAAAATAAAAAGGAGCCCAACGTTTCGAAACCTGCTTGGTTTCTTCTTCAGGGGCGACTGTGTGCGCGAGGAGCAAGTGGTCTTCTTTTACGGCGGTGGACGTTGGACACCTGATGCTCCGGCCAAAAGATAGTCCCCCAAGGAAAGAGCGCAAGGCGTTATTTACCAGATTCCTTGTGCGCATTGCCCTGCCACATACATCGGCGAAACCGAAAACTTTAAGGAAAGAATTCGCCAGCACAAAAACGACGTGCGAAAGTTCGATCATGAGCGCAGCGCGGTTGCGGAACACAGTGACTCGAATGACCAACGCATTGACTTCGACAACACACGCATCCTCGACATTGAGACCAATTCCAGGCAGAGGCTCTTTGTCGAGTCATGGCACGTCCAAACCACACCGCAAAACATCAATCGGTCGCTTGGCGCTTTACCATCCGCCTACGTCAGCGGGCTCAGCCACATTACGATCGCGAAAACATCACGTCCACCGCCGTAAAAGAAGACCACTTGCTCCTCGCGCACACAGTCGCCCTTGAAGAAGAAACCAAGCAGGTTTCGAAACGTTGGGCTCCTTTTTATTTTTGGTTGGCGTTCCTTCTCCCTCTTCTAATTTCGACGTATCACACAGCTATTTACTACAGATGTGTTGCTAAGTGGCGGAAGCTTGGGGTGAAAATAATAACAGGTGAGTTTACCTTGTTCAAGAAATAAAAAAAAAAAATAAGAACCTGTTTCGGGCTATCTGCGACGGCATTTGCAGATGGTGTCTTGACCGTGCTCACCTTGTTATATCTGCCGCCGAGAGATGTCGGAAGCATCGAGCTCAGCAGACTATCTTCGGAAAATTTATCACTATGCCGGCGCGTGTGTCTCTAGTGCATAATTATTAAAGAACAATAATTTGGCTCCAAAGGATTTGCTTCTCGGCGGCTTCGTAAATTTTCATTCATTCGATGAAGTAAGGTTAATTAATCTGCATATTTTTCATTATATATATATATATATATATATATATATATATATATATATATATATATATATATATATATATGATTTCTTTTAGGAATAAAGAAAGGACCTTTGCGTTCCGACTCATCGTGGACCCCAAAGGACAGCTTCAGCTTTACTGGCTCTGAATTTTCTTGAAGGAGATGATTTTTTCCAGTCCCGTAATAAACTATCCCCCCCCCCTCCCCCCCCCCCCCCCCCCCAAAAAAAAAAAAAAAAAGTTATATACAGGAAGATTTATTGGTAGATTCTGATGGAATGCGTTAGCTAAAGTTAAAGGCTTGGGCGGGTTGGTACATACTTCGGAATTAAAAACAGCGCGAACGGACGAGGACCAGACAAAGAAGTGACACGGACGTAGCGCTGTTCATGTGATGAATCACCAATAAAAATAAAACAATGATAAATATATATATAAAAATAAAAAAAAATGCGCCATGACACAGCCGTGCAGAGCACTTGCTAAAAACGAGCAAGTCAGGGAACCAGAAAATTCATCCTTTGCTTGATAGGGCCACAGAAGGACTACTTACACCATGCCGCATTTATATCACTTGTGGAGGGAACTGTACACACACACACACCATCACAGCCGACGAACCTTTCCTAGGAAGACCCAGAGCGAAGAACATCCGACGACGGCAGAGCGGCACCTGAGCACGCCCACATTCCACCGCGCCGCGGCGCCTCATCCTCTCTGACTCGGCGCCTGCGACGCTCCTTTGAGAAATACGAAAACGCTCGTTTAGACGAAAACCCGGCGGTCTGTCAGTTTGTCAGCGCCGGGGAGAGAGGGAGAGGGTGACGCGTGCTGACGTCAGCGCTTCGGACCAATGGGAGCGTCACACGCATCATCCTTTCCCCCTCCTTGTCCTTCTCTCCCCGGCGCTGACAAGCGAAAGAATCCGCCAGGTTTTCGTCAAAACGAGCGTTCTAACGCTAACCTAATAAAAACGCTCTTTGAGGGGCGCTTTTTGTCGCACGGCCTCCGATTGCCGGCTTAGGCAGCGAGAAATATAGGAGGCCACGTTCTTCCGAAACCGTTTCGCGCACCGACCGTTGGGTTGCATCTTTGCTTGGAGCAAGCTCTTTCGGCACCAGACCAACGTTTCGACGAGTTCCCATCTCGCGGTTCCGAAGCTCACAAAAGTTTCTTTTTTTTAGGAAGGGGCGGGGGAGGGGGGGGGGGGGGGGGCGAAGCCAGCTTGACCCAAGCGAACGACCTCCCCGCCTGGAGAAAAGACGCCAACAACGGCGGCCGACTTTCTTTCCCCGAAACGAGCGAGCCCTTTACCGGCGAGTCCCGCGTTGCCGCACACCCACTACGCTCGTAAACAAAGAGGGGGATGGGAAAAAAAATGGCGAAAGCACATACAAAAGATCGGTTCAGTGCTCTCGGCGTTCGGACCCGGACGAAGCCTGCTGACGCGCAGCCCGGGCCCGGCAGCACCTCAGCTCGAAGCCTGAAAGGGTGACGTCAAATAAAAGCCCGGCGAAAGAAGTGAGCCGGGAGGGAGCCCGAACCCGGGGAGAGACTTAATAAAGACTCAGAGGCTGTAGGGTCCCGCTGATTTACAACGGGCGAGGTGTCGGGCTTCTTCGAGCCAAAGGGGGACCTTCCCTCGATGACTGGAGGCCCGCGTAATTAAGGCCGACCCCATTCATTTCGGAGCCAGCTTTCAATATGAAGGTCCAATAGAGCGGCGTGTATTGCGTCCCGCTATCCTTCACGCACATTGCAGTGTCAAAATCGGATCCCTAAACCATCTCCACCATCCTCCCGCTTTCTCTTGATTCTCATCTTTTCAGCGCCGTGGAAACTCAGACTAGCGCACGCACGCACACGCATGCACACGGATGCCCACGCAACGAGGATTGCAAATGAAAACCAACTCATCTGTGAGTACCCGATCTGAATAATACCGGCATATGTATCCGGCGAAAAAAAAAAATATGCCGAAATCGTTGCTGTCGCTCTGCTGATTCTCGGCGAAATACGTTAGCATTTAGTGCTGGGTTGCGACTCAACGAAGGATGGGATTTCCAACCTCGCAACGGTCCGCACAATGTTGTCTTCGAACAGCCAATCTTTTCCGTCGCTGTGCCTTGGTTTGACGCAACGTTACTAGAACCACTCCGTTGGGAAACTGAAACTCTGAAAAAGTGGCGCCGATCCGTACTCGAGAACCGAGCTAATGGCGATCATAACGCCGCCATTTCTCTCGCAGCGGGCACTCAAGGAACTGCACGTGACTTATATTTTGGCTTTACTCGGCCATTTCCGCGCCGAAACAGATACGGTGGAAGGGGTTTCAGGGCTGCCACCCTCGTCTCCCAAGTGGACGCGCCGCGAATTACTACCGCAGTTAAGATGCACCTAGGTCGGGACGCGCTACCTGAAATCACCGCTGAGGCATGGTTGTATAAAAACAACAATAATTGTGCTGCCAAACCTTGCAAACTAACAATTTTAGAAAATATCCCGCGCCCTTCATTTTGTACTTAACTCCAATAAAATTTACTAGAAAAAAAGTTTTTTTCAGTTGGTTTTTACGCAAAAAACAGTTTTTCTAAAAGCTCAAGGTGACCACAGTACAGACAAATGATAAAGAGTGGCGCTGTTGTCGTATTTAGCTCGGTCTCGGTGGACGCCAGCGGCCCAGGTTTCAAAGGTGAGTTTCCCAACTGAGGGTTCTAGTAACGTTGGTTTTACGTTATTGCGCAAGTTGTGTAAACTGCGGGAACGAAACCATCTGCCCACGCGCCGGTGTCATCGTAAGAAGAGTGCGTGTCAACAGCGGCGCGTCATTGGAGGCGCGGGGGAACACTCTTTTCCTCTTGCATAAAAGAAAAAAAATGGACGTAACGGGCCAAAGAGTGGATCGAAAGAACGCGGCGGGGAAAGGGCCGCGGCCTCACAAAACCAGTCCAGTCCAAACCAAAGACTGCTGCACGCACCAAGACACCCCAATGAACACTAATCATTAAAAAAAATGCAACCTGGAGAAAATTAGGGAATCATAAAGCTGTGAGCTTAAGTGCGAAGGAAATAGAACGTACAAGTAACTGTTTTTTACACGCCTATGACTACTGACACACCTACCACATGGTCAAATCGAATGTAATTTTTATCGACTGACATTAAGTGAACGGCAAATCGGCTCGCAATACTGACAACGAGCATCGCGCATGCAATGCGCGGCGCCAGGATTGTTGCGCGCTGGTTGGCCAGTCAGGTAATGTCATTCGACGGAGGTGACAGAATCTTTTACCCTGCGGTAGGGGTATGAGTCGGAATTTTCTGTAGGTTGTCAGAGCTGCCAATGATCAGCTGTACAAAAAAATAATACTGCTAAAATAGACGTTGGTTTAATGTGAGTTTCGGAG
Source organism: Ixodes scapularis (assembly GCF_016920785.2). Lineage (NCBI taxonomy): Eukaryota > Metazoa > Arthropoda > Arachnida > Ixodida > Ixodidae > Ixodes > Ixodes scapularis. The sequence continues at coordinate 67,684,617 of NW_024609884.1, read as the reverse complement.
CAAAAAACGGGCTTAACTGCATGCAGCTACCTGAAACATATATATATACATTAGGTGCGAACGTGGAAACAATGTACACCCACGTGCTACATTTACAACGGCAAACAGCGACGTTCAGGACGTCACTGTTAGTGTGCACAGATAATGACCCTCCTTTTTTTTCGCTTTTCGTTAATATAAAGGTAAAGACTTGAAAGGCTAGAAGAAATACGCGCAAAAGGAACCAAAACTTAACAAAAAATTTAATAATAAAGAAACGAGTTATGCACTTTTTTTTTTTTTTCTAAAACCGAGGCACGGTCGAGTAATTGTGGCACGGCAATCGCGATTATTCTTTCAACGAGACCAAATTTTCCATTTCCGTGCTATAAATACCCCCTGTTTTCTTAAATAAAAAAGAAAGCGTGAAACCATTTTCGTAGGCTCCAAATTTCTTCTAGGTTGACTTTTCATCCATGTGCTTCCTTCCCTTTGAAGGACGCCAACAACATTACTGGTGTGGGGGAATTCGCTCATTTTGTGGCATCAACCTCGGCGGTAGTGCTCGGTGCTTGAAGCTGACACGTACGGGTGAACTGCGATACACAATGTTTGGAGGGAACAGCGCAAAATTTTGCGCTGTTCCCTCCAAACATTATGTACCACCAACTAGCCCAACTACATGCCTTGCTGCGATACACAGCCGACGTCGCATTCGAAGGAACTGTGTCCCCCAAACGCTCTTCTGATTTGTCTTTGTGTGCGGCTCCCTAACAGTATATAGAGTACACTGTGATTCACACTGTAAAGGCGATTCGGGTGTGATTAATTTTCACTGAAGAAAGAAAAATTGAAAATGGCGGTCCTTTGCAAATATCGCCAAATCCCTCTGCTTCCTCATTTCGGCTTGGTTCAGTCCTGCTCTAAGCTCGTCTTCTTCTTTCTTTCTTTTTTGTATCGTTACTACTATACTTCGTTTCAGCTTCGGTCCAAACGCAGCCGATGTTATGAGCCGAAGGGCCCATCAAACAGCGAAAGGGGCACAACGTCATGGCGTGCTCTCTGCAGTTGATAGGACCAGCCGGTATTCTCTGTCTTTCTGTGCGCGCTCCTCCGCCGGTTGGTCCTATCAAGCGCAGACAGCACACCATGACGCTGCGCTTTTTGCGCTGTTTGAATGGCCCTTCGGCTCATAACATCGGCTACGCTCGGACCGAAGCTGAAACAAAGTATAAATTGTAAAAACGGGTTGCCGAATATAGTCTTCCGGTTTATCGTCACAGCGCCTGATATTGAGTAATCGTCCACACGTGATTTAGACTCACGCACGCAATTTAGTTTCTTATATTGCATATACCGCGGGTGTCGAACACGCGGCCCGCAGGCATCTCTCCGCTACAAGCCCCTATTTCCATGTCTTCAGCGCTGGAAATGGCATGCGCCATATTGTTATCCTATCGTCGGTCCCTTCTTCTCCGCTCGAAACAGAGCTCCGCTCTAATAACGTGTCCATGTTTTTGTCCCATTCTTATCTTTCTTTTTTTTTTAAACTGAGTATGGATTGGTATTTCTATTAGCGACTAAGCTGTTGTCATCTTATTCATGGTGTCTTATGCATGAGCATCGCAGCGGCGTGTGATCGTCCATCACGAATGCGTAATGCACGTTAAAACATCCAAGGCGAGTGGTCGTATGTCGCCCAATAAATATTTCATCAATAGCTAGGACATATCAGACACTTCTTGGGGTGTTGTAGCTTCCCGTTGTCTACATTTTTATAGAAAACAAAATACTTATATAATTTATAAATCTACGGAGCGAATGTGCTTCAGGTTATACACGCACGCTCGTATCTCCTGCTTCATTGTCAGATGAAGGTTTTAAAAATACAGCATTAAGCGCACGGGCGACGGAGAAAAGCTCACCGGAGAAAAGCTCACCGGAGAAAAACTCACCGGAGATAAGCTCACCGGAGAAAAGCTCACCGCAAAACTGGCAGATGCGGAGAAAAGCTCACCGGCCTTTCAGCGGATGCGGAGGAAAGCTCATCGATATTTTTTGAGCTTAGCTTGATTCTGCGTCAAACGTGGCAATTTAACACATTCGCATTCGTCCCTTCATTAAAATATGTTCTAGTTTTAATGATATTCTTGAAGTTCATTGGGCATATTTACTAATTCCTCATAAATTAGTAATCACCCATTCTGTAAATTAACGAAGCCGCAAGGGTTTAAAATCAGAACATCGTACACCGGTAAGAAAAGGCAACAATTTATTGACAGCTGAGGGTGCGGCGTCAAGGGCTCTGTCAGATAAAGGGGTTTGTTTTTTGCGAGCTAATATGAATAGCGGTGTGGTGAACCGTTTCAGCTCCAAATATTGTGTAGAGCCTAATAAATAAGTAGGTGTTTGTTAATGTGATCAGCGTCGGCTACACTGTTTTCTTTCTGTTAATTTCACTAACAAAACTTTAGTTGCGAGAACAGCTTCTGCGTGTCGTGTTTGTTGCCTTCACTCCGTCGTCGTCGTTTGAGCGGTTTTCATAATGTATAACGTTTACCAACTCGCCCAATTCGCTACCTACCTTATAAAAGACTAGTTCTTATATAGCTCACGAGTAACAACGGTGCCAGTGTGCGGCTCTGAAGGTCATGGGTGGCTCACCGTAGAAGGGCACTATCACACAAAGGGAACGTGTGGAAACACCAGCACGAACGGCTAGAAAACGTGCATGTCAGTGGAAGAAAGAAGCCTCGATATCCTATTGACTGTTTTATCCTCAAAAGCTTCAAAGAGAATTTCAGGCACCGCGTTGTTGCGCATGCACTTTTGGGGTTTCGGCATTTACAGGTTTGATTTTTAGGCTTTAGGCAGTCATCATTGAGTTTTTTTAACTTTTTCCTGTTCTTCAAGTTCATAAAGTTTTTAGTTAGGCTTTCGTTGCCACAGAAAGCCACAGAAAACACTCGCCCGCAATTATTAATTTGGGAGCAATATACCCAATAAGCTTAACAAATATTACAAAAAAGGACATTTTCTTTTTTACGAAGCTGACGAATTTTAATGAAAATAAATTGATATATGTCAGCGCATGGATCCAACAGCCTCCATATAAAAAGAAGAAAAAATATCGGTCAACTTTTCTCCGCATACGCTCAATGGCCGGTGAGGTTTTCTCTGCATCCGCCGGTTTTGCGGTGAGCTTTTCTCCGGTGAGCTTATCTCCGGTGAGCTTTTCTCCGGTGAGCTTTTCTCCGGTGAGCTTTTCTCCGGGATTCAAGCGCACCGCTAAACTGAACTTTGAAAATGAAAAAAAAAATTCCAATTGCAAACAAATATTGACATCACAGTCAAAGCGGGTGAAGGAATGCTTTAAAGCGACATTGAGGACAATTTCTAACTTTTCGCAATAAAGGTCTCCCCCAAATGCTAGAAGGATCGGGAAGCTGGTGCTTTCTCTTTCAGAAATATTTTGACAAGTATAATTTTCATTCAAAAGGGTGCTTAGACGCCCAAGAGATAAGAAGGAGAAACCGATATTTAAATTATTTTATTTTTCATCACTCGTCACGAAATTGACACACTACAACAATCGACTCCGACCAACCGCAAGTACGTTCAGCGTGCACGGACGGTAGTTTTGGAAAGCTTACAGTCACTCGTGCTTACTTCCGGAGCACCGAAACAGTGAAAGCCTGCCAAAGTTACCTTCGCAAACATGCTTCGCGTATTCGAGGTTGGTTGGTGTCGGTTGTTGCAGTTTCTCGATCTAGTGGGACTCGGGTACCACTGTACAACCCTAACCAGTGTTGACGATTACTCAGCTGTGACGACACTTCAGGAGATCGCGAGCCAGCCTGTGCTGGTTCACCATGCTTATACATGGCTTGCACGTGATGTTATCGGCCCGTGCTGGTGGTAAATTTGGAACAATCCTACTTGTTCTTGCCGAGAAAAACAAACTCGGTGGAGCGAAATGCATACTGCAGAAGGTAGGCCCTTCATTCGGCCACCACAAGGGACGCTGATGTGACGTCAGTGCAAGCCCCGTATACGTCGTGTTGCTAAACCAAGCTGTCTGCAGCACTGGCGAAGGCACGGGCACGAGCGCTTGGCTTTCGGAAGCGCTTCCCATGAGCGAGTGCTCGTGTCAACATGGCACTCTGCAGAGCTGCATTCTCGCACCTGTGTCTTTGCCAACCTTCGAGAAAACTTGTGTGTGCATTTGGCAGAACATCGGCGGAGATGTCCTTCGTATTCACATTTCGACTCTGTCGCCTCGGCAGTTTCTGCCCACTTCCCATTGTAAGAGTGCATCGCCACCGGCATCCTACTCTTGTTCGGACTGCTTCGTTGGTATCTGGCTTTGTGAGGCCGGTCTCAAATGCTGATATGAATCAGCTGCTCTAGGAGAATCCCGCCAACAAAGAATCTTCGTCAACTGCAAACTAGAAATTTACTTCAACTGAATGTTTTTTCTGGTGAAGTAAAGTATGTTTTTTCCAATATTCTGGAACTGGTTAGTTCAAACTCAAGAAATGTATAGGATATATGATATGGGATCTAAAATGATAAAATCTGCACACAAAAACAAAAAAAAAAAAAAAACATTGAACTATACACATACACCTAGAAATTGTGAAAACTTACACAATGAAAGATTACGCGATAAAGATATACGTATGCTCAATAAACTAAAACAAAACAAAAATAAGAAAGTATGGAGAAGGTACATCATGCTAAACGTTTAAGAATAAAGAACGCGTATATTTTTTTCTCGATACAGTACTTAATATTGGGCCGATATCTTAGTGTTTTTAAACAAAAATCACAAAAGCTGATACTCCCTTCTCTTCTTTATGTCAAGCGAAAGACCTAACCGTCATTAAAAAAAATTCTACCGTCAGGTATTCTTAATCTAATCCGTGACCGACTTCGCCACCGACCGCATCTACGGTTGCTCATTATTATGAGTTCAACGTCATTCACGGCTCACGGGATAGAGTAACGTGCAATTCGGTGTTTCCGCCTGTCGAACCCGGAGAAAAAGCTGCCGGTGCACGCGACTTCAAGTCACTTGCGATGGATAAACGTCTCAATGGGTTCAGTAAGCATGTACTGGACAGCAAATAAACTAAATAGAGTAGGCTGTTTTCGGTGATGCGGTGGAGTCACATGTCGTAGGACATCCGGTCGCGCAGACGATACATTACGCTTCTCTTGGCAAAACTTCTTGGAGAACGCGTAAAGTGGATACTGTTACTTCAATGCGCAGCAGTGGCTATTTTGTTCGCTTGGATATTTCCCGGAACTCCGTTATCAGCAGGCACCCACCGAAGGTGTACCGCTTTGCCAAATATCGTAGCATCAGCAACATGTCCTCGGAGATACGGTACAAAGTAATTTTCACTGCGACTGTTCATTGTTTACATTGTAGGGTTGTCTTGAAGTCAGTGCATACTACCTATCAATTCGCTGCCGAACTATTTCTGGTGTATATTGTAGCGGCAGGGATCATATAGTTCCGCTGCGGTTTAGAACGTAGGATGTGATAGAGAAAAGGATGAACAATAAGGGCTGAAACATGGTATGACAAGGGCTGCTACTAACTCAAAATTCACTTTGTGTGACTTCAAGTTTAATCGTTTTCCAAAGGGGAAGTAAGGACATGTCAGTACCGACTGCGTAACATTTTGAAGTGACCGATTCAACAAAAGGCTTTTGGCTGGTGCAAGCTTCTGCGTTCACACGTGTTATTTTGATATCCTCTCCACGGCATGGCTTTGCCTGAATATTCAATAGGTCGACGTGTCTCATATCAACTTACGCTTTAATTGGTTCGAAGAAGATGCCCTTTATGTCCAACGCCCCGAATACTCAGTCCGAAAGGACTATCAATCATGAACTGACCCCCAACCGCTTTTTTGTAGGGCCTGCTCGTCGCCAACGCCAAGTTGCGAGGCTCAACTGAATGCCGAGTTGAGTGGACAAGCAAGGCCTCACGAGCCGCCTCTCCTGCGCGGAGCTTAAGTTGCTCGTTCAAGCCGTTGGGCCCACTTCCTAGAGGAAGCACTCAGTCATGGTCGCTGAAGGAACGTCGGCGATGCCGCCGCTGTCGGCAGCTTCGGCGACGTCGACGGCGTAGATAGGGGACAGCGTCCGGGTGGCTGGCCGAATCAATACAGTGCCGGGGCTGAGAAGCTCCGGCGCCGGCCACTAGCTATATCGTGCCCTACGGCGGGAGAATTCGCAGGACTAATCACTTTAGGGAAGGCCTCAATCGCTGCTCTCAACGAGGGCGGGCCCCTGAAAGGGAGCGCCGCGACAGGCGCCAGTCGTTTCGGAGTGCCATCGCGGCACGCAATTCACTCGAGCGAGCTGACGCACGCATGGCTCGCTCTCGGCCTCTCAATGGGCCCGGCGCAGAGGCTCCCGTCGGGCAGATGGGGGAGTTAGGACTCGAAATATCAAAGCTTACCGTTCTTTATATATGGTGGGAGGTCAACTGTTCAAATTAAGAAAACTGACTAGGCTGCGCAAGCCACCACCCGATTAAAAGGGTTCGGCCGTATATGCATCCATCCATCCATGGGGTGGCCCCGGCAGAGTTTGGAGAATGAGCTCCAGCCAAGCGAGTCGGACAGCTGCCTGTCTTGGGGTGCGTGACCAGTGAAAACACAATCCCATACAACGACCCACGTCAGAACAGTGTCAGACTGAAACCTGGACGCGAACGTGACGTAAAATCATGGGCTCTCGGGCGACGCGGCTTCTGCCTTTCGAAGTGTATACACTCGACCGTAATAAAAGTCAACTATACAGGGAAGGCGCTTTGGAAAGTCCAATTGATTTAGGAACAATCGGCGCGCACGAACGTTTCTCACGACTTGAAAGACGCCTTTCTTGCAATTTATTTCACAACTCCGATTACCTAGAATAATCAACAGATGCAAACAGCCTACTCTACCTACAGGTTACGCCGTCACACTCGGATGGCGACAGCACAGCAATTGGGCCCGCGCCGGACACCGCGGCGTCCTTCACTCTAAAAAAAGCCCGTGCGTCTACTTTCCCGCACAGCACTCGAAGAGCCAATCACCGCAACTTATGGATGCAGCTCAGCGAATGATGATACCAAAACATATGTTTAGACCAAAAAACGCAGTCTGAGTTGTGACATTAATCAATGCAAGCGTGACGTTTTGCATTGCTTAATGTCACAACTCAGACTTCATTTTTAGGTCTAAACGGATGTTCCGCTTGATTATTCGTTGAGCTGATTTCGTAGATCGCGGAGATTGGCTCTTCTAGCGTTTTGCGGGTAATTAGACGCGCAGGCATTTTTTAGAGTGTGCAACTGTATGTCACACTACGTTTGCATGTGTGCCATACGCACATACAAACGTAAGCACTAACGTTAGTTTACAGAAATTTAGAATCCCCTGCTTGTACCGATACGTAATAGCACACATACGTCTGTGCCGCGAACTGCCCGTGACAAAACGTATGCAAGCCAATACCCAAAATAATATGCGGCCATACAAGAGCTTCTCGAAGGGTTCACAACAAAAGTGACATGCAGTCCAGTAGTGAGCGAGTAATTTGCCTCCAGCACAGACCAGTGTTTTTCCAATACACGAAGATCGTCGAACGTCGAACATTCACTCTAAAAAAAAGCCCGTGCGTCTACTTTCCCGCACAACACCCGGAGAGCCAATCACCGCAACTTACGGAGGCAGCTCAGCGAATGGCGATGCCGAAACATATGTTTAGACCAAAAAACGCAGCCTGAGTTGTGACATTAAGCAAAACAAGCGTGACGTTTTGCATTGCTTAATGTCACAACTCAGACCGCGTTTTGGGGTCTAAACAGATGTTTCGGCATCGTCATTCGCCGAGCTGCCTCCGTAAGTTGCGCTGATTGGTTCTCCGAGTGTTGTGCGTGAAAGTAGACGCACAGACTTTTTTTAGAGTGCACAAACCAGGAATTGCGTGTACATGATAGACCACGCCCCACGATTTTGAAAGCTCTGGGAGACTACACTCTCAAAAAACTGCGTGTGCCTACTTTCCCGCACAACACTCGGACAGCCAATCACCCCACCTTACGGAGACAGCTCAGCGAATGACGATGGGGAAAGATGTGTTTAGACCAAAAAACGCAGTTTCAGTTGTGACATTAAGCAATGCAAAACGTCACGGTTGCATTGCTTAATCTCACAACTCAGACTGCGTTTTTTGGTCTAAACCATGTTTCGGCATCATCATTCGCTGAGCTGCCTCCGTAAGTTGCCGTGATTGGCTCTCCGAGTGTTGTGCGGCAAAGTATACACGCGGGCTTTTTTTTAGAGTGTAGTTTCAAGCCATATCAACACAAGCACTGCGTATACATACGAGGACGAACTTGTCCACGGACCACACATAACCGCGACCATGAAGGAAAACGAAAAAAAAGAATGAAAAGAAAGCACGGGCAAACGCATGCGACTGACACACGACAACGCAGACACTCGGACCAAACGGAACGCGACGTTTGAATGCGACGAGCGATTTCTGCGAATATAGCCCGAATAATGTAGTACGTTCGGCAGATGACAGATTCTCCTGCGCTACCGCGACGATGGTTCACCTCGAGCACGGCGCATACGACCCTCGGCCGAAGAGAAAGCCTGTTGCCGATAGGCGCAGAACGGCGCGGCGGGCGCCTGGGACGCGAGCTCTCGACCCGGAAGTCCAGCCCCGGACAATCACGCCGAGCCCAATGAAATATGAACCGAGCATGAGGGGCGCATGAGTGGACACGCGAGCGATTTGTGAGGGTCTCTTTCCGCGCCTCCGATCTAATTAAGGGCCAGGCTCCCTGGCGCGTACCGCTCCTGCGCGCGCAGAGACTGGCGACCACCGGGTCGGGTAAACAGCTGCACCGCGGCGCGAGCCGGTGCCAGCTAGCCAAGTGATGCTAGTTCCGTGACGTCGAGCCTGCCACAAAACGTGTGACATGACATGGGAAGCAGTCGTAGCGGCGAAATATTGCACCTTGTTATCGTTGTCTCTCGAACGGTGTGGGAAAGTGACAAATCCGATCGATCCAGTTTCGGCCGATCCGACAAAGCTCGTCATCCTATAAAAGTTGGACAGATATACATATACTACGCCAAAGGTGAGCAACTATCAAGTCTGGTTTGTGCATTTTTGTCCGTTGCGTTCCCAAAAACTGAAACAAAAAAAACAAACAAAAAATGCGCGAAAGAACAGTAACACGAAGGGATGGAGGTACACTCGAGGACCTTTGCAAGCAGCAACGAAGCTTATTTACGTCCACTACAACTCAATTCTCTGCTCAAAAAAAAAAAAAAGAAAAAAAGGAAAAAATAATAAAGCGTTGTTTTTTGGGTATTTAAAATGCTGAAAGTTAACCAGCTCACCTGCATGTCCTGTTATTTTTATTAATCTTTTCTTCCCGTTACACTCCGAATTATTTTCTCACCCGACCGTGCGAACCTTTTAGTAGTAATGAGATGATAAACCCTTACGCACGAGGCATTTCCTCTTTTCACGTGTAACAACAGCTAGCCTAGGCGCTTCACATGCTCAATGTCTCACTGTCTCTTTTTAACACGGAACGTGTTAATCGGCCGGATTTCATGCTGAAAGCATCACGCTCGAGTGTGACGAGAAAGCGGTACACAAAGGCGGAGGAAACAAACATATACTGCTTATAGCAGGCAGTGCATAAGGATCCAAAGCGAAGGTATACTTAACCGCGATTATATTTACGTACTCATAATTAGGGGTAATTAATCATAACGAGCAAAATTTACTAAACGGCCCAGTGGGAATCGAACCTAGGGCCACATGATCCGCAGCCCGACGCATTTGCTTGGCGCCATCAGGGTAGTTGAAAACGAGCCCGAACAGAAGGGCCAAGTATGACTTGCGGGAGTCTGAACAGGCGATCGTCCGTGCTCGCAGTTGGCTCCCGAATGACGAAGCGTACGCTCCCCACGCAATCGCGTAACGTCACGGGACACACCATAAGGCACCAATGGATATCGCAGCGGGCGCATTACGGGAGAACGTAGCACGAGAGTCAATAGGTAGATTAACCGCTGCGATAAGCCTCCTCCCCTAGTAATTACTTCATTTACCACAGGGCGCTCCTCGCACCCTCGGAAGAACAAGAACCCAAACATAGAAGATACATTCTACTTTGCTCACTTGCTTTAGAAACCACGCATTCAGCGCCAAATCCTCCCCGAGCAGTTTAGAAACCCTCCGAGAGAATGCATGCGCATGGCGATGTCGACACTGTCGCGCTTTCGCGCTGCGCCAAGGGTCGACAGGGCTGCCGCCGACGCACCGAGATACCGGACTCGTCAACACAGCACAGGTGGCTGACTCCGCTGTCTCGAGGGGTTTACATAACGATAGGCGGCGGCGCCATTCCTATTAATTAAAAGCGGAAATCACCGAGGCCGTGCGCGTCCAGTCGTTCGAACTACGCAAAACCAGTCGGCGCCGAGGCCATTGGATCTTGGCGATATTAGATATATTAAAGCATTTGCAGATTTCTTGAAAACTTCTTATTCAAGCATACTCCTCATACACTACACTCCTCAATAAATTTAATCTTGCCTCGATTATTCTGATAAATCCGGCGAGCACATGAATGTATCGTGTGCCTCCAAAGTCACGCAAAGTCACCCTGCGTATCTAACCATAAGTCACACATAATGCACGCGCGACGCAGTTATTACTCTCCAGGTTTATCAGAGGCGATCTGTTCCAAAACTTACTCGATCTTACTCCAGTGTATATAAGGGTTTTCCACGTTAGCGTTCGCATAACCTACCAGCATTTTTCTATTTGTGTTGTCACGTGACACGACGCGCCGGAGTAACTGGGATCCGTTTGGGTGAGGTTTGGAATACAGCCACAATTATCAAGGCAAGTAAAATTGTGCGTGTGAGTGCGTGAGTGTGTGCGCTTGAAATAAGCGTTTTTTTTTTCTTTTGATCACGGAATGTTTTTGCCTGGAGGGATGGAGAAAAAAAAATTCAGCATTCCGACCCAAATCAATCAACTACATTTCGCAGAAAGCCGAAACTCCGTGAGAAGCCGACGCTAATGGTAGTAATAAAATGCGGAAGTTTGAGCACATGATGTTACCTGGATCAAGAGATACGAAAGAAAACATAATTCCTCTATGAGCCGACGTCAACCTAAATATTCATCGAACCGAAGTTTAAGATTGTAAGCGTCTGTGAGATTGTTTTTTTTTTTTCAGTCAGGAAGATTTTTAGTAAAGAAGAGAATAACATCGTCTTTCTCAGTGATAAGTGTGCGCTCTAGTTTCCCCTGCCCGGACATGGGTGAATTCACTTTGTCTCTCGACTGAAATAAATGTTACAAACGCCCACAATATCGCTTTTTGGTTTGAGATGAATATTAAGCTTAGGTGAATTTTCTTTTCTTTTTGTATTTATTGACGCAGGTGACTTCATATGTTGATTCTTTCCCATTTTATTCCCACCGTTAGCGCCACATTTTCACAGAGTTTCAGTGTTCTTCTGCAAGGCGTCGTTCATTTATGCGAGCCTAAAAACCGGTTTTCACTGTCTCGATCGAACTCTGCACATTGATAGCATTAAGAGACGTCCTAATCCCAGCTGATGAAAATCCAAAAGTAACTACAAAAAAAAAAAACTGCCTATAGAAACTTGCCAACTGCCATAGGATTGTCATAGAGTTAATAAAACGGAAGTAGCTAGTTCGAAATCCTGCACTTTTGTTCAGAAGTTCGAAGTTTGTTGAACTTTTAAAGTTCGCCAAATTAGTCGTATTTTTTAGAGAATAAAAAAACCAGGCGTTCGATACTTGTCGAATTTTTATGTAATGAGTGAGAAAGTTAAAAACGTATAAAATATTTTGAACCTTTTGGTTTGATCTTCGACCTCAGGTTCGAAAAAAAGTTCGCTGCATCCCTATGTATAGGTATACTACGTTGTGCTCGTTGAAGACACTAGGTTATCGTCGTATTGCACCGGGAGCATTTCTCAGCGTAAACGAGTGTAGCCTTATACCTCGAAGGCGGACTGACATCTCGCTGTCTAAACACTTATCGTCACGTTTGCCTTCTTTTGTCAAATAAAGTTTTCTAAATTGTCAGTGAAGCTCTTGACCAATCGTGGAAGGTCGGCCACAGCAACGCGTTTGGTCGCGGACGTCGAAGCACAACCTCGCACAAAACTAAAGCGCTGGCAACAGTTAATAAAAGCTATCCTTGTTATTAAGGCGTACCAAACAAAACCTATATAGAAACTGGGGACACCAATGTGTTTCTTCCGCAATACTTGTCGCCAAAGAGCACACGGGTGGAGATCCAGGGTAAAAACACAAGCGCGCAGAGATGGTACCCTACAGCTTTTCGGTCTTTGAAAACACCCCGATTCCTCCGTCTCGATAAGAAGCAAACACAGAATCATGCGAAGGAAAAAAAAAAATAGACGGTAAACAATTATACCAAAAACACCCTTCTTAACTTTACTTGGCGGTTGGAAGAGCTTCTCTCGTCTCCCCTTGCACACAAAGTCCAGGGAAGCAACCTCCGAGTCGTCAGATCACCAAAACTTCTCATCCGTATTAAGGCAATTTTAAGAGCGCGGGTCCAATACAAAATAAACCCAACTTGGCAAAAAAAAAACACGAAAAGAGTTGACTTGTGCTCCACATGAGATTAGGAGCCAAGCTGTTTTCCTTTTTTTCGCCCCGCACTCCACGTCTGGTCATTTCTCGAAGTCACACAAGTCGCACAATTTCTCGGCACTCGGCGGCAGAGAAATTCGACCCTCTCGCGCTTAGAATGGGCCACGGCCGCGCGTGTGTCGGCAGAAAACTACAACTTGACATCAAGATGAAGTGAAAGGATCCTCACTAGGAGCATTCTTCGACGACGCGCTTTTCTTGGTTCTCGTACACCTCTACCGCTATAGTTTTCCACTGGTAGATGGCTCGTGTAATTTGTGACCTCACTTTTCTCCGTGGCGTCAAAAGGCGATAAGTGGAATTGTTTAACTGTATTTGCGTATTGGCAAGCCCTCGTTATTACGCGAAGGCCAGACTTTGCCAGCCTGTCTGCAATATCTCTGTGGGCGCGTTTATTACCAATATCCCCGAACCAAAAATATTTAAAAAACGGTGAAAAACAAAACAAAATACTTAGAATCTTTCATCTAGCGCTGTTTTCTTCCGGAACCGCCCGCCCGCACGCACGCACACACGCACGGAGTATACGGTGTATTAAAAAAAAAGTGTACTGTAAAGTCTTGAATCACGGAATGTTGCCAGAGTATACACTCCGTAGCGTCCGCTTGACCGGATGTGCAGAGTAAATTGAGCTTTCTAAGTTGGTGGATATCGGTGGAGGACAGGGCGGATGCCGACCATTTTGGCGCCATTACGGCAAAATACCGGAAAAAAAAACCCTGCTAAACGTACCTATACGCTCGGAAGCCCTGAATAGCCGATGAACAACCACCGGCCGGAAGGTAAAAGGGGAAGTGGTGCTGGAGGTATAAATGTCTTTAATTATATCGAGACCTCTGGCCCTACGGTTTTCCCGTCGGACCATATCTTAAAAAGTGTTTCTATGCCGGCACATGGGATGAATAAAAGGAGTTGTAAACTGCACTATGTAGTGGACGCTCCGCGGGAAGCGTCCACTCGTCAATGCACTGTGAGCATGGCGCATGCGCGATGCCGGTGGTTAGCCAGGACAGGACAGTCCCATTGCTAGTGCCGTTGCGTGGCCCTCGCCCCGGAAGGGAAGTACGCGTCCATTTTGGGCATGCCTTCGAATATTATGATGACCAAAGGGCTCGCTGGGGATCAAAGTCTTCTGCTGATGAGCATCGTTGCCGTTTTGCACACCATGAAAAATGCGCGTTCGTCATCAGTGAAGTTTACTGAAACTCGTCCGACGCCGCGGAGAGACTTCTGTGAGGCGAGCAATGTAGGGCCGCAGTGGCACTTAGCCTATTTTCATGATCTGCATTAGTCCTTGTGCCTCACGATTGGTTTTCACGTCGATTGCAACGACGTTTGCACGGCTTTGCACGCGGAGCTCTGTACCTTGAGAGCGAATGCGGTCGCGCGTCGTTATCTTTAATATTATTTTTCGAAGCGAGTTGGGAGCCTTAGGATGGGCCAGCTGGTTTGAAAATGACCGCAACTGGTGAAGGTTTACATTCGAAGGGTTCCGCTGCTCGTTTCAGATGCTTGGCATACGAAGCAACGATCCAGGATCGGCTGTAGATGTGCGCATTAGCAAAATATTGTCACGAATGACAAAGTGAAACAAAGAATAACTGGGAAAAATGAAACGTTTAATGGGGCCGAACTTGTGCCCAAAAATAAAAAGGGAACAGAAGAAAGCAGAGTGTCGCGGGCGTCGAAGTCGGTGTGACAGCAGAGTCGAACGCTGGGGCGCAAACGGATCCTCCCGCCACGCGGAGCGCCTTTTGTATCGGGTTTTGGAACATTCCATCTAGAACGTTCGGGGCGTAGAGCACTCGTAACTTGGTGAAACGAGAAAGTTCTCGAACTTGCGAGGATGACAAGTAGAAAGAATAAATAAAAGACACGTCGCTCCCAGGAATCGAACCCTGGCTCTCCGCGTGGGAGGCAAGCACGATAACCGTTAGGCCACGGCCGCGCTGCCTACTTGGCAGCTGCGCGCGCGGCAATATTACACGGAGCAGAGAAAACGTATAACGTATAAATAACGGCAGCTTCGAGCTCTGCAGCAAGCCGAGACGAAGGTTAACCGAATAGAATTATTCTTCCCCGTATAGAGCGAGCAGCCAGTAGGAAAAACAGTGCTGCAGATAAAGCGTAAATACGAGAATTCCCGCTTTATCTAAAGCACTCTGTTTTTCGTACTGGTTGCTCGGTTCCACACAGTTCCGGTGAACGAGATCTCGCCTTTGCCGCCAGTGTATCGATAAGGATATTCTCGGTTGTTTCCAGAGCTCGATTAATTCAATTATGAAGCTGGCGCGACAAGCTGTACACCGCCTTGTATACATACCATGTCGGCGGTGCGTCAAATCGAATCACATCGAGCGAAATCCTTTTTGGGAACCGCGTTCCGGCTACTAATTTCTAATGAAAAAAAGGTTCAATATTATTTTTTTATTAAATCTGCCATTCTCAGCAACAGCCAGGCGCCGCCGCTGTTCTTTGAACGACAATACCATTTCCCGCCACGCTTTTTTTTTTTTTATATTTGGGGCGGTACAAAAATCGCCGCCTGCACGCCGTTACCGGTACGTTGAAGCCAATGTGTATTCGAGGGGCATCAATAAAATTCGTGTTATTACTATAAAAAAAAAAAAAAAAGATTTCTGGCTGCTCAAGTCCTCATTTCGGCTCCGAGCAAGTGTTCCACCTCGACTGTCACCGAGTCGTCGTCTTGAAAATGTTCGCCACGCAGTGGGTACTCCGAGAGAGAAAAGAAGGTCGAAGTGACTGGCTGTCAGGGCAGGTGAATACGGCTGTAGAGGCGCAATGTCACAGCATAAGGCAATCGCACGCGTCACCGGTGCGATGTGGTGGGGCAAGCGCACTCCCATGGTCAGCATTCCGCCACGCTCGGTGGCCTCCCGTAATCTAGTCAGGAGGCCCCGGCAATATTTCCCTGTAAGTGTATGGCCCTTACCGACCTAATCTGTCAAAAATTCGTCCTTGCACTAAAAAAACAAACAAAACGAAAAATCAGCACCTCTTCCGATGACGTCTGCGCCTTCACCGATTTCGACAGTGCTGAAGACGCGTGTTTCCACTGTCTTTTTTGCTTATTGGGCTTGGGGTCGTAATACGAGAGTTGCTAAAAAAGTAATGCCTCCCATTTGTTTCTTTTCCAAAACTAAAAACAGTACTATGAATATTTACAGGGTAAACTACATTTGTGCATACATTAATGTAAGTAATTTTACGATCGTCGCATGAAGGCGAGGTTCTAATAGTCCAATAAGAATCGCGTCTTTCTCTTACATACGTCCCAAGCAAACAAGCTGAAGTTGAGTTACTAGTGGAGGAAAAAAAAAACCCGGGGAAAATAATTCATAACCGTTCGTGTGCTGTGTACGGAAGTTGTTCAATCGATAGGAATACGATTGAACGCAAGGTCAAAATGAATTAAGGCCTAAGAAAGTGGAGAGACGGAGATGCATGATCGGCGCAGTTGGAGCGTCCTGCCGCCGCAACCAAACCAAACATTTTTTCAGCGCGCCCGTCAATTTATTCGTGCGGATCGGCACACCACAAGCCGACCATTGGCCAGAGGTTTCAGTCAGCAAAGGAAGTGCACTGGCAGTTATCGTTATTACCGGCGTGAGTGGCAAAAAAGGAATAAAAGAAAAATTAGTTTTTTGTCTCGAGCACGACAATGTCCGCATCTACAAGTCTCGAAACCAATGGTAAGGAACCGTAAACATTTGTTGGATTGTGCTCCTGAATCCTCATCTTGATATGGCTCTTTCAGATTTACGTCTCTTCTAGCCACCACACAGGATGCACTGCGCTGAAAATGTTCGAAAACAACAATAACGTAATTCGCCAGTGAAAACGTGGCCATGTGACCAGAAAAAGGGCACCTTCAGAGAAGGCACACATGGCTTTGTTTTACGCTAGCGTAAATCCGTAAAACAACAACAAAAAAGAATTATGTAGATAAAAAAAACAAAAAAACTGGTCTTGATTGTCTTGATAAACTCGGGGAATCATTCCTACACTCTCCGTTCGTGATGTTAATCAAGTGCGCGGGGCTATACCTTTTGTTTCTGTTTTTTTTTTTTTTTTCAATAAAAAACCTTTTCTAACTGACTGGGCAGCACAGAATGTGCCGCGCGTGCATTATTTATGCGCGCATTATGATTTCTTCTGTGCACACGACACACGCATATGCGCTTCCCGGGTTCGTCAAGAGTATTAAGACAAGTTTAACATCATTCAGGAGTGAGAAGTATCATTCACTGAGAAGTTTCCATAGGTTCTGCTGCTTTCGAGAGTGCGCGTAGCGCCTTGAGATCTCAGTGCTCTTGAATTGCGAGGAACCCCCTATTGCAAATGAAGTCATTCTCAGGGGGAGGAAACTATCGCACCCGCTATGCAATCTATTGGGTGCTTTGCGAAGTCGTGACGTCATACGCATGCTGCACCATCCATTGGTGCGTTATAATCCGTCCCGCGTGACGTAGTGAGATAATAGGGAGAGCTACGTTTCATCATTCGGAAGTCTGCTGCGCGCGCCGACGGTCGCCCAGGGTATCGCAGGTTTCCGTGAGTCATGCTAGAATTGCTAGAGTCATACGTAATCCAGGTGCTTGCGCTCACTTTTATATCTCCTCCTCGTGGAGCCGCGCAAAGGTGTCGGGCTGAGAATCACACGGTCCGGGGTTCGGTTCCTACCGTGCTGCTTTGATAAATAGCTCACGTTACGAATAAATATTCCTAGTCGTTAATTAAGCATGATTAAGTATGACATACTATGTCTTTTATATGCCTGCTATGGAATGTGCATGCTTTGCGTCGCTTTAATGGGCGTGTAACGCTTTTTCGTCGCATATAAGACATATAATAATATAAGACAATTTTGTGTTAAAACCAAACCGACATAAGACAATTTTGTGTTAAAACCAAAAAGTAATCGAGCTTAGTTTTAATGAAGAATGGAAGCCTCCCTTCATTTAATTACGGCTCAATTGGTTGCTTCGAGCAAATCCGAGCAGAGCTCCGCCCTGTCTGACTCGTCGAAACGGAAGGGAAACAGATCGCACTACCGACATGAAGTCACTCTAGTCTCTCGGAGAGCGGGCCGCAACGCGCAAGGGACAAAAGCAAGATTGTAGGGGCGGACAAAGCGACGACTGCTCTCCGCCGTCAAAGGAAGCTCCAAGTCGAGCCCGGGAGCAGCAAAACTCGAGGGACCGGAGGAGGCCAGTGAGGGTTTCAATAGCGCAAAGATTGCAAAGTCATCCGTGTGCTTTGCCCGGCGGTTTATGCTAATTTGAGTCGGGCCGGAGTCTTCTGCCGAGCAGCCTTCCCTTGCGAAACAGAACGCGCAATCTACATAATGGAGAACCCCGAGCGGGACAAGGGGACAAACGGAGCTGGTTCGGCATCTCGCGTCCTCGAGGGGGACCCTGCCTTCTCCGAAATCTTCGTCGAAGGATGCCCGAGAACGTGCAGCGGCGCTCGGCGCGCGAGCCCGTCGTGCAGGGCGCGACGACTTGTCCGTCGCGATTGGAGAACTCATCCGGCTCCTAGCTTGTTTCCTGGCTTATATTCGGTGTCCTCATTGAAGGCTCGGGCTATCACCGTTCCCTCACAGATAGTGTTCAGGAATGTACCGAATTGGGTGAAAGGAACTGACAATCTTAACAGTTTAGACAAAACCCTGACACTGGTTTTGTCTAAAATATTCAACCTTCACCAGCTTGTTTGCGCCCTAACTTTTTGTTTGGCATTCTTACCTTAGTAAAGTCAAACACAAAAAGGCAAAAAAAAAAATGAAAAGCTTTTTTTTTTTTGGTGTTCTTTCCTCATTTCTTCAATTTGTTGATTTGTTGGCAATTTTCAGCATGCATTTTTGATCCTTACCTCTTTCCTGTTCTGTGTTCTGTCGTTTTCGCTTCAAGTTTTATATCCATTCACCTTCAAGCTGTGTTGGGCCGATAAATATTTTTTTTTCAAGGATTGAAGAATGTGTTGGAGATAATGAGTACAATATTTTAAGAAATGCCTTTACACGATACCAAATTACTACTATTTGAAATATAATATATTAAGTAGTGTATCTGAGACCGGCACAAGGCTGCAACAAATGTAACAAGATATCTAACCGTGGCAGAGTGTCACGATATAAGCGATACATCGTAGACGACTCTAACGGGTGAGATACGAATACTTTTTTTCAAATTCATCTTGACACAGAAATACAGGTGCAAAAAATCGGCTCAACGCTGCGCGGCTGTCATGACTCGCCATTTTATCTTTTTTTTTGTACGGCTTTATATTCACCAGTAACAAAGAGGATCAGTTACTAAATTGTTGCTGCTTGAGCAAACTTTTTTGTTTTATAAAAGTTCCAATTTTTTTTTTTAGCGGAATATTAAGACAATTACGAACAAAATGCACGGTTCATAGATTTGACTGCAACCGTATGCACGACACACACTAATGCATGTGCGTAAATATCACGTGCACGCTCACGCAATCGCTCTGAACGGGGCCTGCGATTCCTCTGTGCTCGCCCAACCTGAGGACGCGAGCACTTCAGACATAAATATTTCGGACGCCCCGAGCGAAAGCGTCCGTTGCGATCCCCGGCGATTCGCTAAGCTTGAAGGAACGGTTTCCTTTCCTAGCCGCCGGACGAACGATCACCTCAACGCTGAAGCGCCGCATTTTTTGCTGCGTCAGCAGGAATCCTCGGACGGCCAAATAAAAGTATACAGAGAGATTGTGTGCTCCGAACGAGAGACCTTTCTGCTCCAGAGCTCCCCAAAGAACGCGATAACACAAAAAGAAAAAAAGGAGAAGGAAAAAGAAATCTGGATCCGACTGACATGTTGCCTCGACGTCCACTTCCAGAAGTGCGCGCGTCAACAGCGGAGACGGACCACCCCAAATCCCAAAACACACAAGCTGCGCGCGTGTGCTCGTGTTGGGCCAAGGGGGCGGCGATGCTTTCCTCATCTTTAATGCGGATTAAGGCTCCGATATTAAATAGCAAGAGAATAACAACAGTCGAACACTTTTTCTCATACATATAAGACACACACACACAAAAAAAAAGGGATGAAGAAAGAAAGGAAAAAGGGGGTGGGTTCAACCAGA
This sequence comes from Ixodes scapularis, assembly GCF_016920785.2. NCBI lineage: Eukaryota > Metazoa > Arthropoda > Arachnida > Ixodida > Ixodidae > Ixodes > Ixodes scapularis. The sequence goes on along the minus strand of NW_024609884.1, from coordinate 67,664,739 downwards.
CCGCTCTGTTTACCACTCGCTGTCCGCCCCCTGCCTTCTTTCTTTTGTAATGCGGCTTTTTCCGTCTTAGGCCTTATAATCTTGCACGTCAATGGTGGGCGATAGATATAGTCATGTCACTGGGGATGTAACACGCACTGCTGAGAAATCATTGGTCGTGCACTCCATTAGAGATTAAAACGGATTTAGCAAAGGGGTGAAATGTACGCAGTCGACGATATGTATTACTATGCCTCGTGAACGGTTGTGGGCAGTGAAAACTTTCAACGTAACGTTAAATTCACACCACCGCCGCTACGGCCATTCCGGAGCTGTGCCGGGAATCGGCCGCGAAACCTCGTCTGAGTCAACCCTATTGAATGCGATGGCATTCAATAGGATTGACGCACGAACACAATATAAGGTAGCATTCTCAGACTTAGCCGCGTGCCCTGCTTTTTCGGCGTGAACTAAATATGATTACTATATATTCATTTCGTGAAGTGTGGTAGAGAAACACAACCGCACCCTCGTCTACAAAGATAGCGCCTTACGCCCACCATATACCATGCCGACAGTCTAAATACAAAATAATAATTTATATCTTCCAATCTAGACAACCCTTGGGTTGTCGCCATACTCGAGCGCATTAAGAGACTCGATGTCCACTTTTTTATTATAAATTTAGCCCAATCGTTTCCTCTTCCTTGTAACAAGTATGACAATCATCTATGAAAGTGGATATGGTGGGTGTTTATCCGCGTATGTCCCACATTAAAGAATGTGGAATATTAGTCGCTATGACCATCGAGTAAAATGTTCGTGTTAACCAACACATGGATTCAAAGCTCTAGCGAAAGCCATGCAGTCAATTATTCTTCAAATGCTTAATGCAGACACTCAAAGCTGCATACACTTCCTGCGTATCCACTCTTTCTGGGTGTGGAAATAAATCATTCATGATCGTTCTCAATAGACTTGGCACCGTTATTTTCCTTTAATCAATTATGAAATAAAGCCAACCTCGGTCCGGCAGAGACACTTCACCTGTGCGTAATGTTGTCTCCTCCGCACCAACTTCCCCGAAGGCCGCAAATCAGTCGCTGCGCGGTCGCTGAAAAACTTTGGCACCCCTTGAGGCTCGGACGTATTGGAAAAATGCATACTCTAGAATCTTGGAAGAATATTTTACTTTTGTCAACTCACATAAGCGCGTGGCAAAATCTGGATTGGCTCTCAGGAGTTCACTGTATACCTTAAAAATATGTCAAGCTCCATTCCTACGAACAGCCCATAAAAACAAGACATTCTCCGAAAGAAACCCTTAAAGTTAAAATATATACACACATCGAATATATTGATATACCAAACTGTTTTTATTTATGTCAAATAAAAAAAATGTAACGTAATTAGTTTCCGTCTTACTTCGTGAATTGTTTTCGCGCGAACATGCCAACAATAACTAAGTTTTTTGTCGTCCATAGAAATGCGTTTAGAAATGCGTCCATAAATTAGCGCTCCCCGCTTGCGTTTCTCGGTAAAGATTGCGGTCACATAAGCTGCCGCGGCAACGGCGGAGTACGAACTGTACAGTGACGTCACTAGCCCCGGTAACGATGCGAAGCACGTCGCGTTCCCCGTATGCGTTTCTCGGAGAGGATTGGGGTTGCATAAGCTGCCGCAGCAACGGCAGCGTACGAAAGTTTTCATGTATAAAAAAGATTTGGTACAGTGCATTTACTTTTCTTTCTTCAGTCATTGGGTATTTTGCTGCTTACAAACGTGAATGGCTGCTTGCGTCCCAATCGACTTCCGGTCGCACCGTCTTTGCAAGCCTGTTCAGCTTGTTTATGACACCAGCGCTAGAAAGCATAAATGCTACAGGGACAAGAAAGTTGGAGATTTAATAAGGGCCACCGGCTGTACAATGTTACATTTTAGAGGAGACAAGTTGGTTTACAAGAATACTGAAAACATTTTAACAGACTAGCTCGCACTCCTTCGTTCTTTTGGCGTTCACCTGGAGAATCGGTGGTTAAACGTTTCATCTACATTTTAAGCAGCGGTGTTAAGGTGGCTTTTGTGTACTCGTTTTACTGAAATGGCATCCGAGTTTGCCATTTTTATCTCTCCTCACGTATTTTTTTTCCTGAATCAGTGTCTTTCGTACGCTATTTTTGCGTGAGGGATAATATAGTGTGTTCAGTCCTCGTGTAAAGTGTACCCATTGTATCGAAGGGCCCAATAACTATAAATAAGCTTGAACACCAGTGTGTGTATTATGTATGTGTCCAGTTCCATTGAATCGACGTCAATAAACTTTTTCTGAACATAAACCGCAAGTTCTCTTTTACGTCAAAGGCTGTGGCACCACCTGGTGGCGTTTTCCATGAAAAGGGTCTGCAGTGCAGTAGGAAATCGTTGATGGTGATACCGCAGTTTTACTGGCCAACCACCTTCACAGTGTGGATTGGAGCCCCGACTTTTTTTAATGCGGCTCATCGATTGGACCCGAGCATTGCGTGAGCATTCAATCTGGGCTCGTGATAATCAATAGCTCGACAATCCTTCGGGTAGTGGCCCGTGTCTAAACCTAGCAATGACGACAATTGGCTATATTCACCACGTGTTTTCGAACCTACCTTCACGGCTTCTTTTTTTACTGCTAGGCGCTGTGAAAATCTGCTTCGCTCGAGAAGGCTGGCGGGCGAACCTGCTGCCACACTTTCCTGTTCTAGTCACTAGGTGCCGTCAATTTCGCTGGAGTCGCCAATAGCCGAAACCAAAGAAAGCCTGGAATCCGTGCGTGTCTTGTGCTTTGTCTACACCAGCGCGTGGGAATGAGAAACAGTGACGGTGTGTAATTGCGGCTTCAGATCGCGTGGAAGCTTGTTCTGACTGTGGTTTAGGTGGTGGACGCTGATTGTTTCTCTATTCTTTTTGCTTCTGCGACTACCATTGCGCGAAAAAAAAAAAATTAAAGCGTATCTCATTGGTTGTAAACGTCAGGAATTCATCCTAAGTGGTATTTGCACGAAATCACAAAAAAAAGGTGAGCCTTTTAAAGGGACCATGAATTGATTTTTAAAATTCTTCCTCAGCTTTCCTCAACTCAAAAGTGAAATGAGAAATCACGTGGTCGTGACGTGGTTGGGTACCACATACGATTACTCCAAGTTTCCACCGTGATTTTTAAGCACGATGGATCTTGTCATTCTCAAGTGATGATAAGTGCCGTCACGGCACTCACTGGCCACGAACCCGAATCCAAATATTCGTTGACGGATTGATTCTCGACTAGCGCATAGGTCCGAGTGACACAGTGCTCGTTTCCAATGCGTGAGCTGGGTTCGGCTGACGTGCTTGGGCACTGCGGATACATCACAGTGAAAAGGCGGAAAGCTTCCCAAGGAAAGGAGGTAAGAAATATTCTGCTATATTTTCACATTTTCGTAAGAAAAAACAGGCTTTTGGCTTTCTTGCCTTCGTGTACCAGTTTCTTTTAACCCATTAAACGATATACGACTAGTAAAATCCTAATCGAAAATAATTCATCCCAGCTCAAAATAGACGTATTAAAAAACCGAAGCGATCCTAGCGGCGTAGTACCGCGAAAAGCATCTTGGGAACCATGGTCAAAGTTTTAGTCCCCCCCCCCCCCCTCCCCCTTGATTTGGCAACCTCACTTCACGACATCGCGTCACGACCAAATACGATGCTTGCAAATTAGATTATGTGACTTCCTTTAAATTCATATTACTGTAGGTGTTGCCTATGTATGCGGATAGAATGCTCAGATACGTTTTTTTTTGGCAACGTGCCAGAGTTTGTGCGCAGGTAAACACAGGACTACGATAGTACATGCAAGAAGAAGTAGGGTATGCTAGACCGGTCATCCTGTTTTATCGTCTCCTCAATGGTGCAGGCTTCCTGGATGATCCGGCAGCCAGGAGAGTTATGCTGCACTTTGGAGTGGTAGCAAGGCCGGAAGAAAGGTATGGGACGCGGCCAGCCGTACTCTGAATCCTCTCCATGTCTAGGCCGGTCCTTACGGCAGCTGAGGTCCGTGTTTCAACGGGGGCTCTCACAAAGATGAATGGGTGTATTGCAAGCGAGGGGTGCCTTTATTTTCATGCAGTGTTGAGATGCACTGCTTCGCCAACGGGGCAATCGAAACCGAAACCAAGCCACTCCTATCCATGGCCAAATAGGCCCCATGATGCAACGCGCGCAGTGTTGCGTGCTGGGAATTTTGGAAGTGGTTTATTTATTTAGTGATCCCTATAAACGCTCTCTTGTACTACGACGTTGAGCGTAGCAAACGCGGCGCAGCGCAGCGCACACAGATATTGATTGGTCGGAGGTATCGAGCTCCTGCTCGCCGGCCAATGAAACGCGCGCGTTCTGTGCTACGCTGCGTTCGCTGCGCTCAACGTCGGAGTAGTACAGAGCCTTTAGTGCAAGCGTAGCAGAAGCTAAGAAAGCGAGTTCTGGGCTTTCAGTGTCCCCTTCTGTCAAGCTCGCGCGCTCGTGCAGTGCAAGAATCGTTCACAGCAACATGCGGGCACCGACTACACACACCAGTGCCCCGTCGGCGTTCGGGTGGGTCTCGATCTCAATGCTGGCGGGCGCTCGGCGTCGTGCCCGATCGCTGAGTCGGCGCCATCGTAGCGTACAAAAAAAAAAACAAAAAAAAAAAAAGCAAAAAAAAAACGAAGCCCTGAGCGGATGTTTGCCGAGCCAACTTGCAAACATCTACACGGAGAATAAACTTGAGCCCCGAGGTTTGAACATCTCGACACAGCACCACACTTAGAAGGAACGACGGGGTCGCCAAATAAGAACTGCCATGAATAATGAACCGCGTACGAAAACGGTGCTCCGAGCATGTTTAGACGAGCGTTCCAGCGCTGCATTATAGACATCAGTCGTTAGGGGTTGCCAAGCCGGGCGGAGAAGCGGGGCCTCCGGGGATTGCCGCGGACCAGAGCAAAGAACCGAGTGCGGCGTTCGGTGCCTCTCCTCTATCTTGCCCCAAAAGTTTGTAGCACCATTCCCCGTCTTCTTGTTCCCTGTGTGTACCTTATCGAATTCAATCCATCACCCTTCCCACTGGAAGGCGTCTATCAAACGGCAGCTTTCACCCCTCAAGCTTGAACGCGGTGACAAGACGGTCTCGTCCAGATCGACCGTTGCTCCTATGTCCTTTGTGAAGCGGGACCGTGGCTGTCAGCTGCGGAGGATTGCGTCGTTCCGAGGATGTGTCTTGCGAGAGCGAGCGAGTAGCTTTGTGCGCGTGTGAGCGATGGAACGCGCCCAATTTGCTCGAAGGCCCGCTCCCTCGCACCGGATGGGAGTGGATGGTACGTGATGAAGCTGGCGGCCGATGTCTGGGCCACAAAAGTAACCCCAGAAGTGTACCTCAGCGCCCAATCGAACGGTGGATGCAAGGCGAAATTAGGTTCGGACGAAGCAGCACTGGATACATTTCATTGCAACTTCTACTCGGAGATCGGCAAAAAAGAAAAAGATGAGGGGGCTGGCTCAAGCCACCTGACGAAGCGGGTAATGTGCGGTCGTTACACGCAGCGACCTGAGTTGAGATACCGGCATTCCCTGGGAAGCTTTAGGTTTGAGGAGAAAGATAATCGTGCAACGGCGGCACCAAATAGGGGCATGCCACCCCTTTTCCTCTTTTTGAGATTCAATTTACCGCGCCAATCGGCACCCAAATGCTTGATGCTTCTTGAATCAACCTAATAGCACGCCTTAGATATAAGAAACTTGAGTGAAATCTTGAGAATAGGGCTACTGTTCAACTGTTATAATAACGAAGAGGCACGTTAACCTTCTCATTCTCTACAGTCCACGTTCATTACTTACGTCTTGGGCACGTCACCACAAATCAATGCCCCTTATCGGCCTCAAGTCTCAAGTCACTGGCATACGGACGCCTGATTTTTTTTTATATATCTATTGGTTTCTATGACCATCTGGGCAGAAGCGCCCGAGTTCATCTCTGCATTGTCCGATGTTCGCTCGAGAACTCGCGCAAAAGCAAAAGTTATGTAAACAAAAATAAAAGAGTATGTAATAAAATGCCAAAGCAGTTTGGTCATGGTATAGTGGCAGGGTTGTCCATACACTGTTAACACAAAAATTACACGATGGGAGACGCAGTTTGTGGGGATGCGTCGTCCTCTGCGGCGTGCACGCTGGCCATCGCTAGCAACAATAAAGAGTATATTCCATAACAGTATAGCTTGCAGCGCCTCTCTGAAGGAAGAAACGCATGTTTTCCCTTGCAACGGTAAAAGCAGTACACGAAACAAGCGAGCGAATCCAGCTCGTTCCTCGTTTGACAAGTGGACTGCCTGCACGCGAAATCACGCAAAAGCACGGGCTATCCGGGGCTTGTTTTCGCCGGAGGAGTTTCTAGAACTCGACAGTGACGACATATTGTCAATCTTTTTTCAATATTCAGGCGAGTTAGGAAAATAGCGCAAATATTTTGTTTCTCTTGTTGTGTAGGTCTTTCAAATTACCTTTTTTTTCTTCTTTTGCAAGAAACACCCGCCCAGAATTGTCGGAGAAAGTACCATAGCTCTTTTACCCTCATCTTTCCTTCCAAGAAATCTTTGAAATTGCGACCATGTCATTTCAAAAGCTCAATCCATGGAACGGCGCGAAGGATTCGACTGACGCGAAATAGAACATTATCGGAACAAAATGTGAATAGAAATTTTAAGAAAGTGTTTGCATTTGACAAATTACAACTCACTGCCCGTTCCAGTGCCTGTCTACAAACCCCCAGGGTCGGTTTGCTGAACAATGAGGGTATTTCTCCCAGGCGGTTAACTGGCCCGCAAGGGGAATTTTAAGGTAAGGTGACCGGCTCCATAGGGCAAACATTGCGAGCACTTCCTCAACCCGTAAGGTAAAACGCAGCGACAGCTGATGTGTGACGTCGGAGCCACTGCGGTGTCATTTCCGAGAAAATGGACCGAATGAACTGTAAAGGTGCGAGTGCGCACCATAGAGCCCGCCATAAGCCGTTTCATATTAAACCGAGCAACACACCGGAAGAAAATTCCACGGCGTCTTGGAACCGTGCAATGAGGTTGTATTAGGTAGAGAACATTTCAGCTGTTTGCGTAAGAGGGAAGTGTGTTTTTCTACGTCACTTCGGTACAAATGGTCACACGTGCTAAACGAAAAGCGCCGAATAAACAGGCACAAGGAAGTAGACAAGAAGAAGTACACTCTCAAATGAAGGTTTATTGAAACAAACACACACTATTAATGCCATCTCTCTGGCTATTCGTTTAGAAAATAAAACTCTGTATCTGTCAGGTGCAAGGAACTAACGCACTTGTTTTTCCCTTTCCTTCTGATACAGAATGCATCGAAAAATTCTAAGGCAGTTTTATCCGCGTATGTCCCGAGAATTGTTGTTTGTGCCAATCTTGGGTCACACGGGCTCCTATCCCAGAGCACTGCCAGATTGTACAGCCGAGACTGTTTTTCTGACCATGCATGTTATCTCGCTTGCTTGTTATCTTGTTATCAGAGGCCCGTGGAACGTTTTGGCGGCGTGCCGAAAATGGCCCGCATCGATATGGAGCGCGGTCGATGGCACGAAGTGTCGCACTAGCAGCTGTTGCTGTAAAAAAAAAAAAAAAAAAAAAAAAAACAACTAAAGGTTTATATGGTCGCTAACAAGGTAAGAACGGGAGGGAGGAGATTCAGTTGTCTCGTTTCCAGCGCGAGCCTCCTACCTTCCATAACTCTTCGGCATCTCGTGCACCTCGAGCCCGCAGCCATAGCAGGGGCAAAAACAGCAAAAGGCATGGAGCGTGTGATGGGAGGCGCGGGCGTTCCACAGGCACGCCCTGCCGCCCTCACTCTGTCAGTAACTATAGCCATAGCCTCGTCTATACTCACAAAGCCTGGCAGTTTGACGACGGAGCCAAAGGGTGCCCAGTTGCAGATTTGGAGCGCGAGAATGTGGTAGCACAGAGCATCAAAGCGCCATTTCTCGTGGAACCTGGACGTCAACGCACAGCTTTTGCAGCGGCGAGGACCCGAAACACACTTGTTTGCTCGAGAGAAGTGTGATTCGGCGTCTCGCCGCAGCGGGGCGCCAGTCACGTGGTTCTCCTCTCATCCGTTGTCTGCCGCTCCATCTTTTCCATTTCGGCGGCCGCCTCTCGTGGCGATCTGCCAGGTTTTGTCAGTATATAGGACTCTACTATAGCGTTTCAGGGAAAATGGGTGGCGCAATTCTGTCCTCGCTTCGATTATTCAAGTTCGATTTCGAGCGTAGAAAAAGGGTGAACAGGCTTGAAATGTAAATGAAGCGAACCGGATACGTATACTTTAGGAGCGCCGGTATGTGGAATGTTTCCCAGGGAAGATCGTGTTGGGAGAACATTAAAGGGACACTGAAGAGGTTTTATATTTGAGAAAAATCACTTGAATCGTCTTTCTTTGTTCTCCAGGCACACGAACATCACTTTTTTTTTTCTTCAGATTAATGCGCCAAGTAGCTACGAGAGCCCTTTCAAAATAGCGGCGAAGTCCCTCCTTCCCGGCGTGTTCGGTGGGAAGGGGGAATCGTGACGTATTATACAGACGTCTGAGCATTTTCCGCGCCTCCTCCAAGCCTTACCCGAGCTGTCAAAAACACTGCACCCGTTCACTTAGAAGCGGCACGCGCAAGGCAGCTGAAGCCTCTGAGCATGATGTCACACCCAGCGGTTGGTTTCTCGGTCTTTCTCGCGTCTATTCATACGTTTGGGTCAAATACTCGTTATATTCAGATTCACGGGACAAAAATACGCTAGAACTCACCTCTAACTCATTTCTTTCAAGAACCTCTTCAAGGTTCCTTTAAAAAAAGCGACCGGTGACATGCTGAGCGAATCGGCTGGAACGCTATACTTTCTTTCTCCGCACGGAGCCGGTCACGTGGGCTCAAAATCCCTCCTGGAGGCGAGTAAACCGCTGGGAATGATACCCGCATTGATGAGCAAAGCGGTCCAGGTGGAGGTTAAATTCCCGGCCGTGGTGCATTTTAAAGGAGGATTATCGTAACGAAGATGTCGCTTCTAAGTGAAAAGTTCTTAGCCCACGTGGTCAGTCAATCCTTAGTGCTCCACTGCCCATATGCCCTTCGTTTCTTTGGCGCGTAACCCTGCAGCATAAAGCTTCATATCCCATAGACGCCGTCGCACAGTAGACTAAAAGGCTGCCCGTTCCTGAGGTAAAAAGCGTTAAGAAGAAAACAGTTTACAGCACGAACGTGCAGCGCTAGGCACGTTTAGCATTACAATCGGAAGGTGTGCCTTTGCACTCGCTATGTAAACTATAAAGTTTATTCGGAGTTGAGCAGTCCACAAATGAATGGCGCCCTTGAATTCTCTGATTCCAAGCTCCCAATAAACGAAAGAGTGAAAGAGGGAGAGAGAGAGAATGCAGACGGTTAAATCCCAGGCGAAATGTTTGAAGTGATGTCGGGGAAGCAGAGGTCAGACGTTCAATCGACGTCACCTTCAAAGCAATCCGTCTGTCGTCTCCGGGAATAGCATTTTATTTGGCGAGGCCCTTTCTTCCCAATTGATATTCTGGAGTTGAACGAGAAAAGCACGAAGCGTTATGCTCTTTGGTCGGCAAATACGTGGGATTACACCTTAATGTTTATTCATTCCTTCGGCGGTACTGAATACAATCCTGAAACGACACGGGCGATCAGCACCGGGGAATGCATCTGCCGAAAAGTTTCGTTCCTTCTTGTTTCAAAGTTCAAAAAAAGCTAAAAAAAAAAAGGTCTAAAAATAAACGAGTTAGAAGTGGATTTTAGCGTATGTTTGTTCCGTGAATTTGAATACCACAAGCATATGCCCCGTACGTTATCAACAGACGCGAGAAGAACCGAAAAACCTACCGCCGGGTGTGACGTCATACCGAAAGGTTTCAAGTGCCTTGAGCGTGCCGCTTGTGAGGGAACGTGTGCAGCGCTTTTGACTGCTCGAGTTAGGCTTGCGGAAAGCGCGGAAACGTTGAGATCTCTGTATACACGTTTCCACTGCTTACAAATATCACAGTCCACACGTGCTAAATCACAGTCCAGCCAGCGGTCGCTCGCAATAGTGGCCATGCCCACAAAGTGCATATATAACACACAAACACAGCAGTGAACGCGCCCTCATACGCTTTTATGGGAAGGTGTATGATACCGTCACGATTCCTTTCCCCCACGGAACGCACCGGGAAGGAACGGCTTCGACACTATTTTGAAAGCTCTGTTGTGGCTACTTGGCGCATCAATCTTAAATACACTTTCGATATTCGTGATCCTGGAAGCCAAATGAAAACAAGTTATTTTTTTTTTCTATACAGAATTGTTTTAGCTACCATTGAACTGGACGTCAATTAGAAAAAATCGTCCATTCCCCGCACTAGTGTGGCACAGGTAGTGCATAACAAACAATGTGATGTGTTAGGCCAGAAAAACTTGGAACACATATCGAGGCGCGATGGTCAAATGGTGTGCACCACCTGAGTTGCGACGGGTCGTTGTGCTCCTTGCGTTCTATATGGTGCTTGAGGTGGTAACATCGCATCACATTATAAAATGGAGTGCGAATAGTATTATTATGTATATCTTCAGAGCCATTTGCGAGTGCTGGTTGGACCGGTATTTGCTCCTACTGCAAGCGCGCTCATGCCTCGGCACCTCGCCATCTGGTCACTGCAGTCCCTGAGCACCCAGCGTTTGAAACAGCTGTCCTCGCGGCCTTCTGTCGTGCACCTTACGCTCCGTGGATGTTTTGTTTGTGGGTGCCATGTTCTGCGGCAAACCTGTAAGTGCACTGTTCGCACCAACATTGGTTCGCACAATGTGTAGGGCTGTAAGACGCAGTCGACGGAACATGCGGATAGCAGAATAAAAGGAACGTACCAGCGCCGAGTCGAACGAGTGCTACAGCACGGTGAGAAATAAGAAGAAAAAAGTAAAGCACGCTTGGCGGGAACGCTGAGAGCGTGGAGGGCTCGCTCGTTTACCGCGTGCTATGGAGTAGAGGGCGTCGCTGCGTGTCTCTATTTTTGCTCACGTGAATGTGGTTCGCAGGAGTAACCCACACCTACTAAACCAAGACGCGCGGCTGGCGACCATAATCAACCATGGAGGAGACAAGCGCGCGTTTTCTAGATCCGCCTCAAAAGTGAGAACCGAAAACGATTAGGGGGCCTGCCATATAACACATTTTGTATTAAAAGGAAATGTTCCCTTTGAATGACTTTTTCCTCAGTGGTGAAGAGAACATGATGAATCTCTCCATCATCCTTGTAGACATCAAAGTAGAATGAGCTTCGCAAGAAGTGTAACCCTTTTCTATTTTTATTAAAGTTTTGTTCCGTTTTTTTTTCTTCTCTAGCTTCTTTTCTACCAATAACTCGAGCGTCTTTCGCTTCGTTTCTTTACCATACTCCTCTATAGCCTACAACAATCTAGCACCATTGCTCCCACTCGTAGATCTCTCCAAACCTTACGCATACACCAGCCGACCACTGAGTCCATGAGCTGCAGCATTCCTTGTCGTATATTAATGCTGGTGTGGATCTGAGCACCCTCTCGAATTATTACCAGGACCTCACCCGATATCGAATACTCGGAGCGATGAATGGAGCCGCGTTCAAAGGGACTGCGCGTCAATCTCCTTGGTCGAAGTCCTGACGCATCTCCGGGTTCTATGCGTGGCTGGCAGCTTCCAAGTGACCACCTCGGCATCCGCGCCCTGCCCCTCAGGGCGTTCGCGCACTCGCGGGGACGCTGTCCCGGACGGCGTGGTGCGGCCGCTTACCGACAGCCATGGTGAGTCCTGTCCACGTGTGCTTGAGGAAGCCCAGAAGCCTGGCGTAGAAGGCCCCAGTGACGGTGCCTCCCGCTGCCCTGGACGCGCCGGGCGACGACGCGGGGTCGGCGGCCACCGCTGACGAGCATCCGGGCGGCGCCCTGGGACTGCCCCGGCCCAGCTGGGGCCGCCGGAGCGAGCGGCCCTTGCCGCCGCCCGACTGCGAGGACACCATGCCGTACATGGCGGACGCCCAGCTCTGCCAGGGAGCGGCCCGCCGCGGACCCCGGTCGCGCGGACCGCGCCAACGCGGACGGTCGTCGGCACACTCGCGGTTGCTTCTGGCGCGTCTGCTGCGGCACGCGCCGCCCGTGCCCCCCACTTGTTGAGTGCGCGCGCCGGGGCCAGCGAGCCTCGAGCCCAGGACGCGGTCGGGGTAACACGTGACCCGACGCTCCAGCTCTACGCCGGCGCGAGCCGCCCGGTCGGCCGTGCGCGGGAACCCACTCCGCGGACGGCTCGCGCTGGAGCAGGGAACACCGCCTCCGAAGCGCTCCGCCTCTCGCGCTTTACGGGACCGGCGTTCGCGGGAGTTGAACAAGAAACTCCTGGGGCGTCGACAGTACGTCCGCGCTCCCGGCCGGAGAGGTCTCTGCTGGTCGGCGGGACCCCCGCGCACCTTCGCGGGGTTACGATTCGCGCGGCTTTCAGCTTTGAGTTCTCCGCAGTGTCGAGCCTGCATTCTGCTCGCAGGTATCTCGGGTTGCGCACATATCGCTTTGCGTTGATCTTTTGACCGTCAGCACTAACGCGCTATGGTCGATCAGTATCGCCGCGTGGGTGGTAAAAAAACGTTCGCGGCGATCGAATGGTTGATGCCCGCCGAGGACTCTTTATTACTTCATGCAAATTTCCAGTAGGCCACAAAATGGAGGACGGTGGCGACTCGGAAAACCGAAAGATGGATATCATTTCATTTCTTAGTGAGGAAAGAAAGACAAAGATTACGAAATAAATAAAAAGAAAACTAGAATGAGAAAACGTCGATGAAAGATAACTTCATTACCGCGTCGACAAAAATGACCCTTTTCTGCTTGCCCCTCGAGTTATAAATAAAACGCGAGTTTCTAGAATAAGTCACGCTTACGGACGACTTTCGGCACAGCGTTACCACATATTGGAGTGCGGAGCTTTTATGACCGCACTCACCTATCGAACATGGCAGAACAAACAGAAGATAATAAGTAATATATTTCCCAGCACACGTTAGAGGAATATGGCCCATTCGTTACATGGCGATTCGTCATAAGACAACTGGTAACATTATGATTAGTCTCATAGGAATACTGGTCATAGGATGATCCGTCATGAGGGCGACCTGTCACACAATAGATCGTGCCCAAGGAAACGTATTGTTCTACTTGGGTCGGCCGGAGTGACCGGAATAGAAAAACTTACAACAGGTGAACTGGTCCAACTTGAACACAAAAATAAACCCTGAGATTTTCCAGGGTTGGCGACACAACAAAAGGATTGCCCTTAAAGGATTACGACTACTTTAAAAATAGGTCTTCATTTCAAAAGATGGAGGTGATCGCAACAAATAGAGGTGGAACGGTGCTGCTTCACGAGAGTTCTCGTATACACGCAGCAGAAAGAAAAATGAGACCTCCTATTGGATTTTTCGTAGGAGAGCTGAATGCAAGGGAAAAACAAAAACTGATCTGGCTGCCAGTCGGATAATTTCGCGTTCAAGTCATTATATGCACGCAAGGGATCCAACCGCAATCATTCTACTTAGGCTCTTCATATGATAAAAGAAAAAGCAGGTGAGTGGCAAAAATGTTTCTACGTTTAGTAGTGCTAAGATCTACTTGTTTTTTCGTTTTTTTTGTTTTGTTTTTTTTACCACACAGTGGGAAGCCGAGAGACGCCCCATCAAATTCTTTTCGACGCTGCTTCCACCGTGATGACACCGCGTCTCAGACCCACCTCGTCATCACTTCGACGAGTCATCAGGAAGCAAAGGAAGCGCACAACTCTCACATTCAGTATCCCGTCCACAGGAGGGGACATCCGAAAGCCCGAGGAGTTTAAGGTACCTCCCCGTGATTGAATGATGATGGTTGTTTTCTTGGTAATCGCATCTGAATGTAAGTAACAAGCAAAGGCGAGTCCTTTTTTCTACACGACAGCGGGAACGGTGACCAGGCCATGCTCCTCATCTTCGCAACCGAAAAAAAACCTGCACTTTTTGACTCGATCAAACGCGTGGTTAGTGGATGGCACTTTCAAAGTGAGTTCTCTCAGTTATACACGGTGCACGGACTAATTCATGAAGCGCTCGTGTCAATGGTTTACGGGCTGTTTCCCTAGCAAGACTGAAGACACCGAGAGAAGATAATCCCCATCATGTCCTTAAAGTAAGAGTTCCGGCGCTCACTCGTGTTTTAGTTCATGTGGAAGGGAACGTTATATAACGCAATTTGCTAACAAAAACCCTTTGTTTTCCCCATTTTAGTTAGGCTTTTCGCTGCTCTTCTAAGTTTGATGGGTCCTCCGAGCGTTGAAGTGGTCTACTCAGATTCGATATGCAGCTATAACCGTCATCAAAAGCCTTGTGCCTGACGCCAGGCACAAGGCTTTTGATTTTTTTTTTTTTTTGTAGTCGGCGTCGGAATGTGCTGATGGCCAGAGCCTGTGGGGTTGCTTTTGGGCTATTTTCAATTGTCACTTGGAAGCGGCAGCAAATACCAGCTAGATCAATTTTCTACACGGAAATGTAAGGCATTTTGTTTAACATACAGGATATCATTAAACATACGCTTTCTAAAACATAGTTAAAAAAAGAAATAAAAGCACGCATAATTTTTAAGTAACTAGGAACTTCTCACCACGAAACGATCAAGTAGAAGCATTGGTAAAAGTCACCTGTGATAACTTTGATAAGTTGCTATTGCCCGGGCTTGGACAGAAATACGCAAAGAGGAGAAACACTCAAGGGGCTATGACGTCCCTGTTTCAGCCGCCTAAAGCTTCCCGTTAGTAACAAGAAAGTAATTATACTATATACCGCGCAGTCAAAGCACTGATTAGAGGGAGAGAGAGAGAAAGAAATAGAGTGCAAGATAAAATAAATAATGGTTGTGGATTAGAACCCCCTCGTGGTGACGGAACGGCATCGTTTGAAAACAGCTAACTTTGTCTGGGAACGGTTCGAAATCGTCTGAAATTCTAACCGTCAATGGCGGTGCAAAACCTATTCAAAACAAATCCAGAAAAAAAGAAGCAAAAAACCAACGTTGGGACATCAAACTGAGCCAGAATGAAACAAAGTTGGTACAATCTGATCCCGTACAACGGCAAGCGAGGAAAAATTATAGGGTGGCTTCCAGCGAAAGCGTGAGTTGGCTCTTCTGTTTCAACGTTCAATATGATGATGAGAGCGCATGCGCGCGCACCTCGGGCGCAGGAAGCGACCGTCCCGACCGGGTCTGCGCGACTGTCAAAGCGTTCCGGCCCTTTGTGCGGGCTTCGTTAACGGGGCTTCAGGCGGCCGCCTATTTATAGAACAACTGTTCGCGCTCAATGGACCGGCCGATGAAAATCGGGACCAGCATTATTGAGATTGTGACGACGGTCCCCCAAGCTTTTGTTGAACATGTAATAATAAAAAGGGTCTTTGAACTAAAACACGCTTCTCTGTCAGACGCGACGGTTGTCAGGGGGAGAGTGGGATGCAATAATTAGGAAAATAATTAGGAAACTGCATCATGCAATTTTAACGGGGAAAAAAAAAAGAAGAGTGCGTTAAAACTGAAATTGTGTTTTTCTCGGCAACAGCGTTGCACTAAGAGATCGACATGTCTCATTTCCTTGTGGAATGTTTTCATAGATTGCGGTTTGTGGGCCCTGTGGGCACGAGATCAACCCTTGCTCAACGGCACCGCACGAGCTACTGCTGGCAGTACGAAGGTCTTGCGTGAGAGAACTCCTCGCGCAATGGTGTGTCCAGCGATAGACGTCGGGGAATGGGCTCGCGCTTTAGGTGTTGTTCGGTGACGCGAAACATAACCGTTTGCCCAAAACGCTTCTAAAAGGCAGGCTACTTGTTTCGAAGTAAGCAGAATAGCAAACAATGAAATTCTCGCTGCCCTTTTTAAGCTCATCTGTGTTTGCGAGTCGTTCGTGACGAATCCTTAAACGGGCAGTTTTTTATGACGCGGATGGAGACGCTACGAATAACATGATATTGCCGCGCGCGCAGCTAGCCAAGTAGGCAGCGTGCGCGTTGCCTAACGGTTATCGTTTCTGCCTCACACGCGAAAAGCCAGGGTTCGATTCCTGGGAGCGACGCATCTTTCGTTATTCCTGCAATTTAGTTTTCTGGTAAATTCGAGAATCCAGTTGTTTGTTCGAGGTCCGAAAGTTCTACGCGTGAAACATTCTATGCCGATACATAAGGGGCTTCGCGTGGCGAGCCAGAGTCAGTCTCGCCCCAGCGCTCGATCCTGCGGTTTCGCCAAAATCGACGCCCGCGACGCTCTCCTGCTTCCTTCTGTTCCCTTTTCCTTTTATTAATTTGGGCACAAGTTCGCCCCATTAAACATTTTGTTTACTTCAGTTTTCGTCGCCTCATCATTTGTCATTCGTGACAATATACATACGCAGTACATTCGAACATTTTTATTCGACGAAAAGACGGATCAAGCTCATAAACCCAACGATGGCACGCGCTGCAAGTAGCCATGGCGCTGACAATGAGGCGAAACCGCGATGATGTGCAATGAGCCGTGGGCCTTTGGCACAGACACCAACACTGCTAACGTTGCACTACCGGAGCTTTTCGGTTACCCTCTGCAGTTCACTTATTAGGGCCCTGGTGGCCAGGCAAAGCTGCGACACCATGATATGTATTTTCATCGACGTAAAATGCTTTGCCACACCCAATGACGTGTCCAGCGCCCAAAGCGCAAGCATCATCCCCAAAGTTTCGCAAACTTGTAAAAAAAATACTTTGTTTGTTTTTTAAGCAAGCGTAAACACCTTTGTCGCCTGTGGTCTGCTCTTGCCGCGTCACTTTTCTAGCCGAAAAATGTATACAAGCACACTGACCATCGTCAGCGAACGGGCTAACAGAAACTCCATCCCCGACTCCTTGCCATCTCGGAACCACCGATGAGCCATCTATGGGGCGTTGCGAATACTGAAACCAAGAGAGAAAAGAGTGCCAAAAGCACTCAAAGGACGGTCGGAGTGTACCTAACGTGCACGCCTACGCGCAGGCCACGTGACCCGGGTATTTTGTATCGCTGCCCGATCGGCTCGCGATTATTCGCCCCCGCTTCCGCGTAGGTGTCTGGCGTCACTTCGGGGTAGGACTGTCGTCTCTGTTGTGAGTCTTAGTCGAGGTATCTCGGTCACTTGAGAGCTTCAATTCGCCACTGAATAGGGTGAAGCGGATTTTTAGCTTGGTGAAGTCTAGAAACGGCTACGGTCTGTCTTGGCGATGGGCTATAAACAGATGATTGGAATGTGAAAGCTAAGGCGATAATTAAAAAAAAAAAAAATAAGTTATTAAATTTCAGCTAAATTGTTCGCTAATTATCGAACTGTTGTCATCGCGAAATAGTTGTTTCTTTATTTCAAGTGCCATCGTTAAGAGAAGTATTTTCAGTCTAAAAATACAAGAAACCAGCGTCATTAGCGAACACAGTAGACCCCTTTCGAAATACTGCCCTCTGCTGGCAGCTGTGGAATCCCTGCACAATGGCGGACTAAAGCCGCAACGTCACGGCACACTTTATGCGTTTGGTTGAAGCAGAAGAAAAAACAGACTTACAAAAAAAGGCGATGAGCGCAGTGACGTTGCACTTTCAACGCTGTTTGATTGGCTCGTCGACTCCTATCATTGACTGCGCTCTGACGTTCGCTATCTTATGGAATGACTTGCTGGTGTCACGATGTGTGTTGTTCCGCCATTGTGCAGGGGTCCCAACGAGGTAGAGGGGCTTAGAGTGATAAACCGGAAGTTCGGAAGTGGCACCCCCCCGGTTGCCGCCATATTTTACGCAAATGTGACCACTCGTCACGTGACCTCCCAAGAGCCGTGACGTCACAGGTAAGATGGCAGCGCCCAGAGCTGGCGGATGCGAGTTTGTTCGGTGAGCGGTAGCCGTGATGTGCAGCTGCTTTCCGACGACCTTGGGCTTCTTCGTGCTCGCTGACGCAGGTATAATGTGAAAATATGAAGGAATGAGACTTTATACCGTTTTTGCGCAAGATCGCTCTGGATCATCTGGATATTAACGCCTGTGAGACAGCATCGCCGTACCGGTGCTCGGATTCCGGGATGTGTCCGAGGACCGATAGAACTTTGAGTGCTTTTACCATGAAATTTTCGCATTCTCTTAGCTTTGTTTGAACGTTGAAATATCTGAGAATCTACGCGAAATGTATACGTCGCTTTAGGGCCTAAGGGAAGTTGTTTCAGCCCTCCGTCACCGAACAAACATAGCAACTTTTAGCGAGGAAGCTCCTGCGATTCTTTTGTGCTAATCCACGATTCTACATTCGATCGCTTTTCTTCCTTTTTTTTTTGTGTGTGTGTGTGAGTGCGAAGTGCACTCTTATTTTCAGCTACGAGGATGGCGTTTTACTGAGTATGGGGAAGAATAAATCGTTGCAGGCACCTGCTTCAAAGCTATTCGACTTGCTATAAGAACAACTGTTTTGGTGCATGCATAGATTAACTGCGCATTTTTTCTGTTTTGTAGGATTTATTGCAGCTATACTCTTTTCCATCAAGAGTGCATTGTATTAGTCGGTCAATTATTTAATTGTTCTAATTACCTGAGTAAGATGATTCATATTTGTGTTCATCCCTTGCCTGGAGAGCAGTCTTGTTGAAAAATGTTGACTACCATTCCTTTCGGTCTCTTCAATAGACTCTTTTTAAAAGTGTGGGCTGTCTATACTTCGCATCACCGTTACTTGGAAAAGGCCAACCGCCACAGCCCCCTCGAGCCAATCAGAGAGACGGAGCGAAGGTGTGTGACAAATCTGTGCAGACGAGCACTCTGGTGATATGCTGTCATGTGCCTCTCTCCAATGTGTGTATTGACTCACCGAGACGGTAGCCTTTGCCGTCTGCCAAACTCTGATGAAACAAATTACAGTAGCTACTATTGTAATTACCCCAAGCTTTCAGACTTTGGGCATTTGTTCGACAAGAATGTTATGTCCGCCATCCCTGTGAATTCGGCTCAGCACGTATTGGACTCGAATGCTGCATTAGCGTTCGACGTGAACTGGGGCCCATTCGTGTGCTTTACGCCGAAAAAAATGGTGACAGTTGTGTTGCTTGATAAGGTTCTGCAAAGGGTCTATTGTGTCATACATATAGGAAGTGTCATGCTATATAACAATGCATCAACACATACTATTAAACTATATGCTCAGAGGTGTGTTTGTTTTTCCATTTAACAAGTTACAGCAGTGTGCTTTAATGCTATTATCATGTGTGTAGTTTTAAGTATCCTCTCTGCAATGCCTACGAAGGCCCCTGGAAGGAATAAATTAATGAATAACATTTTCACATCTCTGGAGTTGGTTTTCGGATGCACCACATCTTCAGGAAAGGTTGAACGAGTGCAGCCCCTTGCAAGAAGTCTGCCAGTCTGGTATGACCCCTTAATTAATATTGAAGGGTCAGAGATGCGAGTGTCCTCGTAAGGTCCAGAGCGTGCAGTGGACACAATTCTCGGTGTGTAGACTCTCGAGGCATGAAGGCAAGCGGAAATATGTTTATCTGGTTAGTGTATCAAATATGTTTATTTCCACTTGATTACATAATTATTGATTCTTAGGAAATAGTTCCATTACGAGTTCTTTCTGCGACAGTCTCGTGTCCGGCGTTCAGTCGTAGTACCTGTGGACCTTGTTGTCGGATGACGCTCCTGGCACGTCGGTGTTCAGTTTGGTCGAGTGGCAACTTTGACCGACTGATGCTGTCTTGTAATCATACGTCATGTGCGGTCACTGACGTCTGATGCACTGAAGCTGCAGGGCTGGCTTCTAATCCGAAAATTTTCCTGGTAGTTTTCGGCATCAATGCAGCAAGCTCGGGCATGTATTGCTTACGTGGCTGTGCCTTTTGCTGTACCGTTGACTTGATAGCTAGCAACAATTTTTGTTTGCTATCCAAGTCTGGTGATGCTTGCAGTTCACTTTTGAGAGCAACCAACCATTCTATTCCTTCAAGTCACTCAGGGGCATTCTCCCTCAAAGTTGGAAATTGTGTGCTTCGTGGAGTGGACACAGAAAATTGATGTCAGCAAATTTTTAGGTATTGTCCTTGGACGACAACCAACACCATATCCACTGTCACTGCATCGCCGCTCACCTGCTTTGCCGTGCTTACTTCTTGTTGAGGTGATGGACATGAGGAGCTTCGGGGTAATCAGGGATTCAGAATCTTCGATTCAGCACCTTCGGCATCAGGGACAAAGGTCGCCGAAGGTAATCCTTAATCTCCCGTGGTCGCTTCTCGAGACGTAATCGAGGGTCGTTTGGCACGAACCATCGCAGACCAATTCATTGGTACGGGCTGCTTTGGTAGACATGGTCGGCTTCATGCAGTGGAAGCAAAGTGGTTTTCGGTCGCACATTCGCATCACCTACGTTTTCCTCGGTGTACTTTGTTGAGCACAAACCTACACACGATGTCGGGAATGCTTCGGCGTTAGAGTGTCTCATTGAATTGGCATTGAATACTAAGAGGCAGCCGGTGGCGGTCGTCGTGCCATTGTGGCGTAAGTTGCCCTTGGTTTGTCAGATGCCGCTTCGCTTGCAGAAGTCTCGGTTGAAATACCTGTCAAACTTGTTCCGAAACAATCTCGGCAATCAAAATAAAAGCCAGGCAACTGATGGCAGGAAGTAGCTTCCTGATCTCCTCCCAGACAACGTCGTGGATGCCTGGGAGGCTGGCGTCGAAGTAGTAGCTGGACAACTCGAGTGTCGAGACGCCGGGAAGTTGTTCATAGTGGCAGGCTCGGGCATGCAGTGCACATTCCATGTTGGAAGCCTCGGTGATATGAACACTTCGACTGTTGTTGGGGGTTGCGGACAAGGCTGCCGAAGGTGTTGTCCCTCCCGTGAGGGGCATGGGATTCTTAGGTTCTTGCCTTCTGTAGCATCAAGGTCGGCGTGGGCATGGGCGCTCGATCAAGCGCAAAACATCCTCCACGAGTGCGGTGGCGCTCTCGATGGGGCAGTGTCCTGGACAGAATCAAGAATGCGGCTCTCTCTCGTTGATGTTGGCTGACAAATGCGCGCTTCAGCTCGATCTTGCAAACTTCCCATGACGTTAAGGAGGATCCATGGTTCTCAGACCAGCGCCGGCAGTTTCTTCCACGAGAAGTATAGGTTCTGCAGGAGCTGGTTGTCTGTCCACCCAATGTGGCGGGCGACACTGTCATATTGTTCAATCCAGTCCTTGACGTCTTCATACACCTTGCGTGAAAAAGCGTCGGAGTGTGATTTGCGACGGGCATGCAAACAATGGTGGGAGGGGACACGGTTTGCTGCTACAAGTTTGTCATTGTTGGCTTAGTCAGCTTCGGAGTTTCTGACAGGAGACCGAATTCCGGTGGTTTTTCCTGGTAGCAGCAACTGGCTCGGATTTCAGGTGCTTCGTGGTGTATTTCCGAGGTTACTTTTTGTGGTATTCGGTCGTCTTGCGGTTGTTCTGCCAGGATCGGGTCAGTACTTTGCTCACGGCTCGACGGGGGTGTAAGACGCAGGATAGTCCGCCAGCCGTGTCCCATTATCGAGTAACTTGGCTGAAGAGCCGCCGGGTTCACACAGAGTGAAGGGCTATGGGTGCCCAGCACCTCCACCAGAACATACGATTACTGCTGAGCATGACCTGCAGTGTCCCAGAATAGTGAATATTGATAGAAGATAGGACTGGAACAAGGATCCGTGACAGTATAACAAAACTCGCAGAAGAGAATCTATCCTGACCACTGAAGAAGCTGCATTGCTTTAGTGGCATTCTGTCCGAATAAATCCTCTCCTTCGGGGTTTGGCGACTGCCGTGGACGAACTGAACTGAAATGGATGTGGGACCACTTTTCTGGTAATGAGCCACTGCAGACTGTTGCCACAAAGCGGCGTGAGCTGGGTACGTAACACGCTCGATGCAATGTCCGGACAGCTTGCAATTCGCGTAACGAGTGTGGATGAAACGTTTGTGTTGACGAAACGTGCGACAGACCAGCGGGATCAATACCAACTGCAACACCTGTGCTCCGTGAAAGTGCACGTCTACGCCGGAACAATTTCGGAAGCAGCACAGCATCACCTAAAGCATGGCACAGGAACTACCAGCTTGAAGGCAGCTCTTCGGTGCGCCGCACACCTGTGCTCCGTGAAAGTGCACTTCTACGCCGGAACAATTTGTAAGCAGCACAGCATCATTCAGCACGGCACGGGAACTACCAGCTTCAAGGCAGCCTTCCGGTGCGCCGCACAACCGAAGTAAGCCCTCGGTCATTTGATCGAAGCTGCACCACGATTGCACACCGCCAAGCACTACTCACGCAATTTCCGTCGCTAAACTGTGTATCCAAATATATTGCACACGCTTCACTGAAAACCTCGAAGATTCCGATGGTCAACGAGAGCACAGAAACGTCGCCTTAAATTTTATCCTAGCGGTATCCGAATCAATCCGAGGTCCGAGCAACGTAAGTCAGATTGTCTCTTCCGTGGCAATATCCCGGTCGGTCACCAGCGAAATGCACACCGTTCCTCCGTATTTTCACGTTATACCTACGTCAAACACCACGTTGAACTCTGAACTCGCTTTCGACCGGCCTCATATGACGGCTTCCGCGTCTGAAATCAACTCGCCGAGACGAACGACAACCAACAAAGTATCCGACAAGCTCCGGCCCAGCTGGGGCCAGCCGCTGCATGGGCGCTGCCATCTTTCTTGTGACGTCACGTATTTGGTTTGGTCATGTGACGTGTGGTCAAATTTGCGTACAATGGCAGCCTCCTTATGGGGGTCACTTTCGAGTGCAGACCGGAACCCCGGTTTATCGCTCTAAGCCCCTCTACCTCGTTGAGGGGTCCCGACCTTCTAATAATCGGCACGGGAATTTCGAAAGGGGTCTATACCCCAAATAAAACATGATGGTCTAGAAAAATAAAGCCGTTTACGACTCCCTGTAACGCCGAATTGGAGCGCAGCTCTTGAGGAGGAGGAGGGAAGGGTACTGAGGGGAGGGTATACCCCTCCTTCTCCTCCTCGTCCTGCCTGCTACTTTTGAACGAAAGGGCTCCGGTTCGAAGCCGGACGAGGGGCAAGAGATAAGAGTCTTTTAAAATCATTTTTCGGAGTAATGAAAATTCGGATTCGTCCCCCCTGCTCATCCTCCCTGCTCCCCTCCTTTCTCCTCCTCCCCTCACGGGGATCATGTGATCTCAGGGGGAGGGGGGGGAGGGGAGGGGGTCACGTGACCCCCGGACCTGGGGGAGTCACGTGACCTGGGGGAGTCACGTGATCTGGGGAGTCACGTGACCTGGGGGTTACCTGGGGGGGTCACGTGACCTTACGGTTATGCCGACGGCGCCAGCGACGCCGCTCAAGCCGGAAACGGGCGCCTAAGAGCTGCGCTCTAAAAAAGAACAGACATGTTAAAAAAGGTACTGTTATCACGAGGGGCAGTAGCCAATTTTTGATGTGGTAACGCAACAAACGATCTCGCAAGTCAGTCGAAGTTCTTAAACCAAAATGTCTTACCCGATTAATGAACGGAAGCAACTACGAGGGGAGATGGGCTGCTGCCTCAACTGCGTCCGGAGCCTCGTCTCCCGCTTGGCACTCGAGTGGACCTAAAATTGCACCCCTCAGGACGTACGCACTCATTAGAGAAGTCACTCATTTCCGCACTCTCGCTACTTTTATTGTGACCCTTGGCTTTTTGATAAGGTCAATACATCTTACTATGCCACATTTACACTATACATAAAGTAATAAATCCGTATACTAAAAGGGATCAACGTGGGCGCGCTTGCTTTTCGGCGATGCCGCTCGAGCAATCTGAAGCGTGAACATGGGAGCGAATATCACGTCGTGTCGCAAGGCCGGGCACTGACACCCCAAAGGTCGTAATTGTTTTTGTTGTCAAAAACGAAGCAATTTATAGTCATAGACACTCAAAAAATACCAAAACGCAAAAAAAAAAAAAAAAACACAAGCGCGCGCGTTTTTTTTTTTTTTATTTTTTGGTGCTTTTTTGTTCCGCTCTTCACTTCCTCCCTTCTTTTTATTTGTGACCTAATCGATTATGAAATTTAGAAGCTTTGTAAGCGACATTTCTATAATATTTATTAACGGAATTCGCAAAACACGTTTTTTTCAACGGAATTGCGAGCGCACTATGGCCGCTCTTTTTGAAATACCGAAAAACGGGGTCTGGAGTCATGTCGCATCCTGGCTTTTTATCGTCACTCGGAAAACATGGCGGCGCTCGACGCATGTAGCACTGGGGATGATCGGTGAGTCGAAGAATCGGACGAAGTTCTTTTTCTTAGGTTTAGGTTCGAAAAGGAAATTAATCATGCGGTCAAAACAACTGGCCGGCGCGATATGGCCCCCACGTCACTGAATGAAGTAAACACACACACACAAAAAACACAAAAAAAAGTTCAGCCTTTCCACTTTGGTGAAAAAGGAAGACCAGCGAAGCTGTACTATGGTGGGACGACCTCAAGGACGACTTCTTGGACCACCTCAAGGACGACCTCGAGGACGACGCCTAGGACGACCTCAGGAACAACGTCTAGGACAACGTCTAGGACGACGCCTAGGATGACCTCAGGAACGACGTCTAGGACGACCTCAGGAAGACCTCAGGAACGACGTCTGGAACGACGCCTAGGACGACCACAGGGACAACGTCTGGGACGACGTCTAGGACGACCTCGAGGACGACTTGAAGGACGACCTCAAGGACAACGTCTAGGACGACCTCAAAGACGACTTCTAGGACGATCTGAAGAACGACCTCGAGGACGACGTCAAGGACGACCTATATAGGATGACTTCTGGGACGACCTCGAGGACAATCTTTCGGACGACTTCTAGGACGACGCCTAGAGAAATTTAGCCTTTTCACTCTGGTGAAAACCAGAATTGAAAGGCTGGAAATGTTGCCGCTATCTATAAGCGACAGCGGCAACCAGACAACCGGCAAGCTGGTTGTCTGGTTGCCGTCCTCGTTCATAACCAGAGTTTTGTGTCGACATTTATTTGGTGACGAACACGAAACTGGGAAAACTAGTTCTTAATAATACCGCTGTAAAAAAAAAAAAATGTAGAGACTCGGTACGCGCAGACGACCCTGAACAAGCGCCACATGCAGGCATGTAGTAGTCAGCGGGTGCACTCTCTGCAGCCGAGTTTTTGTATCCATAGTAATCCTGAGACGTAGGGGGAAAAAAACGGGCAGTACAACAAAGTCTTTACCTTTTTGTCTTCTCGTCACCCAGTCCCCTGTGTTTGACAGGAGCATTCAAAACAAAATTCCGGCGCGCTTATGAGAAAAAAAAATGGCAGCGCTTTTATTTTTGAAGTTCTGTAACGCATGAAATGCAGTTTCTATGAACGATTGTTTTCACTGTATGGAAGTCATTAAACCGTCGTTCTCTGAGTGAAGAACCAATATTTTTATAAATTTTGGGAAAACTGAAATGATGTGTGGAGTGACTTGACAAGGGAACGGGCAAGAGAGGCAAATGGGGAGGGAGGGGGACATTGTAGGAGGTGGCGGAGCTAAAGAAAAAAGTGGGAGGGAAAGGAAGGGAGGCAGATGGGTAGGGGGAGAGCGCACTCTAGGAGGTTGTGGAGAGAGATTGCCAGAGGGAGGGAGGGGGAAGGAAGGACAGAAAAGAGGGGACAGGGTGTCCGTCCGTCACGAAACGTTTATTTCCCTGCTGAATTTAGCGGGCAAACTGATTTGGGGTGTCACATGACCAAAAGGAGGAGGGGGAGGGAGGGAGACGGGGCGGGACGGAGGGTATCCTAGGAGAATGTGGGACAGATTAGGGAGGAAGAGGGGGAGGGTGGAGGGAGAGGTATGGAATTGGAGTTGGTGGGGAGGAAGGGGAGACGGAGGGGTACATTTGCGCTTCATATGAAGCACATATGTCCTGGTGACTTTCGACCAGTGTGTAATATCCTAGTTACACGGGCGCTTTGAACTGTCGTTGAGTTCAATCACAGTTATCGGCCCCAAGTGTGATTGAACTGAACTGAATTGACAGGGTGCTACACGGCTCTCTAGACCTTTACAATGCTTACGAAAACACAGTCCAGCGTGCGATCTTCACAGCACAGCACGTGCGTGTTCGTCACTTCGGAAAGCGAGCAAAGCACGCGCCATACGCACGAACACTCAAAGTGGCACCGGCCACAGTTTCTTGTTTGGAAAAGTCTATAACGAAACTAGATTTTGTGCCACGTGATCAGTCTAATTTTTTAAGTAATTTACTCGGAGCCAAACCTTTTATTTATTGTAAGCATATCGTACATTCTGTTCAATACCTTGTTGCTTTTTAGCGGCGTGTACAAGAGTACCAAAACAAATTCAGGGCTAGGTTGCGCATATTTTAGGCTAGGTGGTGCAAGTTACCGCCCGCTACGATGGGTGCACCCATTAGTATTGACCATTTATACAGCTGGTCCCTCCGCCATCTACGATCGTTTGGTAGATTGCCGGCTAGCCGGGATCGTTTTAGCGGCATCTCGGACGCCTAAACCTGTTTCTTCCCGAAACTTTTGCTGCTACGATTCTTTCTAGACGCCTCCCCCTGCTTTTCGAAACAGTAAGTGCCTCGCAAACGATGGTCGGCGGCAGCGGTCCCGCGGTGAGGTGCATTTTACCTCCGTTGGGGAAGAGCGTTCAGTTGACTGAGGTAGGGGAGCTCAGTAGAACTCAACTGTCATTAGCGGCTCGATGACAGGTGGCGCTGCCGTGTAACTCCGACCAATCGCGATTAAGTCAACTGTCATTGACTCAATGGCAGTTGAGAGCGCCCGTGTAGCTGGGGTGTAATCGACGCCGTCGACGCATTCCCGAAATGCCTCAGCCACTTTGGTGACTTCTCAGCTCGCCTCCATTTTGACGCGCTGCGCGCCGCCTTGACTATTTTAGCTTGTAATGTAAAACTACAGACAAAACAGAACATATACCGTAGTTTCCGGGTTATAGTCCGCGGACTATACATGTTTAAAAGTTGAAATTTTGGGTTGAGCGGACTATGCACGGCGTGCGGACTATGCACCGGGTGCGAACGATCTAAGCAAAAACTTTTATCTTTGACCTCAAATTTGCCCTCTGCGGACTATACGCAGGGTGCGGACTAAATTCCAAAAATTACGGTATATTAAATATATTATTAGATGACTCGTATAAACTTGTGGGGTTTATGCACCAGTTTATGAAATAAAATGGCAGTGGGTCGCGTTGCCTGCAAAATAAATGACGATATTTTGTTTTACAGCGAAGCTGTATATTGCTTGCAGGTCGGATTTCAGGAACTTTTTAATGTCATCATCCTTACGAAAAAAAAAAAAATTCGGCAATTGAAGTGAAAAGTGAATATCACGCCTACAACATACAACACAACATTCGTTTCAATAAATATCAAGTACAAACCAAACAAGCATTCAAACCAGATAATTGATGATAAGGCGCTCCTGATAACAATGCGAAGCACGTGGCGGTCACCACATTCGTTTTGCGGTAAAGATTACTGTTGCTCAAGCTGCCGCGGCGACGGCATGCGGCGACGTGGCGAGTAACGCCACTAACCTTTCACATATAAAAAGCTTTGGTACAGTGCATTCACTTTTCTTACGTCTACCATTTGGTATAGACCCTTTTGCTGTTTACAAGAATAAACTGCCGCTTGCTTCCCAAGTGACGTTTGGTCGCTCCATCTTTGCAAGCCTGTCGAGCTTGCTTATGTCAACAGTGCTAGAAAGCATAGATGCTGCACGTACAATAAAGTTGGAGATTTAACAAGGGCCCTCGGCTGGACAATTTAATGTTTTGGAGTAGGTAAGTTGGTTTTCAAGAATATTTGAAAAATATTAACAGATTTCGCGCTTCTTCGTTCTTTTGTCGTTCAGGTGAAGAATTGCTGGTTCAACATTTCATCTACATTTTAAGCAGCAGTGTTAACGTGGTCTTTGTTAATTCTCTTTATAAACCGGAAGGTCTCTGGTACGTCAAACAGTGAAGCACCGCCTGGTGGCGTTTGCCATGGAAAGGGTTTACAATGCAGTGGGCAATCGTTGCAGGTGATACCACATGCTTGGCTGGCCAACCACCTGCACAGCGTGAATCGGAGCCCCGACTTTTTTTCGTTTCTTCTTTTCGCGGCGCCATCGATGTGGGCCGCTGCGAATCTTCGTGAAGCGGGTGACACAGTCAGGTCGCCCAATCGGCTTTCGTTTTCCCACCCGCCTATCTTACACCCTGCTTTCAGCGTAAGCAGACGTAAACTTTTGCAATATAACGCAACTAAGCAGGCGGTGCTGTGTGAACCGGCCTTAACGTAAGGAAACGGGGCTGTGTGAACCAACCTTAACAGCTCCCGCTGTGACAGAACGAGGCAAAAAATGGCCGCGAAAGAAGCGACAAGCCGCACGCAGACGCAAAGAGAACGAGAGAGCAGCCGAAAGGTCTCCGGTGACAAATATCGACGCTCCAACTCGCGGTGGTGGACTACTCTTTTAGCGGCCGTGATAAACCGTTCGCTCCTCGGCGACGAGCGAAAGGAGGCGAGAAGAGAGCAGTTGCAGCGAGGGGCGCCGACATCTCCTCCTGCCTTCGTTTGGTCCCACCCTGTTGCTTTGTCTGCTTCTTCGTCGTCGCTTCTTTTTCGCGCGAAGTGCCTACCTCGATCAGCGTCCCGTCAGAGCTCGCAGCGCAGGCGATCGATCACGACGACCCAGCCCACAAGATACCGCGAGGACGCGCGGGCCTCCCGAATGTTGCTGCTCATCCTCCATCTTTCTCTCGCTCCTATTTTCCCGTCTCCGGTGACTCTAGCTTCTTTGAGAGCCAAGGAGGCGCCCTCGTGTATGCTCGCTGGGAGCACGCCGGGGCGATCTGCCCTACGAACCCGCTCAGGAAGAACATTGACCCGTGCTCTCCTGGACTGTCCTCTCCTCGCTTTGTATCTCTTCGGATCAGCAACTTGCCGACTCGCGCGGTCCTAGCTTCGCGACATATAGTGGCCAGATGGCACCGCGTTGCCGCCCTATTCCCCAATAAGACGTCCCGAACATAGCTGCGGCCCGCCGCTGTTGCTCGGCGTCTCCGCGGTGCGCCGGAAAATGTACCGGTGCGAGGTCGGGGGGCCCGGGACCGTACTGCCGAGCGCTTCGTTTGTCACATGCCGAGTCTCGAGGCTTGATCTGTCGCGTAGGCGCATGTTTCCGGCGTCTTTTCTTAAGACGCGAGGAGCGCCTTAGAGCCATGCGGTGTGGGATCGTCTTATCGCGAAAAGCAGCTCTCAGGACGAGCAATACGAGAGTTTCGACACCAGGCCGACTTTATTGTCGCGCCAATGGCGGCCCTCGCGCAGTCAAAATGAGGGAAGTTCTTGCTCCTAATGAGAATTTGGACAAGTCCGAGTCAGTAGACGCTGATAACGGTGCGAGTTTGCGTGTCCTCCGCATCCACATTTCTCAAGGCCGAAGCTAGAAATATGATACATGATGCAACGTGATATATATATATATATATGGCTCAATAGAACTGCCTACTTATTGATATAATATCAAGCCATTTTTGTAACTCACAGTCAGTTTCATTTGTTTGCATTAACCTTTTACAGAGATCGCATCGACTGCCAACTGCCTTAAGAATCGTCATGGGCAATCTTTGCTGGACTTCGTTGGAAGCTTCATCTGGTCAGTAAAGCAATTGTCAAGCTACTACAAGAGCTTGATACTATGTTTCATTTTTCCGTACTTCTGTTCATTTCTGAACATCTTGTATGGAGTTGTAAATAAATCAATGAAATGCTGTTGAGTTTATACGAAGGTCTTTTGCATGCTCAAAAAGCGCAAAAAAAAAAAAAAAAAAAAAAGGCCAACAGCTCATGAGATGACAGAGATAAGCGGGTAAGCTCTAAGCGACAAAGTTCGCCGCCTTCACTAGGAATACTACAGACCGCACACATCGAGAGAAATATTAGTTTCTGGGTATTAAGACAGCAAGACGTGATTCACCTCAAACGATATTTGACCAGTGCGGTATGACTGCTAACCTGGGGTCTTTAACGTGAACCACAGAGCAATGATTACACGAATGCAGCGGCAATCTCAATGCTGTCGTAAATAATTTAAGGTGGCTATCCACAGCGCCGCACACGTAAACCTTAAAGGGCCCCTAAAAAGAAAAAAACAAAAAAATTTTTTTTTAACAGTTTAATTGGGACACGCGTGTCAAAAAAAAAAAAAAAAATAGATTTTACCTCAAAAAAAATTTTAGAGCAATATTTACGGCGAGTTTTTTTTTTTTTTTTTTTTGAATTTCTGGGCGCGAAGTTTATGTCGTCACGGGTCATTCCAGAATGACCATCTCGGTCGTGAAGGCAAAGCCGATCAATCCACCTCTCCTCTACGCGCCCGAAATGCCGATAGAGAAAACATGGGGAAATGAGGTGACTGCCGACTAAATCGCGTCTCGCGCCGTCAATAGTGCTCTAATTTGTTTTTGCGTAAAATTAATTTTTTAACAAGCGTCTTTTTTAAAAAATGTCTTTTTTTTTCTCTTTTCGGGGGCCCTTTAGAAACATGTGGGAAACTTTGACGGCGCGCTATGCGTACAGTTATTATGCAAGCATCCAAAATGTCAGGACGGATAGGGATAAATTTGAGCGCCATGGCGCGGAGCCTCGGAGTTTCAGTACTCTGGGAACCAAACTATTCAGCGACACTACACGGTAAACGTTTTTGCACCCTTCAAGGTCTAATGGTACTTAAAAAAAACCTCTAACATCCTCATTTTCAACAAAAAGTGTGTTAGAAGTGTGCCCGACACGACTATAACGATCATTTTACACCTTTCAAATGTGAAAAGGTGTAAGAAGGTTGTTAGGAGGGTGGAATAATGGGGGGGGGGGGGGGGAGGGGGGGGGGATGCAACAATTTTCGTACTTTGCGCGAATACCGCTTAGAACGGATCCCTGACGTTAATGACCCGTAAGACACCCGTTGGTTTTTATCACACGCCAATCGAAGTCGCTGAAAAAAATTTAAGAAAAACGAGCAGCGTTCACTCCCTCAACTCGCAGCCACAACAAGCGGCCACGTGATCTGGAGTCGATTATATGTCGCCAATGTTCATCATCGCTACGCGCTTAAATTGGCAAAGCCCAGGACACGCGCTGAGTTCCAGACATTGTTATGGTTCGGCTGTTGTCGTCAATGGAGCGATTGAACACGGGCCACTACTCGAATGTTTGTCGAGCAGTCGATTATCACGAGCCGAAATCGAGTGCCCACGCAATGCTCCGGTCCAATCTATGAGCCGCATTCAAATATCGTTACTGGAGGATACTGCGATCCCCCAGTTACGTCATCAAGTTTCGCGAAAGAGAGACTGAATGAAAACACTCGCTTTTGCCCTCGAAATTACACTGCAAAAAAAGGAGTTTCTTGGCCAGTGGCGTTGCGTGCGAGTATCCTTGAGTCTCACTAGTGCCAGTAGGCTCGTGTAAAGCGAAAAGAATTCCAATTTAATATCGTTGTGCCACGCCTTTGAGTAATGAGAGGACAACCCATGATGCTTCTAGAGTGTAAGGGTGTTTGGAGTTTGCTTCTTGAAAATAATGGAGTACAGTTTTGCATTAATGCCGACTTTGTTCAAAACTACGATCCGATGAAGTCAGTAAAATATGTGTCGTGTTGGCGCTCGTCTTCTTTGTGCGTTCGCTAACACCAGCTATAGACCAATCAGGCACAGTGAATGCGTCGTGATCATGAGCTTCTTTCTCTGCTTGATTGGTCTAGCCGGCAAGAGCAAACGCATGAAGACGACACTTCATATTCTGCTTGACTGACTCCATCGGATCTTGGTGTTCGCTGTGGTCGGACTTAATATTGAACCGGGTATAGACGGACTCGAAACCCGGAATGCCAAAGTTACGTATATGCTGCGTTTCACGGGCATAAGAGCTTGTGAGGATGACACACATTTAAAGGTACTATAGACCTCTTTCGCTTCCTCTCGTCCCCAGTCACCCGGCAGGCATATTTGGTATGGGCGACGAAAACATAATTAAACATTTCAACCTGCAAATAGTATTAAATAAATAAATGAAGAAAAAAAGAAAGGGGAGACAGAACGAGAATGTGCTTCGGTTACGCTTATATCCTAAATGTTTGTATTGGCGTGGCGGCGGCAGAATAATGGTTTCGCCTTTACTGGAAGAGCCGATATTTCTAGATGACGGCGCCCTTGTGAAATAGGTCTATAGGCCAGCGTGTTTTTCCCCAACAAGACCGTGTTTGCCCACAGCAGGTGTGGGCACTGCGCGTGCGCAAAAGCCAGGTTCGCTCAAGGTAAATTGTCCGCGCATGCGCTCTCTGGACAGCAGTGCCACCGCAGCGACATGACGTCAGAGCCACCGAATGGGGTTGCGGTGACGTCAGAAAGACGCCGAGCTCTGATTGGCTCTCTTTCATCAGAGCCAATCGGAGCCCGGCGTTCTGACGTCACCACAACCCCTACAAAAGAAGCAGACGAACTTGCGCTCCGTATAGGATTGGGTATTGATCTCTACAGCTAAAATGTCACGTTCCTTGTTTCCGAGGAAAAAAAAGCTTCGCTCACTTTGATCTGTTGATGGGAAAAAATACAGACTCATGTTCACGAATTGTACATTTTAACGTGTCTTCTGAAACGGAGCATAGGAATATTAACTTGTAAAAAGACACGCAGTTTCCGAAAATCGAATTGCATATTATAACAATAATTCAATTCGAAATTATTTACCTGGAAAACAACGGATGTTTCAGTATTATAGGCAGCAAATGTTTCGCTAAGGTAAGTACTCATAATTTCTGGACTAGTCTCTAAGATATACTAGGGTTGCTCGCATATAAGGTTTTTGAGAATATTATTTTCGAACTTTTCTGACAGACTCAACTTTTCTACAGCGCGCTGTTTTAAAACACTTGTGCTTGTGCAGAGTATTGCGACGTCATTAGCGTACGCCAAGACCTTCACTCCCGCTCCTCTCATACCGCTCATTCACACTGGAAGCGGATCCGCGTTTGCAAAGCGGTGGCGAACGCGGTTGTATAAAGGTCCAGCACAATTGCACGCGCACTCGATGACATCAAGTGCGCGTGTGATTGTACTGGATCTTTATACAACCGCGTGCACAACCGCTTTGCGAACGCGGATCCGCTTCCAGTGTGAATGAGCGGATAGCGTACCCGCGGACTACCTTGTCCTGCATTATACTTATTCACAAAGGCTTTGGATATAAGAAAAATAAAAGTGGAGACAAAGGGCAACCCTACTGCATTGAAGACAATACTTTTATTTTGAAAGTTAGGGCTTTGTTCACCGTCAGTTTCATCGTACATCCGGAGCACGCCATTCGAATCCTTTCAAAAACAAGTTTTCCCAGATTCACGCGAGCTAAAATGTTGCAAAGGACACAGTGACTATATATATACATGGTAAAAAATATCTTAATTGATTTAAATAACCCTAACCAGGTTGCCTTCCGCTCTACAACATTCCAAAATACTGTGCGCCACGTGAATGTTACTTGCATCGCTCTTCTCTTATATCGCAGATTTAGTGGGCACCTACCAATCATAAAATACCGCGTTGTAATCTTTCCATCAAGATCTTCGCAGATATCTTCTAGTCTTTTCGTTAATCTTCTAATCTAGGTTGCAGAGTGACAGGTCGGTATCCTCTAACCTGCGTTCGCTTTACCCCGTCATCGGATTTGAATGTCAACATCGTGTGAGTTTGGAGGAAAGAAGGACGCAAGCGAAGTTCATGCGCTTCTCAAATTACTTCGAAAAGAGTCGGGCAAAAAGGACTTTTGAATTCACGCAGGAACGGGAGGAGCAGAAGCAAGTGGTGTAAAAAAAAAGTGCGGCGAGCGGACAGGAGTGGAAAGTGCAAGAAAGAGAGGAGCAGAAAAAGGCGACGTAGAAAGAGCGCGTGAAACGAGAAGTGGAAAGGGCAGGAAACCGTGCTTCCCCTCGCTTGGCGATTCAGAAAATTAAGCGCAAAGGCTTCATAAGGGTAGTGCTCAAGGGTAGGTGCGCACAGCATCCCAAAACGACAATGGTGTGACGTTATCTGTTTTGATGTACCGTATTTACTCGAGTAATAGCTGCACTATTTGTAAACAAGGCCTTTGTGTCTGCTTTCCGACATAACACATACCCAGCAAATCATTGCGTTGCGCATAGATAACATAGCGAATAACCAGATTGAGAACACGATTCTCCATACAAATGCAATCTTCACAGATGGTATCTTCGCACGAAGACGTTATCTCTGTCCTGTAAACAGCTGGAATCATGTTTTCGATCACGGTGACTGGCAATCGGCATGCTCCGCCGAAAAGCGAACCTTCAAGCTTTTTTCATAAACAGTGCGGCTATTACTCGAGTAAATACGACAAAACCCTACCTGAAGCACCAGCTGAACTGAGAGCACCACACACCCCAGGTATCGAAAAACAAAGGGTCGTCCTTTTCTAGGCTCCACCAGAACTAAGAGCACCACACACCCTATAAAGCTACCGCATTTAAATACGTTTGGCAGACTGATCAAACATGCAGCCAATATTTTGCTCGTATTCACCCTCATATAAATCTCTATTGCTTAAAGATTATTTGGTTTAAACAAAAAAAACAAATGCACACAGAAGTCGTCAAATGACAGGGGAACGAAAACATAATATCGGAATTATTTCTTAATGGAAAGGTTTGATTTAAATCATCATGGTAAAACTGGTCTGGTTTAAAATTACGATTTAAATAATGATTTCAATCGATAAATTATATTAATTTGATTCTCTATCCTGGATTTAAAAATGGTTCGATTTTGATGACAACGCACATCGCCTTTAGCTAAACTTACTAAACCCAGTAGCCATATAGCAGCTGAGTTTCAATTGATGTTCAGAATTGTCAAGGACGTTTGATTTGTTTTCCTTTTAGCAAAAGAAAGAGTAGTTGCGAACATGTCAAGGCGCCCACGTAGTTCAAAGCAAAGAATACAAACATACGAGACGGACCACGGACGGCTCCACATTTTTAGAATCAGTCGTTCTTGTTTTGTCTCGTGCGTTGCGGTTTTATTCGCATTTAGTTCACGTTGACATCACTCTCGTCCCGTTTGTGCCTACAGAGTTTTACACGTTCCACCCTTTAAAGCTAAGGCTACCATTCATCAACTCCTAGAAGTGCTAGCAAAAATGGGACCACCATAAAAGGCGTAGTAATTGGGACTGATTAAACAACGAGCAGACACCCAGATAAGAAACGGTTCAGGGCATTGAATTAACTTTGTCGATTTCCATCGAAGCGCGTTCGACGTTTAGCGGTATCGTGTAAGAGGCCAAAGTATGCGCTCTCCACCCTAAATACGGATCAGACGTTCCAGGTGCTCAGCCTCTCGACAGACGCCAACGGGTGTGGCTATCCACCGCTTTCCGAGACAGGTGTGCCGAGATGGGCGTGGCCCCAGGCTATCGTTTCTTTTGACGTTTTTGATCGTCTGAGCAGTACAGCGCGTAGGCATTTGTCCGCGGC
Source organism: Ixodes scapularis (assembly GCF_016920785.2). Taxonomy (NCBI): domain Eukaryota; kingdom Metazoa; phylum Arthropoda; class Arachnida; order Ixodida; family Ixodidae; genus Ixodes; species Ixodes scapularis. The sequence goes on along the minus strand of NW_024609884.1, from coordinate 67,629,015 downwards.
TTCGATATAAGGCCGCGAAAGCACCAATGCGATATCCACAAGAAGGTTCAAATGCGCATCTGGTTTCGAGACACATGTGATGCGAGCAACAAAAAGTACCCTGCCACCAATCCCTCCGACTATAGGCGCTTTGTATGTAGGAAGCCCGATGAAAATCGATACTCAAGATCTCCAGAGGCTTCCAAAGTTATTCCGCTCAATCTCGTCGGCAAAAGATAGAGGCACAAAAGAGCGAGAGAGGAGCAAGAAAATGGCTTCCGTCCATTTTCCGATAGACGTCGATGGAAGCGCCTCTAAAATATCTAAAACGTGAAATGCAACACAAACAATGAAGCATGTCCTAAAAGTGACGCACACGCAGCTTGAAGGGACGTCAGCGTACATTCGAAGCCGCAAGAGGACAAAACAACAAACTACACCTCCACCCCTAAACCCCCCCCCCCTTCCGTCGCCTCAAGTCGCGTTCATCTTGGCGGGTTACTCGGTTTCGGGAGAAAACCTCTTGTATCCCCAGGCAACGGCATTCCGTGCGCACTCGGCGACCAGCCGTCGCATGGTCACGGGCGCTGCCAATGGTGGAAGCTCTGTCAAATAAGGCTCGGCAAGGCTCGGCGCCTCGCCAAAACAAAAAGAAAATCGGCGAAGCGTGAAACAAATCAGGGCGGCACTAAAGGCAAGGAGAGAGTTTTAAACCAGCTTATGGTCGAACGTAGGAGAAAAGAGCCGTGCCATCTTCACCGTGTCGTTCTCGCAGTGTATCGTCGTTGCCGCGGAGACGAGGACAAACGGTCCACCGCGTCGCTGACATTCACTGCCCCGTGAGAAGGAAAAGCTGCGATCAGGGGATTCTTGACGAGCGAGTTACGAGTAGTCGCCGTCGTCCGCCGATACCGGCGGCCACAGTACAATAAGGATATGAAGGCGCACAACCCATGCGCCACACGAAGATTCGGGGACATGCGGGCGGTTGCGAACTTGAGCAATCTGTCGGCCGTCGCACGAGCCTAAAGGCCGATCGTACAACCTCAGTTTTCTGCACGGAAGGTAATCCTCTTAGCGGTTCCTTCTCTTTAGCTGCGAAGGGAGCCAAATAGGGGAGAGGTAAAAAGTGTAGAGGATACATGAAAAGAGGAGGCCTTCAAAAGTGGAAAGGGCGATGTGTGCGTGGTTCTTTAAGTAAAAGGACCAACACATATTTCCGTTTGTAAAAGAAAAAAAAAAGAAAAGAAAAGAACGAACCTTTATGTATTAGAAGAAAAATATAACGCTTTAGAAATCTACTTAAGTGCTATAACCTATATGTACTGTCTTTAGTTTATTGCCAGACGGCGTGGTCATATTATAATTTATTTTGGAGTTAGCGGTGCCTGATTTACGTGCAAAGGACTGCTTGCAATCGCGAAGACAATTCTGTCACCCAAGCAGAGGTTTCGAAATATAAGCATTCCACGACGTTGCACTTACTTTATAACATAAAATACATACTCCGAAGAGCAGTCCTTTGATATAAAGGCAGTGTTTGTCGAAGAGGAAATGCTAGAATCCGTGATTCTTTGGCCCGCTAACTTTTCGGGCAGGTTCGCTTCCCGCGCAGCAAGTCACAAATATCACACGAGGAGGTTCAAATTTTACCTAATTTGTGGCTCTGTATGTGTTTCACTGTATTCCGATACACCATTTTGATATCTGGCTAATTATGATCCATTCCTCCTTCTTGCGAATTCATGAAATGTAAAAAAAAAAAAAAAGTCCGGCTGATTTTTTGGGGCAGCTGATCGTCAATAGCAAGATAAGAATCGCATATATATGCCGTTCTTATCTCGCGAACTTCCGGAAGGCAAGAAGCGATCCCGCCGAATAGGGGGCTAAGGGCACCTGGGCTAAGGGCACCAACCAGGAACCGCAAGGTCCTTTCACTTTTCGAATATTAAGGTTTACGATGATGATGATGATGAGCATGTGCTGGAGACTGGGCATTCGAAAGACACGCCGCGCAACACAAATACATGGCTTTGACGTCATGCCGCTACGGCGGCGCTGTTGTCGGCGTGGTGCATGCGCACGTGCTTTACTTCACCCGAAGATGGCATCAGCGCACGCGCAGTGCCCACACCTTAAATAACCGAACGCGGACTTTTTCTCTTTTTTTTTTTGCTGGTGTATACATTATTGCAAGCGTGGTGTCCTGGTTGGTGCCTCCTAAAATTCATGAAATTGGCTTTCTGGACGTTGTAACGAACTTCTGGCGAAGGTCATAAAACAATAAAAGATCATAAATTAATTTTGATTAAATAAAACACATCACTCTTTTTTTTTGAAGTAGACCTACGCTTTCTTCACGCTTGGAAGGGAGATCGATGTCACGATGGCAGAGTTGGGAGATCGATGTAACGAAATCTTGGTCACGGAAGTGACGTTACAAAGATAACGCCTGAACGCCGACCGATATACATCGTCGCGCTCCCCGACGGCGCGCCGTGTCTGGTGCTGAGAACCGCGCAGTGCGCACGCGCGTCCTCTCGATGCGATAGCAATGTTTAGCTACAACCCCCCCCCCCCCCCCCCCCTCTTCCGATTTTGAGTACTCTCTGACCTCGTGATGAGCAGTAGAACATTTCAGCTCACATTCCCACACTCCTTCACATTAAGGAGTTTTAGTAGACCGTGTTTCCCCCTCCGCTACGAAGAAACCGCCACTGCGCCTGCGCGCCGATGGCCTTGGCTGTAGAGTTCCGGGTAGCGGAGGGGCTCAGCGGAGCGGGAAACACGGTCTACTAAAACTCGCTATTCTCACCCTCTTCGAGGTACTTGACGAACTTGACGTCGTCCTCGGTGTTGTCCTAGAGGTCACCCTAAAGGTCGTCCTTGAGATCGTTCTCGAGGTCGTCCTAGATGTCATTTTTGACGTCGTCCTAGACGTCCTTGAGGTCGTCTTAGAAGTCGCCCATTAAGACGACGTCAAAAGATGACGTCCTAGAGGACAAAGTCAAAGGTCGTCCTAGACATCGTCCTAGAGGACGGCATCGAGGATGACGTCATCTAGGACGTCATCCTCGACGCCCTCCTTCAGGTCGTCTTAGAGGTCGTCCATAAGATCGCCCTATAAATCGATCCAGATGTCGTCCTCGACGTCGTTTAAAGGCCCGTTCACACTCTTGCGACTGACTTCGACCGAGAGAGACCAGACCGGTTTTTAAGCCTTTTGCGACTTCTTAGGACACAATGCGATGCAGCGGAGCTGGTCTAAGAAGACGCAAGAGGCTTAAAAGCCGGTCTGGTCTCTCTCGGTCTAACTCGGTCGCAAGAGTGTGAACGGGCCTTTAGACGTCGTTCTTGAGGTTCTCCTAGACAAATGCTATCACTATTCACAGACAACCAACAATATTGGTTTCTGCAGTGATTTCTTATCTGCTGGTACAAGGCCCAAGGACTGCATCGGCGACGCTCGGTGCTGAGCCAATCGCAGGGTCGGCGCGGTCGTTTGGCACTGACGTTTCATTAAGAGCGATGAAAGCAGACAGGCCTTGTTTAAACGGACTTTGTTGCTCCCGTCTCTCCATGAGTTATTTTTTTTTTCTTTCAATTTATCAGCGCTGAAGATAGCAGGAGCGTTCCGGTGATTAGGACCGCCGCTAATTAGCGCCAATAAATGTACGGCCAGCTGGATCATGACCTTAGAGATACAAATTTGTCCTAGGGGTCATCGGACGAGCCAGCGGTATCAAATATCCTAATATATCAAATATCCATTATAAAAATACAAAAAAAAGAAGATAATTATAGTACCTTTATTTTTTCCAACAAAATACAATGTGGAAAAGGTGACAAGGGAAAAAAGCTCCAAAAACAGCTTGACGAGCCCCGAGCCACCTATACAAGCAGTCGCGATGCAGGCGCCAAAGATTTATACAAAATTAAAACATGGCATGTGTACTACATGTTTGACAAACTTCACAAAAGAAAAAAAAAACAAAAAACAGCTGACGTTTTACAAGATACGTAGCATATTGATACAATTTACACAATAGTGAAAACATACACAGAACGTTAGGACATCACTGAAATAAACGCGAAAGAAAACATCGATTCAAGAGTTTTTTAGCGCTTATTGCGGACAATGTGGCTCGAAATAAACATTTGAAATAAACATCTTATACAATCTTGTGCGCAACAAAGACGAGGACAAAAGCAGAGAAGAGGACACAACAAGGCGCAACTTTCAACTGAATTTTATTGAAAACGTGTTTCGGTATATATGTAGTCTCAACCATCGTTACAATGACAACAAAAAGACAAAAGTAAAGGAAAAAACACCATGACAGAGCATAACTATCTCGTTCTCAGGAAAAACAATTCCTTCTCCGATAATGCGATCGACGGCATAGCAACACACATGTCTCCTAAATAATCAATGTGCTCGGCTTCTATGATTTCGCGTGTTACCGCTGACTTGCATTTCCCAATTTTTACGCATTCATCCAACAGTGGGGTACAACCGCATGTCCTGCAATGCAATGTTTTCTGCGCCCAATAAGCTCATGGAACTGTGCAAACTATCAAAGCCTGGCGTGCGTGCCAAACACGGATGTGAAAATGTGAAAAGAAGCACAGAACGAAATTTGTCGACTGTACAGATGGCGTGGTTTACCGCATTCCGTTGTCCTGTGGCAGCCACTACGTCGGGCAGACGGGGCGCTGCCTAAATGATCGGCTTCGCGAGCACAATAACAAAGTGCAAAAAAAGAACGGTGGCTTTCTTGACTTGCATTGCAGGACATGCGGTTGTACCCCACTGTTAAATGAATGCGTAAAAATTGGGAAATGCAAGTCAGCGGTAACACGCGAAATCATAGAAGCCGAGCACATTGATTATTTAGGAGACATGTGTGTTGCTATGCCGTCGATCGCATTATCGGAGAAGGAATTGTTTTTTCCTGAGAACGAGATAGTTATGCTCTGTCATGGTGTTTTTTCCTTTACTTTTGTCTTTTTGTTGTCATTGTAACGATGGTTGAGACTATATATATACCGAAACACGTTTTCAATAAAATTCAGTTGAAAGTTGCGCCTTGTTGTGTCCTCTTCTCTGCTTTTGTCCTCGTCTTTGTTGCGCACAAGATTGTATAAGATGTCAAACCAACTCGCCCAAACAACCACTCTTCTTGAAATAAACATTTCCCGTAACATGCTCACCGATATATTGCTAAGCTCAATGCCCTGCCTACTAAGCTGGTTAAGGGTAGTCGGCAAAGTATATTTTAAACTTTGGTGGCCGTAGTTTGTTCTAAAAAAAGGGTACTTCCCAAGGCTCCTTAATTCGTGTTGGGTATCTATAAATTTTATCTGTTAGCTTCGCTAAGTTTTTAATGTGATATTGGGATAATTTGTTTTCTATTTTATACCTTGCACATAAACGATATTCATATAAATCAAAAATTTTCATCACACCAATTTTACTAAAGAGATCATCGGTTGGATGTTCTTGTGGCACTTTAGAGATACTTCTTAATATCTTTTTTTGTAACATAAAGATTTTGTGAGGGTTGGCATAGGTAGTAGTGCCCCATATGAGTTGACCATAATTTAAATGTGAATAAAATAATGAATTATATAATATTAACTTTGTTCTAAGTGGTAGAGTGTGTTTATGACGATAGAGAACACCGACGATGCTCGATAATTTTGATACGATATGATTAATATGGTCGTCCCATGGACAAGTTTTCTTGAAAAATAACGCCCAAAGTTTTAAACGCGGGAACAATTTCTATCCGAGAAGAATTTATATAAATATCCTTGGTAATATTAATATGTTTATTCTTAGGTCGGAATATAACTGCTTTCGTCTTAACGGCGTTTATTTTTAATGCATTATGTCTACTCCATCTACTAAGCTTTTCTAGTGTTTCGTTCGCGTACTCAATAAGCTCCGACGCATCATCACCATCAAACAATAAGCTTGCATCATCTGCATAAATAAAAAAAATGAGTTGAGTGACTAATATTTATTATATCATTTGTATATACATTGAATAAGAATGGCCCGAGAATGCTTCCCTGGGGAACAACCCCTGATTCAATTGGTTTTATTTCAGATGAGTGGCCGTTTATATGAACATACTGTCTGCGGGAAGATAAATATGAACGTAGAAGTTTTGATAAATGACCACGAAATCCATACATATCTAACTTCTTTAGTAGCAAATTATGATCTAGATAGTCGAACGCTTTAGTAAAGTCTACAAATAAACCGAGAGTGAGTTTCTTTTTTTCAAAATTTCTAAGCATATGTTCTTTTTGCGCAAGGAGAGCTAGTTTTGTGGATCGATGTTTTCAAAACCAAACTGCGACGAGCTAATCAAGTCATGATTATCAGAAAATGTTGTCATTCGAAGTAGTATAACTTTTTCTAAACCCTTAGAGAAAACAGGAAGAATTGAAACGGGTCGAAAATTGCCCTGTTCGTTTTTATTTCCTTTTTTATATAAAACTGTTACCTTCGCTAGCTGCATTTGACAAGGAAACACACCGTTTATGAAACAGAGATTGAATATGTGTGCTAAGGGAAGAGAAATAAGATCAATTACGTATATAACTGGTTTGATCTGCAATCCATCGGAGTCGCAACTTTGGCTATTTTTTAGTACATTAAAGACCGATATTACCTCTGAAGCCGTAACAGGCATAAGAAACATGAATTCATTATTTTGAGTATTTATGTATTTGCAAGCATCTGACTCTGGACGTTCTTTAACTAGACTTACATAATAGTCATTAAACGCATTTCACAATGCTTGTCCTAACAGTTTTTGATCATTGTGGCTAATCTTTAAAACTTGATTTGTAGCGCACGAACGACCCAATAGAGAGTTTAGTTTTTTTCCACACAACGTCGACTCTGTTATTACAAGAAAGAAAAAAGTCATAAAAATAAATTTTGTTAGCATTTTGGAGTTCTTTGTCTAATTGGTTTCGATAACGTTTAAATACTGTTAGTTGTTGAAGTGATTTTGTTTTTACAAATTTTTGACATAACGCATTTTTAGTACGAATTTTTGTGAGCAATTGTTTTGTAATCCACGGTTTACGACTTTTTCTATGAGTGCCTAATTTTTTATACGGAAAGCAGCTTTCATATAGTTGTTTGAATTTGTTCAAGAACAAGTCATATGCTTTATCTGCGTTCGTTTCATGAAGGACATCGTCCCAATCCATACAAGATTGTTTTTGTCTGAATTCGTTCATGTTATCAGGCGTTATATTCTGAAACTGTATAGCTAACTGATCATTATATTTTATGTTTAGAGTTTGATTTTTTCTTTATACACAAAAATATACCCAAGTGATCGCTTATATCAGCTATCACTACGCCAGATTTGATATATGATGTATCGTAGCTTGTAATAAATAGGTCTAATAATGTCGATGATTCCGTTGTAATTCTTGTAGCAGTATTTATCATATTTTCACATCCGTTTGATTTAATTAACGCATCGAATTGTAATTTACAAGTCCGTGTCAAGTAGCATATTAACATTAAAATCGCCTCCCAAGATTACGTTGTATTTATTTTCATTCGCGAACTCAAGAAAAGACTCCAAGTAAGCAAAAAAGGAAGAGAAGTTCCGGCTTGGCGGGTGATAACAGACAGCTATGATGCTCTCTCCCATCAGTAAAGACAGCATCTCGTAGTCTTTGTGAACGCAACAATAATCAGATAGCATCTCACAGGAAATGTCAGCCTTTACTGTCAGGCCAACACCCCCGCCACGACATTCTGTGCGGTTTAAAAAGTAACTGTTGTACATTGGTAAATTTAAAACGTTTGTATTATCCGTAAACCACATCTCTGAAAGCATAATTATATCAAACGAAAATTCGAACTGATAAAAAAATAATTCAAGCTCGTCTGTTTTATTTCGCGCTGATCGAGCGTTCAGATGAAAGCATTTAAGAGCATCGATATACTCGTTTCCTAAAAAAGAATTCACATTCGAAGAAAGAAAATAATCACTGGACATAAAGTTCCGTTTATTCAATAAGCTATCCGTGCCATCCATTTAAAAGAAAAAGACTAACATCTTAAAACTGTGTGCGTGTCGCATGAGGCATCACACCAGCTCCTCTAATTCATTCACAGACCTGATCACGTGCACTTGCTCGCGATCCTTCTTGTGCACAAGGACGTGGCCGTTTTTGTACCATACGTACCGATAATTCGTTGTTTTGGCCCATTCTTTTGTCTCCCAAAGAAGGGCTCGGTCTTGTTTGGTTAGATTTTCTTGAATGTAAGCATCGTCTTTTGATTTCCTTAGAATCTGCCGTTTACTGAGCCATTCATCTCTGATTGTCTGATGAGGGAAGCGAACAATGATGCCTGGTATTTTATCTGCTCGGGATGATAAGCGATGGATAGCGGCCACTTCGTTGAGAACTAAGTCCGGCACTTCAAGTTTTTTTTGCAACCTCATTCAATTTGGCAAGCAAATCCTCGTTGTCAGTCTTATGAATTCCGTGAATTTCTAGATTTTGTTTTCGGCTTCGCCCGTTCCAGTTCGTTCACTTCCTGCCTAAGCCTTTTTATTTCCCTGCCGGAGTCTGTTTGTTCCAGAGTTTCTACTCGTTTCTTCAGATGTTTTGTCTCCCTTTTCTGCTCAGCAAGGTCCTTGAGCACTTCATCGTACTTGTCCGACATTACCTGCATCGATTTTTCTATGCCACTGACGGTTTCCTTTAGGCACATTAAGCTATCTAGTTTTCCACTGATGGAGGCCAACATGACAGCTAAGTTAAGTTCGCTTTCCTCCTTGGCACCCTGGCTTTCACCTCGGGATTTTACAACTTTGCACGTTGGGCACCGCCATAGCTTACGTAAGGCACTGCCTTTTGTCCGAAAAGTCGTTTCGGAGATGCCGGAGCAGGGACTTTGGTGATAAGCGTATCCGCACTCCAAGCATGTTAACCCTGAATCAATATCCGACACTTCCCTATTACACTTTGGACAAACATCAGCCTACTTCAGCTATTGAAAGTAGACGGTGTCAGCAGCGGCAGCAGCGGCATGCACCAACAAGGTATGAACGTAGTAAAAAATTTTAACCAACCGTGTCCCGACCATTTAGGCTACCGAGGTCGGCTCGAAAGTAGCTCCGGCCAACTCTAAAGAAAACAATCGAAAGCAATCACGAGCGGTATTTGGACTCCCCAGTAGCCAAACGCCCAAAAGACACAGCCTAAACTTTGCCCCGCGCGTTGGAATAACAGCTTCTGTGAAAGCTGTGAGGGGGGGGGGGGGGGGGGGGGGAAGAGCTATTCTTCGCGAAGGCGTAGCCCTCCTCGACTGAACACGTGGCGCCGACGCGGCAGTCTGGCGGGAAAAGGAGGAAAGGCGCGTTGAAAGCACGCCTTTGGCATAAATTTAAGCTCACCGTAAAGGTATCTGGCCTGACCCCGCGGAGATCGTTAGAAGGAAATCAGCACATTTTCCGTGCTGCCCTCTTCTTTGGCTGTGGACGCGACGGGTCGATATTCACGCTTTTGACTAAAATGATTTCGAAAGCCGTTATCGGATTCGTCGAAACAATAAAGATATGTGATAACGCAATATTGTATGCAGACGTAGCAACAAACCACCAGGCTACCTCCCGTTTTTGCCCGCGCGCGTACGCACACTGTGAGCGTAGTCATTTCCAACCTTTTTTTAGACATCATCGCCTCGACGCAAGCACTAAAATGAGAATTTCAACTGAACAACAACGAACGTCACAATGTTCACTGGGAATATTTTACATGACAGTCATAAAATATAAATTATCGTCAATTAAACTTTTGGGCCCGTATAGAATTTATTCCGCAGCTCTAAATATTTGTTTTCATTGAATCCTATCGGTCACATTCACAAAATTGTCCATTTCTAATTTTCTTAAAAAAAATATCGTCGTGTTCCCGAAAACAGTAATTACCCAGGTATCATAAAATCATTAAAACTTTGATATTTCCTCGAAAGATTTTTACTGAATGTCCCAGAAAGTTGGCCATGCGTGCGTCTGTCCGTGTGCCCGCCTTGGTGTCTGGGAGTGCGCGCGTCTGCACAGGCGCGCTACTGGAATCCTCTATGTTCCCGTGTGTGCCACGCCCGTGTGTGGCTCTTTGTGTGCGTCCGTGTCCCCGTGTGTGCGCCTGTGCGCCCGCGTGTGCCCCTGGATACTCGAGTGTGCCCCACGCTTGCGAGCGCATGTGTGTGTTCGTGTTTACTCATACGTACCCGCACGTGCCACTGTGTCCCCGGGCACAACTATGTGTGCCGCTTATACCCGTGTTTGCCCCACGCCCGCGTGCACCTGTGTTGGCTCGTGTATGCCCATGTGTTCCCATATGCACCCACCAGCGCCCGTGTATATCCACATGTGCCCACCGCCCGCGTTACCTGTGTGTGCTCATGTGTGCACGTGTCAGTGGCCGTCTGCTCACGAGTGTACGGGGCTGTGCGGAGGTGCGCGGTGTACGTGTCACGCCTTCCAGATGGAGCACACTGAGTAAGAAGCTACAGTACGCTTCTGCACTGACGACGGAATGCTTCGTAATGTGAGATTGAAAACGATCTAAAGATTCACCGGTCACCATAATCATCTCAAAAGATGCTTCTTCGACAACTAAAATGAGGCTGGAACTGAGATGCGCTAATCATGTGGAACGATGCCGTCTCGGAGAGTAAGCGAAATAATCCTCATATGGAGCTTATCTCATAATTCACGCCACAAACAACGACTAACTCGTTTTCTTTCTGGTGAGTTTATATAGTGCACTGATTTCCAAACGAGTTCATTGAGGTCACCAAGTGCTTAAATAATCTTTTATCAAAAAATGAATTTCATTAAACCCGAACGAAAAGACAAATAAAGATTCTTCTTGACGCAGATGCACCACAAAATTCGCACGAGAACTATAGGGCGTACGATCACACAGAAGTTCGACGAAAGTTATTGAGCGAGAACGTTTCACGGTGATGAGTGTGTTTTATTACTAATGCGCATGTTCTTGTAAGCCAAGGTAAACAAAAATATCATAAACTTTTGTAACAAATCAGGTAAATCAAATTTAGTTTATATAAAACAGATATATTGAAGTTAAATGAAATTTATTTGACTTAAACAAGATGATTTTGATTTAAATCACTGTAACTGGAAAATATTTTTTTTTTATCACTAGATTTATTTTTAAGCAGGGCAGATTCATTGATCAATCTGTCCGATTCCTGAAAACAATGCGGAAAAAAGAACCAGTGGAAATATAAACTAGTAGTAAATTATAACGTTTAATGATGAAAACCCCACCATATTACAAAAAAAAAAAGCTTTTTTGTTTCCTTCTGATACGCTCGATATAGTATATATTACCTTTTTTTGTTGATTAATTTGGCGTTATTATTTCCCCACAATAAAATCATACGTGACTGACGAACAAAAGGGAAGCTAGAAAGAAAGGTTAACGCTCTGATTTGCTGAGAAAATCCCTAATTTTTTCTTACGCTAGACGAATATAAAGTTTTCTTGATTAAAGATTTTTGTCTATTTGAATACAAAACAAACGCCCATGACAAAGCATGAAATAATGGAAAAACGGTAAATAATAAAGGAAAAAATATTATCGGGGGTTATTTTTGCAGGAAAGGTTTGTTTTAAATCGCCACACTAAAATTAGTACGATTTAAATTAAGATTTAATGCGTTACTTATATTACGCTTTAAATCATCTTGACTTTTATTTTGTACACTGGCTTAAACCTAATCCGCCACCTATGTTTCCGTTAGCAAAGGCTGCGGGTTAGCAACGGTTGCAATGCTAAGCTAATAGTCATGCCACGTAACAGGAAAAAAAATTATTCCTTTTTCCCAGGAATTTTCGTAGATAATAAATTAAAATGCAAGAATGAATTAATGCAATTAATTTGTAGCTGTACTTAATAAAAAGACCAGACAACAATAGCAATAACGTGAGTCACGAAAACCTTACTGTCCGGGGCTGTTGGCGCGGAAACAGCACGACACGACGGAACTAAGAGAAAGAATTTGGAGAAACGCACTTGTCTCCACTCTCAGAATTACGAATGAAGACATTCCAAATTTCGTAGCCCCGCGAGAGAAAAAGACAGCAATTCCCTCCCATTTTTATCTGCGCGCGTGGAGCAACGCTGTGCGGAAAAAATGGCCAAAACGTTCGTGCCCCTCGCCCCTAAAAGTGTTGTCGTCGTGGGCCCTGGGGGCTGCTTTACGCTCGAAGGGCAGGAACGAGAAGCAACGGGCGTAGCGTGCCAACCAGCGTAATTCCCGGGAACGTTCACCACTGTTGACATCAACAATCCGGTGTTCCGCAATCCTCGGTCCCGACGTGTCAAGAGATTGCTTTTCTTCCTGCTGTGGAGCCAGCGACAATTAGGGGTGTTTCATTTGACGGTCGCAGAAGCATTTAAATACAAACCTCCCTCAGCTATAGATAGTTAGCCTACATTTCACTAAGGGATTTAGCTTCTCCACGACCTCTAGAGTTTAAGCTTCGTACTGAAACGCCAGCGGAACGGGTTATGATTTCGGGCTTTGTTATCTGTTTTTTGTCTTTTCGCCAGTTTAGTTTTTTTTTTAAACAAGCATGAACAAAAAAACCCAGCTCACCTGCACACCTACCAGTGCTAAGGAGCCATGTTACTACCAAAATGAAATCAAGGTTGAAGCTACCTACGTGTTATAGGCCTACAGAGTCGATTACTGTCACGGGAGGGATTCGATAACGTTTGCATGCTAAAAAGCTTAGTTACAACTTTCGGATGGATTACAGCAAAAGCCGCGGGCTTTCCGAGCCAATCTAGCTTCGTGAACATGTCGCGTGTCCCACCTTTCTCCGCGTCGTTGAGCCGAATCGGCAGACCACATGTCTTGGCTAATAATGGATTAGTTGCGACCTCTGAGCTCCATTTTGGAATAAATGGAATATGTATCAGTGAGGCTGGGGCAAGATGCGATTCCAACAAAACTGCGCGTGGAATGGCTGAGAAGCTCCGTGGCTTTTGGGAGAGTTAATAGACCCTTTTCAGAAGTCGATCAAGCAACACTTGCGGCCGCCATATCTTGGGCATCGCTTCCTGCGCGAAGCGTGTGAATGAATCCGAGTTCATGCCGAGTGCTGATTCGTGTCCAATGCAAGTTCAAAGTGCGCGTTCAAAATATGGCGGCCTCGGAGCAACTATACGAGGGCGCGTTCTGTTCAAAATGGTTCATTGTGCTAGTACGAGTAAATCCATCGACACTTAAAAAAAAGTGACTGCGTGAAAAAAAAAATATATATATACATATATATATATTTTTTATTCAATTCAACGATTTTGTTTGATCAGCCCAGAAAATAGCAAACACAAATTTCTGTCGTCCAACTATGGCGCCCCTCGGCGCGACCTTGCGCTGAAGTCGCACGGTTGCGTCGAACCCTTCGCCGAAAATACCGCGGCCCAAACAGTTGGAGCAGCGAGAATTGCCCATTAGCACCCGCTCCGTTAAGCCGGACTTCGGGTGGGGTTTGGAGCTATGAAGTTTGGAGCAGCAACGCATTAGAGAACGCCATAGCCATATTTTGACGCACTGTACGCAAATTAGATCGGCCGGTCCACTCCTTCATCTGCCGGACCGCTTGACGGACATCGATATCGGCAGGCAACGAGTATGGACGGTCATTTGTACTGCAACGGGTGGCTGCCACGGGAAACGACAGGGCGCCCACGCACTGCGAACACGAGTGCGGCAACAGCGGAGCCTCAAAATTTAGACAGCGCTGTTGAGAAAGTGCCCCTGACTACTGCGTTAAGCGTCTAAATAAATGTTCATTCGACTACGTGCCAGCGGATGAAGTGCACGTTCATACAAAAAATTGCGCGGACGATCACGGTACGCGATGCGAATGAACAGCGTCAGCTAATGCGACACTTCGGTTATATAGCGTCGTGATTGACTGGAAATTTTGGAACACACTTTAAAGGCAGTCAGGTCCGTGTCCTTGTACGACGACCGAAGAACCTTGTGGCAAGCCGCCAGCAAAGACATGAGATCTCGCGTAAACCCGAACCAATCACACACACAACCGCTAGCGGTAAACACCTTTTCGCGGAAGCGCTGCAAAAATTGCTCGGTCGTCAGGGGATGTTTGATGACTCTTAGAAAAATAGTAACCCCGCGCTTTGTTCAAATAACATGTCTGTTGTTTTTGCCCTAGAACTACGCCTTTCTCCGCGCTTGGAAGGGGATGCAAAGTTGGAGTGGATATCATGAAAACTTGGTCACGGAAGTGACGTCTCTCTCTCTCGAGGCGCGCACCAAAGACGCAGCGAACATGCTCTCGCATCAACCACAGAACCGCTTCCGCCCCTTCCCCCATTTTTTTTTCTTGAGGCGACATTCTGTCGCGTCAGCCACGGAGGTGCCGTCGGCTCCTATCTTCTTTTTTTTTTTGTGCCAACTGGTTGCTTTCTTTGTGCTTGCACCAATGACGCGGTGCACATGCTATCGCGTCAACCACGGAGGCACCGTCGGCTCCTTTCATCCGTGTATGCTTCTTTCGGAAAAATAACTTCGTATCCTGTGCTTGAAATGGCCCAATAGCGCGCGCATGTTTTCTCTGTAGACTTAGCTCGCACGCAATTGCGCGTATGCGCCTCGGAGATGGCGGCACGGGGGGCTGCAAAATTGCCTCTACCGGACTCCGAGCCACGGGCATTCACTTCTTGCACAGTCACCATCGTCATGCGGCACAAGACCGTGGACGCATCTGCAGCTGCCACAAACAGCACATCTGGGACGAGCGGACAAGGCACGGCCTCTCTTGTTATTATTATTTATTATTTATTAAACCTCAAAGGACCCAAATAAGGGGTATTACATGAGCGTAGTACGAAACATCAAAAAATCTTTTCGATGAATGCCTTGAAATGGGGCGGGGTTGGAGTGGAGCACGGCGTCGGTGGGCAGATCGTTCCAATCCTTTGCTGTCTGGCAAAAAAAAAAAAAAAAAATGAAAAAAGATGCGCAGTGAAGCGGGCATGGGGGGATAGACACCTTCCTGATGACTGATGCGGCATGAAACGCGGTGAGCTGGTGCGATAACAGAGCTGCCAAGTGATGAGTGGTAAAACTTGTGAAAAAGGCAGAGCCTGGAAATTTGCGCCGTGATTCGAGGTTCAAAAGATTAGCTTGAGATTTAAGTGCGGTGACACTGCTATGATAAGAGTAGTCCTAGTAGATGAATCTTGCTGCGAGATTTTGCACGGTTTCGAGCGTTTTAGTAAGATTAGATTGATGTGGGTACCAAACAGCAGATGCATATTGTAGTTTGGGTCGGACTAGTGAGGGAGGGAAGATAGCTTTACCGATGGAGGGGCTAAGCGTAGGTTGCGACGTAGAAAGCCAAGGACGCGATTCGCGTTATTAGCTATGTTCGTTATGTGTGACGACCAAGTTAAATCGTTTGAAAAGGTAATGCCTATGTATTTATATGAAGGTACAGGAGATATGAGTGAACCACAAATGGCGTAGTTAGGAGATGGGTAAAATACCTACGATGAAAAGAAACAAGGGATGTTTTGTTAGCATTCAAAGACATAAGCAATCTAGCACACCAGGCCTCCATATGGTGAAGATCAGACTGCAGGGCGTAAACGTCAGTGCTGTTATTTATAGGACGATAAACAACGCAGTCGGCTGCGAATAAGCGTATATTAGATGAGATATTAGCAGGTAGGTCATGCATGTAAATTAAGAAAAGTAGGGGACCGAGAACAGTGCCCTGGGGCGCTCCAGAAGAAACCGGGGATCAGGGCGAAGAGTGGTTATTAGCATGAACGAATTATTGTCGGTTTAACAAGAAGTTACGAATCCAGTTACAGACTTGAGGGTCGAGGTTTAAACGCGAAAGTTTTAATAAGAGACGTTGGTGTGGAACTTTTTCGAAAGCTTTTTTCAAAATCTAGAAAGAGGGCATCCACAGGTATGTTATGATCAGCACTTGAACTTAGATCGTTAGTAAAAAGAGCAAGCTGGGTTTCACAAAAAAATCCTTTTAGGAAACCATGTTCGCTCGGATGAAAAAAATTAAGACACTAAGAAATTTATAACATGCGAGTAAATGATGTGCTTTATTAATTTTGATGAAACATTGGTGATAAAACTGGGACGATAACTGCTGCTTGAGGTTGGTGGACCTTTTTTTGGTATGGGAACGATCTTGCCCACCTTCCAGTCCAGTGGTACCACTCCAGATGAGAGAGATTGCTGAAAAATGTGTGACAAAAGGACGCTTGTGGCACTTTTTGTGTTTTTGAGTATCTTTGAATTGATGCCGTCAACACCTGCGGATGATGTTAGTTTCAAAGCTTCGATTGCTTTTAGGACTCCATTAGAATTAAAGACAAGGTTGGGCATAGCCGGGTGATCAGAATAAAAAAATTCAAGGAGATCGCCGGCTGGTCCTTGCGTAAAAACAGAACGGAAGGAGGAGTTCAATGTTTGGGGAATGTCATATTTGAGAATGGGGGGGGGGGGGGGGGGGGGGGAGGGGGGCGAGTTGTTCGGATCACATAATGATATGGGCTTTGATTGACCGGGGTTGATCATTTTCCAAAATTGCTTGAGATTGCTATGCAACATCGCGGGCAAAGTAGAAGAAGAAAACTTGCGTTTGGCTTAAGCAACAAGAAAGTCAAACATTTTTTTCGGTAGCATTGTATTTATCCCATGCCCGCGTGCTGTTCGACAGTTTAGCTGATCTAAACTGCCACTTTTTTTTTGTTTCTGATACGTTTCAGCACGTTATTGAACCACGGAGTTGATGTTTGTTCAATAACAGTGATAGTGGAAATATACGTTGTGATTAGATGTTCCATTTTGTTCTTAAAAAATAACCAGTTTTTTCAACAGAACGTTTTGCAAAGTCATTGAGAAACCAGCTGCAGAAAGTGTCTAGTTCTTTGTTCATATTTTTGTAGTCACCTTTATCATACAGTGTTAAATTGTTCTTCACTCTTTTGGGGTGCGGAAGTTGACACTGAAATGTGGTGCGTATCGTTACCTGATCACTGAAGCCGGGTAAATATGTAATTGACGACATGCTTTCTGGGTGCGAAGCAAGCACAAGGTCAGGGATTTTAAAAGAATGATCAGTTTGCCTGGTTGGGGAAGAAATAAGTTGCGATAAACCAAATGTGAAGCACGTGTTAACAAAGTCGCTTTCTGTGTTGTGTCTGGATGTAGTAAGTGCTAGGTCGGCCCAGGTTATCGCAGGAAAGCTAAAGTCACCGAGCAGAAGAATGGAAGCGTGCTGATATGACGTAGTGATCTATTGAAGGGCTTCATGAAATTCAGCAATAAAAAAAGAATCGGCACCTGGTGGGCGGTAACAAGCACCAATAATATTATATCCCCCCCTCTCATTTCTTGTGCCACCCACACGCAGTTCTACGGAAATTTATGCAGCACAGTACACCTATGCAAAAGTTTTATCGGGTAAATGTTTTGACCCGTTAAAACTTTTGAGAGAACTCAGGACTCTGTTATTATTTTCAAAACTGGCAAGGTCTCGTTTGTGTAAAACTGCACAGTGAGCAGGTCTCTTTTACAATAGTGAAACTAAATTAATAAAACTAGATACGAAAGCAATAAAGGCTCGGAATTGAGAGTCATTAACTTTAATGCCCGAAGTGTGGTTAATAATAGTGATGCCATGAAGAAAGTGTTTCTTGCCCAAAAGTTTTATGTGGTAGCGATCACGAAAACATGGCTTAGTTTTGATATTGCAAGTGATTGCATTGTTCCCCCTGACTATAAGTTAAGGGTGACCGAATCCTTGGAGGAGGGGTTGTAGTCATTACTTTGAAAAATGATATCAGTTGCGTGGGGCTCCAGTGCAATTGCTATGAAACCGTCTTGGGGCCGAATATCTTTTTTTTTAATCATGCCTTTCTTCTAGGAGTAGTTTGTATGCCACCAAAAGCACCAGTTGAATTTTTAGGGTGACTGAATGATTTTATGTCTGAACATGTGAATAGCGGTAACAGGGGTTTTCTGACTGGAAACTTTAATCTGCCATATGTAAATTGAGATTCACTGGAAACTGGCAGCGTTCATGTTCTAGACGGAGAAAAGGTACTCAACGTTACGTTTAATGACAACTTTCCACAAGTAGTGAAAAAATGAACTAGAGGCGCTGATCATTCTTGGTCCGTATCGGTATACCCGAGAACAAAGTTTCAGTTATAGAGGGAATTTCTTCTCAGAAAATGGTCTTGTTCACAATCCGTTTACTACAATACACCCATCGCAGGACTTCTAAGACCATAGTTATTAAAAAAAACTGGTATACACTGATGCATCCTGTAAGGTAAAACGCAGCGACAGCTGATGTGTAACGTCGGAGCCGCTAAGGTGTCCTCTCGGAGCAGATGGACTGAATGAACGGTAAAGGTGCCAGCGCAAGCTATAGAGCTCGCATAGGTCCGTTTCGTATTAAACCGAATAACACACCGGAAGAAAACTCCTTAGCGTTTTGGAACCAGTGAGGATGTATTAAGTAGAGAGCGTTTCAGCTGCGTAAAAGGGTTTCATGTTTTTGAACGTCACTTCGGTACATGTTTCTGTACGTGTTCTATCATAGCTGAAACAATAAACAAAAACGCCTAGTGACTCGCGCTTTTGACTTTACCTGAAAGGTCCCATTACCTTGTGGTGTCGGCTGCGTCTGGACTTAAGCTGAAGCGAAGTAGAGTACAGTAGAGGTTCTGTGGATTATTTGTGAGAACAACCATCTCCTGTTGCATTAATAATGACGTCCGCAAACAAAACAAAATTACGGATTGTAAAAAGTCCTGGGTTACGCGTGATACTGTAGTATACCTGTATGGTCAAATTTAAAGGCTCATACGATAATTAACAAAATTAACAAACAACAAAACAAAAAGAAGGCCGATAGAATTCATAAATATATAATAAATAAAGAACATAAAAACTTTCACAAAGACGGAGTGGAATGAGCTCCCTGAGAATGTTGTAAGCATACAAGATTGTACACAGTTTAGCATTGCATGTGTGGGATTATTTAAGTCCTTTTGATTTCATCTGTTCTTTTGGCGTGTAGCTGTTATGTGTATGCTTATATGTTTGTGCAGAAGTGTGTGCGATCTGTCACATCCTATTTTCTAAGACAAGTATTTTTTTACTTTTTCACTACGATCTTGTATTTTATCTCCCCCCCCCCCCCCTTCATGTAATGCCTTCGGGCGCTTTGAGGATAAAATAAATGAATGAATGACTGAACTCACGCCCTCTAGGCGTGTTGAGGTGTGTTGCTAAATATCCCGCTTAGCCCTGGCTTCGATTTCGAGACTTCCCAAAGACTACGGCGGAGCGCTCTACTTTTTGCGCTAACCGGGCGTTAGACGTAACAAAGAGAACGAATGTTATCAACTGCGACCAGTTTGAAATGACAGTACTTCAAAATAAAAACAACTTCAAAGGTAAGCGCGTCCCTGCACGTACCCATGCACACATACATAATACCATGAAATTCATTATAAAAGAGCCCAGGGTTATAAGCATTACATCTCTCAACCAACTTTGGCATAAATCTTCAGCAGATATAACGCAACACCTGAGACTCTGGTGCGGAAAAATTATTAGGTTTTTAAGTCGTAGAAAAAGACGACACAGGGAGAACGTCTGAAACGCAGCTAAAATCATTAATTTTTCTCGCCCCTTATATACATCCGATGCTGACGTCACATACTTCTTCACGAACACAGTCTTCGTGGACACAACAGACGAATGAGCTCTTAACAGCAAAACGACATTCGGTTGCTGTGTCCACAAAGAGTGTATTCGCGAAGAGGTCGGTAACGTCAGCATCGGGTGTATATATACAAGTAGCCAGAAAACTAAATGCAAATAGCTGAGTTTCAGACGTTCTCCTACTGTTATTTTTTCTTAGACGTGAAAATTGTTAGTTGTTTTTCGTACCACAGTCTCAGGTGTTACACAGTGTTGTACGGAACGGCGTTCCTGGAACGCGTTCCTTTTAGGAGGAACGAAGGAACGTCGCCGTTCCATTTTGCATCACTGGAACTGGAACGGGAACGCGTTACATTTTTACTGGAACGGAAGAAGTAACGGCGTTCCTTTTTTTCGTCCAGTGGGGTAATTTTTATTTTATTTCTCGCAGGGAAAGTGGAAAGTACAAAAATAATATCTTTACGACGTGCAGGATCTCTTTAACTTTTTGGCTGCTAATCTTGCAGATTATTTTGTGTGGTCCTCGCTTGCTAACAGTTTCGGGCGCAGGAGAGCTGGTAGGCATTGATACCTTTTTGAGTGCCCGAAACTGCGGTACAAAAAGCAAAACTTTTAGCCGTAGAAAAAGACAAAGAAAGAGGGTTGTTTCAAACTCAGCTGCTTTCTTTGGTTCCACGAATTCTCATACACCTCGAAATCTGATTCTGACTACAGCCATTTTTGATCTTCAATAACGAAACCTACAATTACAACAAGATCACAGATTGCCAGATATTGGACTCACCCTTGTATCCCGAACATTACTCGCTTAAAAGATACACACAAAAAAAATTATTCCTTTTCTTGTCCCTACCTTCAAACTGAACAAATCCAACCTTCACAACGAAGTATTTGTAGCTTTCAAGACTGACTTTCCAAAAGCGCTGCCCTACCCTCTCCTTCACTTGCTCGTCTTGCTTACAGCAACATCGAGAAGCAACTGTTGTTAAGTTCTAACATGGGACTCTGTTAAATTGAATCGTGTGAGGTTGTTGTAAAACGCTCGTGCAATCTTGGGTAAAAGTACATTCGGCTCGTCTGAATTGTCCACTACAAAAATGGACATGGTTAATAGCTGAGATTTTTAACATGAATATATCAACAAATGAAACCCTACTTCCGCGTGTATTCTACTCCTGGTACCCTTCCATCACGATATACAAACTCGTATGTTGACTATTAATGGGATTGATAAAAAATAAAAAAAGCTCATGTTTGATTTAACTAAATAGGGTATACATTAGCAAAAAATACAAATGTAACGTATATGTAACGATACGTTCCATTTTTTGAACTGTAACGGGAACGAGTTCCTTTTTCACAAATGGAACTTGTAACGGGAACGCGTTCCAAAAATCAGAAGGAACGAGGAACGAGCTTCCGTTCCTTTTTTTTAGGAACGTGTACAACACTGGTGTTACATTATGATTAATTATCAGCATCTCGCCAATGTTGGCACAGTCATCTCACATTGCTTGAGAACGCTGCAACGAGGTCCCGAAGAAATTACTCTAAGGTGGCTTCACCGCGCAATAACTACTTTTGAGGGAAAGTACGTGTTGCCCTTTGCAGGAGCTATGAGCTTTTTCGCTTTGTGAGACCAGGAAGCGGACGGTGAATCTTTAGATTTGAAGAACCCTTCCCAGAATGGCTGTGTTTTTGTTTGATTTGCTATAAACGCACACAAACAAGCACGCAGGCACGTATCTACGCACGCACACGGAGGCACACATGGATGCACACACACACATTTACAAGTATTTTACGAAAATGAGACTAACTTTGGAAGTTTTGTTTCACACACCGTTCATACGCAAAATCACTCCAAGTTGGCTTTACCGCACAATGACCTACTATGAGGGAAAGTATTTCTGGCCTTACGCAGAAGTCCGCAGGTATTTGCCGCCCTGTGAGGCCAGGACACAAGCGGGTTTTCTTTAACTATAAAGGTTGATAACAGGCCTCCCTGGGGTGACCGTGCTCTTGATGTATTCGCCCCGGTGAAAGCATGCACGCACGCACACAGACACATGTACGCAGGCGCGGATACACGCATACACACATGTATTCACACACACGCAGACGCTAATACACGATAACACTTTTATAAGCTACGGATTCCCACACAAGATCACATGCAGAGGCACACGTGTATCCCCCAGATGGCGGGTTGGAATCGCGGACGAGGTGTCCGGAATCTGACGTATGCTTATTACGGAGAAGGTGGTTGCACGGCGGAACATCCCCAAGCGGTCGAATTTAATCCTCAGTCCTTCGCTGGAACGAGTCTGATGCTCTTGGATGGCATTGCACGTAAAGCCACAAAACTTGTTTGATTGTCCCCCCCCCCTCCCCGCCACACACACACCAACGCGCGCACGCACGCGCGCACGCACGCGCGCACACAACACACAAACCCGGAGAAGCACACTCACGCGCAAACACGCAAACGCACAACCAACACGAAGACACACACACTGCCTAAATCATACATACGTACACGCACAATAACTGTTCGGTTATTACCAAAGCATTTAATGCGGATAAATCTATATTTAAAATCCTTCTTTCTCAAAACGAAAGCGGCTATGCTTAGTATCTTAGTTTAAAGAGAAAAGGTAAAATGTAAATCACAAGTGGCCGGATGCCATTTGCTGACCAACGGTCACAGCTTGAAAGAGCAGCGTGTCTTACTGCTTACTGTGTGCGTGCGTGTGCGTATGCGTGAGCATGCGCGTGCATACGTGGGCGTTTGTGCGGGTAGGTTTGTACGCGCGCGCGTGCACCGATGCCGAGGCTTCGTCGTCTTCAGACAAACACTCGATTGGCCCGGGCTGCGCGGAGGAAGGAATGGTCCTGATTAAACTTCCCTAAGTCAGAAGTACATGAACGGTACGTGAAGACTGAGCGTGCAACTTCTGAGCTTTTGCTCCCTGTAGCTAAGAGCAGTCTTTTGCAACACGGATAAACGTGAATTTGACTCATTCATATTCGTTCGCCTCTAGTCCAAGAAACGTTGATGATATCGCGTACACTTTTAATATCCCTGCACCTACCAGCACGTCGGTTGCACGAAAAGTGAGTTACGGCGGTAGAAGATGTACGCACAAGATCCCACCTTGGTCGGGTACAGCAGCGGCCTTTGTCTGTGTCTTCTTCGCTATGTGTCTTTATGGAGGGATCGTAACCCTACACGATGGCATTAGGACGTTTGCAATTCTGAATAGAAAGCTGGGCTGATTCACAAGGCAGTGGCGATAGTCGAGGGGCATCCACAATAGCATCCGTACAGCGTCTCCACCACAAATCTCTCGCGTCAGAACACGCGTTGCCGGAAGCGTGTTGTGAAGAGAACTCTCTGACATAAATACAGCCGAAAGGTCGGGGAAGAAGAAGGGACGTAGGCTGGTCGTTGGGAAGGTGGTTGTGTAAAAAGTCATTGTCGTCTTTTTTATGATTCACATGAGTTAGCACTTGATTTCGAACAAAGGTTATGGATGTGAAAAACGGGAATGCTGATATCTCGGATGCATCACTCTACTCCAAGGCAGTTCACAGTGTTGGGGGGTTTTCCGGGCTCCGTCTTCCCCACAGCGCGGGCGCGTCGGTCAACACGTGAAACTAATAAACACAATACGTTTGAACGGAAGGAAAGAGCTATTACATGAACTATGAGATATGAAGAAAGAAAACGAGACAAGAAGGACGAGCAGGGGTGGTTGCGGGAGTAGGTGCTTGTAAACGTTACCATTTGTAATCTACACGACAGAATAGAACCGCTCAGAGCCTATACTAAGCGTTCCGACTGGGTTTTCTTTTTTTTTTTTCGGAGGCCTTAAAGCTTACTGCTGCATTACCATGAATCTACATTATAGTCAAAGCAAATCGGGCAAACAAGCGGAGCGACTGACGCGTTCTTGGCCGGATTCTTTTGTTCTTACAGCTCTTCTACTTCTGTACTCTGTTTCACATAAGAAATGCGAAGTAGGCTGCATAAGATTTCAACGAAACACAAGCAGAAAATGCGTGCCTAGAAACTTCCCAACCAGTTAAGTGAATGACACGTTAATCACAACCATTTTTTTTTTTGGTTCTGACTTTTGTTCCGCAACAACTTAACTTCTGTCGATGCTTATTATTTAAGAAGAACGTTTATTTATACTTCGTCTCACCTTCCAGTATACTATATCCGGCAGCTTGATACTTTAGCTCAACGTTCCAGGGAACACAACAACCGCCAGATAGCCCCCCCCCCCCCCCCCCCCCCAAAAAAAAAACATGCTTTTCATGTAAGCTCGTCAAAATACTAGGCGCTGGAGAAAATCAGCCATCTGCGTCAAGTTCTTATTTCCAACCATTTTCGTTATTGAATAGCACAGTGAAAGAGTCCAAGTACCCACCTGATCTCGCCGCACCACCGTTTCCTTCCGAACGATGAAGTTCGTCTGCTATGTTCCCCAAATGTCAATAGACGCACGTGCGAACGCAGCGTCTGAAGCTAGAGGGCCTAGTTTGAAGTGAAGGTTAATCTCAAGCCATTAGGAGCGTTTCCAATTTATTCCGGACGCCTCCCGCGCCGATTGATCGCAAGTGCTCATGCGCTGCGCTGTCGCGAGGCGAGGAGGAAAGCAGGCGGGAAGGCGGAAACGCTCGCAGACTATCAACGCGTTCGTCACCTCCTTACAGCTTGTATCGCAAAGGTGGCCCATAACCCCCATGACCCGGATCGAGCAATTGGACACTCTCTGTAATACAAACTCTCTATCTGAAGCCAGCTACAGCCACGCCATCTTCCGAATGTCGTGCGCTACCGACGCGGCAACAGCAGCTTGTAGCGTAGGTAGCGATTATTAATTATTCAATTATTAATAAATTATATTCTCAGGCCCAAGCGTGCACGAAGCCTCGTCTAAACCACCAAGGGTTCGCCAGGCGACAGCTTCCCGCTCTCAGCGTTGACCTCCGCAACAACACGTCCGATTTTGCCGCGTTCACTTTAGCAGGCGACATTCGGAAGATGGCCTCTGTCGTTGATCGTGTCAGACGCTTCGTTTTCGAGTTTGTCCATAAAGAAGACGCGTTGTTACAATGGTGTCGCTGACAATATCAGGCGGACTATCAAACGGCGGGGTGGCGAGATCAGGTTCATACCTGGACTCTTTCGCCGTGCTTTTGAATCAGCGGAACGGGAATAAACAAAGTTTGAAATAAGGACTTAACTCATATCGCTGGTTTTCTTTTTTCAGCGCCTGATATTCTGATGAGCTTTGCACAAAAAATTTGTTTTAGCTCGCCATTTTTTATGCATTTTTTATGCACTGCAACCTGGGGCTAAACTACCAATGTGCCCTATATCCAATGTTTCAAGTCGCCATGTCTAATAACGAGCAGGTTGGAAACCTGGCGTTTTAAGGCTGAACTTCATGGAGCGAGTTATGTAACAAATAACTGACGAACGTCGCCCGACGGCACGCCCACTTTGCGCGCGACGCAGCAGTCACTGTGCTAATTCCACGCGCGGGCAAAAGCCGCCGGAAAAAATTGGTCCAATTTTTGAAGCATATTCGCCCCATGGAGTCCAGCCTTTATTCCTGTAGCGTGCACATGAGTGCGCCGAGAAGAGCCAACTTGTACGCAGGTCGGACAGCACAAGGCGGTGTGGTTTCCAACTTGCTCGTGATTAGACCTTAGAGCCCGTAACTTTGGCTCGAGTTTATTGTGAAGTAAGACGAGATAAAAATTACACCAAAATTACAAGAAAAAAAAAAAGCCCGCTGACGATTTAATGTTTGCGTTTATCTCATCAAAGTTACAATTAGCACGCACTGTTCACTTTACGAATGAATTGAGAGAGGCGAAACGCTGTGCTTGCGCTGTTATCCAGTTTAGGTAATATTTTTTCAAAGGTTGCACATTGTTCAAGACATTGGTGTACTTGTTTTTAATTAACTCGCTTCATCTTTTTTTTTTTATATAAAACTGTGAAAGGGAGCAAGCATCGGGCGGTGGGAAGGGAAACTAAAAGTGGACGGGCAGACTCACCTCCTGCGAAGCGTTGGAGCAAGCGGGCGACATGAAATTGAAACAAAGACCCAAGGAAAAAAGACAGAGGTTAGGTGCCGGAAGCAAAGAGCACACAATATACAAATCATGCGGAATGTAAAATTTGCCACTAAGACAAAAGTGATAGAAGCCGTATTAATGAAAAGAAAACAATACACTATAATACAATACAATACGACAGATGACTATATTTTCTAATCAATTAATAAAAGGAAAGGCCGAGAAATAAAGCTTGCAAAACAGCTTAATACATTTTTGTTGCTGGGTGTGAGAATTTATCTGAGCGAGCTAGCACTATTCGGCACTGCTTAGACAAATTACTAGATTTTGTGCCTAATTTGAAACGCATTGCATTGAACTGAGTTTCAATTGTGGGATAGCTTGGGAAGCTACAGACCAGTGTCTGAAATCTTAGCCCCCAGTGATAAAATTGGGAAATAATAATCTCACATGCAGGCTGTTGTGAAGAGAGGGGCTGAGCGTGAAGCAAGATTTTTGCTTTTTACACCACTCTTCGTATCGGTGTTGATGCTTGAAGCTTCGTCACTATGCATTTTTGACGTTCTTGCACTACGATATGTAAAAATGTTTGAAAAAAGAAAAAAACGGAGCCTGGCAGAAAGTGCAGCCCGCCCCCCTCCCCTACTATGTCATAGCGTCAGCAAAACAAACATGGAGGCGCCCATGGAACAGAGCAAACACTGGTCTATACTCCGTTTCATCCTAAATTTGAGCAGATTCAAAAGCTAGTTACAACGCAAACGCAATTGCACACACCAGAAACACGATGACACGACGCATTCTCGGCGCATGATTGGATCAGCTGGCGGTAAAACAGGCATAGAAATGCGAAAAATGTCTTGATCTAGCGCCTTCTGAGAAGCTTGCTTGGTAACATTGACCCGTGCGTTGGTAGCGCTAGGACTTAAGGTAACACGCAGGATGGGCACGTTTTTATTTAAAACAAGTGTATTTGCCTAAGTGCTTACAATCCCCATTAAAAAAAAAGAGACTGTTTCCATTTTTTTTTATCTTAACATCAGATAGACCATTGATGCGACGAAGTAGTTGAGAGATAGTGAATAAAGGATCCTTAGGGAATCCTTAGGGAATGAGTGACGGAACCTCTGGGTATGCGTTAGCAGGACTATAGTCTCCTATTTACTGACAATGTTTGGTAGATCGCCACCAGAAGCGGCCGCCGAAATGGAAAGGGTGGAGCGTCAGACAACGGATGACAGGAGAGCCACGTGACTGGCGCCCCGCTGCGGGGAGACGACCCAAAAGTGTGTTTCGGGTCCTCTCCGCTGCTAATGCTGTGCGCTGACGTCCAGGTTCAACGAGAGATGGCTCTTTGATGCTCTGTGCTACCAGATCTTCGCGATCCAAATCCGCGACAGGGAACTCTATGGCTCCGCGTCGAACTGCCAGGCTTTGTGAGTATAGGGGAGGCTATGACCTGACCCTTGGGAAGCGCCACACATGTCCCCTTTTGAGGAACGCTAAAGCTACCCCTTCACTTTCCTGTTTTGTCTTTCTCTTTTGTATTTTGCTTTTGCTTCTTTTATTTTTTGCTGGCTCTTTTTGGCTTTGTTACAGGCTCAGTGTTAGTGTTTCCCAAAGGGGGACATGTGTGGTGTTTTGTAACGTTCCTGCTAACGCATTGCCAAAAGATCCACCAATGATTCTTAGTATCATTTTTATTCGCCGCCTACTTGGACCAGCGCTATACACCGTTCACCCTTAAAGGAGCGGTGCAAGGATATTTAATTGGAATGTTTTTACTTTACACGAGCTTAGTGGCACTAGTAGGACTCAAGGATACTCCCACGCAACCTCACTTGCGAAGAAACGCCTTTGTTGCGGTGTAATTCGAAGGACAAAAGCGAGCGTTTTCATTCTACCTCTTCTTCGCAAAACTTGATGACCTAACTGGGCGGTCGCAGTACCGCCCAGTGACGTTATTTGAATGCGGCTCATAGATTGGACCCGAGCATTGCGTAAGCACTGAATTTGGGCTCGTGATAATCGACAGCTCGAGAAGCATTCGGGTAGTGGCCTGTGTCCAATCGCTGCAATGACGACAATGACCGAACCATAACAATGTCTGGAACTCAGCGCGTGTCCCATGCTTTGCCAACCCAAGCACGTGGCTATGATCAACATTGGCGGCATATAATCGGCTCCAGATCACGTGGCCGCTTGTTTTGGCTGCGAGCTGAGAGGGTGAACGCTGCTCGCTTTTCTTTCATTTTTTCTGTGACTTCGATTGCGTGTGGTGAAAAACGAACGGGTGTTTCACAGGTCATTTACTTCAGGAATCCGTTTTAAGCGGTATTTGCGCAAAATACAAAAATCGTTGCATCGCCCCTTTAAAGGGCCGGCGTACGGAAACGAAAGGTTAGCGCTTTTATTTTTGTTTAGATGTGGTATATGTTGTGTCGGCCGCCAAGAAACACTAGCCTAGACTAGTGTTTCTGGGCTGCAGGCAGAGAAGTCAAGCAAACAAACTTTAAACGAATAAACAGATTTCAAAATTGAGTCTGGTGGCTGCTGTGCAGCTCCGTTGGAATGCCGTCACGTCGTGGGTTTCCAAGAAGCAGCGCCATTTCGCGGCAGTATGGCTCTCTCGTGGAGTTACTTAGTCCTTAATGTGACTTGGTAAAGAACGCTCATAAGCTGAGACTGAAGCCAAAGCTACAAACGCGAGCTAGCCCGTGCTCCTGGCTTTGAGACATGCATTTCTAGCGCGAGCGCTCGATCATTCTGCAGAACAACGCTTCAGAGCAGCGACCCCTAGCTCTCGTGGTTGTGGCATTGGCTGCAATCTCAGCTCCACAGTGCTTCTGCAACGTGCATTACACAGTATCGAGATGGCCGTCCTTTGCAGACATTAGGTAGGAGCTTGATCTGAGGTTGCGGGAACCTGTCAGGCCAACCATACGCAATTTCTGGGTTTTGACGGTTATTTCTACTTACTGGTTCCGTCGAGCCAACACTTCTGCGGTGTGAAACTAACACGGTGAAGCGAACGCTCATGGCACACGAAATACCGGCATGGCCACACATGATGTTAGGGGCAAGCTATGTATAGGCCATAGGGCGTACTGTCCTCGGATATTACTACTAGGCGAGATTGTCACGCGCTAACACCACTAAGTAGCAAGGCGCGCAAATACAGTACCCTTGACCGTGCATGGAATATTAACATCACGAGCGCAGTACGCATTGCGCTCCTCGCTGGCCGACTTTGAAGCGAGTGGTAGCAAGGTCGCGCTCACGTCATTTCATTTCCGTACCCCTTTAAGCCGAGACTGCAGCCAATGGCACAAGCACGAGAGCTTGATTTCGCTGCTTCGAAAAGTTTTTCTCCAGAACGAGCGCTCGCGCTTAAAATGGACGTCTAAAAGCCAGGAGTGCGGGCTTGTAGCCTTGGCTGTAGTCTCAACTTAAAGGGCGGTGCAACGATATTCAATTGGAATGTTTTTCACTTTACACCAGCTTACTGGAACTAGTGGGACTCAAAATACTCTCACGCAACGCCACTGGCCAAGAAACTCCTTTGTTGCGGTGTAATTTCAAGGGCAAAAGCGAGCGTTTTCATTCAATCTCTCCTTCGCAAAACTTGATGACGTAGCTGGGCGGTCGCAGTACCGCCCAGTGACGATATTTGAAGGCGCACATAGATTGGACCCGACCATGGCGTAGGCACTCATATTGGGTTCGTAATAATCGATAGCTCGAGAAGCATTCGGGTAGTGGCCCGTGTCCAATCGCTGCAATGACGACAATAGCCGAACCTTAACAATGTCTGGAACTCAGCGCGTGTCCCGTTTCAGGTGGCCGCATGTTCTGGCTGAGAGTTGAGGAGGTGAACGCTGCTCGTTTTTATTTTATTTTTTCTATTACTTCGATTGCGTGTGATAAAAAACGAATGGTTGTTTCACAGGTCATTAACGCCAGGGATTCGTTCTAAGCGGTCCTTGCGCAAAGCACAAAAATCGTTGCAGCGCCCCTTCAAGGGTGAACAGAGCATAGTACTTGGTTCACCTTTTATTTTGTAGCACAAAGCGAGGCACGATTAAAGGAAGAATAAACATGTAAGACGAAGACGACACAACAGCCTCTTTCAACTAGCAACGTTCATAAAGGAATTCCAAAAGCGAGCAATTTATTAAATGAGGGAACTTTGACGAAAGTGAAAGTAACTAATGCGGGAATATTGAGGAAAGGGAAAGTAAGTAATGCGAGAAAATTTAGGAAAGGCGGGAAAATTGAGTAAAGGAAAAGTCACAATGCGGGAAAATTGAGGAATGGGAAAGGAACTAAAACCAAGGCATACGCGCTCCGCACACCTGCAACAAATACCTGCAAGTTCAGACTCGCGCCCAGCATCCGCGCGCATAGTGGCTTCCGCACCGTGACGTCGCTTCCCTCTTGCCTTTGTCCTTCACTAATCTCCTCCTCTCTACGCGGCGCTCTCCTCTTTCCACTGTTTGGTTCACAGACGGACGCTGTCAGCTCTTCCCTGTCATATGGGTAGTCATGCTAACGCTTTAAACGTTTTCTGGCATCAGGAAAAGTTAGTCAGCACGTGCTTACGCAGTGACTATGTATACATTTGCAAAAGTCGCCTTCTGCGCGCTGCCTACTTTGTTTGCTGGGCTGTGGAACGTTTTCAGTGTTTGCGCTGTATCTTTGTTGTGGGGGATATCAGACACTGCGCATGAGTCCACAGCTCAGTGACTCAGCATTTTTCGCCCGGGGTGATAAGCGAGGAAAAGGTTTATAGGGCGGTTTTCCAAACACCATTTCACTTCCGGTTAGATGTCGGGGGCCTTGCTGGGAACATCTCCTGTCATTTTCCTTTTTGTTTGAATGTAAGCGATTTGCTAACTGTTTGGTGTTAGTGAAGCGCAAATGCATTCCCAGTAGTTTTGGCGGGGACGGAACTCCATAAGCCAGGTCGGGAATGTATTCGGGTACCATAAACGAATGCTTGCTCCGTTAAAAGGAAAAAAAACATTTGTGAGGGGTTTTTTTTTGCGGCATTTGTAGGGAACGAGCCGACTTCTCGAGCGCCGACTCGTTTTAACTGCGAATAAAGCAACTTGCCTTCATCATTATGATAAACCCGAGAAGCACACAATGTAGCGTGTGTGCATTATGCGTGCGTTATGATTACCTATGCTTGGTTACAGGGAGCTTTGGGTGATTTCGAATGCCCTGCACGCACGATACACTCTTGTGTTGTCCGGGCTTACCAAAGTGATCAAGACAAGTTTAAATTATTTGAGAAGTAGAGTGTGTCACGAGCATGTTTTATTGAGGAGTTTTCCACGGGTTCTACCTTTGTGGGTACGTGGGTCTTGAATTCTTTGTGCTCTTGGATTTCGAGGAACCCCTTATGGTAAATAAAGTAATGGCGAGGGGAATAGGTCTACCGCGCCCCTTACGCCATGTAGTCATTGCTGTCTGACGTTGTGATGTCATACCCCCGGTGTGCTGTCCATTACCTACCAAAAAACCCAGTATAACGGTTTTCCTATCAGGATTACGGAACTGGAAATCTATCTGGATTCTCTCTGGATTTCAGGTTATCAGAAATTATTCCTTTGTCTGCAATCTGGATTTCAGGTTTCCAGGAACAATTACAGTTAGATTCTCAGTTCTATCATCCAGATAGTGAAAAGTTAAACAGGATTTTTCGGTAGGGTTTGCACGCTGTGATTCATCCCGTGGTGTCGTGAGTCCACGTGGGGAGCTACGCTCTGTCTTTCAGGAGTCAGCTGCGCGTGCCGATGGTCCCCTGCGGACTGAGTATGCTGGACTAAGTATAACTCGCCGCCGACGATCGCCTGCGAACTAAATAAGATTCTACAACGAAGGTCGCCTGTGGACCAACTCTGCTGGACGAAGTATGACTCACCGCCGACGGTCACCTGCGGACTAAATAACTAAGTATGACTCTCTGCTGATGGTCGCCTACGGGCGAAGTATTCTGGACATTCTGGACGGTCACGTGCTACTGCGAGCGACCGTAGGCGGCAAGTCATACTTAGTCCAGCTACATGCGCTGTCTTCCCTTTCGTCATTCTGGAACCGAGCAAAGACATCCGATGGTAGATCGCATGGTCCGAGGTTCGATTCCTGCTGAGCTCCTTGGTGAATGTCAATGGCTGTGATTAACTTTGATATGAAAGACATACTATGACAAAATATGCCTTCTATATGCTTCGGGTTCTTATGAATTCTCTGCTGTGGGCAATGGCCCTTTGTGTAACGATATTTTGTCACGTTCCAAGTGTTACACTTTTTGCACGAGATCCAGCCCTTCTGTGTTGAAACCAGTATGTATAAAACTCCAGTACCAACTGATGGTCGTTTCTGTCGCCAACTACTCCAGCAGGCTGTTGCGTTCGGGAGGGTGACGACCTCAGGAGCGGAACCAAGAGTTGGGGCTGTGGCTCGCTACTAGCATGGCCCCGAGGAAACAGGCCTGGAGTGGGAGTACTGAAGTAGAACTTTTATATACAGTGAGTATACAAGTAGCATGGTCGACTGGTGAATCGGCAATCGGCAGTCTGCAGTCTGCAGTCGGCGATTTCTGGCTCCCCAATCCCAAGCTATATAGCCCTCCGAGGGCGAGAAGGCCCTCTGAGGGAGAATAGCCTTCCCCGGTGTTCGAGTGTTCACGAGGTGTCCGAAGTACGGGGGCGGCTGAGGCAATTTCCGGGCGTTCTTTCAGCGAGACGCGGATGATGTAATCCCTCGACGTTCTTGCCGCGCTCCGGTGGCTGATGTAAGGAGTCGACGTTCTTGCTGAAACCCGTCACCAACAAACCCACACACACACAGGCACGCACACGCACGCCGGTGTTTCTCCTTGCTAGGGCCCGCGATTCCAGATGGTCTCGTGGCCTCAGGAAGACGATCTTTTTGAGTTTAAAGCCCCCAGCGAAGGCCACCACCGGCCCGACGACTCGAGGGCCGATCTCGGGAATCTGAAAGTGACTGTCCAGCGCCGTTGGCAACAGGTGAAGACGAACTCCAGGACGGAGCCAAGGAAGCCAGTCGTAACAAGGCGCAATGTATCACAACGGAAGAAGACTTGAGCGAGGAGGAAAACACTGCCTCAGCGCCAAGAAGTTCATAGAGCGAAGATTTCCAGCATAGATTCAGGCAAGATGTTTAGCCGACAGCACGCGATGTGAAACCACCCGATAGATGAAAACTACATTAAACGACAGGTTAAGAATTCGGTGACGCACGCCCCTCCCCGGTATTGATATTATTCCGCTAGCCAATCGCTTCTACTGTTGAAAAGAATAAAAAAATAGAAACCGGCTATTTCTGCGGTGCTTTGTTGCAGACTACGTCGAAATGCGATAGTAATTCGACTCCTCCTTTATGAAGGTTATACCACGCTGCTTTAATTGAGACAAACCTTGTTCCCTCACTCAGCCTTTGGTTGTAGCAGAACGAGCCACCCTTGCTTGTCTGTCCCTAGCCAAACGCTGGTGTACCTTTTCCTGCGACTTATTGACGCGACGAAAATGCTGAGCATCTTTGGAAGTATTGAAGAAAGAATAAGTAAATAGGCAAGCTGTTTAATGTTACATATATTGGAAAAAGAAGAAAAACAAAACGGAGACGACGGGCGAAGAAAGGGACAAACACAAAACGACTCAATCATTGAGACTGTTTGAATTTGTCCCCTTCTTCGTCCGTCGTCTCCGTCTTTTTTTTTTTTTTTTAAATCTTTAAGACGTCGCTTTTGCTTAGCGAAGTCTATCCTCAGTCCGCTCCTTTTTTTTTGCTTGTGAGGCGGTGTGAAAACAATCAGAGAGAGGATGACTGTGGTGTGCCCTTTGTATTAGGCGGTAGCTTGCGCCACCTGTTCTAAAACATTTACACCCCTCCCCTTTAAATTTTGTTATAAATTCTGTCTCTCGTTCAATTATATGCTGCACCCATTTTGCGAATTATCACACTTCTCTAGACATTCTCCACTAATCTTCTAATCTTCTTCTTTGTTTTTATACTGTAATCAATGAAGTGCCGCGATCTTTTGCAATTACACACTTCACGAACGTGAGTGTTCTCGTCTCGTGATCTGCCGGCTGCAAGGGGCCCCCGCATGCAGCTACTCCTTGAGTTGATCACTAAACGACGTTTGGCGCACGGTTGTTACAGAAAAGCTCGACAACTATGACAGCGCTGCAATCAAAGCAAATTCAGTTGTAATATGTTTTGCATGGCGAGCAATCGGTAGCTAAACAAATAAGCCAATAACACTACAACGCACAAATTATGCTACCAAAAGAAAATTACGAACGGCGAGTAGGGCTGTGCACCGATTAAGAATTTTGGTTTGTTAATCGGTGACCTCCGGTCGATAAATTAATCGTTCCAATGTGGAGTTTGATAAAGCTGATAAATAATTACGAAATTATTAATACAACTTAGGTATATAGTTGAGAAATACAATATGCAGGTCTTGTGTGACATTGAAAATACAGAAACAGTGCGTTTTAATGAAGACATTTAATTTAGAGCATGGGTTTGCATAGGCTATATTTAATAATGGAACAAGTAGAGGAGAGGACAGAAAGATATAAACTCCTTTCTCTACTAACGTCAAGTTTCAAGATAAAAAGTACTATTTAAGTCATCAAAAAGTGTAAGAAATGTATAATTTTCCTTAGAGTAGACAGTTTCATCATGAAAAACAATTAAATACACCGCCGATCTAAAAAAAAATATTCGCCAGAAGGAACACAAGCACCAAATATAGTAAAGCTGTTATACAAGCTAATTTATATTATTCAAGTACAGGATTTCGATGGGACAGATCGTCCTAGATGATACAGAAATTGTAAGCTTAAAGTAACAGACGTTTTACACACAAGGTTGACATCAGGGATGGGCAGTATTTCAAATACAAGTATTTGAAATACGTATTTCAAATACTTTGTGTATTTTGCATTTGTATTTAATTACAAAACGGGTAATATATTTGACGTGTGTATTTAAATACTAAAACGTGGGTATTTCAAATACAATTGTAAGTAAATACAATTTTGTGGGCGATAATACATCCCTCAAATTTATCGCCTCAGTCCAGAGCAGGAAGAAAAGTACGTTCTGCACCGAATGCAGTGTCTCTCAATCAAGCACAAGCGTTTAGTGACTTTGTGGTTACGGTGCTAGTCCAGGGCACGAATAGTGACGAAATCGACGTTCACAGGCAGACTGGCTAAATAAGTGCCTGTGATAACTTGTGATGCTTTCCAGCCTGATTTCCATCCATATTTTTGCCTGGAACATTCTAAATGCGCGGGTCGTCCCGATTTTCGTTACTGGTGCGAGTTGCAACAATAAAAAATTATCTAGCTAGTGTTGCGCGACTTGGTCGTCTCGGTTCTTTGTAGTTCTTTGTTGGTCTATACCAAAATGTAATCGACAAAAAAAGCTGCTTCAAGCTCACTACTTTTTTCACCTATTACATCCAAGCTGATTACATTTTTTTTTGTGATTATATTTCTATTACGTTACTAGAGCCTAGCACACTAACTCCCAAGTGTGCCATGCAAAATTAAAATGAGATGCCCAGAAACCCGTTGCAGGTGCCCTGAAGTCGCTGACGCAAGTTTTGAGGAATGTATTTGGAAAAGTATTCGGAGGGAGACCAAATACATTTGGTTCTATTTGTATCTTGTACTTAAATGCTTTTTTGGAATTGTAATTAGAATTGTAATTAAATACATTTTTGACGAAGTATTTTGTATTTGTATTTGGATACATATTTGCATGTATTTTGCCCATCCCTGGTTGACATAAAATCAAAATTAATTATGCTTCATTGATTGTTCCTTACGATCATAAGAAATGACAGTACAGGCTCGACATTACGTATACTAGCAATATTCTTGCATTTGATTCAGTGAGCTGCGTCAAAAAAGATATTTATTGAGGTTCGTCGCATGTAGAGTTGCTTTTTCTCTTAACAACGAGTTTTGTTCTTCTAAACAACCTTTTACCCGACATAGCAGTGGCCAGGACGCGTATGATCGCTGCCAATTTCTTGATGCTGAGCCTGCTTTGCCAAATGGTGAAATTCGGAAGCAGATTTTAGAAGTCTGCCATATACCTGAAACTGATTGCGTTAACTTCTTTCTAAGGTATACAATCTGATTAATTCAAATTATTGATCTTTTTTAAGCGTTTTTTGTGTTCATTTTAGTGTCTGGTGAGATTTTGATGAGAGTACGGTTTTGCGATCAGCTTCCGATGTTTCTTTAAGTTACGGACCATGACATTGCAGACACTGGAGTTATTTAGGAAGGCCATCGAAACCTCTAACTGAGATTTAATCTATGCTAGTGATTCTCCCCACAAGGCCTATAAAGTATTTCTGGAAACATTCAAAGAAATTTACAATAACAACTTTCCTTATAAGTGCATTAAGCCTGGTAAAAAATCGAAAAAACCTTAGGTCACCCAAGATGTATTAAAAAGAATTGAAATAAAAGATTATTTATATCACAGATTTGTTAAGTCCAAAGAGAGTGATGACTTGGAGAAGTTTAAAGTATATCGAAACAAATTGAATGCCCTACGCAAAAAAAAAGCTAAGGCAATATGTTCGGTAATATACAAAAACACAATACAGATAAGATATTAAAAAATAAAATTGATAAGGATAGATAACTGGGCGAGTTGGTGAGAGTTCATGTTGAAAAACAGCGCTACTAAGACGAGGACACAAAGAGACGAAGGAACACAAGACAAAGCGCTGACTATCAACTGGTTAGTATTAGACACTAAGGAAGAATGACAATGAAATGAAAAACATGGAGTCAAATGTTCGCGCGCTTGCTTGGCGCCTCGTGAAATATGTCCCTTTCTTCTTTTTTCTCCGATGGTAGATTGGTTTTCTTCTTTCTTTCCTCAGGAGCTTTTGTCACCCTGAATCCAAAAACTTCATCTCGCTGGGAGTCAGAGTCATCGATGGTTGGCTCACACACGAACTGTTGTTCTTCGTGATGTTGTAGGCTTCTACCACCTCTCGACATGTTTTGCTTCGAAGTTCTGCTTCGAGCCCACCCTTCAACGCGTAGACAAACTGATTTTGTCCAGGTTCCTTTCACGGAATGTACCAGAGAAGGACAAACCGAGGTGCATCACCGAATGTGTAGACGTCTTACTGAAAAGTGAAGGTAGCCCCAAAAGATCCCGCAGTTTAGATCCTACGATTAACTTTCTCTCATCCAACAACTTGAATGTTATGCTATCCGACAAAGAGGGTTGTTTTGTAGTCATACCTAATGGTTCATTCTCCGAGAAAGCTCATTTAGCTATCCAAAAGAACTTTAGAGAGGTATCGGAACGTCCAGCTGAGATAAAAAAAGAACCATTAAGTTTCTCACTCAACTCAACTCAGAGAAAGTCGCGTCAGCAGCCAAGAAAGGAAAAAACCTCACGTTAATGGTGTTTTTCTCCGCTAAAACCCACAAACCGGGAATCCCTTTCCGCACCATAGTATCGGAACGCAACACTTGGCAACACGCCATCTCGGGATATTTACAAAAGCACCTAAATTTCCTTTCAAACGTTGACCCTTTACGCATCCCCAACTCCAAGGTGGTTATCGATTTTCTAAGGGACAACAATCTAGAGGGGTGCACAGCATTCAGCATTGATGTAGAAGACTTATACTACTCTTTGCCTCATGATGACCTCATGGTAAGCGTTCAAGAGTGCATTTTGGAGTATAACAACGAAACTAAGTTTAGAACGCAATGCGGAATAACAGTTGAACATTTTCTTGAACTATTATCCATGTATTTAAAATCTACTTTTATAGGGTGGGAGGAGAAAGTGTTCATTCAAAAGTCAGGTGTTTGTATAGGGTCGAGAGCAGCGCCTGCACTAAGCGATATTTCCCCCGAGAAGATAGGCAGAGCTCTAGTTCAAAAATTGAAAAATCACAGCATTAAGATATTTAGGTATGTTGATGATTTTTTGGTATTTGTTGAAGACTCCGATTGCGAAAAAACTCTAGAATACGTCCTTAAAGAATTCCATGAGCTTGACCAAGGCCTTAGGTTCACTTATGAGATCCCAAAAGAGAGTCGAATTCAGTTTTTAGATCTCCTCGTTGAATTTAAAATAGAACACATTTGCTGGTTGTATCATCCTAGAACATCAAATAGTTTGCTAAACTACCAGTCAGCACATTCGAAACTCGTGAAAAGAGGAATAGTGTATTCCTGTTTGAAATCCGCCTTAACAAAATCATGTGTTCACACAATGGGCGTTAGCTTCACTTCCCAAATTCAAAGGATTAGGGATTCAGGATACCCAGACTCGAATATTTCATCAGCATGCGATAGTTTAATAAAAATCGTAAAGAATAGTTCCAATTCCATGCTAGAAGAACCAGTTAAAAAAGAAAAAAAGAAAGTTTCAGTCATTCCTTATCTTCACCGCATTTCACACGGACTTAAAAAAGTCGCGTCCAGATACGAGGTGAACGTTGTTTTTTCAGCTCAAAACAAACTAAGTAGATTATGTTCCGCTGTACGTGCACGCAAGGAGGGTAAAGCAAGATCAGAATATAACACATGTAAGGTAAAGCATGGGATGCAGTTCGTGTCTTGTCTAAAAGGCGTGGTTTACCGCATTCCCTTCTCTTGTGGGCACTGGTATATCGGGCAGACTGGCCGGTGCTTAAACATCCGACTAAGAGAGCACCATAGCTCCTTGAAGGGCACCGCTAATTCACATCTAGCGATACAGTGCAGAGATTGCGGTTGCGAACCACGCTTCGCAAACACCAGTATATTGTTTCAACACCGCGACCAAACATGTCGAGAGATGGTAGAAGCCTACAACATCACGAAGAACAACAGTTCGTGTGTGAGCCAACCATCGGTGACTCTGACTCCCAGCGAGATGAAGTTTTTGGATTCAGGGTGACAAAGGCTCCTGAGGAAAGAAAGAAGAAAACCAATCTACGATCGGAGAGAAAAGAAGAAAGGGACATATTTCACGAGGCGCCAAGCAAGCGCGCGAACTTTTGACTCCATGTTTTTTCATTTCATTGTCATTCTTCCTTAGTGTGTAATACAAACCAGTTGATAGTCAGCGCTTTGTCTTGTGTTCTCTTCGTCTCTTTGTGTCCTCGTCTTAGTCGCGCAGTTTTTCAATATGAAAAAATATTAACCGTGTTTTGAAACCACACGATCCTAAACCCATGCTAAACAAAATTATTCATTGTGGGCAAGAACTGTCTGGTACAGATCTTGCGAACACTTTTATAACTACTTAAACCCCTGTTACACGGGCACACTTAACCGCGGTTAACTCAGCTTTAACTGCGGTTACGTGGCAGCACAGATGCCGCACTATACCCTCGGACAGCTATTTCAAAAGAAGTGAAGAGAGCGCGTGCACTGCTTTGATGGGTGCTCAAGATGCTCAAGCGCACGTTCGCCCATAGCTCTGACTGCATCGCCGCAGAATGTTGTCGGCAAGTATTGTGCGCTAATTGTGGTTTAGCGTAACTGCAGTTAAGTGTGCCCGTGTAACAAGGGTATTATACCGCTGTTACACGGGCACACTTAACTGCAGTTACGCTAAACCACAATTAGCGCACAATACTTGCCGACAACATTCTGCGGCGATGCAGTCAGAGCTACACTCTCAACAAAAGGGTTGTCGTGGGGTACTAACTTTGGGGTCGTCAGAAGCCGTCACAGATATCGCTACCCCACCTTCGTTATACTAACAACCCCACGGGTAATCACACGGCACGCAACCAACAGGTTGCCACAGTGAGCACCCCCAAAAGCAACATGGCGGCTGGCAAGCGACGGTGGAGCAGTACGAGTAAGGCCTAGCAAGCTGGACTGCTTTTTGCTAAAATACGATTCTCAAGTGCGTGCGCCCGT
Organism: Ixodes scapularis; assembly: GCF_016920785.2. Classification (NCBI taxonomy): domain Eukaryota; kingdom Metazoa; phylum Arthropoda; class Arachnida; order Ixodida; family Ixodidae; genus Ixodes; species Ixodes scapularis. The sequence continues at coordinate 67,589,142 of NW_024609884.1, read as the reverse complement.
TCGCGGCCTTCCGTGCGCACTGAAGCACTCCAAAACGCGCCTCGAACCACGGGCACCGCACGTATCACGAGTAGAGGCGACGATGTGAAAGGAAAGGGGGGGGGGGGGGGGGGGGGGGGCAGGCAGGCAGGCATTCGAGGGGGTGTCCGCGACTGCTTTCGCGCGGCCGGCTGCATTTACTTCGCGACCAGAAAACATTCAAGAAAGGAATCGTATAGCGACAAATGGAATGATATCTTTATTGAACAGAGCGTCTCCTTGCTGTGCTTGCCGCAAGTGATCCGGCGGTTTCGGTTGACAGCGGCGAGGCGAAGCATCACCGATTTAAGCGGCGTCGGTTCCGATCGTTCAATGCTCCTGCTCACCTGTTAGCATTCGTTATCCACTTCCAAGTCCCTGGTAATCCTCACCGCGTTTGTGCACGCACTTAGCACTATTCACCGCACGGAACACCCATTCAACTGGCTATGAGACTGATCCCACTGGGACGAGAGGCTGAGAACCGAACCACCGAACCCTTTGGGGCTGCTCCGTAGAGCCATGGAACGCCTCCATGTTTTTCACTCAAATAAGTAGACACATAAACGCGCGACTCCTTGAATTGGGCGGCGCCACGCGCCACCTAACGGACGGGGCTCAAACTAGAAAAAAAAAACGAAACCATCAGTTTTTGTGTTCAGCGCCTCGCCAGACATTCACGTATGTATACATATTCTACTACACACTTCACACTTACGCGACATACAGACGCCATAGCATTCTACACAGAAGTGCGTTCAGACACAGCACAAGGTACTACATGCTACATGAGATATTGACACTCTACATTCCTATACACACGTCTAGTCGACACCGCCACCTTATATACTGCTGTATTTTCTGTGACCAATTAGGATGGTGACCACTGTTATATTTTGCATAAATACGAAAAGACTGTGCAAGGTTTACGCGTATATATTATTTTCCTCTACTGCCCTTGGGAAAGCGCTCGTATCTCTAATGTTATTTATTGCAAAAGTGAACTGCAGGTTATAAATAAATTTGAATAGTCGCTACACGTCACATTTTGATCAGTTTCGTTTTCTCGCTAGCCTACACTTTAAGTATACAGAAGCCTGTTTAATGAATTGTATTAATTATCGAAAACAATTTCTGCAATCACAACTTTCTGAACACGCTGATGCATTTTCTTTTTTCTTTTTACATATCCGAATGACTTCAGCGGCGGTTGAGTAAATGTTGAGTACACTGAGCGCGCGCAGGTGATTCTGGCTAGAGCACTATATAGCTCCTTCGGAGCAGAGTAGCGCAATCTAGAACGCCGTCTCTCGGCGACTAGCGGCGAACGCCCGGAGGGTTCCAACTGCGGTCAGAAATGCATGGAGAACGTGAGAAAATCGTTGTTTCTTCAGTTTTGTGGGGATGTGCGGAATGGAAACCATTTTTGACATAATAATGAAACATTTTAGAATAATATGCGATAAGTTTTGTGCCATACAAGGACGTAACTTTTTTTTAAAAATTGCCTCAGCGGTGTCATGCAGCAGACGACACGGCGACGTCACACCATTCACGTGACCCGCTCCGGCCAACCCGAAAAGCCCATCTCCGCTGCGAGCAAAAATCGTCTGCTCCAAACGCCATTGCCTTGGAAATTGCGTTCTCAAAATTTGCACACGCATCCGATATTATTAAAACTTTGATAAAGTGTTTAGCGCTTTACTAACTTCACGACAGGCTAGTTTTGAAAAATGTGAACTCGCCGTTAGTTTTTTAATCAGCCGCGTTATGTCGATCTCCATGTATTCTCCCATAGGGCGGGCCGCCTCCTGGAACCCTGAGTACCACGTGACTCGCGCCGAGCCGCTCTGTCGGCCATGTTGTCGGCAAAACACGGGGTTCAAAGGATTGCGCTACTCTGCTCCGTAGGAGCTATATAGTGCTCTAATTCTGGCGAAGCCCGTCCGCCGGTCCTCCCCGAAACGTTGTTTCAGTTTTCTTCTTTTCGCTACAATTGTTTTTGCTTAAGCGCGTGACTTTCTAATATGCGTTCTATGCGCTCGCGCTCGCGCCAAGAGGACAGTGCAGAGTTGCCGCTTTCGGGCCCGTGCCTTCACCTGCAACGAACGCGAAATACGTATGCTAAATTATGTAAAGCCTGGTTCAGACAGTGGCGTTTGACTGCGTCTAACTGCGTTGCGGCAGCGAGAAACCAGGGCATCCCTGCTGCTTTCATCGCGTGCCAAGATGATTCCTTGAATTGGATTCCACGCTTCATACGAAGCACAGTCGTGCCGGTGAGTCGCTTTCGGTTCTCGACGCAAAGCTGTCAAACTCATTCAAACGCAAGTGTCTGGACCGGCCTTACCGCTCATTCACACTGGAAGCGGATCCGCGTTTGCAAAGCGGTTGCGAACGCGGTTGTATAAATATCCAGTACGATTGCACGCGCACTCCATGACATCAAGTGTGCGTGCAATTGGACTGGATCTTTATACAACCCCGCTCACAACCGCTTTGCGAATGCGGATCCGCTTCCAGTGTGAATGAGCTGTTGAGCATCAAAGAACGCCGAAAACATCATGCTCTGCGCTGCACCTGCTGTCGTCTCCAGCAATACTTTTTCAAAAAAAAAAATCTAAAACAAATAGCACGTATATGTTTGCCAATGCCTTATTTTTGGAAATTTACTTGGAATATTTTATATAGATAAAAGGAACGCGTGCTGGAAGGCCTGAAATCCTAGTCCCTTTCGAAGTACTCCGCCTTGGATGACACAAACTTGTTTGAGCATTTTTTTTTTATCGAGTATGCTCGATGAAATGTGCCAAATGAGCCAGTGAAGGTGAATCATGTATCCCGAGACAGAGAAATAGTGAAACACACGAACATGATCGCAGATATCTGTGTAGGTTCGTGCTGTCCGGCCTGAGTCGTGGTGTGCAATGCTTCATACTTCACTGCACTTGCAAGCAAAAAAATTGGGTACGACAGGAGCGCAAGTTCGGCGGAACGGGCGGAACCGAGGAGGCCATTTGCAACTGAACTGCACGAATCAGAGTAGCGATGTGGGCGAGTTGGTTCATGCTTAGAAATAATGGAAACAGCGCGCAAACGACAAGGACGGGAGGAAAAGGAGTACACAGGACGAGCGCTCGTCCTGTGTACTCCTTTTCCTCCCGTCCTTGTCGTTTGCGCGCTGTTTCCATTATTTCTGAACTGCACGCAGAACTGACCGATCACACCTTTATTGAGAGCACGCTCTTTACTGAACCGCACAATAAAAGACGACAAGAGTATCTCGTCCGACGAACATTCAAGTCAACTCACGCCTGTGCGTAGCTTTCTGTGCTTTTCTAGAGATTTGGTTAAATTCCTCGAGCACGACGCCAGCTGCCAGCTGTTGTTTACTGTTGTACATGGTAAAACCCGCGACGGAACCAAAAAGGACAACCGCGATACTTTTTTATCTGCCTCGGGTTTTAGTAGGTGCGTACCAATGTTGCCTGTACTTGTTTGTTTTCTGCCAGTTTAGGCGAAATAAGCCACACGCTTGTTTTGAGCGGTTTAAATTTGAATAAATAATAACCAACGCACAAAGAAAACAAGTTTTAAGTACTTTTTGAGATTTTTGAAGTGACTTTTACTATTAAACGACTGCATGCACTTGAATGTTCAATTCAAGAGTTTATAAAACGTGACTACCCCATGCTTGTCACCTTCCAACAGGGTGCTAACTCTCAATGGCTCGAGCCCAGTGGGTAGTTAGGTAAGCCTGTGGGGTAGTTACAGCCGTCAAAACGCACGATGACAAGGGGGGGTGCTCACTTTTTCTTAGAGTGTATGGGCGAACGTGCGCTTGAGCATCTTGAGCACCCATCAAAGCAGTGCACGCACTCTCTTCACTTCTTTTGAAATAGCTGTCCGAGGGTATAGACGATTGCAAGCTGGGCGACTGGCCGCCGCCATGTCTCTGCTCGAGCAGGCGCGCCCGTGCGATTACGAGCTTGCCAAAGCTACGTTCACCCGCGCGTTGCACGCGCTTGCACGCATGGGGCACCACTTGTGGCGCCATGCTTGCAATTGTCTATAGTGCGGCATCTGTGCTGCCACGTAACCGCAGTTAAAGCTGTGTTAACCGCGGTTAAGTGTGCCCGTGTAACAGGGGTATTAGTCAACCTAGCGAACACCACTCATTATGTAACAAACAGCGAAGACCCATGTAAGTACATTAGTGATAACATTCATTCGTTCTTCTTATGCCCAACAGATGAGAGAGAAGTAACGTCAGCGTTCCGCAGTATAAAAAACAGCAAAGGGGAAGATGTAAATGATTTAAACATACAACCAATACAATTTTTTATTGCCTTGTTATCTGCACCGTTGACGTTTTTATTTAATCATCCAGTGTGTTCTGGAGTATTTCCTAAACTGATTCAAGTTGCAAAGGTTGTATTACCTTTTAACAGCGGGGACAAAAATGTGTTGGGAGACTACAGGCCTATATCCATACTATCCACTTTTTCTAAAGGGTTTGAAAAAATTCTTCATATTAAACTATCAGCATATTTGGAACGCTACTCGCTATTAACAGATTGCCAACATGACTTTAGAACAGGACAGATCTACGGAATCGGCTCTGCTGTCTCAGAAGAAATAATTATAATATCGAAAGTAAACTCCTTACATTAGCATTATACGTGAATTTTTCTAAAGCCTTTGACTTAGTTAATCACGAAATCCCTTTGAGAAAGCTACTACGCTACGGTATACGGGGACCTACATTTAGTTTATTTAAGTCTTATCTCGCAGAGCGCAGACAATATGTTTAAATCAATTCTTCAGTACCATGCACCAAGCCTGTAAAAAACCCCAAGGAAGTGTATTAGGCCCGCTATTATTCATTTTATTCACAAATGAAATTGAGCGTTGTGTTCCTGATTGCAAAGTTATAGCCTATGCTGATGATACTACACTTTTCTTGAAGGGTTATACATGTAACGAGATGGAACTGTCAGCGAATCGTATGCTCTCCAACCTTAGCCTTTGGGCTGAAGTAAATAGATTACAGATTAACACGAACAAAACTAAATGCATACTATTCCGTTCAAAAAACGTAACAATCCCTTTTAATTTAAATATCAATATAGCTGGCGAAGACATTAAAATTCTGAAAACGTTTAAAATATTGGGCGCACTCTCTTCCGCTACTTTATCATGGAATGACGGTGTAAACTATATTCATGAAAAAGCCAGAAAGGCCGTAGTATTGCTATCGAGATATCGCTCTATTTTCACCCCATTTATTAAGCAGATCATCTACCACCGTCTTGTCCAGTCATATTTTGTGTATTGCCACCGGGTATGGGGCACCACTACCTTACAGAATGTGAACACACTTCTAACTCTACAGAAAAAGCCCTAAGGGTGGTCGCGAATATATCGTATTTTTTCCCCACAGATCCGATTTTCACACGATTTAAGATTGTTAGAATAACAAACATGTACAACTTCCGCCTCCTACCTTCATACAATGTTGCAATAAATAGTGAACATAGCCATATTCTCCAAATATCCAACTTACTTAAGAATGCAAACATATGTCGCACGCGTTTAAATGAACAGTAGTATACACCCACCCCCCTCGAACTATGGGCTATGATCCATTAGGTACACTCTACCACCCTTACTAAACATGTTTCATCATAGGGGACATTTTTCTCACAATTTGCCATTTGAAGTATCCATGCATATTCTATATCTACCCTGTGAATGTTAGTTATTTGCTATTGCTTTTCAAGTGTGTATTCTTAACTGGTGTACTAAGTAAGAATAATCTCTTATTTTATTTTGTTATTTTGTTTGTTTTTTTACTTTGAGCTAAAAGTACGCCCCTGTGTATATATTTATTTTGCTTGTATTGTTGTGCATTAGTGCATGTTTAAGTGTTGTCGAATGCTAGCTGCCATCTTGGAGCTGGGGCCTCGTCAAGCTGCACTTGTTCCAGCTTTTTGTCCCAGCTGCCATGTTTTTGTGAAAGTAAATAAAGTATTGATTGATTGATTGATGGCTGTGCTCAGTTTCGCAGCAACGATGGCGACGCCGGTACGTAAAAAAGCCATGGAACCACTTCGAGCCGATTAGTCGGTTAAGAAATTAGTCGGCCATTAACGCATTAAGTAATGCACCAGTAGGTTAATCTCTTCATTTCACAGCCCCAGTTATGCGAGATAACAAATTACAAAATAGTGCACAATTTGGATTACATGAGCGGGTGAGTAGTAGGCAGGTCGCCATTCAATCTGCGGCGAGGGGAAATAAATCCATTGAGGTTTTCCGTAGCAAATCGCGTGAATCAATGTTGATACGGCTACCCGCGGTCGCTGACGTTTACGTTAGAGCGAACGCATCCAATATGCCAGTTCGAAATGGCTATGCGACGCCACTGCCGCCGCAAATGACCCGTGCTCTTCGAATTCCCGTCAAAGAAACGGATATAATCACTGCAGAATAAGAACGGCAAGGCGCCTTTCGAAAAAGCGGCCTCGAGCACGCACACTGTGCTTTCGGTCATGGTTGGGTTGCACGCGTGCGCGTTCCAGAGGTCCGTCCGATGTTGTTCAAGGCGAGAGCGAAAGCGTTCTCGGCTGCTGATTGGACATGGCGCCACAGCCTGCGCTTAATCAACCAATAATATATTTTTTACAACTCCGCGAGTTCGCAATTGGGCATTATTTTGGTGTGAACGACTTGCCAACATGGCGAGAGAGGTTCGTGGCCTCTGATGTGTTCGTGCTTACTACTTTTCCATTCCCCGGTCAATGTGAGCTTGTGTGCGGCAGCAGATAAACTTACAATTTGCAGACGAAGCGCGGGTTGTCAATGGCTTCCAACGTGAAATAGCAGCCGATCACAATTCCAAACCGCGTTTGATCTTACTTCGCCGCGGCGCTCGGTTCGTAGAAGACGATCAGATTTTATTTCGATCTGTTAGCAAACAAAATACTTTTGTTTTTATTAATATTTACGTATGCGAATGGCGCTTCATAGCTGTCGAACCGTCTCCTTCGCTCGCGTTAGCAGACGAACCGTCTATGAAGGCTCTCTTCGCCCTCTCGCGAGAAGCAATTCGGATCTCGCTGTCGCGGTGACTGAACTTGAACCCAATCTGCATGAGACGCTGAAGCGTTGCCGAAGATGGGAAATTTTGATGGGAAGCTTGTGCTGGAGGCGGAACAACTGAAGCTCCTTCCTACTATACCCATCTTGAGAACGGTCATTAGCAAAGTGTACAAAAAAAAAAAAAAAGTCACTGTAGTTGATTTTCCGCGACTGGCCGAGCGACGCTCATAAGAGCATTGCCAGACGGTTAACTTCGAAGGTGCTTGTTCAAGAACACGGTAGCTCCTAGCTTTCACCGTGTTGTCTACACACACCATCAAACCTGTCAGAGCAACAGATGATAAGCAGTGGAGATCGGAACTCATGACGTCACGGCGAGGCAAGTCCTGGTCGTGACGTCACGGATGGAAACCATAAGAGGACGCCACAGAAACACCTCGGCACTACCAGGGGATATTTACTGAACACCATAATTGAGTTTCTTGTTCAATGTGCATGCTCAGAACGAGCTCGCGTTTCTGGGCTACTAAGAATGGCAGTCACGCTCATGAACCGCGGACTCGGCTATGGCCTCCAGTGAAAGCTCCCCGTTCCGACAAGTCGCGCACTTCTCGTGACCGCCCCAAGCATCGCCGAGTATCTCCTCCGCTGGCGTGCGCACCGTCAGCCTTCCATTAGCGAGTGTCGAAAAAAAGCCATCTGTCAGAGTCAGCCCCATGGGCACCCAAAACAGCGGCAGACATGAAAGAAACTCCCTCCTGGGCCTCTGAAGTGATGCGCCGGTCGAGAGTTGTGCCCGCTACATAATCCACGCAATAGTGCAAGAGGGCCAGTTCAGCAAGAAGGGCACATGCGTTTTTTTTTTCAGTTGCTGGAAAGTGGAAGCGAGTGATGATGCTTTTTCAATGAACGAGAAGACAGCGCATTTGAAGGCCTAGCAGTTTAAAATAGACGAATAGTGAAGCTACGGGCCCGCCTTCGAATGTGAAGAATTATATACTGGGATGAGTAAATAGAAGCTAGCAGGAATCGCCGGTGTAAATTAGGCTGGTGCTGAAAGGATTTCCTCGGATGGTATTGAACACCTACAAAAAACATTTACAGGTCAAGTAGACGAAAAAAAAAAGGCGGTATCTGAAAATATCTGACCAGAATAATGTAGAACCGCGAAGTAGAAACGTGATGCACACACCACTGGCTCGAGGTAAATACAAAAAACGCTCACAATTCGAGCTAAAGCCGCAAGAGTTGAGCGAGCAAGAGGTGTAATTTTTTCTCGAAAGAGAGCTCTCGGTCAAGAAAACAAAAATAACACCTCAACAACACAGTGAACAACAGAAGCACACTATTGCTCAGATCTGTTGTGGAATACTTTGTGCGGACAGGAGCCGTCAGGGTTTGTAAATTAAGACAGCGCGGCCACTTCCACCTTCCCGAGCGGACCCAGATCAACGTGGGACCAAGAGAGGTTCCTTACGAGGCGGCCCCATCTGCCCCAGTCCCGAAACCTTCCGGATTTCCTCGTCAGGTTGGACTTGAGCGGAGTTAAAGGGCTAGAGTTTCATCTTGCAGACCTCAAGGGAATTCCATTTCAGCGCGGAGAACCGGACGCTAAAGTGACACAAAAATTCAACGAGGCGTCGGCGGGCGGGAGGTTCGCGCTGGTCAGCCCAAAATGTCCCGCCAGCGGAGATAAGCCCGGTCCCCTGACGAAACCCGCTTTTCCACTGGCCATTGCAGATTGCGGTCTGCATTGGGAGCTGCGCAATAGTTACACCACGGAGTCCCCGATGCGAAGATAAAGCGCTTCCCGCGGCCCCCGATAGCCGCGGGCGGCGCCCAGCGCGCAGAGGGAGGAAACTAAAGCCTCGGAGCATATCTGCCATTGAGTTCCCAGAGCGACGCCACGTGATTTGCTGTGATGCGCAATACGGCAGCGCTATAGCGCAGGAACCGAAACATCCTCGGACGCAAAACGCACTTTGTTCTTCCGTCAAATCCTTCTTCTGTTTTTTTTTTTCTTATTTTATCAGAACAAGAAGACAGAAGTAGAAACTTTATACAGAATATGAATGCTGTGTTCGATTTTATGTTTGTTCGGAGGTTTCAGTCGGATTAATTTTTTTCCAGTGGTTTTCCTTTTCGCGATAGACTGTGCAAAGCAGGAACGCAGACGGCCGCTCACGGCAGAAATAAAATAACCGCGTGAATATACCTAGCCGGCAGGAGGCAGGGAAAAGCTCACCGTAAAGAAAGCTCGGTAGAAGAAAAAAAATTACCATCGAAACTTTTGCTGGAAATAAAATGCCAAGATACTAGATCGTAGTCACTGATTTTGATTGCTTCTGCGAGAGAAGCTCCACAACTGGGTTGAACTTAGTTGAGCAGCAGCTTAGTTCTCTTGACTTGTTTCCCGTTGACCGTTGAGTGAGAGTGAGAGATGACTTCCTTGTATCAGCTACACTAACCAAGATAATCTACACTAGGGAGAAAAGCGAAGTTTAGTGGAGGTGTAGTTAGGACACAGCGTCTTAATGGGCCCACAGGATCTAGCTGACGTTTTGGGTGTCGAACGGGTAGGGCAGGACTTGCGAACGCGTTGTTTTCTAGCCACTCAGTCGCGCGTCCAGGTGGCAGCACCTATTTGGAAAATGTGGACTGAAAAAAGTGCTTAGTGCAGCGGACGACATTTTCACATAGAAAAAAGGTAAGGTGTCTGATGAGACTTTTTGAGAGCCAGATGTTGCTTCAGGTCACAGAAGTGTGAGTTGCGGCAACAATAAACGCTTCCATAAAACTTCTGTCTTGTTTCTTACCCTTGTACAATAAGGTTGAAAGTAACGCCGCGAAAGTAACGGATTACTTTTTGAAGTCACGGTCACTTACTTTCATCGAAGGGTAATTGTAACTGTAATTAGTTACATTTGGCCATGGTTAATTTTAAATGTAATTTCTTACTTTATTTTAGTAGCGTGTACAAGTCTGCTTGAAAGGAAACACACTCGAAAAAAAAAAAAAGGTATTTGAAAGCAAACCGTTCGCTTTGGAAGTTGATGAAAATAGCCGCGTACGAAAAGCGACTGTGAGCGAACAGTGTGTGCTTGTGTGCCAAATAAAAATGCACGATAGGCACTACTAAACTTATTTTATTTTGTAAATTTTTTACACAAGTCAGCCTAAGCTTTTTTTTTTTTTAAATGCGCGGACGATGACCCGAGCTCCTACAGGAACTGGAACAGACACAAGGACGCTGCGTGTGGATCGTGGAAAGCCACCAAGAATGGTGCAGCAAGAGAAGAGCCGCTTGCAGGCCCGCCTGAGAAACGTGCGGGAGATTTATATGCAAGGCGACCTTCTTTCCGACGGCTGTATAACTTGTGAGCGCACGACACGAGAGCGTTGCGACAAGATCGCGCGTCTCGAGCGCGTGACAAGAAAGCGCGCCACCAATGAAGCGGACATGAAAGCGCATGTGCGTGCTCTGAAAAGTTTCGGGCATGGTATTCGCGACTACAGTAAACTAAAGCCGGGGTCACACGGCCGCTTGATTAGGACTCCCCTTGACACTGCTGATGCATCATACAAACGACAGTTGGCAGACACGAGTCACCGCAATATCCGTGGTACGGATGTGCGCGTGCCAAGTTTCTCCTTGAACTCTTTGCCATGGGGCATTCGAAGCACGGATCGCTCGGTGACTCGGATTCGAATATGTATGCAGACTGTCTTTTGTGTGATGGTATAAGCAGTGTGATCCCGGCTTAAGGGGTAACTAATAGATATAGAAAACAGCCTTCGAAAGTTTTTGTCTGGCGACTCAACGGAATTCGTTTAGGTCTTAAGGCTAAACTGCATGGGACGAATCTGCTGCGAAAAATCGACGAATCTTTCCCGGCGGCTTTTGCTCTGCGCGTGGCATCAGCCCAGTGGGTGCTACGTCGCGCGCAAAGCGAGCGTGCCGTCAGGCGGCGTTCGTCAGTTATTCATCGCATAATTCGCTCCATGGAGTTCAGCCTTCAGACTTCTACTTGATTAGTTCGAGGTGAGAAAAGCCTTGTTTTAAAACAGTTCTCCACGTGAATTTTTCCTTCTTTACAGAAGCTGTTTTTTTGAAAGCGTAAATATGATGATATCTTGCATATAAAACAAAAATCTCGCCTAAAATGTTTTCATTTAAAATTGATTTAGCGCGCGTTTTCTGTTGCTTCCAAGCGAGAATAGACCCTTTCCGAAATTCAGTCTGGCCACTGTGATCACTATCATCATCATCTGAAAAATGGCATATGTGCCATACCAATGGCGGCTTTCTAATTACTGATGTTGAAGATACTCCTAAGCTGAGGATTCGAGGCCTATATATTCTAGGCGTTAGCACGTTGCGAAACCGGAATTCAATGCAAGCGCTGCGTAAGTGTTCATTTCTCTAATTCGAGACCAGTGAACCTGTTAGTGGCACAAAATCGACTTCGAAACCCCTTGACTTTTACAACTTTACCAAGGCGTCTGTCTGGGTTGGCGCTTCGTTCTGACTGGTTGCATCGTTGTGGGAATCGACACTGGAAGAGATGATCCAGAAAAACCTGTATAGCGAAAAGTTTATTCTCGTCTGCCGTTGACATGCAAAAGTGACGGTGCCCGATAAAATACTGCAGGCTACGGGTTCATTGCCGCCATTCGTATGGCAAAAGTTAAACCGCCATTTCAGCCACCAGATGGCACTGAATTTCGGAAAGGGTCTATTGAAACTTGATAGCCGAAAAGTAACCAACCCCACAGGCTATGGCCATCACGACGTTCCGACGCCGACCACTAGAAATAATCCAGTGTGGCTATTAAAAGGCCAGTCTACTAAGCCTTTCACGGAAAGGAGAAGGGAAGGAAAAAATAATTCCGGTCAATATGATCCTGCGCAAAATGGTTTCGGACACAATAGACCCTTTTCAAAAGTCAGAGTCCTCTTGTGGCAGTCCAAAAAGCTCCAATATTTCCGCTCTAATGGCGGTGATAGGAGATCAAGCGCGACTAAATCAAGCACCCTCGATTTCGTGTATCGAAGGTGTCGTGAAAGGGTCAACATCTTTTCCTTTTTCTGCTTTATGCTTTTGAAGACGTTCGATTTTTCTGGTGTGGAGAAACGGTGTAGTTCCGCCATTAGAGCGTCGGGTCTGGCTCTGCACAAGGTGGGTAGACTGACTTTCAGAAAGGGTCTATTGCGCTCAAAGACCAATGTCCGAAGCAGTGATTGGATTTCATCATCTTTCTGATGTATCGTACAGCCGATGTAGCCGCTGTAACCGGCAACAAACATTTCTCGCGATGCTACAAACCACCCATGGCCTCCTTATGGTGTGCTAGAAGGGGCAGGTGTGACGATCGCGCTTGCGAAAATGACTCAGTGATTCAGCATACAAAGCTATGGTGGGTCATAGCGGTGCAGACAGTCATCGATAAGTGAATAGCAGCGCCACCCTGCACTGCAGGGAATAAAAGGTGGAATAAGAAGTACATCGAAGGGCTTTACACACCCACTATAGCCTCTCTGCGGTCTGTCTTCATGGGGTTGAGCTCAATGTGCCGTGCCCAATTTCATTATGGCCAGGCTAACAAGCAGCGACAAAAACAGGTTTGCGTCCCAGGCTGCAACGCTGGGTATGTGTCTACAGAGATGAAGTGACTGCTTTAAGTACCTATTCACGCTTAAATGGCTCGTCGCGTGTTTTGTCTGGAGGTTAATGTTCCGTGTACAATGGTACCAAATTTTGATGGTACGTTGGGTACCAAACAGTGAGAAGAACACTGTTTCGTTCCAGGCTGCAAGACATGGGTATGTATCCTCGAGATCTGCAGGCAAAAAGGCGACGTTGTTTGGTGTCCAAAAGAACTCGAAGGATACCGAACATGCTGCAAATGCTTAGACACGAAGTGAGCAGTAAGCGAACTGCATTTTGAGGAAAGAATGTGATCAACGGTGGAGACATTTTCTGCTTCTTTCGTGATCACAGTGCGGCGGAGTGCCGTTGTGGCGCTGCTGCGGGCATATCAGTGCTAACGCTGCGTGCTGCCTTGTCATTTTCTCCCGTTGGACGACGCGAGCAATCATCACACCTTGCCTCGTAGCCCACCAAAGCCTCGTTAGCGCACTCGAATCGCACGCTCAACTGCATGGATGCGCGCTCTCGTGACGCACGCTCTCGTGTCTCGACGCTCTGGGCCGGCTTGCTAGAATCACCGTCTCAGCAAAAACTGCGTGAAAGAAAGCACTGCCCAATCAAGGGCACAAGCGGAGTGACGCGTGAAATGGACTCTTAAGTGCTCTCGCGCCCCAGGCTTGGCAGGCTTGCGTTTGAGTGCGATTGACTGCGTTGCGTCGAGAACCAAAAGCGAGTCCCGGCATATCTGTGCTTCGTATGAAGCGTGGAATCCAATTCAAGGAATTATCTTGGCACGCGATGTAAGCAGCAGAGATGTCCTGGTTTCTCGCAGCCGCAACGCAGTCAAAAGCAGTCAAACCCGACTGTCTGAACCAGGCTTAAGACGCGAATTCTAGCAAGCCGGCCCTAGTGTCGCTCGCTCTCGAGGCACTCTACCCGTTGGGACACCCCATTAACTGATGTTCCCGAAAAGGGGCTAAAGGCTGGTTCACACAGCGCCGTTTTCTTACGTTGCGTTACATTACGAAAGGTTACGCTACAAGTCACCGGGACCTCTGTGCTTAGTAATAAGCGAGGCTACCAGTTCAAGGAGATAGCCTGGCGCGCGACACTCGAGAAACGAATGTTTAGGTGGCTTATATGTAACGTAAGATAACGCAACAAAACGGTGCTGTGTGAACCGGCCTTAACGCCGCACTGAACTCACTTCTCGAGCGGTCTCGCAGTTTCTTCAAGATAGTTGTCTCCACACTCAACTGTCATGCCGCCGTTTACCACAGACCCCTCGAGCTTGAAGCTTTAGTCTCGAACAGTCGTGCCTGAGCGTGAGCGGAAATCTGCCGATGTGAGCGCCCCAATTTTACAACGCATTTAAAACAAAATGCCGTTCAATCTTTGTACCGCCTGGACGACCAGCCGCCGCAAATGTCGAACGACACATCGTTTCACCCGCGTTGTATTACCCGCGTTGTAATTTATCCGCATTGTAAAATGTCGAGGAAGGTAGAAAGAAGCAAAATGAATTTAGCAACTGTTTTTTTTTTTCAATGCCTAAGGCGTAACAAACGTATAATATGCTAGAATACAGATGGCTTTGAAACATAGGTGGATTAACAAAGTAATTAAATCTAGGGTAAGTTTTGCTCGAGGCCTGCAGGTAAAACAAAATAGTTTTAATAAAATGATGGTTAACATGCAAGCGAGATGCACACGGTCATACGGACAAAAATTCCCAGACAAGAGAAAAGGGGAAACAAAGGGAAATAAACTCAACAACAACCCCATCAATAACAAAAAAAAAAATGTTTGATCATGCCTCCGCTAAGCCCTTAACTCCAAGGAGCTTATCTCCGGGATTCGCGAAAGAATTCTCCAAGAAGAACGACAATGCCTAAATAGAACTCAAACTCTACTTTCCCGCAATTGAAAGACGCGCTTATCTTGATGTTAAATGCCTAGCCTGAGTTTGCGGCCAGTAAACATAAACGATTCAAAGCGGAAAGGGAAAAAATGGCATGTGATTGCATTTGCGAGAAAGTATACCGTAATCATTATGCCAAGCTTTTCTTTTTAAATTTTTGGTCGCATATGAATAAGTAACTGCACAATGCTGATTGTTGGACGAGTTGGCGCTGAAACTTTGAGAACATAGGGCATCGTGTTGTCCTGTTCTCTCCTCTTGTCCTTGTCAAAAAGCGCTACCATGTTCTCAAAAACACTGCTCTTCGGGGTTTTTTTTTAACATATTTTTTTAAGCCAACGATAGTAGCGATAAACACTTGCCAGAATACATTATAAACAGGTATGCTCCTCTGGTTAACAGATGCAAAAAAACAAAAAAAAAACAGACACACACGTAGATATATCCGACTGAAACAAGCTTCGACCCGCACGAGCGAAGCTACCCACTAGTGCTGAGTTTTTTGCCGTACGCTAAAGGCGACACATCGCTCCCGTTTTTTTTTTTGGTTTTTTTCGAGCATTCAAGTTTTTTTTGGTGTTCGCGCGAAGCACCGCTAAACGTGCACTTTTCGTAATCTGCATTTGAGGAAATGCGCAACGACCTCTCTCCCCCGCCTGAGTGCCATGGATTTGTTCTAAGAGTTCCTCCCGCTTTCTCATTTGATTGCGTTCCTCTTCACCCACTTTTAAAAGTAGCAGGAATCTGCAAGGAGCGTTGAGCCGAGAGAGACCCCCTTTGCACAAGATAGGAAACTTATCTAATTTCATCGAGCATATGAACACTTCAAAGTCGAAGCCATTCCGACCGACCGCACTTTGGTCTCCGGTACAGGAGGTACACGAGGACCCCTTGGCTAGGCGGCTTTGAGTCTAACGTCAGCTGCTCAAAGTCTAATTCGGGGTCGCGATGCGGCCATCGAAACAGCTTCGAGGAGCACAGATGGGAGCGAAGGGAAAGAGAAAAAGCTGGAAAAGCTGAACGGGCAGCAATGGAGAATCCGGGACTGGAAAGAGGAAACAGGCCAAGAGTGCCGACGAAAGAAAACCAGGAAGAGAAAGGAGATCCTCGAAGGGAAAAACAAGTCGAAACCTTTCGTCGCAGCTCTATCGCCATCTATTAGGAGGCCGCTCAACTGTTCTCCGTCGGTGGTGGAGCGGGTGATATGAATGTGAGAGGTGGCAGTTTAATCATTTTGGTTTTAGCCATCACAAGTGGTCTAGTCTCCGGGGTGACTAGAACGTGTGTGCGATATGACAGCCAGGATAGACCTTCTCATAAGTTAGGACTGGGTCGATTGCATGGACACACGAAGAACTTCGGAATTAGAAATCTTCCGAACGTTCGGTAGATACCACACGTTGCATTTTTTGCGTACTTGCATTTCCAATCTGAAAGGAAGATGTAATTAAAAAGAGCTTTGAAGAACAGTGAGATAAGGCGGGCTGTCGGGAATACCAGTCAGCATCTCGTAAGTCACTACAACGCACCGGCGTGTGGCGTTGCAATAGGTTCCGTCGTCGTTTCACAATAAAAGGCACATGCGAAGACCGTCCTCGAACAAGCTATCGGCACACAAATCACACAAAGGCTCTTTTTCATAGAGAGTGTGGTATATGGCTGTCACCTAACCATTTCCGGTTCCCAACCAGGGACGGAAGTTCACACGTCGCGAGTGGCAGCCGAACGCTGACGCAGAGCTCGTCTCCTCACTGATTTAACACCTGTGCCGGCCGAAGGTCTTCCTCGAGTGCCTCCGGGTTACTCTCGGCGAGGGGAATACATCGCGCCATCAGACATACAGCGGTACTCTGCTCTGTGAAACGAGCGCCCATTCCGGGCTTCCATATTTACGCCATTAGACGCAGTTTAGGTGGAGGTAGCCGTGCTCTAGGCCCTGTCCATAGCCAAAGGTGCTTAGCTAACTAACCAAGGACTGTGGCTCGAAACTTATTGGTTGAAGAGATGCTTGACGTGCGCAATGTTGGCGTTAAACGTTCTCCTTGCCGCGGTAGCATTCGATTCGACATATTTCTATGCTTGAGAAACAAACTATGTAGATAGTCATTATTGTATTAAAAAATAACACGGGATCGTCTTTACTGCTTCGTTTTCAACCGATAACAATCATGGCTGCCGGCGCTTGCGGTGAGCAGTTTTTTTCACACCCGGTAAGTCCTTGAGTGAGTCTATTTTTATAAGCGCGAGTTCTTTGGCGCTCACCGAGATGTTCAAAGGAAGATCTCGACCGACGTAGTTTGGAGTAAACGACTGCCACGAGCACACGCCTTCTAAAGCGCTGTGTAGGAGCTTGTTTTTGTAGCGGTATCTGGCGTACGTCTAGCGTCGCACGTCAACTAGTTTGCTCGATCTGGCTTGATTGGTTCGTCTGCGCGTTTTGATGCCGAAAAAAATGCGTAATTTCCCCTAAAAACAACCCCTCTACTCTTTGTTTTTATTTTAAAAAAATATAGACAAAATGGACGAACTTAACCCAGAAGCTTACATTTAAATACCTACACACTAGTTATGGGGCTGAGCAAACCAGTTCAGTGGAAAAGAAAGTAAGAACAAGCAGTAAGGCAAATGTGGGAGGGAAGAGTGCAAGAAAAGTCAGCTTTAACAACATACAGGTAACAAAAACATTCCTAACAATCAAAGATAAAGTACACTTGCGCCATCTATCTCTAGACGCAGGTACCCTGTTAACATTTCAGAGAAAAAATTCGTTCCATCGCCATAAAATAAGAATGAGGTCAAAGTTATCAAAGCACCTTCAGACATGGTTTCTTGATGGGCGTGGGCATCACCCCGACACAAAGAGAACAAAAAAATGGAAGGTGGTTTCAAATGCGATTGAAATTCTTCTCAGTTTGTATGGGAAATCTTGCAAGAGAGACAAAATTTCCGGTATTAAATGAACTAGACAGACCCCTGAAAAAAGTATGCATTGATCAAGGAGGCCGGGACTATGCGCGACTCCTATAGCCAGGTAGATTCACGGTAGTACCACTCGGAAAAGTTACCGAACGCACTTTTCGGGAAATACCTCCACGAGCCGCACCGAGCGACCGTATTGAAGGTCACAAGAAAGGTTTAAGGCCTGTTCACACATGTAGCGGAGCGCTACAAGCGTAGCGCTGACCTCGCGCTAAGCGCGTGCTGACGGGAGCGTTCACCAGCTTTGTATCGCACCGTCAATACTGTTTGTTGTTCATGGCAGACAATAAGTAGCAGACGACACGTGAGAAGCGCTACATTAGCGCTTCGCTGCATGTGTGAACCGGCCTTTATGCTCCTCACGCTGCCTGCGGTCTGGTGTAGCGATTAGACAGTTTTAGTGGATCGTACGCTAAAGCCTTGCGTACGCAATAAAATTGCGGGTCGGGAGTGCGCGTGCGCAGAACGCAATAGAAGAGCTAGCGTATTGCGTACGCACGCAACGCTGGGGATTTTGCGTGGCGGGCTAGCGGGCTCTGCGGGACGTTCTCGAGAGATCTCGGACCCAACGAGAGCGCCAGTTTCAAGAGGGCGGTTACCTCGACTGGCGCAGCAAAGGCGACGTGGTGTTTTCGAAGTTCTGTGTTACGTGAAATTGCGTGGTGTTCAGCTCGGCAATTGTTTCCGGGACCTACGGCGGTCGAATCAGATCGCCGTGCAGCTGAAGGAGTGCACAGTGAAAATGTTCGCCGCTTGGAATGTGCGTGAACGCTGCGATCTGCTCAACGCTAAGCCTATTCGTACAGTTCATCGCCGACGGACGAGCGACTCTAAAAGAAATCGCCGAAGTTCTCGCTATGTACTGGACATCAGTAGGTCATGAATTTCATTCCGCGATAGCATTGATAAAAGGTGCCGTTTCAAAGGGAAGATTGACGGAGGCTCCGTGATCAAATTTGGCTACGCACTCGTAAGCCTGGTTCAGACAGTTGCGTTTCACTGCGTTTGACTGCGTTGCGGCAGCGAGAAACCAGGACATCCCTGCTACTTATATCGCGTGCTAAGATGATTCTTTGAATTGGATTGCACGCTTCACACGAAGCACAGATGTGCCGGTGACTCGCTTTCGGTTCTCGACGCAACGCAGTCAAACGCACTCAAACGCAAGTGTCTGAACCGGCCTTTACTTGTAGCCTCTGTACCCCGCAGAAAAGCGCGCTTGACGAGGCAGCTGCGGCTTGGTTTAATTTGAAATAAAATGATTGGACACGTTTTCATTTTCAATATTTCTTTCCAGGAGCATGGTTGCGCTATAAGCACGCGGAATTCTGCAGCCCTAGCAAATCTAACCAAGATCATGCGCGGTGTGCACTAGAAAACGTAACGCACAACTAAATTCGGTCCGAGCAGGTCATTTTTAGCGTACGCTATACTATTGCGTATTGCGTACGTAAGAGCCAGCAACGCTATACTAAAACTGTCTATTATCGCGCTGGGCTTGCATTCCGCTGTCTCGCGTTCAATCCCACTCGAGTTGTTACTGTCGTGGGTGCACCGCGGCACTATTGTGGAACATCAAGGGTATATTTTTTTTAATCTTCACGTTTCTATGTATATTCCGCCCCGCAGATTAAAAACGATTTTAGTATTTAAATAGGCTTTGCGCGCCAGTGCTACAAAATTATAACTTATGTCAATAAAAAATTTTGCATTTTTTTTAATAATGCGAAAGCATTAACTGTTTTATGAAGCGAAGCCAGAGTTGTCTGTAACAGCGAAGCGAGCAATGAATTCCCATTGGCTGCGACGCTTCGTATTAGATGCTTCGTCACGGAACCCATGGAGCCGGAGGGGGTGCCGCGCCTGCGCAGAAGGGGAGCGTAATGTCACCCACCGCCGGAGCGCCGTGCGAAAAAGGAAGGAGTGGCGCGCTGTGTGTAGGAATGTTTTCCCAGTCTTACAAGTAAGTAGTGTTAAATGTCTTCAACAATTTTTTTTCTTTTATTCTCCACTCTCGCAATCAGCACGAAATTACAATAGGGTGTGTTAGCGTCTTCGTTTTCGCGTTTTATATTATTGAAAAATCGGGGAGTAAAAATTGGGCCCTATTCTTATACTTGACAATCCGGGAGAAATCTGGCTTTTCAAGAAGTCATTCAGGAATTCGGGTCATGACGTGTTATATTTAGAAAAGCAGTGTTGTACACGTTCCTCCAAAAAAGGAACGAAAGCTCGTTCCTCGTTCCTTCTGATTTTTGGAACGCGTTCCCGTTACAAGTTACATCTCTGAAAAAGGAACTCGATTTCATTACAGTTTAAAAATGGAACGTATCGTTACATTTACGTTACATTTGTATTTTGCTAATTACTATATTTAGTTTCATCAAGCAGAGTTTTTTGTTTGTTTTTTATCGATTCCATTAGTAGTCAACATACGAGTTTGTATGTCGTTATAGAAGGGCAACAGGAGAAGAAAACAAGCGGCAGCAGGGTTTCATTTGTTGGTATATTCAAGTTAAAAATCTCAGCTTTTAACCATATTCATGTTTGTAGTGGACGATTCAGACGAGTCGAATGTACTTTTACCCAACATTGTACGAACGTTTTACAACAACCTCACACGTTTCGATTGAGCGAAGTCCCTTGTTCGAACTTAACAACAGTTGCTTCTCGATGTTGCTGTCCGCAAGACGAGCAAGTCGAGGATAGGGTTGGGCTTTTAGAAGGATTCCGATTCAAGAGGTCCAAGGAGTCAAAAGATCCAGTATTTGACCTTTTGACTCGTTGGATCTCTTGACCAGAAGCGTTTTAGAAGGTCAGTATTAAAAGCTACAAATACTTTTTTGTAAGGTTGGCTTTGTTGTTCATTTTGAAGGTGAGAGGGACAAGAGAAGAAATATTTTTTTTTTTGGTTCTTTTAAGTGACGAACGTTCGGGACACAAGGGTGCGTTCGATGTCTGGCACTCTGTGACCTTGTTGTAACTGCAGGTCTCGTTACGGAAGTTCACAAGTGGCTGTAGTCAGCCTTAGATTTCTGGGTGTATGAGGATTCGTGGAACCAAAGAAAGTAGCTGAGCTTGAAACAACCCCCTTTCTTTGTCTTTTTCTACAACTAAAACCCTTGCTTTTTGTACCGCAGTTTCGGGCACTCAAAAAAGAATCAATGTCCACCAGCTCTCCTGTACCCGAAACTGTTAGCAAGCGAGGACCAGACAAAAGAATCCACAAGATTAGTAGCCAAAAAGGTAATAGGGCCATATCTGACATTTTCGTACGGGCCTGCACTTCTTAAAGATATTATTTTTGTACTTTCAAAATTTCCCTGTTCGAAACAAAATAAAATTTACCCCACTGGACGAAAAAAAGGAACGAGCCGTTACTCTTTCCGTTCCAGTAAAAATGTAACGCGTTCCCGTTCCAGTTCCAGCGATGCAAAATGGAACGGCGGCGTTCCTTCGTTCCTTCTAAAAGGAACGCGTTCCAGGAACGCCGTTCCGTACAACACTGAGAAAAAGTAATTTCAAATAAAATTCACCATACCGCGTCGGTTTTGGTGCGTGATTATTTTTTTTTACACTAAGAAAATCAAACAATATAATCATAACACGCAGAAACATAGTGTTCGAGCTCACATGATATTTCTTGTTCCTCACATTGAATTTAAGGAACAAGATATATCATGTGAGCTTGAGAACACGCTCAGTACATGAAGTCTACATGGATGCCCTAAGTTCCGGTTCCGGCACCACTTTGACACGTTTTACCTCCCCCCCCCCCCCCCCCCCCCCCGTACTCCCCATCCTTCATTTTCTCAGAAATGACCTGAGGTCAATGTGGCGAGAGCCATTAAAATACGTCAGTAAAAACATAATTAAATTTTCTCTTGAGTTAGCGCAGGTCCTTTTTATAACTTAAAACATTGTTGGCGCTATAGTTATTAGCTATGGTATCGCGCAAGAGAGTCATGCCAAAAGATTACTGGGTCAGTACTTAGCCTTCCATGGACTTGCTTCCAGACTCCTGGTACCATTTAAGCTCCTTAAAAGGGAATATGCGTAGGCGGTAACGCCAAAAAAAAATTATGATATTCAAACTAGCGACTTTGGGGACACATGTGAAAGTGATCCTAGAATGTCTCCTTACGTCCAAACTTTCAGCTGGCTTTCGGCTTTAAGGAAAATGGGTTTTTGGGAAGAAATCAGGTTTAAACCGGTTTTTATAAAACTCGTTGCGGGTGCAAAATCGGAAATATCGGGGTTACCCTAAATACAATGATTCATTATATTTCTGCTGCCGTTCTACTGTTCTATTCAATAACAGCTATCTTGAGGTCCAGCTAATATTTAGAATGAGTCAGCATGCACATTTAAAAGAAAGAACAAGCGCTATAGCGTTTTTTTTTTGTTTTTTTCTGTTTCGCGTCGGCAAAGGTGACAACATAAACCGATGCGCGATTAGATATGTGCATGCCACATTTAAATGGTTTGCGGCAGGACGACTGCCACGCTGATTTCAAAAGCCTGCCGGTAATGCAGTGGAGGGTGCGGTGTATTGCGTCAACAAGCGTCTCGCGACTTAATATATTACACTAAAGGTTACGCTGTCACGCGCCCAGTCCCCATTTCAACATAAAATGTCGTATTTTTATTGTAGTTTCCTATTAACACACACACACAGATATATATGGGGTGGTCCAAGTTACCAGGCTCGATCTAAAATGGAACGTAAAAATTGACGCCTGCACGTAGCAATCTAAACTTTTCGTCAAAGGTGTATTTCACAGGTCGGTTTTTTCTTGTAAAATCACAAAGTGTAGTTCTCTTTCTCTAAAAAATAAGGCCAAGAAACTTGCCAGGGTTTATGGCGGGCAGCGACGCAGACGACAGGGGTTTAGTAGCGGGGTGTGTTTGGCGTTCGCATTGATAGATGGCGTCGGGAGCAGCGTCCGAAGGTGCAGCCGACCAGCGAAAGAAAGCAGACGACACGCAGACGAAATCCGTTGGCAGCAAAAGCGCCGTCGTTATGTAGACGCGTTGTTTAGGGGCGAAGCTCCCTAAAGTCTAGGCTTGTCCATCCGTCCGGCGTCCGTGCTCACATCGACTGCACTGTCTCCGAGATCGGCCCACTTTATAATATTAATAAAAAAAAAAACAAAAAAAAACGCACACTTGCGGGTTTGAACTCAGGACCGCTGGGTTACGAGGCAGACGTCTTAACCACTACGCGACACTCCTGTTTTTTTTTTCTAACAATAAAAAGTTTCTTTACATATTGCAGTTACACGTAACATGAGTGGACACTTCCATATGATTAGTAATTCTATTATGAGGACAGAGAGCCCCCAACGTTGCATGTATCCGTTCAAAGTCTATACAGGAGACGGCGCTGCGGTCAAATGCGTATATAATCGTGTTAAACGTTTCATGCTTTGGCTCAACGTTTATAGACGAGAGGGCGCTGCGGTCAGATGCTCAAATGCGTATATAACCACGTTCCATCTCGTACGAAAATGTCAGATATGGCCCTGATATATATTTTTATACTTTCATATATGATAATATAAGCAGTCAAATATGGCCATATTCCGCCATATATGGGAGCAAATACGGCCGTATTTCGCCATATAAGTGGGCAAATACTGCCAGATGGGGCCATATAAGTGCGTAAATACGGCCATATATCGCCATATACGCGTGCAAATATTGCCCCTAATAATGATATATGGGCCCGTTTCGGTCGTGCAAGCAACAAATCATATTTACTTGCTAAGACACTAGTTGATTTATCTATATTCCATGAGTCTCATGTAATTGGTTAAATATTGTTAACATACTTAAAGTGAAGTTATTCCAGGTATTTGGACCAATTAATCAATCTATCTTTTTGAAGATTGAAAGACAAATGAAATTTGGTTGTCTGTTTCATGTGTAACAATATAACGAAGTGCGATCGGAAAGCGAGTTAATCAAATAATGGATTTTAGTCGCAGCTCTTAGGCACCCGTTTCCCAGTTAAGCGTTGTTGGCGTCGCCATCGGTGTAACCGCCCCGCTAAATTTAGCGAGAAATTGAATTGGTACGTATGTCACGTGACGTCAATTTTCCCGCCAAATCTGGCAGTGAAAATAATTTCGTTAATATTTCCCCGCTAAATTCAGCGGGTGAACACGAACCGTTAGCTTACTGAAGATGCAAAACGCGCTACTTCGTCGTCCCGAATCCTTTTCCCTTCAAACGGCTGCGAAGCCGTTGCGCCCGGAGTACAATACGCAGCTCTTTCAAAAACCGTTCGCGCAGCATCGCATCCGTTCGTTTGCGAGCGCCGACGATTCATCGTGTGTTGAAAGTCGGAAGATGTGCTGTCCGTGGTGTCTTTTATGTGTAACTCTTTCGTAAAAAAATTGAAATTTAAAAACGCGAACCTAACAGTGTACCCATAATTTTAAATTTATTGGTAAAAAACATATATACATATTTATTTACCTATTTATTTGTGGACATCGTGCACAAAAAAATAACCATTCTGATGTTAGCCTGAGACTGAGGCAGGAAAAGAAGAAGTCTTTTGGCTTTGGAGGTCGCGAAGGTTCTGTGGTGAACATTGTGGAGTGTATATAAGAGGGTGACCGAATAAACTTGTCTTTAGCTGTGTTAGAGACGTATCCTCGACTGTTCCTTTTTCTTCTACTTTGAAACCTCCTCTTTTCCTGCCTCAGTCTCAGGCTAACATCAGAATGGTTAATTTCCACCAGCTCGCCTGCGCACTCACTACAATATCACAAAAAAATAGTCGCGTTTATTTTTTCATTTAAAATTATAATGTGGGTTGTACAGCGTAAAACATGGTATCTTCAGACTCGCATCGTTTTGGGTCACTTTCGAGCTGGACAGCTTCTTTGGAAGTTCAAAAGCTGGACATCATGGAGCTGTATGTTCACTCGGTATTTACAGCAGGGTAGACGCTACGCGTGTTTTAGGCCAATCGTGTCTCCGGTGAGGGTCACGTGACTACAGTCTAGAAGCTGGTGATAAAGCAGGACATGACACCTGCCTGGAGCCCAAGGCCACAGATAGCATTCACTGCACTGTCAACCTTCGTTACAAGTGACAAATCCCCTCGTTGTGGCCCATAAGATAAGCCTTTTGTTCGCACACCCCCGTTTTGGACTCTGCTTCTCTCCTTTTCTCTCTCTCCGTAGGCTGAAATCGTGTTAGATGGTACGTGGTCGCGTACGGTTTGACGGATGACGCATTAGCCGTTGGCTATCTCGGAATCCGTTCAGCCGGACCTAATTTGGCGTGTGAATTAGCCCTGCGTGGCTGCTACGGATGTCTGCTTCTTCTTCAAAGCTTTTTCAAAGAAGCCCAAAAATTTTTTGTGATGCGTTTAGTGTTCGGTTCTATAAATGACAGCTTGTGCTACATCGCTTTGAATCTTCCTTCTCGTTTTTGTGTTTGAGTGGTGGTTTTGCGTTGACCGTGTCGACATCTCTCTCGGATTACACCCTTCAAGTCGCGTCTCGTCAACGTAAGTGCGCTGCAACCTACTTCGCGACAATTGATAGTTTTCCTAAAGGTATTCTTCCAGATTACCTGTAGAATGAGGCCGTGTCTATCTCCTGGCAGAATGTTTCGGCATTGGTGCGATTGCGCTACAAGCAGAAAGTTTCAACATGCCGCCGACAAAGTTTTGACGTGTCGTCAAAAAACAACAACAACGACTCTTAATTACGCGTTCTAAAATTTGACGAGCAGCTTTACGAGTCGCTTGTAGAAAGATTGTTACGATTTTGCGAAATACTGGTAAACAACGCTAGGTTACTGTGATAATCTAAACTTTGAGACGAGGATAAATCAAATAACGGACAACTCTCATTGACTCAGGCTTTATATTATGTTTCCTAACCGGCTTGCCTACATACTTTCGCTCTTTGGAAGGGTTACCGTCGCGGACGGCACAAACCGATCCCCTGACGGCGCCGTCTCGGCGAGCTTGCACACGGGGCCGCCGCCGACCGATCGCCGTCTGGCCGGGCTCGCGGCGCGACAATCGCCCGTACTGGCCGGGAGCCCCGAAGGTGCGCTCGGAGCGGGGAAACGGCGTTATGTAACGATAAGCACAGGGCATCTACTCCACGAGTGGGCAAAAGCCGATACAAAAGCGTGCGCGAAAGTAAACAACGGTAGAAAAGTTCAGTTGCTCGCCGCTATGAGATGCGTGCCGCAAACTCGGTCATCCGCGGACGTATCCCTCTCCTCCCGCTCGTACTTTCTCTAACTTGACGGACACTGTCACTCTCTCTCGCTGTTCATGCCGACGCAACGATCGTCGGGATACCGGGTAATTGCTACAGCCGAGCGCGGCACAGTTTACCATTGCTCCCGCTGTGAAGGGTCGAAGAGTCAACCACCAGCATGGTGTATACCGTTTTTTTTTAAATTCTTCCAGACTTGTTTTAAAAGCCGTGAAAGCTACACTTATGCGGTTTGTGCGAGTGAGTTATACGCCCAGGGGGACGTTATGTAGTTTGCTAATCTTTGCGATAAGTCGGCTAATTAATTAAAATTCATTAATTAACTTTTAATTAGTGAAAATTGACATATGGTTTCTATTAGAAACTTGCTGAGCGTCGTCCAAAACCCCTAAACCAGTAATTTTTAGGAAGACTTTGAGCGCGCGTGAAGCGCAGTAGTGCGCTGAAGTTACCACTCGTGGACCAGGTACAAGGCTGGGGCTAGATAACAGACAGAAAAATTGCGCGCGCGCCTTACCGAAACCGCTAGCCTTGTACCTGCTCCACAAGTGGTAACTTTAGTGCACTTCTCACGCGCTGAAAGACTTTGTGAAAATGACTGATTTAGGGATTTTGGACGACGCCCAGCAAGCTTCTTATTAGAACCGTATGTCTATTTTCACTAATTAAAAAGTTAATTAGTGAATTTTAAATAATTAGCCGAGTAATCGCAAAGTTTAGCCCCCACGTAATGTCTCCCGGGGCGTATACCTCACTCGCAAAAAACGCATAAGTGTAGCTTTCACGACTTTTTTAAGAACAAATCTGCAAGAATAATAATAATAATAATAAAAAAAACCTGATATGGCAGGCAGATATATTTGGCAGACCCAGATATGGATATATACAAAAATTGGGCAGATCTGTCTAGATAAGGCTTATATAAACTGATGTGCTTGATATGGCCAAATCTGCCCAATTTTTATATATCCATATTTTCTTTTTTTTATAAGTCCAGTTCTGCCATTTTCGTAAGGGATACCACACATTCTCTTTCTGACATGGTCCGTTGACTTAAGCGGTGGAGATGCGTTCCCACGGCTTCTAGCGGATCCAAGCTGATCCGCTAGAAGAACCACTGGCACTGCATTTCACCGACCATAAAGCAGTAATAATGAAGTCGAAACGGCAACCCGAAACTCAGCACTACTTATGAGCAATAAAAAAAATCAGTACTATCAGCACTACCTATGAACAATAAAATCGGTATCATCAGCACCACCAGAGCTTCGCCCCAATCAACATCATTCACCACGTGGAGATGCGGCCTCTTTTTACTTTAAGTTTTGCTTTTATTGTCTGCATTTATTTTTTAACGGAAGGCACATTTAAAAAAAGATTATGTTCATTTTAATCAACCACGGTGGTCGCGAGCCGTCGCGATTAGAGTTCCTGTATAGGCTCCCTACGGGAGCCAGAGTTGCGCGTCTGTCTTCCACGTGCCGCCGCGCCACTATTCGCCGAGATCTGATCACGTGACGAGCGGGATTAACGTGCCGTGCAGGAGAGACGGCGCTACGGAGATGAACGCGCAACTCTGGCTTCCATAGGGAGCCTATACAGGAACTCTAGTCCCGATAAAGAGGTAGCGCCACCTATCAATACGAACGCCGAACACACCCCGCTACTTAACCCTTGTCGTCTGCGTCGCTGCCCACCGTAGACCCTGGCAAGTTTGTTGGCCTTATTTTTTATAGAAAGAAAACCATGCTTGGTAATTTTACAAGAAAAAAACCGACCTGTGAAATACACCTTTGACGAAAAGTTTAGATTGCTACGTGCAGTCGTCCATTTTTACGGTTCATTTTAGATCTAGCCTGGTGACTTGGACCACCCTATATATAAACGTAGATAAACATTTCTCACTACAAGTGCTCAAAGGGTTTCAACTGAGCGTTTGTTTTATTATTATTTTGAGGTCGTTCTATACGTTAGAACTCGGAAGATGCACCACTAAGTACAGGGTGTCACAAAAGAAAATTTACACTGTCTTTTTTACCGCAAAAATAAACTAGGCATCGCCGAACGCTCATTCTCCGCCCAAAGGTAGCGCTAGAAGTCCCAACCAGATGCCAAAGTTTCAGCCAGATCCGATAACTTTTTCAAAAGTTACAACTGATTTTCTGAAAATTTCAATGGGAAAATGGCGGCCGACGGAGTTTTCGAATACATGGGGTTCTATGGCACCAGAAACCGAAAACTGTCAAAAATGGGCTCCATTTTCCCATTGAATTTTTCAGAAAATCACTTATAACTTTTGATTAAGTTATCGGATCTGGCTGAAACTTCGGCATCTGGTTGTGACCTCTAGCTCTACCTTTGAGCGGAGAACGAGCGTTTGGCAATGCCAAGTTTATTTTTGCGGTAAAAAAGACCGTGTAAATTTTCGTTTGTGACACCCTGTATATCTCTTCGGCAACTTGAAGATTTAAATTAATCTTAAAAATGGACGCTTGTCGCGCAGAGAGGTGGTTCTTTCCTAGCACTGAGCACACCTCGTTTGATTTTTTTTCCTTTTTAAATATTGAAAGTGGTGTGCATTAGCTCAACCAAACATCTTAGTATTTCTTTAATAATTTGCACCTTTTCGCATAATACGAACACATTCATAACATTTGTTTACGACATGATTTTAGTTTATATACTACAATGTACCTATGGCAGGTAGCCAACACTGGCGCCACGAGATGTGGCAGGTAGACAACACTGGCACCACGAGAAGCGGAAATAAAAAAAAGGATTCCATTCCCGAACCGCCATGTTGCGTGTTGAATCGTGCATGGTGGCGGTTAGGCTTATCGTGAGCACGACACGTAAGTGACAAACCGATGCTGGAAGACGCAACTTGGAACAGTGACAACGTGACCGAAAACCGCAAAAGAATCCCCCCCCCCCCCCCCCCCCCCCCCCCCCCCCATGGCAGGCAGCGAGCATCACGACCTGAAGACCTATGTTGCGCGTTTTGGACTGCCACGGCGACTAGGGAAAAAAAAGTGACGTTAACAAAGCAAAAAAAAAAAAAAAAAAACGCAGGTTGGAATTTTTTTTTGCGGAAATTCGTCATCAGCGACTCTCACTAATCAACATTCAATCTGCTTTTGCTGCGTTGTTATCGTCACTTTCTTCTCCAAAGTCGCCGTGGGAGTCTAAAAAGCGCAACATAGGTCTCCTGTCTGCTGCCCCCCGCCGAAGCCGCTAGACCCGACCGGCGAGCCTTGGAATGCACGGAAAAAGGTGGATAACAGAATTTGAACTCTTTGCGGTGGCGACGCACCTGAAGGATCAGCCAAACAAAGCTCGTCGTCTGCATCGGAGAAGAAGGTGGGCGGATTTACAGCACCTTCACATTCGAAAACCAGGCAGATAGAGAGAAGATACAAGTTTTGCAGGAGAAGTTTGAGCACCAAATGAAGTGGTTGACCGAGCTAAGTATCCTCGTGCGAAACTGCGAGTACGGTGATTTCGAAGAACGAATGCTGAGAAGCCGAATAATACTCGAGACTAAAGAAAAACAGCTACAGCAGAAGCTTATCAACGATAACTCTACTTTTGCGAAAGTACTGGAAATGTGCCAAACTAAAGAACGAACAGAGGAGCAGTTCAACGAAATCCGCAGAAAGGATGACTGAACTGAAGACCCACCGGGAATACAGGCGCTGAGAGATGCAGACCAAGTGACATGCCGCTGCTGCGGTTTCGTACACCGCACGAGCGCATGCCCGGCTACAGGGAAAAATGCCTCAGCTGTGGCGAAGTTGGACATTTTTCATGAGGCTGCAGGAAAGGTCCACACTCATCTAACAGCCGACAGCAGCACGAAGAAAAAAGAGAAAGAAAATACAACCCCAAAGCCCGGCCAAGTTACGTACGAGGACACTGACGAAAGCTAGGAAGACTATCTGTTGTGTCATCTAACAGTGAACAAGATAGACAAAGAAGACCGTTGGAGCGAGACAGTACAGATAGAGAGAAACCGCTTACGCTGCAAGCTCGACATCGGAGCAAACTTCTCCGTAATCCCAAGGAGACTACTCATCTTGATCTCAACTAATAATGTCCCCAAGAGTGACACAGCACTGTCATCGTTTTTTGGCCACAAGAAAAAAGCGCGTAGAAGAGTAACCCTGACAGCCTTAACTGTGGTTCATCAACGACCCAAGAGGAGTTCTTTGTGGTCAAGGATGATGTACCGGTAACACTGGGGGAGAACTTAGTGAGCGGCTCGGATTTATCACTCGCATAGCATAGCTACAGTCGCAGAGGGACACAAAGATGTGAGAGAGGAAACAGCTACAAACTTGACTGACCCTGCCGGATCATACGCAGACGTCTTCCATGAACTGGGAAAAGTCAATAACTAATGCAACATGAAAGTAAACCCTGGTAAAAAAGGTGTTGTACGTCCAGCAAGAAATGTACTGGTAGCTATCCAGGAGAAAGTCAAACACGAACTACATAAATTGGAAAACAAAAGGGTTATCACGGAAGTCCAGGAGCCGACCGAATGGTTCAGCTTCATTGTAGTCGTCGCAAAGAAAGACAAAGTGCGCATCTGTCTCGATCCAGTAGACTTGAATCAAGTTCTAAGAAGAGAACACTACCCAATGACCACAATGGATGACATCGCCACTCGATTTGCGGGAGCGAAAATGTTTTCGGTTCTGGGCGCATCTTCTGGGTTTTTGGTAAATAGAACTCGACGAAGATAGTTCAAGTTTGCGGAACATGAGTAGTCCGTATGGAAGATACAGGTTCAAAAGAATGACTCTTGGGGTAAGCACAGCTCCTGAGGTTTTTCAGCGTGTCATGAATGAGGTTCTGGAAGGCCTCCCAGGAACAGCAGTTGTGATGTACGATATACTGGTGTGGGACGAAAACCAGCAAGAACACGATGAAAACATTACACACCTGCTGCAATGGAAAGAAAAACACCAAAGAAGCTTCGAAAACCTGCGTGATGCATTGACATAAGCGTCAGTGTTGGCTTACTACACCCCAGGAAAGCCCATAACGCTCAGTCGACGCAAGTCAATACGGCATGGGAGCCGTTATCAACCCGGGACGAAAGCCATTAGCATATTTGTCGAAATCCTTGATACCAGCACCAACAAAGTATGCACAGATCGAGAATTAGATGCTCGTATTGCTCACGCATGCACCAACTTGCACTATTACATATTTGGACAACCATATATAACTGTAGAATTGGATCACAAGCAGTTGCAAGTTCTTTTCACGAAACCACTGCATCAATGTTCCATGAGACTGCAACGAATGTGATGGCTCTCCAGAAATACTCATTACAAGTGAAGCATATAACTGGGAAAGAACTCCTGCTAGCAGATGCACTTTCACGTTTTCCTGCGAAGGAAACAATGGAAGAAGAAGACAAGTTCCAAGTAAACGCGCTAGTCCACACACAAATTACTCAAGACCGCCTTCAAGAAATCCGAGAGGCAACCGCAGTTGACGCACAACTGCAACTGCTGCGACAGCATGCGCATACTTCATGGCCGGAACAAAAAGACCAAGTGCCGCAACTGGAAGGCCATTGTGGTCGTACCGAGAAGACATCCATGAAGAAGACAGCCTTGTACTCCGATATATCACGCTAGTCATACCCACGAATGCCAGACAAAGATCCTCAAGCTGCTGCATGCAGCACATGCAGACAAGGAGAATATGAAAAGAAGAGCTCGAGATATTGTTTTAGCCCTGAATCAACGCACACATTAAGGGCGAGTACAAGTGCAGTACATGTCAAAAGTACAAACGAAGAAATGTCAAGATGCCACTCTTGAGTCATGCGATGTCAACACTGCCTTGGCAGTATGTTGGTATGGATTAATTACACATGAAGGACGGGACTTCATAATAGACTTCTACTCATTTTACCTCAATGTTGAAGAAATGAAAATAACCACAGCTTCCAAAGTTAGAGTTCTGTATGAAAGTCTTCGCAACACACGGACTCCCCTCGAAAACTGTAAATTACAATGGTCCGCTGTTTGGGAGCCACGAGTTCAAACAGTTTCTGAAGAACTTGAAGATGTGGTGTAGTAAAAAGTCAACATAAAATGAAACGAACTTTACAGTTTCATTTGTTCTGCCGCGCACAGACTAAAAACAAAACTTTAATTTGTTTGTTTCTGCTTACAAGAATTGTCCAATGCTTTATTAAAAACCAAGAGAAATTATATTCGCCATTGAAGACAAAAGAAGCAATAAAATGCGTTAATTAAGCCACCACCAGCGTCCGAATTTGGGCCTGCTTAGACAGCCACAGCCCACTGACGACAAAATCCACAGCCCATCGCAGCCTGGCAACACCGACGTACAAATCAGGGACGCGCGCTGTAAATCGCTTCGCTCGAGACTGCCGCTGGAAAGGTCTATAGGGCATGGGCGACGAAAAAATAATAAAACATAGCATCATAGAAAAAAACACACAAAAAAACAGAACAGCGACGCGCAGGAACATAACCCGTGACATGTATACACTTAAAACGTAAACACGTTTCTATACCACGGCGAAAGGAAAACGATGTTTTCGCCCAAATTGCAGGTTCCGCTATTCAAGATGGCGGCGGCCACGTAAAGAAACCGTATAGCCGGTACGCCACTTGCGCCTCAGTTTCTGCCACAGGATGGCAGCTGCTTCTCCTTTAAAAGATGACTCACTACATACATCTACACAGCTGGTACTTGAGTGTTTTTCTTCATTTCGCCCCGACACCGCTTTGAAATGAGCGGTTCCGTCGACTGACTTCGAGGCACGCACGAATACTACTTACTTCCTTCGGTCCAAGATCGATAGGGCCCTCTACCGACAGAGCCGCAAAACTGGGTGTTGTTGATCTCGCAATCCGAAGGATGGCGCCACGGGCTTAGTAAGAAGCTCACACTGCTCACACGTCGTCGGTGTCGTCGTCGACGTTCTTCCTTCACCGAGGTTTTGACCGCGGATTCCACCCGGGATGAAAGAACCCGCTGCATTGCAGGGCTCCAAATGTGAGCGCATGAATGCGGACATCTACTCGAGGCCGGACAAAGCTGAGAAATCCGTGTATGGTACCGGGGCCCGCTGGCTCGAAGCGAGATGCGACAGAACATCACGTATGGCAGTTTCACCGAAAGCGCATACCCGCTTGCGCAGAGGCAAGATGGGAACGCAGAGAATGCCGGTGCACTAGTTTTGTGAGTGCTATCATTGGGACGCTACTCATTTATTGTTTGTTCTTTCTAACGTAGCAAACGCAGTGTGCCGAATGCAATGTGATTTTTTTTTTTTTGTTATTTTGTATCGCACCAGTGCTCTGCTATACTGGACGTCAAAAGTTCTTCGCGCAGCGTTGCGAGCGATATTTATAAGCAAGATTATGGCTTTAGAAAAGCCTTTCTTTGCGCCAGTGCTCGCGAAAACAAAACATTCTGAAGAGAGACGTTCTCACGCCCGTCCCATTAATAGCAGTGCACATTACTCTTGAGGTGGAGTATTATTGCTATTTCTCGATTTCGCTGAATAAATTGCAGGATCGCTTTATACAGCGCATAGCACATTCACCCTTAAAAGGCGATTCAAGATAGATCCGCAATTACTTCCCTTCTCGTGTTTCACCAGGATGCCTGGAAATCGGCAATGAAGAAACACAAAGCTAGTATTGGTAAAAAGGGCTCCCAAATTCGGGTCTAAAAAGGTTATAACCTTTTGTTTGACTATAATGATCATATGAAGCGACCAAAGTACAAAAGAAGCGAATGTCGCACTTAGGGTCTATGTGCGTCTCAAAAAACGCCCATAAATCCCCTTATTTGTTTTTGTTTGCTTTGTTTTTTTTCTGTTCAGTATATAGATCTACTGATATTCCTCAAACATATAGGCGGTTCGTAGACAGCCGGTGTTTTCTTTTCATGTATACCTTTTCCCATCCAACAAGCTTGAAAGGAAGAGACCGACGACCTTTCACAATACTCCTGGGCCGGCTTGCTAGAAACAGCGTCTCTGCTGAGACTGAAAAAAGAAAGCACTGCCAAATCCAGAGCACGAGCTGAACGGGACTCAAACCAATACCTCCTGGAAGGCAAGGCCTGCACATGACGTTCGGTTCGTAGATCGCCGACCCACCCAAAGCGGCAAACAGGCTGAAGCTTGACGAGTATGGGCCACGTCACAGCTGCGTCGCATTCACTGGCGGCTACAGCTGTGTGCGCGATTGCTGAGCGCGAGCTGAGAGCGAGCTTCCACAGTTCATGTGCAAGGTGACACCGTAAAGATTGCCGGTCTTAGCAGCCAATGAATGTGAGCTCGAGCGACAGCATCAAGATTGCCGGTCTTAGCAGCCTATTAATAATGTGAGCTCGTGCGACGCCATAAAGATGGCGGTCTTAGCAGCCTATTATATATAATATGAGCTCGTGCGACACCATAAAGATTGCGGTCTTAGCACCCTATTAATGTGAGCTCGTGCGACACCGTCAAGATTGCCGGTCTTAGCAGCCTATTAATATGAGCTCGTGCGACACCATAAAGATTGCCGGTCTTAGCAGCCTATGAATGTGAGTTGTGCGACGCTATCAAGATTGCCGGTCTTAGCAGCCTATTAAGTGAGCGCGTGCGACACCATAAAGATTGCCGGTCTTAGCAGCCTATTAATGTGAGCTCGTGCGACACCGTCAAGATTGCCGGTCTTAGCAGCCTATTTATGTGAGCTTGTGCGACACCATAAAGATTGCGGTCTTAGCAGCCTATTAATGTGAGTTGTGCGACACTATCAAGGTTGCCGGTCTTAGCAGCCTATTAATGTGAGCTCGTGCGACACCATCAAGATTGACGGTCTTAGCATCCTATTTATTTGAGCTCGTGCGACACCATCAAGATTGACGGTCTTAGCAGCCTATTAATGTGAGCTTGTGCGATACCATCAAGATTGACGGTCGTAGCATCCTATTTATTTGAGCTCGTGCGACACCATCAAGATTGACGGTCTTAGCAGCCTATTTATGTGAGCTCGTGCGACACCATAAAGATTGCCGGTCTTAGCAGCCTATTAATGTGAGTTGCGCGACACTATCAAGGTTGCCGGTCTTAGCAGCCTATTAATGTGAGCTCGTGCGACACCATCAAGATTGACGGTCTTAGCAGCCTATTTATGTGAGCTCGTGCGACACCATAAAGATTGCCGGTCTTAGCAGCCTATTAATGTGAGCTTGTGCGATACCATCAAGATTGACGGTCGTAGCATCCTATTTATTTGAGTTCGTGCGACACCATCAAGATTGCCGGTCTTAGCAGCCTATTAATGTGAGCTCGTGCGATACCATAAAGATTGCCGGTCTTAGCAGCCTATTAATGTGAGCTCGTGCGATACCATCAAGATTGACGGTCGTAGCATCCTAATAATGTGAGCTCGTTCGATACCATAAAGATTGCCGGTCTTAGCAGCCTATTAATGTGAGCTCGTGCGACACCATAAAGATTGCCGGTCTTAGCAGCCTATTAATGTGAGCTCGTGCGACAACATCAAGATTGACGGTCTTAGCAGCCTATTTATGTGAGCTGGTGCGACACCATAAAGATTGCCGGTCTTATCAGCCTATTAATGTGAGCTCGTGCGACACCATCAAGATTGACAGTCTTAGCAGCCTATTTATGTGAGCTCGTGCGACACTATGAAGGTTGCCGGTCTTAGCAGCCTATTAATGTGAGCTCGTGCGACACCATCAAGATTGCCGGTCTTAGCAGCCGATTGATGTAAGCTCGTTCTGAGCATGCATGACCACTGAAGAACGCGATGGAGCAGACGATATATGGAGCAGACGAAAGCACGTATATAAGGAGTATTCACTGGAGGCCATATTTGTGGGTGCTGTTTAGAGCGCATGCTCAGAACGAACTCACATCAAAAGGCTGCTAAGACCGGCACTCTTGATGGTGCGGAATGCACGTTGCAAAAGAACTGTGGAAGCTCACCCTCAGCACGCGCTCAGGATTCGCGCACACAGCTATGTCCGCCAGTGAATACTCCCTATATATACAATGTGTTTTTTTAAGCCTAACAGATGTGTTTAAAAAAAGCCGTGAGACTTACACTTATGCCGCTTGTGAAAGTCATGGGCCACCCCCCCCCCCCCCCCCCCCCCCCCCCCCGGCCTGAAATAAAATCCTGGCTACGTGCCTGACGAGGGGAATATGTATATTTTTGAACTTGTTAAATCTAGATATGTTTCACCGTATGATTATTGTCGAGCCTTGTTTAGATCCGTAGATTCAATGGATTTTAAGTTTTCCTAGCTGGCATTGAGGCGAATGTGATTGTCTAGAAGCTACTTCGCAAATAATCAACCGCTCTAGCGATTTACAATATAGTAATTTTGAGGTACAAGAAGGAAATCAAATAAACATTGCAGAAAATATTACGATTTGACGTTCACATCCAGCAACTTAACCACAAAAACGACAACAAAAAACAACACTAAATTGCTTCCATTTAAAATGTTGACTCCGTTCATGAATTTGTTTGACTAGAATTACAGCTAGATTCATAGAGTACATGCCCGGGCCAGTTTATACAAATTGGTCACGATGTCGACTTGTAGCACAAGTGATCCTCTTGTTAACATGTCGAGTGACATCATTAACCACACATGAATTGAGTTATGTAGCAACCGAAAAGGTACCTGCAAAATTGCCATTCTAATTTCGCTTCCCCTAAATGGCATGCCTCTCAAATCGACAACTGCCACGGAAATCTAGAGTCCTTATTCTTGTAATAGTTCCAAATTATTGGGAGTGTTTCAACTTCTGACTAGCCCTCTGTTAATTAATTACTGGTATGAACAGTGAAGGAAGTGACATCGGCAAGAAAGAAATTTCGTCGGTTGAAGCAGTCTTTATCGGGATCAAACTACTTCGTAAACGCTCTTCTAATAACTGAACTCTCGTTTCGCAAACACAGACTTCCACATTTAAAGCATAGGAGAAATTGCTTGCGATTCTAAGACGTCGACTGCTGTCGTTCGGTCATATTTGCATTTAAAGAATTAATCATGAGAATCGAGATGTTTTCTTTTTGAATCTACACGCTGTCTTTTTGAATGGGGAAAATGTTTCGCATCAGATTTAGTACTATAATCTCGTTCTTTTTAAATGCAGTAATTTAGACCTCGGCGGCCATTTTGTTCTGTGACTCAACGTTAAAAAATAAGAGGTTATACCTCAGAGGTTGGTGAAACCATTGCAGTATTCGTATCAGTCGCTGGAATGAAGAGTGTTCAGTTGCACTGGCAGGCCAGATATCGACTCTAGAGCACTTCCTTGCAGTCAGTACCCATCGAAAACTGTTGAAGGGCGTCTTTAAAGCCGGCTCCTTGAAACGCGGAAGATTTGCGGGCACCTTTTCGCTTGTTCCAAACTTCTCGTTCTGGAATAAACTCCATATAAGGTTTCGCGAAAAGGTTTAAAACAACATGTGTGAACCATCTGCGTTGCTTGCTTAACGCTTGCTTAACTTCCTGCCCACAATTGTCCGTAAAACACGCTAAGAGGGCCCCAGTACAAAAGAAAGCTCCATAAACGTCCTTCCATAAAGCTCCAATTGAAAAAAACAAAATCTAACATAAGGCATGGGAGGCCGTGTTAAATTTTGTTGTTCTGGCACGCTCCTGTACAACGAGCTCACAAACGCCAGCTGATCTAGAGAAGGGAACCTTATGGCATCCCTGTTTCCTTGTTGGGGAAAAGAGAACGAGAAGGCCATTGCGCCAGAGGCCCTTCGGAGTGTTTCTTCTGCTTTCTACCTAAACTTTCTTAAATAAATAAAAAAAAGAACGGCTAGCATTTTTAAATTTTCAGGGGCTAGCATGGGGCCCCCTGACGGCCTGAAGCCCAGGGCTGCAGCCCCCTTAGCCCGTACCTTAATCCGGCCCTGTACACAAGGGGCTCCGCGTGGCGAACCGGAGCAAGTTTCGCCTCAGCGTTCGATCCCGCTGCTTCGCCGCCTTCGACGCCCGCGACGCAATGTTATCTTTCTTTTTCCTTGTATTTCTGAGCACAAGTTCTCCCCCATTAAACGTTCAGTTCACTCAGTCATTCGCCGCCTTGTCACTTGACATTCGTGACAATATATATATATATATTAAGTTTTCGTGTTTTCAGGTAATTAAGCGTTGGGAGTTCAGCCGTATGTCTGAATAACCGAATGTTTTTTTTTTTTAGTTTTCACACATGCTTTAGCGCATAAAATCCTCCCTCAGATAGCAAGGATACTGACTGACTGGCTGGCACACAGTCAGTTTTTAGGCCAGTTTGTATAATCTTGGATAATATCCTGAAACCGCGGGGTGGCGGGTTTGGCGGGTTCTTTGTACAGGTGCCACGCGAAGGTGACGATTGCAGCTTGAAAGGTCTCTATCAAGCAGAGAGCAACGAGTAGTTTGTTATTATCGGCAATATGCTTCAAAGGTGTCGACAATGTGTGGTAGGAGATTACAGATTATTTCAAGATTTTTTTTACGTTCCTCAGTTTAGTGACACTCGATTGTCCTTGCGTTGAGACCTGCCGGCGTTTTAACGTGGTCACAACATCGCTCAGTGCCCTGTCGGTTTGATTATGTAGGCATTCCGTCACGACATCGACGAATTACGTTATCCCAGACGTATTTCTTACAGTTCAGCTTCCATTTCAGGATGAAAGGCGAGCTAAATCCTTCAGTCGCCATCCAACAGCATTAAAGGATTACCGCTAAGTGAACAGGGTCCCGCTGAAACTAGGTCTTTAAAGGCGAACAATTTCTGCATGACGTCAAACAAACATGTATAAATGAATGAATATATCTTAAATCTTAGGTGGTTTCAGAATGTTCAGTAGCACGGAAAAGCAGAGCGTCTCAAAGCACAAAATCCGCAGCATATGCAGAAATTTCTTTTTAAAAG
This sequence comes from Ixodes scapularis, assembly GCF_016920785.2. Taxonomy (NCBI): domain Eukaryota; kingdom Metazoa; phylum Arthropoda; class Arachnida; order Ixodida; family Ixodidae; genus Ixodes; species Ixodes scapularis. The sequence continues at coordinate 67,550,244 of NW_024609884.1, read as the reverse complement.
TTTCCATTCGCTATGGGAAAACAAAAGAACGTTTTGAAACATATCTGCATGGAAGCTCTAACAAAAAGTAAATGACCTTACTATTAGCAAACTAGTTATACATACAGTGAATTTGACACTGTCCTGCAGTTTCCCCGTCAATAAAAATGGCCTTTTTATAACAATCTGCCAAAAAAAAAAAGTGAATGCTTTAATTTGACGAACACGTTGATGTTTGGAATCGCAGATAAGAAGCACCGCGTTTCAGCGATGAAATCATCATATATTGGTAATTTATTCAAACAAAATAATTCATGAAAAAAACATTGGATAAGGGAAACAACCGCGTGTCAACAAAAACGCTGGCTAAGGAAATATATCAGCCCTCACCTTTTCATTGTGAGCTACGGGTGTATAAAATGATGGCTGCAAGTCATAAAGACTGCATGGCGTTTTCAGCTAACATCTAGAATGTGATGATTTTATATGAACGTGCTTTAAAATTACAAAATTACGCAGAAAGGCATTTTCTGCCTAATCAGTCGAAAAAAAACAGAAAGTCTTTTCCCCACTTGTCAGTCAGCCTCCAACCATCTGCTTAATGTTAAGTACTCTGACAGAAGTAGTAAAACATAAAAAAAAACAGTGAGTGCGCAGGCGAGCTGGTGGAAGTAAAACATGTCTGTAGGTCAACAAAACCTGACATCAAAGTTAGTTTTTAAAGTCTAGAGAAAGCGCTTCTTTTCAAGATCACTCCAGAACGACACCACAGTGTTGGAGGACAAACAATGTCAAATCTTGGCGGAGTTCTCAGCTATCTGTGAAAATGGTGCCGAACTTTAGAGCGTTCGTTTCAGTCCGGTGAACAGAGTCGCAAATTTTATAATAGCGTTTTCGCCGAGACGGCGCAGCTGCGTGGGCACGGTTCAATGTATGCTTCAAAGCGATGGGATGTCGAAAGCGCTATTCTCGAAATGCAAATCTGCGACGCTGTCCAAACGTCTCAAATAGGGGTTCAAGAATAAGAGAAGCCACCAGTAGTTCTTGAAAATTTGCTCTCACTGAACGTAGCATTGACTTCATTGATTTTACTGAACTGTTCTCGCGTCCGCAACCAAAGCAATTTGGTTGCGGACGTGTATTTCGTGTATTTCGCTCCCTTCCCCTTTTTCTTATGCGTATCTTGATCCTGCGGAAAGGAATGACAACTTTCATAAGCATTAACCCTTTTATATTTAAAAGAACAGGGCAACGATTTTAACGTTATAATAATAATAATAATATATTATATGGAGCACAGCAATGTTTGCGTGACGGGCGCATCAAAGCCAAAACAAGGCTTGTGGGATGCTACCCCGAAAATTAACACTTTAAACATTGCTACCCGGTATACTTTTTTTTTATTAGTTTAGTTTATCTCTTTTTTTATACTTTTTATCTTGGCACACGTGGGCGAAAATACGCCACGTTCCCCCGAAATACTGCTATTCGGTCGCGTAATCACGAAGCAAAAGGCTACCTTTTCCGGTTTGCTGCCGCGTGTTGCAGTCTTTGAACTACAGTGTGACGTCATTCGGGGTACGCAGTTTTCGTGGCGCCATCTATCGAAATTCAAGAACCAATATTTCTTTCCATCGCTACCCACTTCATCTTTCCCGTGGCAAACCGTCTTTTGTCTCGATCTTTCGCCGCGACCCTGAAGGATGCAAAGCGGGTGTGGTACTCTATTGTAGCCAATAGGACCTCGAAAAGTCGACAATCGCGGAGGGAGGGCCCTAAGGTAGAATCGAACACTCCTAGTGACGTCACTACGCACATTATTTCAAAGAAGGTACGAGTTGAGGGTCCACTCGACCTTCGATTTTTTTTCATTTTTTATATAAAAACTAACGCACGCAAGAAAAAAAATGGTGGTCTGTTTTTCATTTTATAAGTGTTATAGAATAATTCCCGCAATGAATTGGCCTAAGTCTGAAATGAGTGGTCACGGAACTCCCGTGAGCGCGTTTTGTTTGCACATTTAGGTAGCTTGTGGAAAAGTATCCCTCTCTTTGTGCAGGGGCCACGCAGACCGGTCGTTCCATAGTGGCAGGAAGCACGGAGTCGCGCTCTACTTCCGGGGATTGTAATATACCAAATACGCCTGTTCTCTGTTTGGTAGCATGCGCCCGAACAAAATGGGCCGCAGACGCATCTATATTATCATTAGTAACCGGCTGCATCTTAGAGCGACCGATATCTCCATTCATCGAAGCTCCAGGCAGCGGCAATATGCACTGTTAGCAAGTCCCGTGTACTTGGTGAATATTTGGGGTGAAAAACACGCTGTTCACACAAATTACCATAAATTTACACGTTGAGTAACAGATAATTCGTTCAAAAAAGTGTTTTGGTTCGGTTATACACGCATAACCGTTTAGCCGACCTCGAAAACACGCATCACCCCCGGCGACCACCGCAGCAATGTCGACTACCGAGGCACCGGAATGCTTGGGGACACACCTAGAAAGGACCGTGGAGACAAATTCCGCGGAAAGAAACATGTCTCGGAGAAAGATATGCGCCAAAAGTAATTACGCCATGTCGCGGGACGGGGCGAATCCAGCGCTAACCGTGCTTGCTGCCATTGATTTTGGTCGATGACAATGCGGCTTCCCTCATGTCGCCCATCTTTGTATTTATTTTAGGGGTCTTGATAATTGTTTCTTACACACCACAAATAAAGTTAGGGGTCTAATTACTCGTTCTAAACAGTTACAATGGATATAAAAAGCGTGCCCTTGATCTGAACACGTGACACTGCAGTCGGTTTCGCTTTGGCTTCAACCCTTCAACTGCAAGCGAAGGTGCCGCCGCTTCCGATGCAGCCTCCTCAGAATTTATGGCGCTCCGTGGTGGCCAGTGTTGCTGCATCTGTAGGTCTTCTTTAAGTTAGAGCTGACAGAGAAAATCTGGCCACGGCGCAACTCCGATGTACGCTGGAAGCTAGAGCCGGTTTGATTTCGTTGTTTTTATTTGGTCGGGGAAAATCTGGCAACAACGCACGTTTAACATGGCGCCGGTATTGTTTAGGTTGGACGGGAAGGGGGGAAGTTGCTCGGTTTGCGAGCACATGTAGCGAAGACGTGACCGGAGAAGTGCCCCTGTGATGTTCCCAGAAAACGGAAAGTATCATTCGTAATCGTCGTGTGTGCTTGGAAAGCAAAGGGAGTCACAGGGTCCACGAGTGCGCAACCACAAGCCTTAAGGTTCACGACAGCGCTGCGTTGACTTCAGCGATCTCGTTCTGTTTGGTGCAACGCGGCGATGCGACAAAGAGCTGAAACGTTCGTGGTGTGTGGTGCGGTGCTTGGAGGTACAAAGCCACACTAACACGCAGCGCGAATTGGTTGTTGTGGAGTTGAGGTTCAACGGGTTAGTCCCGTCGTCGTCAGCTGATCCAGTCTAGCTGGTCCGGGGGGACGCAGCGAGCGTCTCTAAAAGTAAATTTTCCTTCGTTCCGTTTCAAAATATGGAAGTATCCCGACGCATACCGTGAGTAAAAAGCTGCGGGCGTTTTCAACAAAATTACTTCGTTTAAATTCAACAATGGACTCCGGATAGTCCTAGATCTGCCGTTTTTATGCTTCGTGTTGTTGGACTGCGTTTGCACAGCGACGCACACAGCTCGAGTAGGTGATTGGGTCCTGCAAACGACCGGTTAACAGAATTTGAGGGAAATTTAAGTCACTACCGATATTTTCCTGTAAATCTCGTGCAAGTTTGTTGCGCTCATCATGCGGTGTGAATAAATTAGGGCAAGATTTCCTACCTGCCCACAGATGCATGAACTGAGACCATGTTTTACGTAGTGAATATAGTGCTTTTTTTATTTTGGAAAGAGGCGTTGGTGCATTTATTATGGTACAATAACTTGAGAGTTGAGATATTGGGGAGAGCGAGCAAGCTTTTCTAACTTTGTCCCTTTTCTCTTTGGCACTGCCCCTAGTTTCAGTTTTAGTAGGTATTCCTACTAGCAGGTACAAACTGCTCTAAAACAGGTAAAATACAGGGGAAGTCAGGACGGTGCGGACTTCGTGTTTTGCGCTTTTCGCAAGGTGACTGGGTAAATGCTTTTGCGAAGAATGCGGAATATGCAAACGATTTTGTTATGCCCGTCGTTTGCCTGCCTCCAGCAAAACGAATAAGATTATCTACAAAGGCGCAATCACAAGCCAAGATTTACGATAACTGCGTTTGCTTCGGTGGTCCGTGTAGTTGTATTTTGCCCTGCTCTCTTCAACACCGTGTCATGACGAAGAGCTGGAACGGCCACGGTTTGTGCTGGCCTACCGGTTGACAGAAACCCGCATCGCCCCCATCGGCACCGAGTGCACTTGGGCTGTTGATGCTCAAGCCTTTCATCCGCGGCTTGTCGCCAGCTGATCCCGCTGGTCAACGGTGAGAAAGCGGCGAAAGTGACCTCTGAGGTAAATGTAAATCCTCGTTCATCCAGTTATCTGGTGTCAAAGTGTGGAAGATGTCCAACGTGTACTGAGGGCGGGAACTACGAGCGTTTTGCCTTGCTTTTACAACCGAAACCAGAGCAGGCGAGATAACTGCCTTGCGTAGTCCAAAATTACGAAGCAATAAGTTTTAAGAGGTCGAGTACGTCACCGGGGATGTAGGCGAGACGGTGCACACTGTTTAAACGCTTGCAGTATTCACGAGCGGTACCAGGAAAACGATGTCAACAGAGAAGGAGTTCGCGATTTAGAATAATGCAGTGCCACGGGCCCGTGAATGTTCGAAATTCGGAGTAATAACACTATAAAAAAAAAAAAAAAAAAACGCATTAGCGTTTTTTTTTTTTTTTTTTTAACGAATAACACCGGTCACAACTCCTGAGCCCCACCGCTCCACTCAACACCGACACGACATACGACAACAAACTGCATCAAAACGACCCAAAAGTGAAGGCGTCTGCTCCCGTTCTGCAACTAGCGGAAGTGAAATGTTGGGCGGATGTCCTTCACAAGAATATCTAAAAAATGCTTTGCGTAAGGATAATTTCCATTTTTTATTATTTACATAATGATTGTATCCCAATAATTTTTTTTTATCTGATTCAAGCTAGTCGGACTGCTCATAACACTGGTCTAGCATAAAATAACAAAAGATAGAACTTCTTCATGACCAGTTTAAAATGTATTGTTACTACATCGTTATTTTTCGCAACGGACTAACATTATAGATTTTGCCTCCATACTTTTTAAATGCAAAGAGTTTTTACATACGGCTGTCCAGTGCGCCGTGTTAATTGTGTCTTCTATGAAGCTGTAACGGTCAGCGACTAAAGAGCTCACCCGCACATGTCAAGCTTATATACGCCGCGAGGAAAAGGCATGTTGAGTAGGAAGTTTCGGGCGCAGTGTTGGTGCTGTGTAAAGCGTGGTATTCGTGTTGTCTGCGATGTGTAGGGTTGCTGTCTACTTGTGATCGGTCGTAGCGTATAATCAGTCTTGTTACTTTTTTATATAGACTGCTAGAAATCTCGTTAGGTGGTGCAAGTTACCGCCCGATTCCAAATAGCTTGCTCGAGTTATTTGTCCATGTAAGTTCGGCATTCGTTTTTCTGTCTAGCGGCTCCGTCGTAGCTACCGACGCCGCTAAAGTGAACTAGAGGAGGGGTATAGTGAGGTCAGAGCGCGCCGACGGCGGCCGCACTTCGTGTCGACGGCACGAGAGGGCGCCGCGAATGCATGGGCTGGATGAAGCGGGTGGCCAGGGCGGCTCGCATTGCATTTGCTGCGCGACTAAACACTCTTTGTTGGAGCGTTTCGGCTCGAAATGTTTTTCATTTTAGGTCTGAACCCATAAAATATATACGCGACACAAAATTGCCGCAATTCGTCCGGCCGTGTTCGCTTTAATGCGCGGGGTACGAAGCAGAAATGCGCGACGTGGAAGGCGAACACCGCCAGTTCAATTTCCCGGGCGGCGTTTCAAAACCAAAATGTTCGTGCATTTTTTTTTTTTTTAATGGCGGGTGGGTTTTTACGAGTCTCTCATTAGAAATAGGGTGAAGTTATTTAATGGTCAAGACTCGCGCGCATAAATGGCTAGTTGAGATATTTACGAGACAGGATCATATTGATGTTTCCTAGACATTTAAACAATCACGGCTCAAGCCTCAAAAATGGCATGCAATCGTTAACAGGGCATTCCTTTTATACCTAGTATTGAAACCGTGCATAGCTAGCCCCAAGGTTTAATCTCCTTTATTGATTCACCATCATGTGTACTGGACAAAAGGAACTCGTGTGACAGCAAATCCTGTTATTTATACATGAATACACTTTTTATTGGTTAAACTCAGCAAAAACACAATACATTAAACGACGTATTTTTCGCAGGCTCAATATTTCGCGATTTAGGTCGAAGCTGAAGTTTCAAAATAATTCGCGGGTTCTCATTTTCGCGACGCGGGGGGATCTCACTATAGGTTCCAATGTGTTTACATTTTACCGGAATTGTTCGCGGGACCTATTTTTCGTCGGCACGGCACCTCCACAGAGACGATAGGAGACGACGTCTCGGAGAAGAACCTCCGGTTCCTCGCAGCTGACGACGCGTCCTCCTTCAGCCACAAAGATGAACAGTGTATACACCAGGCATGCGGTCTCGTGAACAAATCACTACTCTCTCGGAGAAAACTTCATTGTCACACATTTTAAGTTTACAATACTCGAAACCACTGAGGCTCGGAGCTCGGTGACGACTCCTCCAGTACTTGGAGGGGACACGCGGCGTTGAGTATTCTTCGGGCATACAGGCTTCATCAAACGCCCCGGTATCGGCTGCAGCCGGTGTGGTGTTTCCTGGCAGTGCTGCTGCAGGCAGTTGGAGAGGCAGTTTGTGGCCTTTTTTTTTTTTTACCGTCAACTGAGGAAGCATCGGCGTTTTTTCGCTTTCTCGTGGGCCTTGGCTACGACGCTTTCTTTGATCAGTAGCTCGGAGCATTCGGAAGCATTGTCGGTACAACGCCCGGCAAGAGCTGCGGCTTTCCACGCGGAATGCGCACCTCTTCATCGTTTATAATGTGAACGAAGTCTCGCGTAATAAACGATCGGTCGAAATGAAGCTCACACACCGAACACGTTTCGTCCAGGAGCTTATCCTGGCGATGCAAGTTCCGTTCCCAAGCGTTTCCTTGCTCCTCCTCCTAAGGCACTGAGAACAGCTACGGCTGCTCACCTTTCCGCCAGCTGATAGCCCCTCTGGCACCCCGGAGCGAAGTAGTGGCGTTGTCGACGTCGATTCGGCATGGCACTTCAATGGCCATAAACGACAGCAGACACAGAACACGGGATCAACAGCGGTTCAGAATGGGGGCCACTTCGAGCTGCCAAAAATGCAAGCCAACTCTTCTCACCCAGGGCCTTCGGAGCGCTCGGAGGCGGTCGGATCCTACAGCCACTTAAAGTCCCTCTATACAGGAAAAGTAGCGACAACCTTTGATCATGCCGCCGAGCTTAGCGGTAGGCCGGTGTCTGGCACGTGACCTTCTCCTAGCGCTCCGCCCCTTTGGCAGCCATGAAGGATCCAGCCAGCAAATTCTCCCGTGCCCCGTGTGTCTCGTCGCCAGCTGCGCCGCAAGCTATGCCGGACTCGCGTTGCGTCGGACAGATCCGGACTTGCTTAGACGTTCGTGGTGCCAGTTTTGCTGTTGTCGTTGGTCGTGTAGCTTTTCGTTTCTTTTTGTAGCTGGATGTCCGTTTCGCGTTTCGCCACGGATTGCGTTGTCGAACGGCCGATATGTCTGGTTGCTGTGCCGTGAACAGCAGCACGCGAACAGGTCATGGCACGAGACCATGGAGAAGAGAGTGAGTGTGAATCGCACCGGCGAGTTCTTGATATGCGGTTTTCGGGTGGAAAGAATATGAATTTCGAGTCACCAATTGAGTTCTGGGTAGTTGAGCTCTAATATGTCATGTACAAATAAAAACCTTGGCGAGCATAAGTACACTGTCAGTCTCCCCTTAAACCTCTTGTAAACATTCAGTGTTTTATATGTATATATTAGTGTTGCATACATAAATTGCAGATGAGGCGTTTTTGTAATAGTACTTTTATGTACTGTCTTTGTTGTTAAAACTGGCTAGCGTGAGACCTTTTTATAATTTTACGTTTTGCCTGTTAGATATCTGTAGTGACTTCTTTTAATAATTGTTCATCTATTGTCTTTGTTGTAAAAAGTATATCTGAGCATGTGTATAAGTGCTTCCATTCACTGCTGTCTTGGCTATGGTAGTCTGTGGTAATTTGAAAATAAATATATGCCACATATTTTAATCTCGAGTCAGTTGCCTTTTCTCTGCAATTTATTTTCCCCATTCTCGTAATGACCAAAACCAAAGTTGGATATTTTTACTTTTAGTAAATATAAAGGAGGCAAAACTTCCCAACTGTGATACTATGTAATACATCGTATGAATAATCTGTCACGATCTTTTTTTCTTTTTACATTGCTTGTGCAGCTTATGTTTATTTCTGGCAAATAACTGTAAAATTCATTAAACCTAAAAAAGTGCTTGAAGTTACGGTACAACCGAAGGAACACTAGTTTCCAACGATATTGCAGTAGTATGGTCAGCCGACACCGCGGATTCGTAAGTACAGAAGGGCTTTACAGATCGGAATCGGAATACAGTAGCACTGCATCAACGTCAACCGTACCCCCCCCCCCCCCCCCCCAAACCCCCCTCAAAAAAAAAAAAAAAAAAAAGGAACGAATTTGAAGAGCGACGAGTGACAAACTAGCCCTGCTATACATGCAGTCACCCGAATTTCGGAAGGCCTCGGTCGAAACCAGATGGCCAGTAATGATCGCAATAGTCCGGCGTCCTCGGTAGCTCATGAATGTTTATCTACGGTATGATTGCTATAGCGTTTCAAGCTCTTTTTAGCGCGGAGGCAGCAGCAATCGCAATTCGTGCTTGTAATCGTTAAGCTCGTGGAAGACCGCAGGATCTAGAAATCCTCGGGATTATGTGGGGCCGAATATTATGAAGGCATTCTTACGTATTTAATCACTGACAATGACGGTGCTTACAACGCTCGTGAGAACCATATCGTTGCATTGTTACTCGTGGAAATAAAGCTGTGTTCTATTTTCTATGTACTCAGTTCTGTGAGCTTTATCCGAAGGTTGAAAACGCTGCCGTCACGTTTAACTCATTCTTTCTTGGTGTTTAACACTTGCTTGGCACTATAATGTGAGAATGTATCAGAAACCTGCACTTTCAAATACGCAACGCGAAAGATTGTGCTCTCTGAATGCGCGGAGAGGACACGGCCGTCGTCTGCTAGTTCTATAATTGGTACCCCCTAGGCGGCGCGCGCGGCGCCAAAAGGAGAGAAAGAGAGAAACGTAAAGGGTGAGGAGGAGAGATGGCGCTACCTTAGAGGGACCTTACAGCCACTACGTCCGCAGCGCCACCGCGTACATCCGGGACCTTTCCACACGCGCCGTTTCACAGCAATGCATGGCGCGCCTCGGCGCCTGATCTCACTACCCCTCCTCTAGTTCACTTTAACGCCGCCGACCGCGACGAGGCACGTACGTACCTTTGCACGTAGCTACGTCCGCCGCTTGGAGACTGTTCACTGTGTACAAAAGACATCGGACGAAAACAAACGCGTCCTGTGTGCTTTCAATTGGGCTGAAAGGCGCTCGGCTCGCTGGGCTCGTCTCTCGCCTGTTCTCGGCTGCTGGCCGCCATGTTTTATGAGGAGCACGCTCAGCCAACACGCTGAGCCGTGTTTAGCGGAGGAAAAACACGGTGCATCGTGTTAAGTTTACACGGCACCTCATCTGTAGACGAATAACACACATGGCTGCGTGTAAAACGAACACTTTTTGACGTGTCTGCTATGGGACAACGGTTTACACGTCTGGGCGTGTTATTTTTGCTAACAGTGTGGTTAGCCCGATAACAGCATGTCGTGACCTCCCCTGCCCATGGGTCATCCCGCCGAAAATAAACGCCCAGAGCCACTAAACATTTTCGGGAAGCTTGGGTGCCTTATGTGCATGCGTTGTTCTTTATATTTGAGGTGATTCCTACTAGTTCGCACATAAGCAGGAAGTAGGTTCACCTGACAGCCTTAGGGCTTTTCTATGAACCATTCAACCAGTTCAACTTTTGTTTCATAAGTTGCGATAAATAACTAGCAGTAAAGATAGTACCATCAGTACCACAGCACAGAAGGAAGTATATTCACGGCATAAGAGAAATAGGCAACGTTTTCAGTAAAATTTGTAGCACATTTAGCAATTTTTTTAGAAGAATTCATAAAAACTTAGTTTGACACTGCAGAATTTGATATCCCTCCGTGAAGTTCAAAGGCGTCAAACTTAAAACCGAAGCTTTTGAACTTTGCTATCTTATGCCTCGAAAAATCGAAATGTTGGAATTTTTTTAACGTGAATCTTAAATTCGAAACGTTCGAATTTTTCAAACTATCTTTCAAAGAATTAAAATCTTTAAAATTTAACTTTCAGAAACCTTGACATTTTCGAATTAATGGAATTCGAACATCAGCGGGATTTGAAAGCGGCGAACTTTTCGAATTCGAACCTCAAGGAGGTTCGAAATTTTTTGAACTCAAACTTCGGGAGCATCGCGGCATCCCTACTTCTAAGTCGCTCGGGGCGACTAGATCGTAAACATGGTCGGTGCATACCGAGTGCTTACTTAGCTGTGATTACCACCTGCCACGTGATCATTTTAATCGATAACGTAGTTTGTCAGCGGTTAAACAGGCGCTAGTCACGTCTGGTGAATATGGCTGAATCAGTATCATCGTTTAGCAGCACGTCTAGCCTGTTCAGCCAGACGCCTACGTTCACGGCGCTCTTCATCAGATAATTTAACGCACGGCGTGTCTGCACTTCAAAGGATAAACCTGGTGATCTTCCAGAACCTTCTAACACACTCCTCCTCTCCCATTTTGCGTCCTCACGTACTTCTACTCTCTCCACCCCTGGCCACGTGACCTCCGCGTGAACTAAAGAGCGTCGAGCACCTGTCTCCTCCTTTCCTACCCGTCAACCAATCAGTGTCGAGCTTCGCGGCCTCACTTTTATCCAGGCTTCAAGTTTGGGCGTCAGGAAATGCCGAACACCTAAACGAAGAAAGTTTCACGTTAAAAACTGCGAAAGCTACACTAATGCCGTTTGTACAGGTAAGTTAAACGGCCAGGGGAACATAATTAATATAGGGGGCTAATAGACCGATCTCACCAGCCAGTTTGACTATGCCACCGCTGCCGCATCGTATCGACTCTTTCTGCGCGTGCGACAACCTCGCTGTAGCTCTGCACGTGCAGGGCACGAGTAGTCTCGGGCACTGTCGATTGCCTCCTGTGAACTAAAGTTATGGTGGCCTCACGCATGCGCTGAACGCTTGGTGAGATCCGTCTATTTCCACGATTAGCCGGGCAATTAACTAAAATTTCTTTAATAACTTTGAATTAGTGAAAATTAATAACTGGTATAGAATAACTGAATAACCACTCGCGTTCCAACGGGCGCATTGATGGCGGTGGGAAAACGCTGTTGAGAAGAGGCGGAACAAACCGCGCGGGCGCCTTTTCTCATTACAATGGCGCGCGATTATAATGAGCCTACGTACTATGACAGCGCGTTATTCAATCGGGGCATCACAGATAAAGCAGTCACTGCAAAAACACTAAAATTGTTTCACCTAAACGCACGGAGTCTGCGGAATAAATCTGATGAAGTATGTTTTTTCCTAGATTCACTTTGTACTCCGTTTGATGTTCTTGCATTTACCGAAACGTGGTACTCAGGAGAATCGGACATTGTGCGATTCCAAGATTATAAATGTGAAGTTATGTGCCGCGAATCTCGTTGTGGGGGCGGTGTTGCCTTCTAAATTCAAAACAAACTAAACTACCATGTACTGCATGATTTCACTTGTATGAATAATGATTTTGAATCTTTGGTTGTGGGTTACGGAGGTTGTATAATAGCTGCAGTTTACCGTCCACCCTCAGGTGCCTTAAATGTTTTTTTTTTTCAATTTTCTTGAAGAATTACTTGAGTATGTTATGTCAATAAATCAGAAAATATTTTTAGTTGGAGACATGAACATTGATCTGTTGACCAATGGACCTGCGAGTGTAGCATTATTAGAAATCGCTCAAGCAAGCGGATGTGAAAATATAATCAGCGTTCCCACTCGCGTAACTGAAGGTACGGAATCACTAATCGATATTTGTTTAACGAATTACCAAAAAACTGATGTATTTTCTGGAGTTCTAACTGCAGATCTGAGCGATCACTTACCGTTTTTTTTTTTGCTTCTTCCCCCACACAATTCACAACACAAGCTCCTGCGCAATAACCCAGTATTTTTCAGACTCATAAACGCAACCACTTTGGAAGATTTCTATAATCTCGTTTTGACAGAAAACTGGGATGATGTTTTTAAGGAACCTAACCCGACAAAATCTTACGATATTTTTATATCAAAGCTTCAAGAATATTATAATAAAGCTTTCCCAAAAGCGGAGATTATAAAACATAAAAAGTCAAGGAAGTCATGGGTAACGCTGGAACTTTACAACCGAATGAAAGTACGTGATTAGATGTTTGCAACGTTTATCAAAACTAAAGATAAGAGTTTACTTATGGAATATAAAAAATTCAGAAACAAACTTTCCCTTGACATTAAAAAGGCGAAGATAAACTTTTATAAATCTACGTTCTCTGAAATTTATAAAGACCCAGCTAAGCTGTGGAATACTACGAGAAAATTAATGTCAATAAATCCGGTTTTCATCCCTGAAGAACTTAAAATAGATGGTACTCTATATACGCAAGCTTTATTGGCAGATAAATTTAATACACATTTTCTGTCATCTGGTGCATGTGAATCAGCGACCGTATATAATAACCATTAGTCATCTATTCCGGTATTAAGCTCAATATATTTAGAACCAACAGATGAAACAGAAGTTTGCAACATACTAATGTCCATAAAAAAATAACTGCGCAAGTGGTGTTGATGATATCAAGGTTACCACTATTAAAGCAGTAACGGAGTTAGTGCTGCGTCCTCTTGTTGATCTTTGTAATAAAATAATGGTTTCTGGTATATTCCCAGAAAAAATGAAAATTGCTAAAATCAGTGTTATCCACAAGGGAGACACATATGAGAACCTTAATAATTACAGGCCTATATCTGTACTACCACTTTTTTCCAAGGTTGTAGAAAAAATAATTAATTAAAGATTTTACAGGTTTTTTACTATTAATAATGATATAACTGACAAACAGTTTGGTTTTCAGAAAGGGAAATCAACCGAATCAGCCCTAATATATATCAAAGATAAAATAATTACTAATATAGAAAACCATGCATATACTATTGGGACTTTCTGGATTTCAGAAAAGCGTTTGATTCAATAAAACATGAAATTTTACTGGAGAAACTATCGGTGTACGGAATTAGAGGTAATGCACCAGATTTAATTCGCAGCTATTTATATTCGCGTTCTCAATATACGGTACTTAATGGATTTCAATCTCAACTCGCACCGATAATATATGGCGTTCCGCAAGGTTCCATACTGGGGCCTCTATTATTTCTAATTTATATAAACGATATTGTGAATATACCTGAATCGCGTGATATTATTTTATATGTTGATGATACCAATGTCTTTTTTTCTAGTGGAAATCTGGATCAGCTTGAGGAATTTGCAAATAGTTGGCTCAGTAAATTATTATTGTGGCTAAAGCGCAACCAGCTTAATCTTAACACTAGTAAAACAAAATATGTGTTGTTCAGATAAAAAAAAACAAATCTATTTCGCGTACATTGAACATCTTTTTTGACGGGGAGAAAATTGAAGGCGTTAATTATCACAAGTTTCTTGGTGTATGGTTTGAAGAAACACTCAGTTGGACTGTACACATAGAAAAAATGAGGGTTGATATTTCAAGAGCAATAGGAATATTAAACAAATTCCGAGAAATACTACCAAAAAGGGGTAAACTGCAATTATATTATTCGCTGGTCTACTCACGCTTACAGTACTGTATGTTAGTATGGGGAACCACTACACAAACGAATAAGGAAAAACAATTTATTTTGCAAAAGAAGGCTGTTCGATTAATTGAGAACCTTAAAAGGTACGAACACTCATTCCCAGCATTTCAAAAGTATAAAATATTAAATATAGATCAAATCCTGCTTCTCAAATTATCTATATTTATTTTTAATAAAACTAGACAAAACGAAGCGCCCTTTCTTTATATCTTTAATCAAACCTCGGCAAATTACAGTCTCAGAAATGCACAGTATACGAAACCCAGGGTTCGAACTAATTACGGTACACAGCACCTTACATATCTCGTACCAGATCTACTAAACAAACACCCAAACATAGCAGAAATGGCCCAAGCACACATTTCGTTTTTCTATTTTAAAAAAAGGATTGTAGAATATATACTAAATCACTCATGATCTGCAGTTAGGACGAAGTTGACAGTTGTGTGTTATTGTGTTTGTTGTGGATTTTAAAATTGCTGTATCTTTGTATATTTATTCTGTTTATTTTCCTGTGTCTCCTCCGAGTGCTGTAAAAAAGGGGCTGGAGCCTCGTCAGACGACAACTCGTCTTCTTTTGCCCCAGCCCCCCAGACCCTTTTTTGTGTCTGAAATAGAATATACATACATACGTATTCCGCGACAACTTTTCCTGGCAATGCATTGGAAGGTACAGGCACGCGTTCCCTCTCTCATCTTGAGCGCAGTAAAGCTGTGCGCGGGCTCTCCTCCTCTTTCCATTTCAGGGGAGAGGAGGAGAGCCCGCGCGCACTCAAAATGGGAGAGGGAACGCAGGCCTGTACCTTCCACTGCATTGCCAAGAAAAGTTCTCGCGGAGTATAGCCTTGCACCTGTTGCGCTAGGAACTTTAGCGCACCGCCGGGCTATCTAATCCTCTTCAAACGCACTTTTTAGTGATTTTCGATGACGCTCAGCAAGCTCCTGATTTGAACCATATACTTATATCCGATAATTAAAAATTGTTAATGAGAAACTGTTAGTTAATTTACTGACTTACTGTGACGATTATACCCTTCTTTTATGTCCCCCTGGCAGTATAACTCACCTGCACTAACCCAATTAGTATAGCTTTCACGTTTCTCTTCTTTTTTTTTTAAGAAATCTGTAAAGGATTAAAGAACGCCATGTATATTATAAATCAACGCAGTAGCTAAGATTGACACGTTCTCCTGTATTTTGTCTCTTCAACTTAAAAAAAAAATAAGATTCCAAAACTGCTAACTTTCCAATACTGCTAACTTTCTATTGGCTTAATGTAAGGCGCCCCTCGTTTCGTTGCATTTTCTAGTGATCAACCACACACCCGCGCACCCGAGTTGGCGGAAAGCTAGTTTCGCAAGTCGCTTTTACTGCAAGGTTTTCTTAAGTCCTAAACTGCCAAGGGCAGTTGCATCGCAAGTGTTTGGGAGGTAAATGGGCGACGGCAGCGAGAGGCGGAGAGTGGGGAAGATTACGTAATGTGCCGTCATTAGGAAACAAATGCTACCGCGCCCCGCCGCCCTTCGCTGTGCTGTTCCGGCGCCACAGCGTGTTTGAAATGCATAGCATTCATAGGCCAGACTCGGGGATTTTGTGTTCCTGGCATGTAGCCTCAATGACGTCACAGTGGCATGTAGCCTCAATGACGTCATAAGTCGCTATAATGTGACGAATGTGGGGAAATCTACCTCTCCTTCAAGTGCGGAGGAAGCAGAAGCGGCTTAACCTTTTTATAACATAATAAAAAACTCGGTTCTAGTAAATAAGCAACAGTATATTAATGAGAGCATGACGCGTATAACCCGCAAAAAGCATGCTCGGTAAGCGGAAGAGCAGAAGTTTTCCAAGGACTGTTTTAGGTATTCGTTCTTCTTGCAAACAGCGCGGGAATGGAACAAGCTACCGGCACATGTCGTGACCGCTGAAACTCGAGAAGAGTTTAGTTCTCTTATTTCAGAGATTTCTGACAGCAGTACCTAGAGTTGTTATTTCATCGTTGTGTTGAATAC
Organism: Ixodes scapularis; assembly: GCF_016920785.2. Classification (NCBI taxonomy): domain Eukaryota; kingdom Metazoa; phylum Arthropoda; class Arachnida; order Ixodida; family Ixodidae; genus Ixodes; species Ixodes scapularis. The sequence goes on along the minus strand of NW_024609884.1, from coordinate 67,534,133 downwards.
GTGTTATTAATCTGTGCATTTTGAGCGCGTGTATTTTTTTGTCTTGTGCAAAATCCACTCCTATCTTGGTCCGGTGTAGGACCGATAGTATTTCAAATAAATAAATAAAAGAAATAAAATGTCTGTGACGTCACCAGAAATCATGACATCACGTGACACTGGCGTGTGCGGCGTTAGGGAAACAACGTCCATCCTCACGAAAGTCTCAAAACCCAGGAGGCAATCGCCGAATTTTGCTTTACTGCCCCCCCCCCCCCCCCCCGTAACCTTTATTCGGCACCGTCAGATGTTCATCTTTTCGGGCCGCTAAAGGATGCACTGCGCTGAACCAGGTTTGGAAACAACAATAGCGTACGTAATTCGTGGAGTGAAAACATGGCTACGTGAGTAGAAAACGAGCTGACACAGGGAAGGCATGCATGCCCTTGTTGCACGCCGGTATAAAACTGAGCGGAAATTGTGTTAAAACATAGCGTCTATGCAGAAAAGGTGCAGTAATATTTGGTATGAATTTAATCTTATCTAATTAAACCGTTTCCAAGAAGAAAGAAACAAATGTGGGTCATTTCCTTTTGAGAAACCCTCGTACTACTATTCTTTCTTTTTAATCTAGAAACACTGGTATTGAGGCTAGGCACTTGGTCGACCAGATCGGGACACCCGAGACTCACGAAACTAACACACGTGTGCGAGTGTTGCACTGTTAAGCTTCAGATGACGAGGTTCATTTCAAGAAAAAATGTGGCGCGGGTGTAGGATTTGTGGGAGTTGGGTGTGGGCAGGGGCGAATTTAAGAGGAGGGGGGCGACCGCTCCCCCCCCCCCCCCCATATGCTTTCCAAGGTGAACTTGGTTTTAATAAAACCATTGATATGCACCAGCCAAAAGTTTAGTTTTTGGTGACATAAAAAATATTGGGTCAGCAACATATATCTGGGCAACGTTTCGACCCTAACGTCATATCTCAGCAAACCCCCCCCCCCCCCCTCCCCCGCCAGCCGAATGCCTGCCGCCGAACTGCCCCCCCCCCCCCCCCCCTTCCCAGGCCTGACCCATAAATCAGCCCCTGGGTGTGAGGGCCTGACTTGGTTAGATAGAGTGTTTCTCATTCTAATTTCATTTCTATATTACATCATAGATACAAAATCAGTTAATAGTCAACACTCTTCCTGTGCACTTGGTGTTCTCTAGTCCTTCGTTGTTGCTGTTCGTTTTGCTACTTTGGAATGGAAGTATGTGCAACCGAGTCCACTTTCATGCTTCGCTGGGTTCGTCGAACTCGCACCACTGCGAGCTTGTTTATTTTTATTTATTTGAAAATACTGTCAGCCCTCTCTTGAGGGCTATTACAGGGAGAGTATCCATCGTTGTGAGCGAATGTAGTGAAACATTGCCGTACAAATTTTTGAGGAATTGAAAGTGAATGTCCCCCGTAAAGAGTGGTACTAAATGTGTCCGTCTCACAGGGGCGTCGATTTCGCAACCCGATAGAAATGCTCGTCCTTTTCTTCGAGACTCTCGAGGGAATTTGAGGCCTCTCTCTCGTGCCTCGGTGGCCGCGGAGAGTGTTAGCGGTGTTCGCCGGAAGTCGGAGGGCCTTGAAGCGGCAGACAGCAGGACGATGCAGGTATTCCCCCGGAAAGAAGGCGAATCGATCAGGAAACCCTGGGCCGGACCTCCGTGGCAGCGAGGAGCGCACCGCAGTGCGCAGAGCCATTCCCGGGGACCCCGTCCGGGAAGCACGGGAGACCGCTCTTCCCCACTCTGACCTGGCTTCCACTTTGACCTTTGCACCAAACTTAACGGCAAAAACAAAAGTGCGAAAAAAAGAAAAATGTCTGTATCCATTCGTAAGAGCCGTGAAAACGGTAAAGGCTTTCTGTTGTTTTTTTATTATTTGTTGTTGCTTTGTTTGCGCGTGTGCCCAAGAATGACGCGCAAAATAACAAACTCGTCAGTCGCGAAAAACCCTGAAATGAAATACGCGGAAAGGGAAACGTAGAAAAGGAGAACTTTAGGCCCTCCGAGCCTTTTCAGTATGCATGCTGTCATCGGCTTGGTTTCGTACAGAAAGACAAACAAAAAAAAAAAAGAACTGGACCAAAAGCTATCCACCCGTGACGCAGGGGCGCGTGCATTTTGCACGGTGGCAGCTCATAGTAGCATTCGCGGGGACCGGGGAATAATAAACGAAGACGGAGCTAGTTTCGCGGGAATCGATTACTCTGGTTTTTCCTTTACATTTGTATTTTTGCTGTCGCGCGATGGCTTATGGGCCGGAGGTCGGATATTTCCTTTCCAGAGTCAGTCAAAATGACAACTCCTGGCGGAAGAAAGGGCTATTTGACTGCCAAAAAAAATGGCTCGGAAGACGAGTAGGAATAAGAATAATAATAATAAAAAGCTAGCTCATAAAAGCGATCTTTTACTACGCGGTGGCCAAACATTAATCATAGCACATTATATTCCTACATATATAGGTTGTTCCCACACTTTTTCAGCGCAAGAGGCTAACAGAGAGTCATTCAGATATTCATGAGTTTTCATTAGCGTTGTCCCGGTACGGTACCGGTACGATGTCATCGCCACTGGTCGCGCGCGTCACTACCGTAGGCGTGCCAGGCAATGGATCATTTGTTACCGGCACAGATCACTGCGTCCCAGCTCAGTATAGTGTAAAAAAGGTATGACTGTGCGATTATTCTCTCACTGGCGTAATCCTTTTCTTTTCTATGACGTGGCATAACGTGCATTGCCACGTGCGGGGCGGAGTTGGCAACGCATGTGGCTGACACGCGGAGGAACTGTAATCGAACCCCGCTAAGCCCAGCTCATGATTTTATAAAAGGGCGATGGAACAGCTTGTTTTACTTTCAGTACATACGGCTTAGAGTTATTCCTTGACATTTATAACCTATGATACACGCGTTTTTTTTTTTTTTCTTGGTGCAATGGCAGGCGCAGGAAAAAAATCCGGGACAACGAACATGCATTCACCCCTTTAACCCGCAAGCAGGAAAATCGGCCACGTGATTTGGAGCCGGTTAAATGCCGCCAATGTTTATCGGCCACCCGCTGTGGTTGTGCAGAGCACAGGGCGCGCGCTGAGTTCCAGGCATGGTTAAGGTTCGGCTATTCCCGCCGTCGCAGGCATTGGGCGCGAGCCAGTAACCGAATGAATGCCGAGGCATTGTTTGACATGAGCGCAGATCGAATGACCACGAAGTCCTCGTGCTCACTGTACGAGCCGCGTTGAAATATCGTCCCAGCGGGGATCGCAAAGTTGGATGACGTAATCCCGGGGATAGCATTGCAGGTTTTGTCCCCGCAACTTCGTCATCGAGTTTTGCGAATGAAAAACTGAAAGGAGACGCCCGCTTTTATCCTTGGAACTCCACCGCGAGGAAGACTGTCCTTGGTTAGTGGCGTTGCGTGGGAGTATTTTTGGTCCCACTAGAGGCCAGTAAACTTGTGTAAAATGAGAAACATTCCTACCCAATATCGTTGCACGGCCCCTTTAGGCTGTACTCTTCTGGAAAGTTCCAGCCCATTCTTGGCTGTCGTCGAGTGTTCTGGTTTGAAACGTTCCTGAACGTACCGCGTGTATGAAAGTAGCAGTAACGAGCTGCTTCGAGACAGTCACCCTTCCATCGCCGACGCAGGATGCTCGACACCTTTTATTTTCGTTTGAAAGCACAAGTTAGCCTTATTAAGCAATCGTTTTCAGTTATACATTCGTTCACAATTTTTCATCCGTGACAATATAGCAATTGTTGCAATATTTAGAAGTTTCGGGAGTTATACGGTATATGAATTATATATATCTTTTAAAAGTACATCAGGGTCCTCATGAGGAACGTATGTGTCACTTTAAACGAAGTGTCCGTAGCACGTTTATTGTCGGCGGGCCGGATCATCGGGAAGCAGAAAGGCGCCGGACCGATGTAATTTTGTATTTGTGTGTGCTGAAAAAAAAAAGGGGGGGGGGGGGGGGGACGGCACTTTCGCTTGTCAAGTAATGAGCAAAGAGAGTGACCGAGGCTTGACGCTGCGCTGAGTCACCTCTCGTGATAAAGAGACGGTCAAGTACCTATCAGAAAAGGTGTATACATGAAAGGTACAACGGAAATGGACACGGGGTATCTTGAAATTAATAGGTCACTGTACATAATGTTTGTCATTAACGCGAAACGCACGCCCATATCTGCAAGTATCACCAAGACATCACTGTTTCTACGTCGGATATAATTGATATAAATGCGATTTTATTTTTAAACGCGAAACCATTTCTTTCAGCAGCGTCTTTAGGAAGGTTCTGCTCTGTTGCAGGAAACAAATGCGCACGCGCGGGAGAGAAATGAGCGGACAAACTGACTGAAAAGTGGACTGAAGAGGACATCGGTGAAGAAAAGCGGCAGCCACCGAGGCTTGGCGTCTTCGTCGTGCCTATAAAACGCCGGAGAAGTTGGGGAACGAGGTTAGACCCTTCTCAAACGTCCATCGAGCAACATTGGCAGGCGCCATTGCTTGGACACAAAGCGCATGATTGGGCCCGAATCCTCGCCGAGCGCTGACGCAGCGCTCGCGTCCAATGCCAGCTGACCCGAGTTCACGCCGAAAGCTGACGCAGCCCTCGTGTCCAATACATACTCAGAGTATGTGACCAAGCAATAGCCGACAGGCGATGGCGCGGACTTTTGAAAAGGCTCTATTTAGTCGGCGGAATGTGGCGTTTACAAAGGGAACGTTGAAATGCTGTCGCATTTTGACGTAGTCTGTAGGGAAGCACCCCAGAAACACATCTGCTCCTTTTTTTTTTTCTCTTTGGTGGAATTCGTGAGCCTCCAACATTCCTGTTGGCTGATGACGGACGTTTTTAAGGTACACATAGTTGAGAATATGCCGGCGCCGGGCTCCAGCAACAAACTGAGGTCTCTCTGACTATACCCATTTTCACCTCAAGAACCGTAGTAAAAAATGTCCCGCTCCTCGCGGAGCACTACTAATTTCCCCCTTTATGTTTATAATTAAGATATATGTAGATGATTTTTAGATTAGATATATGTTATCTGATCAAGACGTACACGTTCCATACTCCAAAAGCATCGCATTTTCCTCCGATAAACAAATCTCGTAAGAACTACTTCGCACCGCGAATGAACAATCCGCAAAGCCTGCTTTTCTCTTGAGGTGAAAACGGGTATCGCTATTTATGAAATTGGGAACTGAGGCTGGGTAGTTGAAACATTCGCCCGGGTCTGATCCAGCCCGCGCTCCGCTGGTTTTCAACCCATGCAGGAAACCATTAAAAGACGCGGCCTTAAAATCACCTTGACCAACAAAATTTCCGAACGTCACCTTCTTCTAAAGCCTCCCATTACTTGGTGGGCTACAAAAAAAAAAAAAAAAAAAAAAAAAAAAAGCTTAAATTTACCTTGATTATTCTAATAAACCCGGGGGCACACAGTGTGTCGGGCATGCATTAAGAGTGACCCGCATGGAGTGATATTAGTTTTTGCTCACAAAAACGCGCCGCGCGTATTTCAGAGACAGCCGTCACCGCCGGCGTTCTCTCGACGTTGCTAGGTTAAATTCCAGCACGTGCAGATAGTATGAGCGCGGATAAATTAAATAAATTCTGTGGACTCCCCCAAGCCCCGACCGTCCGCCTCGGTGCTTGTCCGTGTCCGCGACTTCTAGAGGAAGCACAGTGCACCAGAAGGACGAATCTTGCGTCTTCTTTATTCGACTCCCGCAAGCGACTGCTTGCCCGCTGGCCCGCCACCGCCCTCTTTCGATGTGGCGCTGGCGTCGTGAAGGGCGCCACGTAGCGGCTACTCCCACAATTCTTAAACTGATAAATAAGGGTTTCAAAGTGTCTTACACATCAGACTGATGTGTACTTTGAAATGCGGTAGCATTTCTTTCGGCAAATTTGCTCTGTCAGTTTGAAAGTCTTCCCAAAATATGAAATTAACTAAAATATATTGAATAAAAAAGCGAACGGGTGTATGCTGAACCTCTTTTTGTCCGCCAGTTACAGCTTTCTGTGTTCCTTTTTTCTTTCATGATGATGACTTTGATTCCCTTTCATTAAGTAAGCTAGGAATATTGTTATATTACCGTACACGTAAAATCGCTACTGCGTGAGGTCACTATTATTCATTAATACATGTTAGACTGCCAACTAATATTCTGCGGGCAGCTTTATACTGTCGATAGTACACAATATTTGAGAATTTTGAAGACCTTAAAATTATATTTGGTGTCTGGATTACAAAATTATTTTCAAAGCGCGCATATCTGTATGAAAAAAAAAAGAACTAAAGAGACAAAAGACTTCTAACGTGTTGGAATGCGAAAGCAATCTTATACGTAGAGTCTTCCTACAAGCTGCGCGCCGCGCTGAGCTCGGACGTGCAACCTCTCCGGAGTCTGCCCGGCCGGGCTCTGCTGGCTCTGCGGCCGGCCGCTCCGTCTTACCGGCGGCCGGGCCACTGCACCGCCCTAGGGAGGGCTTCTCTGTGGGGTGGCGGTCCTCGGAACTACGCCGCGCGCCAGCCAATGGGGTAGCTGCTAGAGACTACAGCCTTCGCTTCATGGGACAAGGGAATTTAGGTGCCGTTGGGCGCGGCTTCAAAAGCTGATAACGCCGGTTTCGCTCCATGGGACAGTTTAGGCTTTCGCATTAAAATGTTTTGAAAGAGTGATATAGTAGTTACGGACGCTCTCTATGGCTGAACTTCGTACGACATTGAAGCTTTGCCTCAAATGCCGAGAAGAGAGTGTGCAACTGAGGGACACATTTCTTCAAGCCGGCTTCCCCGCAGTATGAGGTATCAGGAGGGAAAGCGATCGTTTCCATGAGTAGGAGCCTCGTGGGTTTTGGTCCTAGCCAAAGGGGGAACGCTGCCGTCCTCAAGTTTTTATGGTTGAGGGTACACTCTAAGGAAAACGAAATAAGGAAAAAGGTAGCAATGGTGCGTTTTTCTTCTTTCTGCTGACGCGCCCCCAAGAGCATGCAAGAAAAAGGGAGGAACGAGATGTTTTCTCCCCCAGGCAGACGGGAGGAAAGTCCTTCCCTCCCGCCTCATCTTCACTCGGTTTCGTTTTCCAAACATGTCGCACACATTTTTTTTTTAATAAACGCCATTGAGCTGACTGAGCGTCAGCGGCAACGAAGGCTGCCTGTAATTCAGTCTCCCAGTTCAAACGTGCAGGTCACCTCGCTTGAATTGACGCTTTTACCACTAGTTCTATCAAACGAGCAAACTAAAGCCGTTAGAAACCGCGAAGCTCCAGAGCAGTGCCAGCAGTGCTACGCACACTGGGCTAAAGTGGCCGTCTCCGCAACTTTGCTAAAGGGAAGTGAGCTCGGCGAGCGCTCACGGCTGCCGCGCTTTGTGTCAACGGCACTAGAGGGCGCCACTAAAGCATGGGCTTTAGTAGCGCACGCTTCGCATTGCTTTTGGGGCGTTACTGGCGTTGTCGTCGTCGTCGTAGTCGATTCGGCATCTGGCGTCCTCGCTGACGAGATTTGAGCCCGTGAGCGCTGCTTGCCATTCTCAAAAGCGTGTCTCTTTGCTTATGCTGTCGCGCAGCTAGAGTATATTAAAATTATGAGCTCCCGGTAAACTAAATCTGTCTGCACCTCAATAGTAGAGCAAAAGAAAATTTGTGGCCGATGAATTGGACGGTACCTCATTTGCAAATACTTTGCCTGTGCCTGCTATCTGGTGGCTAGCGATTTAACCTTCTTTCACGCTTCGCAATATTTCCTGTACCGTGCAAAGAGCGAAGTAGACTGCTTTGAATGAGCTCTTTCGGGAACGACTTTTGGTTTCGCGAATGGCTTACCCTCTGACCTGCGGTGCTAACGAAGGAAATGTGTCACGGAAAATTGCAAAGGTGAGACATGACGTGCGCATTGAGGCCGGGTTTCGGTTGTCTCCGTTTAAAATCGCAGTTGTGAAAACGAGAAGACTGCGAGACTGCGTTCGAAACGGATTCTGGGAAGAAAACAGAGGAGATTATAACAACTGAGGGGCTTAGACAGATAAGGTTGCACCATTTTAGAGACAGAATCACTAAGACGCACCTGTAGCATGAGATTGGATGTTCGAAATCATTTGGTCGCAGCTGAGCAACCAAATGTAGTCCTCGGTAAGTGTAGGCAATATTCAGAGTAGAAACCTGTCATTAGCCGATGTGGATGTGCCCTTCGTTGTACCCACCAACTAAAATACATAGAGAAACAGAGCACGTTAAGTCGAGCTAATAATAATAAACTAATTTTATTAACCTCCAGTCTCTTAAAGGGACATCGACCTCGGGTTTTCTTCGACCACGGGTTTTCTTATTTTTTTATTTAAATATCTGAGACACGTTTCTCACACACAAAAAAAATGTCAAGAAAGAAATATTTAGCGCAGTATTTACGCTGTGGGACGCGATTTAGGGAGAAACTAAAGGTCCTGGTCATTAGCAAAAGGCGCTATTTTTTGTAAGCACCACTTCTCTGCTCTCATTGGCTAAAGAGATGATTGGCGTGTGAAAAGTGGGTTTGAAAACTGTCGCCGTGCCCTGTAATAGTCTTTTTTTCTATATATTTTTATGTTACAAAAAACTAGTGATGTAACTAGAGTCATAATTGTTTGCAAAAATACCACTTAACCGTCATATTGGCTTTAATTTCAAGTTATAACAAACATGGCTGCAGCGTACCTCATTGAGTTGTGCGAGTGGTGACGCGTTCACCGAGATGCTCATAAAAATATCTCCTCAACCGACGTAGTTTTCTGCAAATAAAATTTACAATTGCACGTTTTAGGTAGGATGTTGCGCGGGTGTATATTTTGATTTCAAAGCGTACTTCTACTATTTTCCTTGATCTGGCTTGATGTGTTTGTTTGGATGCGTTGAAACTGAATAAATATGTCGGTTAATGTGAAACCGGTTTCTCTGCTCTGTGAGGCTAGGCTACAAGCGTCGTGATCGCGACCGTGGTTCCAGTACTCATGGGGTCCCAACAGGTGAAAATTTGCGAGTCGCTTGGCTGGAAGCAATCGGGTGTTGGTCTAACATCGTATTTGTCTATGTATGTTCCCGTCACTTCGCTTCGAAGAACTTCAAGCCCTGTTGTTAGGCCAGAAGTCAAGTAGCCTTAGACCCACACCCATGAAATTGATTTAATCGAACTGTACCGTTCGCACCCCGTACTTGGAGCCCCATGCACGCGCCTCGGAAGCGGCGCCTAGGAAAGATGCTGGGTGTCGTCGAATAGAGAATTAAAACTGCAGAGGTGGTCCGCTCTTGTTTTGTTCCTCTTGGCGTATATTTCTCGGCGTCCTCCCCAGTAGCGGTGTTGCAGACTTTGTTGGTTCCTTTTCGGGCGCTACTTGGCGCCCATAGTTTCGATTGCCTGGGAATTATTCTCCAGAATTATGTATTTGCCCAGAGACGTACGTCTTTACGATTCGTTTCGTCTGGATCGCGTGAGGTCTATGAGTGCTGCAGGGAACCTGGGATGTCTCACTCTCTTTTTCCGTCTCTTCTTTGGTTTAATATGCTTGAACTTCTCCTTGCGTGGTTTACTGACCTTTTGTTTACGAGGGCAGAGTGATTTGTTCTGTTGATTTGGTAAGCAATCGAGGTTATATCGTTTTACCACAAATTGTCTTTTCTCGATTTGGGTTTATAGGCAGTTTCCTTGACTTTTCTTCTGTCTCGGCCACTCTTCGATTTTGGGAATTGGAGAATTGTGCTTCTGTGTTTTGTGATAAAACGTGTCGTTATATGCTGGAGCCTCTCCTCTCCTAGGTTACTCACCAGATGTCAGGTTTTGATTCCGATGTGCCCTGTCTCTTAGACCTCAAGGTGTGATGTGCACCTTGCGTTTGTCACATCAACGAATTCCAGTCCTTTTGAACAAAGTTAATGGCATTCTACAAGAGGCCTAATGTTAGTTAAAGCAACGAGGCAGGCGAGCTGGTTAAGGACAGACATGGTACCGAACCCTGGAGGGAAAGGACAAAAAAAGACGGACAGACACGACACTCCGAACGCAGCTAAAGATTAATCTTTAGCTGCGTTCAGAGTTTTGTGTCCGGCCGTCCTCTTTTGCCCCTTCGCTCTAGGGTTACCATGGCCAATGTTAGTTTCCATCAGACTTGGGAAGTAATTCGTTACAAGTAACGGATTACTTGTAATCCGTTTCTTTCTCAAATGATTTTGTAATTGCGACGTTACGTTTTTTGCGGCAGTAATTTGAAATGTAATTTCGTTACAAATATTGGTAACGAAGTACTTTAACTACTCGTACTTTAACAAAATATGAACATAATGCAGAAACTGAAGCGATATGAGGAGGCAATTAAGCAGCATAAGGATAACGAGCTCAGCAAAATAGAAAACCTCGTGAAGAGGAGAATTTCCGAAAAGAAAACACGATTTTTCGTACGACCGGTCACTAGAACCACAACAAAAATGTGCGAGGCATATCGAAAAACAAGAATGAAGAAAACAACGCCGAATAGGCGTTGTCTTCTTGATCCCCTAGCGGAGACAGACGCTGATACTGAGCATGGGCACCGCTAGATTTGTCTGCAGAAATCTAGGGATCATTTCCGAAGGCCGTAAGCTAGCGGGATGGCGGGTGTGGTTGCAGCTGTGGCTGCCTTGTCAGCTTACAGGTGAATGGAGGGCACCTACATTCTTTCCCTTGAATACGATACTGTAAAACCCTTAATGTTCGCGAGCCCTCAATTTTCGCGAATTTCACGAATTGAAGAATTAGCGAAATTTAAGGGCGCGCGAAAATTTCGGTCCTTAAGATTTTCAATGCAGGCGTCTGGAATTCGGGAAATTTAGTGGTCGCGGTTATGTCATCTGTGACCGATTCGCGAAAAATAGGGGCCGCGAAAATAAAGGGTTTTACAGTATTTTACTTTTAAAAGGACTACCATAATGCGGGCGTATGAGAAATAGAAAGTAGTTTTGCAGAACATTTTTAAAAAAACATCGAAATTGTTTCTATTGTTCTATTTATTGGTGTACGGAAAAAGTAACGTGAAAGTACTTTGTAATGTAGCGAGTAAAGTAATCCGCTGCTTTTCAGCGGAAGTATTTTTAAAACTGTAATCCGTTTTTACTTTTGAAGCTCGGTAATTTGTAATTGTAATCCATTACATTTTTTCAAGTAACGGGCACAACTCTGGTTTCGGCACGCTCAGCTTCGACAATTGATTTATGATTTCGGTTATCGAAGATATCTGCCGGTGGATCTGAGGTGGTGCGCTTCGAGGGAAACATCTGGCGACTCACACTTGGTGGTGCGGTCAATAAACATTTGTAGCTTCGGCAACGTTGCAGTGTTTCGGGTAACTACTGACCTAGTGCCCTTCGTGTGCATGTGATCGTGTAGCTCAAGGTGCGTTCATATTCAAGCGTGGTTTCGAGTTCTCTTTCTAGGTGTGCATCAGATGTCGAATCGAGCACCTCTGCATAGAGGGCTGTAAGGTCGGTTTTGTTTCCGAGAAGGAAACGGAGACTGGCTGTCAAAGCTGAAGTAGCAGAAACCGGTGCTCGAAGCAATTCTTTAATTTCGTTAATCTTGGCCGTTATCTCAGTGCGTGGAATGCTACGGTTATGTGTAAGCAGCTCCATCAGTTCGGGAGATTTTGCGGTTACATTACACTAGACCCAGAAGGCTAGGAGTCATTACGTCAGGAGGTCCGAAGTTACACTCTTAAAAAGGCCCGTGCCTCTACTTTCCCGCACAACACTCGGATAGCCAATCACCGCAACTTCACGGAGGCAGCTCAGGGAATGACGAAGCCGAAACACATGTGTGATGTGACTCAGTGTGCAAAAGAAGAAGGGTGGGTCAACCCATGGATCGGCTCGGAGGGACAAGAGAAGACGACGAAGAAGAGAAGAGATAGGGAGTGCGTGCATGGAGAGCGTGCGAAAGACTGGCCGGGAAAACGTGCTGGGTCGAGAAGACACCATCGGCCAGGGCAATCGGCTTCTCGCTCTTGCTGTCTGACCAGCAGCCTTGTTCCAGCGAGGGCAGCGCATAGAGATCTACGCTGCCCGGCTTCCTACTGCGAGAGAGCACATGGTGAGGTGACTCTTGAGTCATCGACAGAAGCCAACCGCTCCCGCTCCTGACTGCCAGCCACAAGCATGGCCCGACAGCGACAGCTCCAGACCTTGTCCAGACACGAGACCCGCTGTTGTGCATGGTTGTTCCAAGACATGGTGACTGTTGCGTTCCCCTTTCTTTTTCTTCAACTAAGCTTTTTTTTTTCTTTTAGTATAAGTACATGAACTCTTGATTTCTTTTGTAAATATATGTTTTAAGAAAAACGAAGAACATGTGTATCTTGTCTATATTTAACCCTAAAGAACCTTGCAACAATATGTTTAGACGAAAAAACGCAGTCTGAGTTGTGACATTAAGCAATGCAAGCGTGACGTTTTGCATTGCTTAACGTCACAACTCAGACTGCGTTTTTTGGTCGAAACATATGTGTCGGCATCGTCATTCGCTGAGCTGCCTCCGTAAGTTGCGGTGATTACCTATCCGAGTGTTTGCGGGTAAGTAGACGCGCGGGATTTTTTTTTTTTAAAGTGAAGGTCCAGTTTGGCGGCCAGTTGGTTATCTGTCAGCGGTCGGTCGGTCAGGGTCCTCTGGATCCGCAGTCGGTCGGTCGGTCGGTCGGTCGGTCGGTGGGCGGTCGGGCGATATTTCGCTCTGTGCGTCAGCAGCATGGTGGTCATCAGTCAGTCGGTCGTGGCGGTTCGTCGGCCGGCGGTCGGTCGGTCGGCAGTCGGTTAGTCGGCGGTTCGTCGGTCAGAGGTCAGAAGGGTCGACGGTCCAGGATGCAAGCATGGCGTCACTCCCCAGTTTCGGTACCATTACGCTAAGCAAGGAGTCGAGTAGCCTCAGTCCCCCACCCCTGAAATCCATTTATTCAAACTGTAAACTTGTTGAATCTCGTACACGAAGCCCCATTCCCGTGCCTCCGATCGGCACTTTATCGCGCTTCATGTATCTTCAACACCTGTAGCTCAAGTTTTGAGCAGCAAAAAGGCAAAATCGAATCTTTTTAGGTCGCGTTCAGTTTGTGCGGTTTTACGCTCCACAACGCTGCTCACAAATGCTATAAACGAAAACAAGAAAAAAAAAAAAAAAAACACTGAAAGGAATACATTTTCGGCCCCAGCGTATTGATAGGACGTTGAGGCCGCAAGCTGAGCATATTGGTTTTGTTGACTTTTTATTTATTCAATAATTTTCAGCTCTTCCAGACGCTCTTTAGTACGCATGAACAGATACTGAGCAAGCATGAACAGATCACTTGGTGATATAATTACTCTAAGTAATCAGGAGAGTGACCAAAGTGTCAATTAAGCTAAATTCAAGTCCATTGCGTCAATAGTAACTCAAAGCATTCAAAATAGTAATCATCATGCACATTGGGCTCATAACAAATCAGTTGAATATTAGCTCAAGGTAATCAAAGCTGTCATTACAATGCCAATTAGGTCGAATTAATTTCAACTTCGTCAATAGTAAATCAAAGTAATTGATGGAGTAATCCTGATGTCGATTAGGCTTATAATAAGTCAAATGGTTGAATATTAGCTCAAAGTAATAAAGAGCCATCAAAGTGTCATGTAGGCCGAATAAAAGTCCATTCGTCAACCGTAACTCGAAGTAACCAAAAGAGTAACCATAAGTCTATTGGGCTCATAAAACTTCAGTTGGTTGAATATCAGCTCAAAGTAATCAAAACGGTAGTCGCAATGTCGATTAGGCCAAATTAAAGTCAACTGGGTCAATAGTAACTCAAATAAATCAAAATAGTAATCAACTAATCATAATGACAACTACGGTTATAATAAATCAATTAGTTCAATATTAGCTCAAAGTAATCACAACGGTCATCACAATGACAATCAGGCTGAATTAAAGTGAATTGGGTCAATGGTAACTCGAAGTAATAAAAAAGATTAATCATAATGTCAATTGAGCTCATAATAAATAATTTGGCTGAATATTACCTCAAAGTAATCAAAAGAGTCATCATAATGTAGATTACGCCGTATTAACATCTACCGTATTTACTCGAGTAATAGCCGCACTGTTTATGAAGAAAGCCTGAGGGTTCGCTTTTTTCCGGAGCACGCAGATTGCCAATCACCGCGTTCGACAGCATGATTCCAGCTTTTACAGGACACAGATAACGTCTTCGCGCCAAAATACAATTTTTGAAGATTGCATTTGTATGGAGAATCGTATTCTCGATCTGGTTATTCGCTATGTTATTTATGCGCAACGCAATGATTGGTTGCATATGTGCTCTGTGGGAAAGTAGACGAAAGGGCTTTGTTCATAAATAATGCGGCTATTACTCGAGTAAATACGGTATGGGTCAAAAGTAACTCGAAGTAGTCAAAAGAGTAATAATATTCTGAATTTAGCTAATAATAGATCAACTATTTGCATAGTAACAGAAATAACCAGAGACACCACAATATCAATGAGCTAACATAAAGTGTATTGAGTAAATAGTAAATTGAAGTAATCAAACTACTAATCATTACATCAACTAAGCTGATAACAAACCAATTGATTAAATATTAGCTCAAAGTAATCAAATCATGAAGATGTTAATTTGGGGATATATAAGGTCCATTGGGTCAGTTGTAACTGGAAGTAATCAAAAGATGAATTATAATGTTACTCGCAGTCACAATAATTCGGTTCGTCTATAATTCCCTTAAAGTAACGTCAAGAGTAATTGTGATGTCAGGCCAAATCAAACTCTATCGGGTCAATAGTAAGTCGAAGTAATCAAAAGAGTGATCAAAATGGTAACTGAGCTGAGAATAAATCACTTCAGGCACGTAGCCAGGGGGGAGGCCCATGGGGCCCGGAAGACGCTTCGGAAGTCACGACAGGGAGACATTAGGCTCGCGGTGTTCGGCCGAGCAGCCAAGCCAATCCAGTATTAATGGACGGATCTAAAGCAATTCGTGGGCGAGGTGTGGTGCATTCACTTAAATTGTGTCGAGGCATAAATATTGCACTAAAATATATTTCTGCGGAAAATTCATTTCCTGACATGGTGTTTCTTCTAGACAATTAAATATATATATATATATATATATATATATATATATATATATATATATATTCCATGTATTTCTAAACGTTAGCAAATACAGATGAGTGCAAGAGGGCGATGGCTACTTATGCTATATGTATTATACAAATGATCGACATCCTTATTCTCAATAAAACGTTGAACGTGAACTTCGGCTCTCACGTTCAACAATTAGCCTATATTTGAGCTACTTGCAGATGCGCAGTAATGCAAGGTATGCATTAGTTCAGAATTGGGTACGCTATTACTATGATTGTATGTGGCGTTCCCTAGCAATCACATACAAAGAGGTGAATAAAACAACCGGAAGCTTCTGCACGGAAACCATTTCCATCTTGCTGAAAAGAATGCGCAACTACGCTTCACGTGCGGAAGAAGTAAATAAAAGAACACAGCCGAACAATCAAAACAACCGATTCAATTTCCAAGAAGACGGGAAAAAATAACAAACAAATACCCCGACAGAAACAGTTAGGGACCACTCGTATTCTAGGGGAAGCGGAGTCGCGGTAATGCCGCATAAAATGCAGCCTAATTTGTCACTCGCGACAGGTCTCAGAAGCGCCGCGCCCACACGGGCTCACGGCACGCGAGCCATTTGCTAGGACCAGTAGGGAGAGAGGTGGCCATGGCGGCCGCCATACCTCGACCGCACTTTAAATCGAAACTTATGAAAGTCAACAGTACAAAGATTGACGAAAAAAAAAAAAAAAAACGAGACAGCAACATCCAAATACCGAGAAATGTTAAATCGCCACAGCGCCGAACCTTCGCCAAAAACTCCAAAATCAATTTTAATTTGCTCATTTTTTTTTTTGGCACGTGAATTTTTTTTAAAGTTTACATCCACGTTTGTTGCATCTTCGTTTTATTCAATGGCCGTCAGTTGACGTACACCAACAGAAACGACAAGGACTACAAGGACTAAAAAGAAGAAAAAAACGAGAAAGAAAACGGGTCATTGAATGAAGCAACAGTAAAGGTAAACAAAGCACGCGAACGTTCAGAAGACGTAAAATATGAAGCAAAGTTGAAAGAAAGGGCTTACGGGGGAAGGAGAAGAATCCAGTAAAACCAATGAAGGCAATTTAGCTTTTCAGCCGAGAGGGACTGTGGCTCTCCGTTCTCCATAAAAACGAACTATAAACGGAAACAGCGATGTGCGCGGTGATGGACTCTATCGACGGAAAAGGCGTTCCGGAAATATTTCATTTTATTGCACCATCAATGACGACACTCGAAACATTTTCGGTGCTTCTTTTCGTTTCTTAAGCTATTTCAGGGCGCGATGCCTTAAAATAACCAGACGGCAAGATCCGAAGAATCCGCACATTCCTGAAAGCAACTCGGTTGAAGTCTTCGCTTTTGCAGTTCCGTTTTATATCGTGGTTTGTATTGGATTCCCACGGGACAGGGTACTTTTAAACAAAAGCACGCTGCTGGCCATAATGACGTATTTCAAATAAACTTCGCGGCCAGTCCACCCGAGGCAAGACCAGGTAAAGCGCCGTCTTCATTTGAATAGGATCGTTCGATCTCCGTGCACTAGTAATCCGGTGACGGCTCGACCGAAGTCCTACACATTTTGGAAGGAGCTGGCTAACTGTGAGATGTTAAGTAAAGTTCAGACTGAGGCGAACTCAGGTGGGAAAAACACCCAAGTTCACCTTAATTTGGACTGGCTCACGTAAAATTGGATGTAAAGGAAGCACGGAGTTTTATCCTTACAAGTGATTAGAGATAGTTCCCTGGTCATGCACTCGAGCTTATGTCGTTGTTGCCGGACTGGACATAAATAGTTGACTTAAAAAGCTTTATCGCTCATATTTAATCTAACATACACAACTACAACGCGCGGTTGTAATCGTTTCTTTGGATCGTGCTTTCTTCCAAGTAGTAATGACGTGTTATTGCATTTCTTGCTTACCGTCCGAGTTTTTCAACGCGAACACTTAGAAAGCAATTTTCTCTTGAAAATTTTCGGAAATAGCAAATATGAAGTTAAATAAGCATAAAAAATTCAACACTGCAAAAAAATAATAATTTCGAAGTGACTGAGTATCTGCTGTTCGCCTTCGGGATACTCCTTCCAAAAATTCCAGCGTTCAAGAATCCGCGTGATAGCAGAGGAAGCCTGCGTGGTGGTCACTCGATTGTTTCGCGCAGTATGAAAACGCAATCGATTTGGGGTTTTTATAAATGTTTTCAAGAATGCGGAATTTCCTACAGCATCCCAATTTTGTCTCCCCTATCAATCTTTCTCTCTCTCGTTAAAACCTGCGGTCATGGGCGCGCTTCAAACAGCAATCGGGTATCATTGCCAGAGGAAAGCATTGAGGACACGGTCCGGATCAGGGCTCAATATCGCAGCCCGGGTCCCGTAAAAGGCGCACTTGTGCTGCTCAGGAACCACATGGCGGTCATCGGGCTGCGCGGATGACCACCCGAATCGCCTTCCAGCCCTCATTAGGCGGGCTTCACTGGGTCCGCCGTGGACGCTGATCAAAGACAACAAGGACCGAGCTTTGGAAAGCCCCAAGAGAAGAGCGTTAATGATCTCACAGGGCGTTCCATTAAACGAGTGTCCTTGCATACGAGGAACAAGCTCCGGGTACTGTATGGGCGCTAGAAAGGTCAGAAGGCGATACATATTTATCACATATTTTGTTGTTGTTGATGCTGCAATCTCATTAAAGGACGTTGGCCCAATAAATTTAAAAAAAAAAAATAGCAACCGTAGAGCACGGTGATCACAACCTAGGTGTCGTTCGTATCGCGAGAGGGTTATTCGCCGTTCTCAACGGTAATAATCTGACAGGTTTCTGGCCGATGGAAATATCTCGGGGCCTCCCACATCACATGCATAGGCCCAGATGTGCTCATTTCTTGACGTAGAACTACGTCTTTCTCCGCGCTTAGAAGGAGGTGCAAAATTGGGAGATCGATGTCACGAAAACGTTATCACGGAAGTGGCGTTACACAGATAACACCGCGGCGCCGACCGATTTTCATCGCCGCGCTCCCTAATGTCGCGTCGTGCCTGCTGCCGAGAACTGCACAGTGCACATTGCGCACGCGCGCCCTTTTAATGCGATGGCATTCCTTAGCTACTCCCCCCCCCCCCCCCCTCCCCCCGGATTTCTGAGACTCTCAGGCCTCCTGATGCGCAGTAGGTATGCGCAGTAGGCCATTACGGCTCAGATTCTCACTCCTTTACATTGCATCCTCATCGAAGGACCTGACGACCTTGACGTCCTTGAGGTCGTCCTTGAGATCGCCCTAGAGGTCGTCCTAGAGATCGTCCTAGACGTCATCTTTGATTTTGTCCTCTAGGACGTCATCCTCGACGTCGTCTTATGGTGAATTCCACTCGTAGGTCTGGAGCGCTTTCCAAAATCCGCGAGGGAGGCAAAATTCCGCTCCGTGGGACCCGCTCCGAATCGACGAGGGGAAGATAAACTTGCATTTTTGGAGCGACCTCCCCCAGACCCCCTCCCCACCCCTTCCCCCTCCGCCGTACAAAATGGCCGCTGCTCGAACTTGACCAGCCCACCTACGCCTCAGCCGGCTGATCTTTCTGACGACCAGTGACGACTGTCACTGCTTAGCTGCAGAAGTAACACGCGACACAGGCCGGGCGAAATTATACGTACCACGGCGCCCATGTCACAAATAGCGAAGACGTCCGCGTTCGGCACCGTCACATACCTTTCGGCCGCCTCGAAGCGGCGGTGCACGGACAGCGATTGCAAGCGGTGGAGTTCAGATTTGTAGTACCACTTTAATAAACACAAAGGTAAGAAACCATCACTTCCGCGGTCGTTGCCTCACCACTTCTTGCTTTATTTCACGGGAAAACGCCGACGGAATGCAGCGTAAAAAGGTAAACAATCACTGGCTGCAGAATGAATAGGCCTAACCATGCGTCTGCCTCCGGCTTTTCTGTCGTTCTTTTTCTCGTTCTTCCTCTCACGATCACAGACGTCAGCACTTGCGATTTACCACGCTCCACATTCCCGGCTTTTTGTCCCTGATCTACGCGAGGTAGAAGCGTTCGAGCCGTCAAAATCAAGAGTAAACAACCGACGCACCCGAAGAGATCCAACTCCACGACCCGACCGGCCCGCCGATCTCTCCAACCTCGCCGGGCATGCGCACCGCCGATTTAGACGGAAATCACGTGGGCCGCTCTGTCTGTCAACTTCCGGAGAGATCTGTGAAATCCCGCAGAGCAAGTTCGGCGGAGTTTGTGGCGCTCCGTGGAGCGGGCGCTGCCAGAGGTCTACGAGCGGAAGATGACCAACTTGAGCCAGATCTGCGAGCGGAATATGCGCGCTCCAAATGGAGCGCTTTTGGAGCGCTCGAGATCTGCGAGTGGAATTCACAATTAAGCGCGAGACACATGCGCGAAAAATCCATCCGATCCGACGTCCGATCCGGCAGTGCGACTGCCTGATCCGAAAAATGTGGTCGCTTCAGACGTCGGATCGGCGATCCGACATGCGTCCAACGCGCCAGATAGTTTCGCACGGCGGACGGATTGTCGGATGCGTCCAGCCAATGACAGCACAGCTAGCGCGAACGTCATGATGACGTACTGGGTCTGGCGGGGCGAACCGGCGAACTAGAAAACGGGATGGGGGATCGGGAAGCCGGACGCGTGGATCCCGCTGACCCAGTCGAGAAAGATGGCTTCGGCAAAGAATGCACGCGCTAACGAGAACGAGCTTCTAGCTTCGCTTGTGTGAGCTAAACGGTCAATCTGGGACCAGAGATCTGTAAACGCGGACCTCCGCTGGAGTGCTTGGATTTCCTGGGCGGAGCCGAACGGATCGTCGTGTCGCATGCAAGGTCGGAAGCGTGTGTCTCAAACTGTCGCGTGCGGCGATTCGGAGCGGCGTTCGGACTGTCGGATCGGACGTCGGATCGGACGACCCTGTCGTCCATGTGTCTCGCGCTTTAGACGTCGTCCTTGAGGTTGTTCTAGTCGAGTGCTATCGCAATTTATAGACAGCCAACAATAGAGGTTTCTGCAGAAATATTTTATCTGCCGGCTCGCTCGTTTGCTCGCTTCAACGCGACGCACTACTGTCTGCTTCAAACGCCGATAGACACCGCTCCGGCAGCCGTGATTCCACAATCTTCGCTCATCGCACTGGACAGCGGCCGAGCTCGCGTCCTCTGCGGCACGGGCATATTATGCGACTCTCAAGCGCAGCTAGGCGAAGCGCTAACGTCCCCCTCCCCTCTTTTATTTCTTGTGCCAACCACACGTAGTTCTACGGAAATTTATGCAGCAGAGTACACCTGCACCGACTATTTTTTTTCTCTCTCCGCCCGCCCCGTCGAGAAATACATGAGAACGGTGTCCAAACTTACGGAGTGTACTACACTGCCCAGGCAAACCGCCATCGTTGCAAGCGTGCCCAGTCTACGCGCTTCGGTTCGCCGTGACGTGACGGTGTCTCGGTGACGCAACTGCTCCTCGGCATACGTAGATGGTCTTGGCTTCTAGTGTAGCTTGACTCATCGGCGATTAAAAGCCTCGAGCACTACAGTTAGTGGATGTGGATCGAACCGTATTGCGGCAATGTAGAGTCGCTAACAGCCTAATTAAAACAGAAAGAAACACAAAGTTTGGGGACTCCCGAGAGTATCAGATGATCGCTCCTTAGCCAATAAAGTTGCGGCAATAGCCCATAAGAAGGCCGAGGGACCAATCACGGAGCGAGGAGCGTGAACCTAATAATACCACGCTCTGCGTTTCTCAAGTTGACAGTGAGTTGACAGTGACTATATCAATCACTTCAAATGTAAAAAAAAAACAAAATCAGTGCCGAGAGATGGCTATGACATGCAGTCTGACCCTGCTGCGCCTTTTGTCTCCCACACTCTTATATATATATATATATAGAGAGAGAGAGAGAGAGAGAAAAAGTTGCAAAAATGTATTACAGTAGTTGCAGCCAGTCATTATACCTCTCTATGGCCGTTACTACCTTTTTACTAGCTGTTTAACACCCCGAATACGCCACAACAGTAAATGCGATTGTTGCTAGCCGAGAGAGTCGGGAAAGTAATTATTACTACATTCGTGGAGAACTTTGTTGTGGCTGTGCTGTCAAAGATGTATGGGCGCATGGGCGCTCGTGCTCCAAGAACGCCGATCAAAGCTGTGCACAAGCACTCTTCACTCCTGAAATGCGACAGGAAGTTGTCCACGAGTGTAGTGCAGACTTGTGCCTATCTCAAGTACTCTACTCAAGATACTGTATCTTAAATACTTTTTGAAGTATCTTGATATCTTGCAAATACCTTAGATCGAGAGTATTTTATACTCTATTTAATTACAATTCCGAGTATCTTGTACTCATTATCTTAAATACATTTTTGACATTCCGCCATTTTCCGAGCTTTTCGGTATGAAGTGGCGTGGGCGTGGCACGAGCAAACGTGAACATTCTTTCGAGCAACCAAATCCTGTTGCTAGCCCTGATTAGCTATGGTGACTTTGACTGAACTCGTGAAAACATCGCTTTTTTGACGATTGCGACTCATATTTCAGCCCAAAGTTCGTACAATGAAGGTTCTCCCCTCCCCTTCCCAAAGGCGCCTTTTGTTTCTATAGAGTTTTCCCCCGAAAAATCCTCAAGCAAAAGGTGTGGTTTTACGGAAGTAAAGATGGCACCCTGAGGCGCAGCGCAGACCGGGAAACGACCTACGACAACAATGCAGACTTGAGTGTCAATGAAATAACAAATCGAAGAAAATGAGAAGTGGACACACAAAAAAAGTAGACATGTTTGTTTTTCTTTTTGTATATTTGACCCCGCTTAAGGCAAAACGTCAAAGTTTTTTTCTTTTTTTTTTCTTTTTTTTTCTTTTTTGTTGTTAGTTTGGCACTTATTGCTCTCGCGAATACTGTGTGTAAGCGAACATTGATAAGCAGAGAACAGTACAGGAAACGAACTACGAGCTGGATGACCTCTCAAAATGCCAACAAAGTGTCCCCCAACGTCGAGTGCTTCTCTGAACGCAACCTACTTGAAGAAGCTGCGACACTGCCGTGGTTATTATGTGGGTTCTCTTTGTTATATATTCACTCATATCTGTGTCCCAAGTTCATTTATAGTGAACCCCCCATATAGGGAATAGGGACTGTAGTTAAACGATGCGTCTAAGGTGCGCCGCAAGACGTGATATTCAGCGATGTCACTATTGGCGAAGCGCTCTGACCTGTTTGTCACCCCCACACCTCGGTGTTTACCCAACACAAGGCCTGTGCACATGCCCACAGGCCTTGTAGGCATGTTCATGTCATTTTTGTCAATAGAGCGCGGGGCAGATTGTAATGAAAAAATACCAACAATTAGTAAAGGGACGTTAAGTGCCATATCTATCCCGAAAGCAGTCGTCAGAGGATGCGTACTTGACCCACTTGGGCTTTTGTGCTGAGCTGGGCACCGTGCATGCTGCATTGTTCATGCAGGCCGGAGTAGCAACAAAAGCCCCTCCTCCCCCTCACCGGAGAACTCGAACTCCAGCCGAACGCTGACGCCGCGTTCGGTTAAGTCAGCCGAGCGCTGAGCCATTGTATTTCTTGTCCTCATCCATCTAGTTCTAAAAATAACCGCTTGGGACGCCACGGTCTAATCTCCTCTCCAGTAGCTAAAGCGACCGCTTTCTTGTTGCCCCAGAAATGTTTTGTAACATCTATCAGTAATATTGCCACGCGCATTGCCCAGCGAGCGCGTGGCCGATTCGTTACCGCGCTTGGCTCTCGCGCGGAGGCTCCCGGTTCGATACCAGGGAGCGCAATTCTTTTTTATTTATTCTTTCAACTTGAAATTCTAGAAAGTTCGAGAATCTTGTCGTCTGATCGTGTTACGAATGTTCTACGCGCCGAAATTTCTACGCCGAATGTTCCAGAAACACACGCGGGTACAACAAAAGGTTCTCCGAGTGGCGGTCCGGAGTCAGTCTCGCCCCAGCGCTCGATCCTGCTGTTTCGCCGACATCGACGCCTGCGACGCTAGCCTTTGTCTATTTTGTTTTGGGCACAAGTTCGCCGCATTAACCTTTTAGTTTGTTCAGTTATTGGCCGCCCATCATTGCCATTCGTGACAATATTTTGCTCCTTATTAGCCCCGTGCGCGACCGAAAGCGTCGCTGTGGTCGGCCTTCCACGATTGGGCGAACGCTGACTATGACGTAGGAAAGGGGATTTATCATCGACGGAAATAAGAGGAATGAAAGAACTTTAATTTTGACGGTGTTGGCAGTGTTGCTTTAAGAGCTCAATGATTTCAAGCTTCCACCATGCTATTTACGAACACCATCGAACTTGTTGTTTGCAAGGTAATGACGTAACAAGCGGGAACCATAGGAGGGCGCCACCAAAACATCTCGCCGCTAATAGTCGAACTGCATAAAATAGCCCTACGATACTTTCTTTTTCGTTTTGTGTTGTGTGCTAATAAACCATTGTGGTAACCCAAATTTGCGTAGCTGTACAGTTGTCGTTTTTACTGACGTCAATACAAATTGCGCAATGCGGAAGGAACTTCAAAAGTAATTAAGTTACATTTTTAAGTAATTGTACTCTACTCAAGATACTTTACAGTGAAAGTAACTTGAGTTGTATTTTAAATTCTTTATGAAGCAGGTATCTAGTAACTTAACTTAGATACTTTTATCGAGTATTTTGTCCAACACTGGTATAGTGTTGCTGCGGAGCCATGCGGAGAAGCGGAAACGTAGGCCAGGAAGCGCAGAGGAGCGGGTCAATCAACTGTCGGAGATAATTACGGTGTGAATTTTTTTAGAGCGCGACTCTTAGACGCCGGTTTCCGGGTTGAGCGGCGTCGCCGTTGGCGGGAAAATTGACGTCACGTGACTTCATCACAAATTCAGTTTCCCCGTTAAATTTAGCAGAGAAAATGGCGTCACATGACTTGGTGTCGCGTCACCTATGAATAAATTTAGTTTCTCCGCTAGATTTAACGAGAAAATTGACGTCACGTGCGGAGGAGGAGCAGGAAAGGAAAATGAGGGGAGGACGGGGTATACCCTCCCCTCCATACCCTCCCCCAGTGATTCATCCCTTGAACCATATAAAAAGAATTTTGAAGAATGGAATCAGTGAGAGAAATAAAATATTCTTATAAAATTATGTATTGCCGATGTGATCACTGGGGAATGGCGTGCAATAAAAATGAACAGCAAAAGACGAAGTCAGTGATTGGTGCAGCGGGCGTTCATGATAGCGCTTTTGTGTGATCCGTTTGTGTATGTGGTCGCTAGTAACATATTTGATGCGTTCAGCGGATTGATGACGCGTGTAATGTATAACGTGTAGGTAATAGGGCTAGGCGATTGATCGGTTAACCTACAGATTAATTCGTTTAACCGATACATTTTCGACGAACTATAACAAAGCAAAAATTAAACGCCTCCATACGTAGACGTGGACGAGTACACTTCTACGAAGAGAAAAATGTTTAGGTAAAATTTTAAGGTAAAGTAAATTGTACGGGCGAGATTTGTAACTCCAGACAAGTGCAGGAAGTTACACGTATCCCGGCCACTACAGTGCTGTGTGAGTGTCCATTTAGTTAGGCAGATACTCTTGGGAACAATCGAAGCGGGTCGCTCTTGCCAGAGAATATCAATGAACATATCTGCCTCATGCAGCTGAAGTAATAATCTGCGAGTATGAGTGTCTTCGAACTGTTCTCAACTACATATCGGGATTGATTGATAATCAAAGTTTTATATTGCGCCGTTAATCAAACAATGAGCAAGTAAAAAGTGAAATTATCACTTTTTCAAAATATTATGCATGGAAATGAACGAGATCGATTAATCGATTAATTAATCGAGTAAAAGGTGACGATTATTCGGGTTAAAAGTTTAGTCGACGCCCAGCCCGGAAATGCTAGGCGGGCGAGCAATGCAAATATGTTTGTGGCCTTTGAATTGAGCAATAGCTAGCGCCACCTAGGTTCTTGAGGTAAGTAGCAGGTAAGTTTTTCGCGGCAGTTAGCATCCGCTTCTAAACTAATCTGTTGGTTCCGAGTAGGTTTTGGGGATAAGGCTAGTTCACGCTACTAACCTCCTTGGTTAGTAACTGTCGCAAACATTCGCGTTACTAACTGCAGTTACTAAGAGGCTAGTAACATATGTGACAGGCATTTACAAACATATGGTTTGTATGTACTACGATCTTTTCCAAGAGTGAGTGGTAAAGGTTCATGGTATGTTTGGGTCTTTTAGGCGGCGATATTGTATCACCTTATGTGTTATAAAAAATGACCGTGATTGCTGTTGGCATGTGGAGACGGGACCTAATTAATTAATAAAGGAGGCCCATAGAAGACGTTGTACTGTCTTGATGTTTCCGTGTCACTGCTTCAGTCCCACTTTTTTTTTATTTTCTGCCATCAAGTTAAGTGTTCTTCTGCTCTTGAAACGTGCTTCCTTTACTTTAGCGTTTCAAAAATAACATTCTGTCAATGTCACCTGGAAGAAGCAGGTCTCTTTGATGTGATGAAGTCCTCATATTGTTAGCAGATAGCGCAACTGATTTTTTTTATACGTTCGCACTTTGATTGAACAAAACCGCCTGGCACAACTATGGGACGAAACCGTCATGGCTCAATCTAGCGTGCGACCGACATGCAACTGACGTCCACAGCGTGGCGGCATAAGCGTCAACGCATGTCACCACGATGTTCACGTGAGCATTGCCTGCCAAATTTGGCGGGCGATGACTCGCTCACCAGATTTGTCGAATTTCGCGGTTTTGGTGCATCTCTCACTTTCGTGGCCATTTCTCACCGTCGCCGTAGGGCTCACTGGCGGGTGGAACTTCCGCCTCATTGGTGGGCGTAAGCGATCATGTGGCCATAGCGAAAGCCAATGGCGTTCTCGTTGAAAGACGTGATTTGAGTTTCGGTATATAAACGAGTACTTTACGAACCCAAAAACGCATTCTTAGTAAGACTATTTTGTGAAAAAGTACCACTACAAAGTAGGGCCGAAATTTTTACTGTAGATACATTATTGAGTGAAGCCAAATAAATGCAATCCCATTTAATAAAAACGTACGTTGACCACATAGAGTTACAGCTTTCACTCCTGCCTTGGTGTACCGCATGCAAGTTCGTCCGCTCCTTGCGCCCCTGGTGCGTTCCTTGTGAACCAAGCCGTGGGCTTTTTCTTCTTTTTTGCAATGCATGACAAAGACAAAAGCAAGGTGCGCCACCTATGGGTGTCCTTTGCAACGAATGTTAGCGACAACGGACGGCGCGACGGCCGCAAGTGGTCCCTGGCCTTGCGCTAACCCTATCCACATTCCTTGGCCTTCCCGCCTTCCTCGGGCTCATCACAACACCCAGCCTTGCCACACTCCCGGCTTGTACATCACTCCCGGCCCTTTTACCATCATCAGCTTGGTCCCCACGCTCCACAGTTCCGCCCTACTCGGTCCTAATCACTCTCGGTATTTCTGCGGCGGTCGGTCCAGAGGAGACGCTGCCGTATTGTGCAGTCATGTGAGGCATTTCCTCTGTGCACGTTAAAAACTTTCAAATCTAAACGCGAGTCTTTTTTATTTTGCAGCTGGTCGTCTTGCTTGCTTTATTTTTATTTTTATAGCCAGCACTACAAACCGTTGGTGAAATATATCGTTGTCAACTACAGTTGCAATGAATAGAACGTGTCAAACCAAAACGCAAATGAGCGATCCTCGCGCAAACAAATGTTTCACTGCCCGTACACTCGGCGAGCCTTCTAAACGATGCCTGCATATTTCTCTAGCTATATACCACAATCTGTGTTCCGAGTTTACTGTTCAAGGTCTGTCGCTTCTCAGGTGTAGGTATAATAAAATGACGGACATCTTCTATCCGATGGAGCCTAATACATTACACGCTAACCATTTCAGTCATCCTTCATTTTCGTTTGACAAGTTTGAGTTGCGAGGCTGAATCTAACTTTTTACTACTGGATGATGCAAAAACTGGAAACGCGCAGCGCAATCAACATGCATACAAGCGTACGAGCACATGCACGAGCAGACAGATGCGCGCGCGCGCAAACACACTCGCAAGCTTCCACTCGCGCGCGCGCATGTTCACACACACGCGCACGCACGTACACACGTACACGCAATCATAAACACCACGCGCACGCGCACTAACATGCGAGCACACGTGCACCCACTCACGTGTGCATGCGCACACACGCACTCAGCGCGCACACACACGCGCATACACACAGAAAGACAGACACATGTCCCGTGAAACTGTTATTAGGGGCTGAAACAAGGGGAGACACAGGTTACACAACACTTTCCCGGTTAATAGCTCCGATAAAATGAGCATGCCTATACCGTTCAATTTATCAGTAAGAACTTTTTAGGCGAATAATATGTCTCGTTGAGATCTTTACAACACTCAGTCTTGATAAGCTGATAGTAATGATAAGCGTCACTGATACGGAGACACAAATTATCAAGACCAGTAACTAACAGCGGGATTTCAAGGGAACTGTTTAGAGTAAGGTGTTTATTAACCCCGAAGGCAATACCTTATTTTCTTGTCATTAGAAAACTTGTGTGAGTGTCAATTTTTGAGAATGTCTTCTTACTGCGCAATAGACTCTTTCCAAAAAGTTTATCAAGCAGCAATGGCGGACGAGGATAACTGGTGCAGCTGCCACTAGATGGCGCTTTATATTGAAAGGAATGTATTATAGAGAGAAAAAACGTCCAAGAGTAAGGTTAGCACAAACAAGTTACAAGAACACCAAAGCTTGCCTTGCGGTAAGCCCCAAACATAGCGCTTGAAAAGAAAAATAAAATACACGAAGTGGTATTTCAATGTAAAACAAAAGAAAGGAAACAAATAAAGAGAAAGAAAAGAGCGGCGTTCCCGTCGTAGCGGCGCTATACGGCGCGCCATTGAGTCTGGCAGCCGTTGCTTGGGCTCGGCTCTCGGCTTTGACTGGCCCATCCCAAAACCAAAACAAACAGCGAGGTGACTCGGCGTGATCTTTGTCAGTTAGTGATATCCGTGATATTTCGTGATATTCGGGAGTCAGGCTTAAGTGGCATCGATGATATCGTACAGTGCTAATCATACTTGTCTATAACGCGCGAGCGTGCGGCTTGCTCCGGGGAGCGCTAGACTGGTGGCATTCGCGAAAACTAAGCTAGTCACGTGGCGCAACATGGAACGGCCCGCTCGAGGGGTGTCGTCCTGCCCACTCTATCAGCTGGTGGCGAACGCGGAAGGCTGCTCGCACGCTTTTTACAAACATCATTCATTGCTCGAACAATAAACACACTAAAGCATGATGGCGTATCAACGATTTCGTCATCAAAAAAAAAAATATATATATATATCATGAAGCACTTTACTTTTATCGCTTATCAAGCTGATAGAGTGGGCAGGACACCCCTCGAGCGGGCCGTTCCATGTTGCGCCACGTGACTGGCTTAGTTCCGCGAATGCCACCAGTCTAGCGCTTCCCGGAGAAAACCGCTCGCTCGCGCGTTATAGACAAGTGTGATTAGCACTGTACATCCTAGAAGTCGCCGGTGATATAGGGGTCGTGATTTCTTGAACCCGATAACCTCTATGATAAATGAATCAATTTCCTGTCAACTTTGAATCTTGCTGAGCTTTGTGGGATGAGCGGCGATGAATTTTAATACCAGTGAAATTCATCATATTACCGCGTGCGCACTAACCAAGCGCGCTGCCTACTTACTGCGCAAAGTAAACAGCGAGCTTGGCTCCCACGCAGATGGCCGGGGTTCGCATCCGGCCACCTGTTGTCATTTTTTCTTTATTTGTCTAGTAGAAGATTCTAGAACGTCGTAGAACAGTGTAGCTTGTTCATGCTCAGAATGTATAGTTCCAAAACGAACGAGGTAGAATTTTCTAGGCTCCCAGGGAAGGCTCCAAAAAAAACCGTGTCGCGCCGGACGGAGTCAGTCTTTCGCCAGCGCTCGACACTGCGTTCACGACGAGGTTCGACGCCCGCGGCGCTCTCCTGTTACCTTCCGTTATTCTATTTTGCTTTTGTTTTGGCACAAATCCGCACATTAAACGTTTAGTTTGTTTCGCTATTTACCGCCTCATAGATTGTCATTCGCGAGAATATCACCAGCGGTGTCTTTTCGATCTTGGGAACTTTCGTGATATGAGCATGAGTGAATTCTAGAAAATGTTGTGACCGTCAGGTGATGTTAAATGGCTGGAATCCAAAGTGCTGACCTATGCAAAAACCAAGACACACCGACTATCCACAACCCTCGCTTGCGAAACCCCTACTTTAGAGTGCGCTGGCCGCGGTATATATATAAAAAAAAAGTTTTTATTACTTTCAAATTACGTTATAGTGCGTCGGCACCGTTCACGAGACCCATTTGGTTCTCTAACGAATTAACCAGAAATCGGCGAACTATAAAACACGCACACGCAAGCGCACACGCACATGCACGCACCCGCACGCGCACATACGCACGCACACTCACGCGGACGCGCACATACGCATGCACACGCAAACAAACGCAGCAAAAAAGGAAAAGAAATAGACAGCTTTGCGGCAGGAGAAAAAGGAAATATAAAGTTGAAAGCAGCTGGCCGTACTGAACAGGCGTAGTTTTTCCTCCCCGGCTACGAGTTGGTCCTGCGCAGCTCATTACGCGCTGTTCGAATCCAGCGCCCGCCACACATGGGGAGGCAGAAACTGAGCGGCCCTTCCTCCGGTCTGGGGGAGGGCTCGTGATAAACTTAAGACGGCTAATGATAGGACGGAGCAAGATCATGCCGAAGCCCCGAGGAGGGGGAGGAGCAACGAGCTTACCTAATGAGGAGAACAGCGATCCGTAGCTGCTTTTCCTCCGCTTCTTCGTCTGTCGTACTTTCTTGAACACGTGCCCGACTGAAAGCACAGAGAGAAAAACGTGCGCCCCGTGAGAAACGGCGTGTGCGGACACGCCTTCAGCAATATTTGGACCCCGCATCGTCACACGCAGCTCAAGAAACACAGGGCGGGCTGAGTCCGGAACACCTTAGCACTGGTCCGCAGCCAACGGGATGGCGGGCCGAAAAGAACGCCCAAGGACGAATCACGAGGGGAGAGACCGTCATAAGCCACGCCCGTTGTTTTTTGAATCACCGAGTATGCGGGCAGAAAGTGACGGGAAGGAGACGAGAGGGGACGTCAGAACGCCGAGCTCTGGTTGGAAGGATTAGAGGGTAGACATAAAGCTATAGCGGCCCCTGTCTCCACTGCACTCGCCGGACACGTTACAACGCGGAACGCCAGCGTCCGGCGTTTGGCTTTCGTCTTCGAACGCGTCCGACGAGTGCAGTGCAGACAAAGACAGCTAGTTTTACGTCTACCCACGAATCATTCCGACTAGAGCTCGGCGTACTGACGTCCCCTCTCGTCTCCTCCTCTCCTTCAGTTTCTGCGCTCGTAGCGCCACATAGAAAACAAAAATTGCCTGACGACATCGTAAAAACGGTTATGTGACGATCCTAACAATGTTTCGCACGAACGCTCCAAATGTAACGAAGCTCGAAAAAAAAAAATGGATGTGATTTGTTTGTGTGCAGTTTTTGTTGTCCGTTGCTTTGATGCTGCAGGGGTATCAAAATACCGGCGCGCGGACCAGATCCGACCCGCCTAGTCCTTCTGGCCGGCCCGCAGACGACCGTGGTCTTTACAGCGACGCCCGGCCCGCGGCCCGCTGCTGCCAAGGCAGAAATAAGCGAGCGCACAAACACGGCGTTGAGACGCGCACCAAAAGCGCGAACGAAGATATCAGAAAGAACGGGAAAAACTGCGTTGAAAAGCGGGTTTTCTGGCCGTAATACCTATTCTTCGTCGTGCACGAGCATTACTATTCATAGCCCCCTGTTTCGTGTCTGCATAACTGCGTTAAATTTCTTTGCGCTCTCTTGTATATCGCGCTTAAGCCGGGATCACACTGCTCAAACATCATGCAAAAGACATTGTGCGACCACAAGTCACCGCAATATCCCTGGTTCGAACGCCGCGTGCCAAGTTTTCTCCTTGAACGCACTGCCATGCGGCATTCCAAGCACGCATCTCG
Organism: Ixodes scapularis; assembly: GCF_016920785.2. Classification (NCBI taxonomy): domain Eukaryota; kingdom Metazoa; phylum Arthropoda; class Arachnida; order Ixodida; family Ixodidae; genus Ixodes; species Ixodes scapularis. Next base: position 67,502,823 of record NW_024609884.1, on the reverse strand, counting down.
CGGTGACTCGCGTTCGAAATTGTTTGCAGACTGTCTTTTGTATGATGGTATAAAGGCCCGCTCACAGTCTTGCAACCGAGCACGACCGAGAGAGACGAGGCCTTTTGAAGCCTCTTAATATTTTTTAGGACGAGGGAACACAGTGGCATTCTGGCGCCATCTATATGGGGTGACCCCGGAACTGCATTTTACAACAGTGAAGATTTTGCGGGAGAAAGTAAAAGGTAAAAGTAAACGAGCCTATAAGAAAGGCTGGTTTATAACGTTGACAATAGTTTTTCGAGCCAAAAAAGAAAGGAGAATGCGCGAGAGAAATACAAAATATGCCGGACCGCCAAGATTACACTGCTACCCAATAGATGGCGCCAGTGTGTCCTCTCGTTGTAAGAGGTTTCAAGGCACCCAGTTCTAAGAGGTCGCAAGAGTGTGAACGGGCCTTAAGCAGTGTGACCCCGGCTTTAGAGTCTAATGTCATAACTATTGGATATTGTCACGAATGACCAATGATAAGGCTTAGGCTGATAACTGGAAAAACTAACGTCTAATTGGGCTAACTTGTGCACAAAACAAAAATAACAGAAGGTTAGCTTCGCACGCGTCGATGCCGGCTGAACACCAGGATCGAGCGCTGGGGTGAGTCTACTATAGCCTCGGACCGCCACGCGAAGAATCTTTTGTACCCACCTGGGTTTCTGGAACATTCGGCGTAGAACATTCGGCGCATAAAACATTCGCACCTCGATCAGACGACAAAGTCCTCCAACTCACGAGAAGGCTAAATTGAAAGAATAAATAAAAGAAGCGGCCGCTGCCAGGAATCGAGCCACCCCGTGAAGGCCAGGCGCGGTAACCATTCGGCCACGCACGCGCCTGATCGGCGACGCGCGGTGCAATATTGTCATCTTCAGGTCTACTGTTCTGATAACACTTCTGCCCCCGTGTGAATATGCAATAGTTCCTATACACTCTGATATATTCCTGGGTCGCTAAACTCGTCGAGCACAACTTTGTGCCCGAAGTTTGCGGAACGCGCTAATTGGACTCTCGCGACGCTGACGTCGCGCCGGGCGAGGTGTCAAACATTAGAACGCTCATTTCTTTCAGAGCGGTAGAATGTAGCAAAGTTCATCGAGGCGGCCGTGCAGCGCGTGAGGGGCGCGAGGAGCCCGCTGATTGATCGGCTTCGCCGATGACGTAGCGCCCGTTTGTCCCTACATCCCTACGCCAAGCTAAAATTAATGCTTTGCAGATTGTCCACAGGCGACTTATTGACGCTCCAAATCCCTCCAAAGTTTGGGTAAAAAAAAGGTGATTAGAAACCTGGTTTGTCGAAGTTGTCGCTTACGTTAACGTGACGTTTCAGAGGCCAGATTCATAAAAAACCTCTTACCTACGACAACTTAGCTAAGAAGTTCGTAAAGTTACGATCATCGTAAGATGAGGCGAAAACGGTATTCACAAACGCGTTCTTAAGTGAGAGGAGGAAAGTTACGACTTCTTACGGAGAAACGATGACTTCCGGTGCTGTTGCTATGCCAACGGCGTCTTCGGCAGAACGAACAACCAATTAGAGAGCTAGGCATAGTTCGGAGCACGTGGATTTTTAATAACAAACACAGGCTAACGACTCGTTGACAGACAGCTCTGTGTATGTCCTGTCCTGTCTGTGTGTAAATGTGTAGTGTTCAAGCTGATTCTCATAAACACGGGCGACCTTTCCACCACCGCTTGTCTGGGGTTCGTGTCCGTGCAGTGGTATATTGACGCTAACACGATTTAAACGCTTCGTTGACTGCTACAAACTCGATCGCTACGAAGTCAACACAACTGTCACCGTTGGTAAAAGCCCCGTGCCAGTCGTTTGCAAAGCGACGTAGAAGGAAACAAACCGCCGCGGCGTTTCTCGCGGCCTCGGAAATGCAGGAGTGAGCCGACGTTAAAAAAGATACGTTTGAACTACGAGAGTGTCAGCAAGTGTCGCGCAAATACCTGTTCACACTCGGAGCGGACGCGTGCGTTTGATCGAAGTGCTGGATTCAGACTGCGTTTTGGTAAGCGCTTCGGGACCGATCTTCTACGATTGCAACTCGATACTGACGTGACACTCGGCAAAGAAAGGTTGGACCGGCATCGCGTAGCTCCCACAAACTGATACAGCTCGACAGTTAAAAATGGCATACTAATAACAAAGTGTACATACCGTGTTCCGAAGGTAATCCATACGGCGTTTATTTGAGCTCTAAATCACACAAAACAAGGAGATAGAATCGAGGAGTCCCTTTTCGACGACAGCGTTCGTCACCGCTGCCTCGGAAAACAAGGTGATCGAGATGATAAGGGGAATCGGTTGACCTCTGAAATTTAGTTCAGCTATATAACTATTCATACGAGGAGGGTCCACAAGGGTCGCGCGGGCATATTCCATTCAGCAAGCCAGCCGGTCGTGGGCAGACGGTCTTGGCCAAGGACCGTCTGAGCAATGCTGCGCCGGAACGGGTCGGAGTGCCTGCTAGGCCTATATATTCTGCCGAGCTCGCTTGGTCGGGGGGATCGTCGCCTTTGTTGCCTTTTCCGGGTGTCTGTGGATCCAGCGTTCATGTTCGTCGTGGTCGGTTTCAAGTACTTCTTCATTTTTTTCTTGCTGCTTGAAGTCGGGGCGCGCAAGAAGAGCAGGTAGAAAAATAAATGTCCATTGGGTCGTCGCGACCGAGCAACTGAGCGACGTTGTCGGCCATGTTAATTTGATCGTAGAAAGTGCGTAAGACAGCTTCGGAGCTGTCGTAGGATTTTGTCGTAACCTGCGCAAAAGTTACGACAATTTCGTTTCGAGAATACGGATTTTCTCTCAAATTTGTCGTACGCATTTTTTTCGTCGTAAGTTCGCTTTGAGAATCTGGCCTCAGAACTTTGCGAGAGCCATGGTTTGAGCCCGAAATCCTCGCTTCGCATCGAGGCGAAGTTAAACTTTGTCAACATGACGGTGCCGTACGCTGCGGCAGAGCTTATCGTCCGCCAGCGTCGGCGTCGCTACCGAGACCACCTGGACGCCTTTCAACTCCCCGACGACGGCTTTCGGCGACAGTACCGGTTATCGAAGGCCGTTGAGGCCTTCGATAACCAGGGCGCCGTATCGAAGGCCAACGAGCTTTGTTCGGCGCCCGGACTTCAAGGCGGCGGACAATCGTGTCTACAATGACCGTGGAACAACAAGTCCTCTGCGCGCTCCGGTTCTTCGGAACCGGTAGCTTTCAAGGCATGGTGGCAACTGACGAGCACCTGTCAGTCTCCGACATGACTGTGAGCCGGACTGTCAGAGTTTTTGCGGCTGCCATCGTCTTTTTCTGTAATATCCGAAGAGGTACGACTAAGGTAATATACAATTCGGAATGTTCGAAAACAAACAAGAACCGGGGTAATTCTTGGGTAGGGTCGTGTCTCCCGGCAGCCGGCAGAATTACTTCGCCGTAGTTCTACTGGCAGTCTCACTCATTGGCGGTCAAATGGGTTCACCGAACGACGTGTCATCGGTAGATCGTTTTATCGGCACGCGATGTAATCACATGAAGGAGATTTTCTTCAGTTAGAGGTATATATACCATTAAACATTTTCACACCTTTATACATATAAGTGGGGTGTCCCATAACGAACACCCTAATAAGTGTAGCGATAGACCTTATAAAAATAATGTAAACCTTACACCCTTAAAGGGATACTTCAACGAAATTTGAAATATACCCGTCGTGTTCAAAAATAGGTTGAATATGATCCACAATATCCATAAATGTGACATTGCACATTTGTATTTTGAGCCTAATGGCTGTATTTTTCGTTATAAACGGCCCACTCTGGCAAGCCCTCGGAGAACAGTTAGCGGAGACCACCTGACATCCAACCCAATCGCGACGTAGTTCGTCTCGGGACGAGCAAAGCTACGGCGAGGCTGACGTCGAGAGGATGGCCTAGTCGTTCCAGCCACCGAAGCGGCTGCTCTTGTGCGAATTTTGAGTGACGGCTTAATCTTCTATAACCTTGTAGGGGGACAATAGCGGCTCCTAGTTTACACAAAAGGGATTCTCGGGAAGAGAGGAGTTCCTCCTTCCCTGCTTCTCTCGTCGTGGCCGGAGGCGAGACAGACGTCGTCACTATCTGCCAAGGTTCCGAGACTGGCATTACAAACGAGGCGTTAGCGACAACCACCAGGTGCTCGTTGCCAATCGTTTATTTCGTTTTAAAATTCCTTTTCGTGTCTTTGTTAACAAGATATTGGTGTGTCTGATGTGAACCTGCTCCTTTGAACACATATAGACCAAAAAATATGCGCCGAAATTTCGTTGTAGGATCCCTTTAAAAATGTGTGATTTGTAAACAGGTTTCTTAAAACGTGTGATAATGCACTACACTTTTTATTAAGATTTAAAACTACAATGCCCCTTTTCGTAAAGGTGTAATTACCACATTACACTTCTTTTTTTCTTTTTTGGGTGTACACAGTGGCCCGAGACCCAATAAATAGACTGAACAAATAAATTACACAAACAAGTCGCCAAAACAGCTTGTCGCCGCTTGGCTAGTGTCGAGGCAATTTCGGTCGAAAACCGGCTCCAATATTGGGCGGATGTGCGGTTTTGCACCTCGTCCCGACATCCGGCAGGTATGGGCGTAACGATGCAAATAAACGATTTATGTCTAATAGCACTATCCCCACTGATCTCTAAGTAGGCTGGATCGCGGATAGAGGCCTGTATTGCTGGGGTCGAACGGCACCAACGGCGGTCATCGCTTGACACGAGCTTGCATGCCATAGGAGAGACGGAAAAAACTCAATTTTATTACGTTGTAGGTTTTTCTCGACCATGAAATTTCTATCGTGTTTCCGCAAATAACAGTTAAGATTGTGGGCAAGAATATTGAACGCTTTAGAATACCAATCTTTTTTTAAATAAATGTTGTGTGGTTGAGGGTCGAGGGCGACTTTGTTGGGCGTTAACTGTGATGTGTTTAATGAGGCAAGGGTTACCGAGAGTTATTGTGGATTCATTCGTGATCTTGAAATCATCAGAGCTCAGCAAACGATAAGTTAGAAGGCCTTTACTGGGTACATTAGCATCGTTTTAACCGCTTGTACATAGTACTTCTGGTGAAAGCTTTTTATTTGAACTGCTGTGAGGGCTTCCGTGACAAACTGAAACTCGGAGCGTGCCGTGCAGTCGCTGAACGTGTCATTTATTTAGCAACCGAAGTAAGCGACGTCGGTAAAGTCGGCAATGCTCCGGCCCATTTTTTTTTTTTCTACATCGACGTTCGAACGCTTGACGAATGTCCATTTGATCTCCAAGCACCCGAGCACCCGATATAATGATCGCAGCACATCATAAAATGCTCGCCCTCGAGCACCGCGTACAGGCTTTCTATTTTTGCGTGTTTCTCCCTTAGACTTGCGTGTATTGCCTGTTGTCAAGCAATGGCCGCCGGTGATGCCAGTGACGGGCTCCCGATCCGCGATCCAGACTTGCACTTTGAGAGTCCTAATGCATTTCACCCGCGGAGGGCTGCACGGAGAACCGGCCCCGAACGAACTTGCCAAACGCACCGATTGCGGACTGATGCTGTCGCCATAGATGTAGAAAAGTACCGACCTCAAACCGAAATTAGCGCCTTTTTATTCCACGTGATGGGTGGGAACGCGAGAGTGCAGTCGCCGCCATTGTTCATCTATAAACGTTGGTTGCTGCAACGTGTAACTGATATTTGCGATGAATTCCAATTAAGCAACTTGACTGTCAGAGATATCTACAGACGGCGTAAGTTTCCGAAACCAGCTGACTACAAAACAGCATACACTGGAGAAAATTGGTGGCAGCATGGTATTATGGGTGAACCACTGAAAGGATACGGCTTAAATATAATTTGTTGGAATATCTGGCAAGACGTTTCGTAAGACTTTTTATTTCCCTGGTGAGGGCGTTGAGAACGAGAGCTTTCTCAAACAAAATACGACGACCAAGATAGTTCAAATATGACTTTGCTGAAGCCTCGGGCAACGTCTCCATATTTAGCTATCCTGGACGCTGAGTGAATACGTCACAGGTTTCTGCTGTGGGAGCTTTATCGACAAATGTTCCACTTTTCATCCGCACACGAATGATGTGAGATCTCGCGGCCTCTGTGTTTGTCCTGAGCCTTTCATTACACACTGGTAGGTTTCAGCATCCGTACGGCAACATAGCTACTCAAATTTTGCAAGAAAAAAAAAAAAAAAAACAGAAGTCGTCGATTCCTTTTTTTGTGAAATATCAGACGCTTACAATTCAAGCTCGTGTTTGAGCTTGTGGCCCGCGGACGCGATTTTGAGCAGAAAATCTACTTTTTCTTTCGGTTCCGCTGTGCGAATGCCTCTTCGTAGCAGACGAACTCCCGCCGTCTGCTCTAGCTCCTCGTCTGAGCGAGGCATAACGGGATCAAATTTTGGCCCAGCGGCGCTACAGAGCCCAAAGACAACGCACAGCGAGCGGCGTGAACGCTTGCCTTCCCGCGCTGTCTCGTGCTCTCGTGCACCGCCTAGAAATCGTGGGGGATTTTCCGTCAAAAGTTGCGAAGTTGAGCGCGCGCAGAGAGGAGGAAACTTTGCGGCGTTCTTTTAGTCACTCCCCCCGCTACGTCAGAAAGCAAAGAATGTTTTGTTCCACGAGTTTAGCAACCCTGGTGAGTTTTCTGGGTCACAATTATTTGAAATGTCACAATGAGCAACATATCGGATTTCAAAATAAAGCATATATAATAATTTATCTTACTTTTTTTATATTTCTACTATAGTATACGTTTTCGTATTTGATGCCTATTCATGTTATATGTCTAGTACTTCCTGATTTATATTAACTTATATCTTTTCCTACCCTTGAGACTGCGATAGATCCCCGAGCCGGCCCCTTAGTCGAAATGTTTGGAGACCCCTGCTGTAATGGGACAAAGCTCTCGTGAAGCAAACCATATGTTCGCACTTGTTGCTGTTTTTTTTTTTTTTTTTTTTGTTTACGTGTTTTTACTGCGAGTAGAGATTTGACATTAGGAGACAAAAAATATCACAAAAAATATCTTTACATCGTTACAGCGTCCTCGTGCGAAATAGAAAGTAACGATTCACAGCGCGACACGCAAATTGCCAAGTAGTGTGCACTTTGGTTCCGGAACTTGGGGCCGTACACAGCTTAAATTCGCCACTGAATATCACAAAGAGGAATTAAGCATTTTGAACAATAAGAGCTTCTCGGGCACATATTGACGACGGAAAAAAAAAAATGGGTGGAATTTTACAGCTAAGAGGATTATTAGAAAGCTAACTAGTAACTTCTAACTTCGTGCAATAGACTGTTCTATTGTGGGCGTCTTCGGCGGCGCCATCTTAGAGAGCCCGTATTACAGAGAGTGTCCAACTGCTCGATCGTGGTCACGTGGGTTGTGGGCCGCGTTTGCGATATACGAGCAGCGAGGAGGTGACGAACGCGCTGATCGCCTGCGAGCGTCTCATGGTGAATTCCGCTCGCAGATCTCGAGCGCTCCAAAAGCGCTCCATTTGGAGCGCGCATATTCCGCTCGTAGATCTGGCTCGAGTTGGTCATCTTCCGCTCGTAGATCTCTGGCACCGCCCGCTCCACGGAGCGCCCCAAACCTCGCCGAACTTGGTCTGCGGGAGTTGACAGATCTCTCCGGAAATTGACAGGGCGGCCCACGTGATTTCCGTCTAAATTGGCAGCGCGCATGCGCGGCGAGGTTGGAGAGGACTTGGCGGGCCGGTCGGGGCGTCGAGTTGGAACTGTGTGGGTGCGTCGGTTGTCTACGCGGGATTGTGACGGCTCGAACGCTTCTACCTCGCGTACATCAGGGATACAAAGCCGGGACTGTGGAGCGTGGTAAATCGTAAGCGCTGACATCTGTGATTGTGAGAGGAAGAACGACAGAAAAGCCGGAGGCAGACGCAAGGTTAGGCCTGTTCATTCTGCAGCCATGATTGTTTACCTTTTTACACTGCATTCCGCCGGCGCTTTAACGTGAAATAAAGCAAGAAGTGATTAGGCCATGACCGCGCAAGTGATGGTTTCTTACCTCTGTGTTTATTAAAGCCGTACCAGAAATCTGAACTCCACCGCTGGCAATCGCTGTCCGTGCCCCGCCGCTTCGAGGTGGCCGAAAGGTATGCGACGGTACCGAACGCGGACGCATTCGTGATTTGTGACATGGGCGCCGTGGTATGTATAATTTCGCCCGGCCTGTGTCGCGTGTTATTTCTGCAGCTAAGCAGTGACAATCGTCACTGGTCGTCGGAAAGATCAGTCGGTTGAGGCGTTGGTGGGCCTGTCAAGTTCGAGCAGCGGCCATTTTGAACGGCGAAGGGGGAAGCCGGGAAGCGGTGGGGAGGGGTGTGGGGGAGGTCGCTCCAAAAATGCAAGTTTATCTTCCCCTCGTCGATTCGGAGCGGGTCCCACGGAGCGGAATTTCGCCTCCCTCGCGGATTTTTGAAAGCGCTCCGGATCTACGAGTGGAATTCACCATCAGCCTTTCATCCCGCTATCCTCCTCTCCACAAGAAAAAGCAGTGTCTGTGTACTGGCGACTAATCTCCGTCGGAGGCGTCCGCCATTAAATTGCAAACAATCTAGGCTCTCTACGCTATCGTAACGACTGTAGCGCCGCCTACCTTCATCCGGGCACTCTGAATATTTCGGATACGGTGCCTGCCTCCCCGTCAAGCCAAGACAATCACAGTTTCAAAATGGCGGTTCCCAGGACCGCGGTCGCCTTGGCGGCCATCGTGAGCGCGACGTCGGCGGCGCCCTCGCAACTGCGATTTTTAGTACAGGACAACTTTGCACGTCTACGGGAACATTACGCCCCAAACACTTTGGAAGATCTAGCAAGGAGGGAAACGATCGCCAGCTACTTGCACCTTGTCTCGCAAATGCTTTCTTTCGCCGAGGCGACTTTAGGGACGACCGGTCGACCGCTCGCGTGGTATTGTGATATTTAAGCAAGATTAAAATGTTACTCTTAACCAAGCACTTCTTTTACAGCGCAGCTCTTAGGCGCCCGTTCCCCGTTCCCGCAGGGGAGGATATGAAGGAAGAGAAGTGGAGGGTATGGAGTACCTATCCCTTTCATCCTCCGTACGCTCCCCTCCTCCTCCTCAAGAGCTGAGCTTTTATTTCGCCTTAAAAAGATTTGTAAACGTCTTTCATTTTTTTTTTCTCTCAAGTTACAGTGTGAGTTAAAAATTGTCACTGTATCCTGGTGGCTTTGCAAGCGCCTTGCGTTTTGCGTCGCAGCGGAGAAACGCTATTCGAAATTTCTCTCGCGTAAAGTGCGCTAACGCAAGCGCTAAGTTTAGCGTTAACGTACGCCAAAACGCCGTACGCCGTTCTAAAACTTTACTGCCGGGAATACTTGCATCCTTACGCCGCGCGTGTGCTGACCTGCTGTTTGTAGTCCCTTGGGAGGAGCACGCGACATTTGGAAAAAAGGAATGAGCGTTGCGCTCTGGTCTGAGAGCGAAGAACACCTAACAGCCGGTCAATGACAAGACTGCTTACTCATTAATGCGTTACACTCGTGCCCTGACGTCTGTCAAGGCCGATACGTGGCTTGCACCGCCACATCAACGGCCATTGTTGTTGCCTCGCTACAGCGTGCATTTTGCACAGTCGAATTTGTCCTTCTTGGTAGGAACAAGTGGGAATGACCACCAGCAGGATACGATGACGTCACGTGCAAGCCATGCGCGTTGTCCCAAAAATATTAAGTAAATTCTTCGAGTGCCTTTTTAATTTTCTTTTCTTTTTTACTTAGATAAAAACACCCGGTACATCATTTCAATGTTGACAAATATGCCGTACCTAATACGTGCCGAAAAAAGCTAACGCAACCCCCGTATATTACGCACAGCCAGAATTCAGTCGAAAGAGTGTTCAGCGTATGTAAAAAATGGTTTATCGTTATCATACCATCAACTAAAATCGGGCATCCCTTTTTGTGCAGAAGTGAATTTTTTTTTTTTTAATAATTTTTTCGAGCAAGGTGGGGATGAGACGAACGCAATTTTTACACAAAGCTCCGGGTTTATTATACGAAGAAAAAGTAAAGTGATATAAACTGCGCGTCCCTGATTGGTTTTACAAACGGTTCTGAGACAATATTATAACGAGAATGGGTTCAGAATAAACGAATTGCCGCAGGTGGGACGCGACATGCCGTTTAGTGTGGTTTTATCAGACGCTGAGCACTTGTACCGGGCATGCTACATTGTTTCACCGGACCGGAGTGGAAAGGAAAAAAAGCCCGCCCCGGTGGAGGGGAGAGTTTCGACCCGGAAAGGTTGCAGGCCGCTAACCTGGCCGTGGTCCGGACGGCAGAAAGCTTTCGTGCATTACAAAAATTGGTGTCAGACTCAGTTTCTGACAGTTAGGAAGGTTACAATATAAACAGCCAAAGACATCTCGAAGATTATACTGAATGCGTGTAGTGAATTAAATGAGCCATTCAGTGTTCATGTTTTTTTTTTTTTCTCTTTTTTTTTTGAGCGATTGAATGTGCATTAAATGCATTGAATACGCATTCAATGTCTTCACGTGCCCAAGATGGCCATGCCAATCACGGTCATCTAAAATAATCTAAACACGTATAAGTAATACTCTCCTCAGTCGAATCGATCCATTTCTGTGCAGCGCAACTTATATGTTAACATGCGTCTACAGACGTCCTGGGTTTAGCACACATAAATTGATTTGCTGTACCTAAATCATTGCCAAAGTTTAACCCCCCAGGAGTTTCACATTTTGTTTTTCTAGGCCGCGCGCCTATACACTTCGTGCGACGCGACTGGCGCGACGCCGCTCGGCCGTTACCGAAGGTAGGCAGTGAGAACCCCAGAGAAAACGAAACCGAAACCACGCCACGTGCTTTGGTATGCATTGAAGTCGGAGTGGTGCGCTTGCGCTGGGTTCACAGCATGAAGTGCTGCCGGTGCTGCGTCGTTAAGTACTTCAATAGTTATGCGTCGTATCTCGTGGGGACAAACTTTCACAGTTTTTCACCTCACCGATGTTTTGTGGGAGAGCAACAACGATGGACCCGTGCCGTACTACGCGAGAAATTTAGTCTCCCGATCATATCTGCCACTGTGTCGGCACGGCTGACATATTCTACACTGCCGCTTTGCTCTCTGCGTTTGTTTTCGTACCAGTGACGCCTACATGTGTTAGCGCCGATGGGACGAACGGAAATGTCATCCCACACTCGCGGGTATGCAGTGCCTACTTTGTTGGGGGAATTCCCTCCAAAGAAGTTCCGTCCCCATCGTACATGTCGATGATATTTCCGGACAAGTATGGCACGCAATCTGTACTTCATGTAGAAAGATTTGACGGTGGAAAAAAAGTGACAAATATGAATATAAGGAAAACTGCAATGAAACTCTGAATCACTGGAAAATCGACGATTGAGTATGGAAGTTTATGTGGTGTGCTTTCTTTTTTGATCAACCTCCTTTTGAATGTGGAAGCGCTGACACCCCGAGTTCTGTAGACAATTTTTTTTCTCCGCTTTGGAGCCACCTATCACAAAGTTGTTCGAACTGGAAGTACCGTCCACTGGTCCCTTCCAACCTGTAAAGTGTGCACCTCCACGATGAGTGGTATTATCTTGACAGCCTTTGACGGCCAAAACTGGTTCCCATTTAGTTACGCGCCGCCCAAACTAAATTTCCACTTGGTTTCGCTATGCTACCTCTATTTGGTATAATAAGTGTTGCGTCAAGTTACGGTCATGTCAAAGTACCTGTGTGCCGAAAATCAGCACCTCGCGCAACAGGTTAATACAGAACAGCTGACCGCAAAAGCCTTTGACGGCCAAACCATGTATTGGCCGACAACTTCGTTTTCTCGGCTTTAGAACCACCTTTCGTAAAGTTGTTTCAATTGGGAGTACAGTTCACTAGTCCCTTCCTACCTGTAAAGTCTCCACCTCCCACGACGAGTGGTATTCTCTTGACAGCCCTTTCATGGTCAAAACCGGTTACCGTTAAGTTACGCCGCCCATACCAAATTTTCCACCTGGTTTCGCTATGCCCCCTCTTTTTGGTATAATGAGTGCTGTATCATGTTACTGTTAAGTCCAAGCACCTGTGTGCCCAAATCTGCACTTCGCACAGCCCGGTTATAACGCATTATTTTGGGTCCAATATTGGATATCCCGTACAGCTTTATTTCTTTATTCGTTAGAAACATAACTTTCACATCTGCTATCTTAGTGAAACTTGGCACATTTCGGGCACAAACTTAGTGAACATCTCACTCGCCTCCAAATATCATCGTTCGAGCAGTCCTGTTTACAGCGACGAGAGAAACAAATTTCCCACTCAGAGCAATTATGGTGGCGGCCGTCTTGCTTTTCGGAAAATTGCTTCAACCCCTTTTTTGGCCGCAACTAAAACAATTACCGCTAATAACGATTCAAACTCATTATATAAGAAGTGGAGAACAGCTAGATGCCCTTCTTGGGTCTGCCCCAGCACTCATGCAACGTCACCCTCAACGTATCGGCTCAAAAAGAAAAAGTTTTCAGTGCGCGCTGCCGCTGCCACAGCTTCGCATGCAAAAAGGCGCCGCAGGCTGCTGAACGCGCCTCGCTGTCGAACGCCAGTTCCTCTGCTAGCGGCGCTATGCGCGTTTTTCAAGGCGCCCCCTATAGTTCCCGCACGGAGCGTATAGACCTTTTTCACAAGGGCGCCGCAATCTTGAATAACGTCACTTCTAGTATGGGCGAAAACATTGTGTTGCCGCCGCCACTCCAATATAATATGTTTATGATTATAGACGCAACAGGCACCCATTCTCGTTATGACTCCCTCTATATTTTTACCATTTGCAGGTTGAAATGGTTTATGACGTTTTTGTCGCCCATATGCCTACCTGGGGGCGGCTTGGGGCCAACAGATCCATCTTGCCGTTAGATCCATCGAACAATTACGTCCAATTTCTTGCCATTACATCCATCGTGATAGTTACATCTTTAGTGCCAGCACATCCATCGCGCCATTCCATCCATGATTGGTTAGTTCACCCAACGTGACATTACATCCATCATGGTATTACATCCACCGCACCATCACATCCATCGAGCAATTTCGTCCAAAAGCGCGGCATCCCATTCATCGAGCAGCTTCGTCAAAAATGTGCCATTACATTCATCAATCACGCAGGTTAATTTCTTCGTTTAACTATTTAGTATAATTTTATGGGAGCTGTTTCATCGAATGTCGTTTTATTGATTGTCATGCCATCGAATGTAAATAGTTTCTTCTGAGGTGGTTTTTCGAATTAGGATTTTTATATTTCTCGGCATCTAATAGACAGCAATATTCTCTGGTATCCCTTTCGTTTCTATTTTTTTTTTTAAGCTGTTTCAGACATTTGCGTTTGCTCAGGAACGACCGTGTTGCGACGGCCCGTGTCGGCGCAAGCTAGTGAGGTACTCAAGGGAATCTGAGTTAAACGGGAATGTTTGCTTGTCAATATGATTTGTTTTGTCAGTATAACCATAAACGGCGCCCGCTTGTAGAGTAGCTTTAACGTGATAGCGTTAAGGAAGTCGTGTCGCACAAAAGCCGTCGTCGGTGGCGTTCACTAAAATCCAGGATTGGTTGATAGGATCCTGACGTCACAGCCACATGACCTCGCGCAGTAATTTCAAACAACCCACAACGCTCACGTGAAACGTGACGTCACACGTGGAGTGAAAGTGATTAAATAACATGACATGTAATGCGATTTAAGGGTCGCCGCATTTCTCAGAGCATTTCACTTTATAAAGTAATGCGTTTGCCTTAAAGAAAAAAATGGAAGAATTTCAGGAGGAAGTCGAACCCACGACCCTTCGGTTGCGAGCCAGACATGCTACCCGCTTGCACGGCCTGGGAGCGAGAGGTAGTGTTTATGATTTTATGTTTTGCTATCGGATTCCACTCTTTTTTTCCACATAAAAGGACCGATTTCCCTTTGTTACCTTTCGACGAACGGCCCGTAACCCCCATCGGCTAACCATTCTGCCTGCGGCGGCTATGTCGGACGATATGTGGATACACAGGCTGGGGTCGAAAGTTAACGAAAGAGGTCCAAACGACGCGCAACACCTTTTGTTCCTTGCGCACATTACGCATGTGTTTACACCCAAGACGCGCCCACGCTGTTTTTTTTTTTTTTTTCGATTGTATTTAATGACGGCACACCCTTGGATGCCTCGTCATCGTGCGTTCTCTGCGCGTTTGTAGTGTCATCTCGCTCGTCGAGAAGATAAGACACGCGACAGGGTTCTAGTTGCCCTTTGATTGCCTTTTTCCTCCTTGCGTTCTGATGCGCCAAAGACGCATTTTGGAACACTACCTCGCCGCATATCCATAGCTTACGCTCATACTATTCTCTACAAGACGTACATCAAACACGTTATCAATCTTTTATTTTCTTTTTTAACTGCTTCAAAACTGATGAAAACATCAAGTAGGCGTGATCTACTTCGGCACGGTCGCTCATCGCCATCGGTCTCACCTCGTTTGGATAATTCAAACGCACCGTTAAAAGAACAAGAATACAGTCAACAAACACATTCGTTTGCATACGAGACAGCAACGAATATACCTTCCAATAGACCACCGGTACAATTTTTCTCTCGACTGTTGAGCGCAACACCATTTCTGACTCGGTTCACTCGCGGCTGCAAATGTACACAAAAAAGGGGACACGAGCAAGGAAGACTCCCATAAACCAGACGAAGGCGTCCCCCAGCAAACAAAGAGAACAAGACCACAATATTCGACGGGACGGGCGGCAGCTGCCACTATCGGACCGCAACAATAAACCCAATCAGTATAAGAGGACCCAGGCGACGCAAGCCTCGAGAGTCTCCTCGCACGCTTCGCGGAGCAGCGGGAACCTTCGAGACGCGTAAAATACAACGTCGACCGATTACTTCGTCAACCGGACGACCAAGAAAGAAAAAAAAAAAGTAGCCAAAGAAAAAGGGAAAATAACTAATGCTACATTCACACTCTGAAAGCCGAGCGAGAGACGTCGGCTGTAATATATGCTCCGGGATGCAGGGCGCAAATCTTCGGAAACGGGAAAAGCGCGAGCGAGGGGCGTGGGCGGAGAACATTCATCGATGGCCGTTATCGACGCGAATTGCTGAAAGATAAAGAAAAAAAGGAGTCGGACGCGGAAGCGAGAACAAAGAAGGGTGCAAACAAATCAAAGTCAGAACTCGCTCGATGAGGTGGGCGAGGAAGAGATAGAGGCTGGGGGGAGGGGGGGGGGGGGAGGTGGGGGGGGGGGGGGGGCGGGAGCAGTGCCTAGTTGACCAGGTGGGAAGCGTCGGTAAACCTGGCAAACAGCCTCACCAGCCTGCGTACAGCGCTCAATCTTTGTTTAGCTTACTATGCGCGGTTGAGTGACGATATGGGCAGTTGGTCGAGGAAAAGGTGCTCATCGGGCTTCTTTCACTGCAGTCGCCCTCTTCGTTAGGAGCTGGCTTTTTCACGTGTCAGAAGGTCGATAAATGCCGGGGGCTAATATAATAAGGAGTTTTTGAATAGCGCACGCTAACGCGTTGCGTGCGCAAAGAATAGCGTCGTCGCCAGTGCGCAAGCGCCGAACGCTAGCCACGTTTCGCGCTTTGCGGGCGCTATTTGCGTTCGGACGCAAAGATTCTTCGCGCCCCTCCAAGGGGGATTTGTGATGAGAGGTTTACTGAAGTCAAGACGAGCACGGTTAAAAAATGGCAGCTCCCAAAACCATGGCCGCGATCGAGTTGGCGGCGTCGTGAGCGCGACGTTCATGGCATCCTCGCGACTGTGATTTTCAATGTGGAAGGATATTGCACCCGGTTTGGAAAATCCAGCGAGGTGGGCACCGATCACCGCAACTTGATGCTTGCGACGCGCGAACATTTCTCGACGAAGATACGGTGTGCGAAGATCAGTACACGATACCTCTTTTGCCGAGGCGACGCAAGTGGACACGACCGGCCGACCTCTCGTGTCGCATTCTCATGTTTAAATAGACCTAAAAGGTTCCTCGGGACCAAAAGACATGTTTTTTCACATGTTACAGTATTTCGTCTGCGAAAAAAAAATTGTGACTGTATCGTGGTGGCGTTGCAAGCGCGAGATGCTTGCGCTTTTGCGTCGCGGCGGAGAAACGTTATTCTAAATCTCTCTTGTAGCGTGTGCTAACGCAAGCGCTAAATTTAGCGCCAGCGAGCTCTAAAATTGCGTACTTTATTCTAAAACTCCTTTATCTCTTCTAACGCAAGAGCGTTAAGGAGCTCATGTAGCAGAAAAGCCGGCGTCGGTGGTGCGACGGGAAAGTCTTGATTAGTCGCTAGGGTCATGACGTCACAACCACATGACGTCGCGCGGTAATTTCGAACAACCCACAACGCTTACGTGAAACGTGACGTCACGCGTGAAATGAAAGTGATTGAAACATTACATGTAATGTGAATTAAAGGACGCCGCAAGTTTCAAATGATTTCACTTTATAAAGTGATTAATTTGCGCCAAAGAAATTCGGAAATAATTTTATGCGTGTTTCAAGCCCACGAACCTTCGGCTGCTATCCAGGGTCGCTCCTAACTATAGGCCACGCAAGAAGGCGATGCGATCAGGGCCCGAAAACACGTACTGTCGCGTTCCACTCTTAAAGGCAAAGCTTAAGCGTCCTCCAAATGTTTCCCAACTGTTCAGGTTTAAGTAACTGGCGGGGTTGCACGTTTGGTCGATTGTAACTAGACGGACTGCAAGATATTTCGCTTATTGATAGGTTTCGATTCGCGAATTCAGAAAGTGCCACGGTGGTGATCTCTGAAGCAGCTACATCGGTAACTTTTCTGTCACTTGATTATCAGGACTATACACAGTTATCGAGCAATTTAAGAATAGTGTGGATCTCACTCAATTACGGGGCTTATAAAGTTAAATAAAGAACTTAGAAAAATGGTAGTCGACGGCAAGTTGAGAATATTTAAACGTATTTGCATAAAATCACGTGTTTTATTCACGTAATGCTCCTCAAATTCCACCTTAAGAGATGTTTGAAATGGGTGTATAATAGGTTTCTGGTTCAGCGGAAAATTCCTGATCCGAAAAAAAAAATAAAAAAATAAAAACGAACTGCCATGAATTTCCATCGCCTTCGTTTCAATTTATTCGTTCGCCAGTGTACACAAAAGTGTAGTTGTTCTTTCCCTCTGCCTTGAGTCGGAGAGCCTTTCGCCTGTAGCGTCCAGGGCCGCTTCCCAAAAGCGGACTGTATCCTAATTTCGGACGTCTTATAAGCACTCCTTCGCCCATGATTGCAGTTTTCAAAATTCCCTAACTGTGCTTGTAATTCATTCGATTTATCCGAGCAATAAAAAAAAGGTTAAAAAGAAGAGGTGCACGTGAGTGTACACGATTTCTCACTATTGTGAATCTCCTTAAAGTTACTAACGTGGTCTATAAGAACCGGTGTATAGGGCATGGTTTCCGAAATGCTTGGCGCGCAAAGCCGTCCTCCGGCTCTTACATCCGCGGGGAGAAACTGACATAGAGAAAAAAAAAATAGCTCGTGGCAACAAGCGCCAATCATCAACCTCATCTTAATCATTGGGCTTGACTGGCAAACTACTCAGATAGCAAAAATGCCCTCGTTTGCCCGAATTATATAACTTTTCATCTCAGTATTTACCCCACTGTTCGATAGAGGGCGCTGGCAAAATCACCGCCATTAGGTGGCTTCAATTTGGTTTGTTTCGGTTCTCATGTTTTCTGCCATTTTCGTTTAATATTGTGACAGAAATGTGTCTCTTGTAGCACACAATCATTAGAAAGTGGTACTGAGCCACTTTGAAAGCTACGAAGTGGTTTCGAGTCATAATTACGCACTTTTTTTTGTTAATTTCGGTTAGGTTCGGTGGCGAAACGATAGAACAGGAAGGATAGCGTCGTCTACAGCCGTACCCGCCAAAACAAATCCCCCTCCCCCCCCCCCCTCCCCCCCCCCCCTTTCCAGAAAAAAAAAATTGAGTTCTTATTATATACATGCACAATGAGAAAGGAAGTCACAACCTGGTTAACAAGAGCCTAATCGCGAAGAACACATGAGGTCGCAATTTCACTTATCACTATTTGATTTTAGCGGACATCAGTGTTTTGTAAACTCCAGAGACTAGAAGTTTCTCCAATAATAGAGTACATAATATTTTTAAAAAAGTGACATTGTCTCGGCTTGTTTTTCTTAAAGAAATTAAGCCCTCTTGAAATATTTATTGTTGATCCTAGGCCTGGGGGAGGAAATTTTTTTAAACATCGGCCGTGCTAAAATACCCATTAACAGCATTTCACAATGCCGGCGTTCGAAAATAAACAATTTGTTTTACGGACATTTACTTACGGCGTACTCAGGATACGAATAAACGACAGGCCCGTAGTGAAGTCTGACATTTGTTTTGCTTAAAATTTGCCAAATAAAATTAAAATGGCGCTAGAGAAGTGACCCCTTTCGTCTTTGGCTGGAGCGGAATGCTAGACACAAATAACCTCTGTAAACATGTCTTTATTGAAACAGATGCGCTTTGTACATTTCGGCGTCCCCAGCCACACAAAGCAAATCGCTATCCGACATCGGCAACGGTGCACTCCGGTGGTTTCCATGCAGGCGGCACTCTCAAGTCTTCGAATTCCACGGGGCGTTTTGGAGCGCGCCGAGGTCAGTTGACCAGATTCGGAATGGAGCACATGATCCGAACGGGGTCGCGCCGCCTACGGATCCCCAAGGGGAATATGACCACTGTTCGGGGATCGGCGGATGCCTTCCCGTCATTCACCTGCCCGGGAATCCCCTTTCCGCGGCCGCCGCGCTCGTTTCGAAGACGTTTTCGCAATCGCGGCGCATGAGCGGCGGGATTGGCTCAGGAGCGTCTAGCAAAGATTGCCGGAATGCCGGAAGCTGCTTGAGCAACTTGACGACGAACTGTCGTCAAGCAGCAGCAGCAGAAAGACGGCCGGTACAGGCGGCACCTCCCGAGCGGCCATTACGAATTCTTCTGAGGCGAGATAGGCGAGATCAGGCGAGATGCCCCGCGAGAAATGAAGTCACGTGTGTGCGCCGAAGGCTGGCCCGGCTGGCTTCCCGTTGAATCCGCCGAAATCGGCGGAGCGACTTTTCTTGGATCCAGATCGAGATCTGGAGCGGGAGCTAATCCAAAACGGACCTGTGGAACACGTCCGTCTCGATCCCGATCGCCCAGTGAAATATAGGATCGCTCCAGAAAAATAGATCCCGGCGCGCTCCAAAACGACCAGTGGAATTCGCCATTAGGAACTCTCAAGCTGCCTGTGACAGTTTATTCAACGGGGTAGTCCCGACTTTTGGGTTGAAGTGATTTAAAAAAAAAAAAGTAATGGCATACTATGTATAAGTAATTCGTTAAAACGCTTGAATGATTGCAGACGTGAAAGCGAGCACGGTTCACAGTTTATTCAAACTAGTAAATAAAAAGATCATGCGAATGCTTATATCGCAAAAACGATTTAAGCGCGAGACACATGCGCGTCAGAACTGTCCGATCCGGCGTGCGAACTGTCGGGAAGATGGCTGCTCAGAATCGCCGCACAGGACGGTTCGCGACACATGGTTTCCGACGCGTCGTTGCGTCGCTCCGTTCAGCTCCGCCCAGTTTCGGGTGTCCCTCTACCAAATGGATGGATGGATACTAATGGCTATAGTTATAACGGGCGGTAGCTCGCGCCACCTAGCCTAGAAAACTAAAATACTTCCCTCGCCCTTCTTGGTTTTTCTGGCTTTAAAACAAACATAATATTTTTATTACCTTCTATTAAAGTGTGCGTGTGTGAAGATTTTCCGTGAGGCTATTTTTCCGCTCAAAATCACTTAATCGCGAAGGACCGCAGGGGACCTTAGAGCCATCCCAGCGAAACGAGCACTGCGTAAAAATCACGTGACTACGTACCGCGCACATAACTGCGTCTCTCCCGAAGCTCACATGACATTGGAATGGCTCGTAGCGTCCGCTGCTGTCCATCCTAAGGTGAAACGGAGTATATTCGGGTTTCGACGGGCTCGATCGGTCCCAGAAGGCCGGCTTGCTTTGGCGCGCGAAATCAGCAGCTCGTTTTGTGCGCGCGGGAAAACTCGATGGCGTCCGTTTCCTTCACAACGACGACTCGCGTCGCGTGACGCACCGCGCACCGCCACATCCGCTTCCCCGAACCACGTCGCGCCTCCTCGCCCGATCGGTCCGAAAGTCACTTGACAACATGACCTTCGCCATCCGTGCTCATTGGCTGCGGCCACTGCGGCCTTCCGAAAATCGGACCGTGCGTGCGGCGATATCTGGCAAGTTTGAAGTTGGACGCATGCCGGCGCCGGACGGAGGCCTCGTCCGACGCTCCGGTGCGACGAAAACCCTCGCCCTCGGACGTCGTTCCGGCGGTTCGCACGTCGGATCGGATGGCTTTTTCGCGCATGTGTCTCGCGCTTAAGAACGTCTAACGTATTAATGCGGAGCGAAGCCGGCTTAGTCTGTAACTGTCTGTAGCAGAAAAACGGCACCCACAAACGGCCGGAATTCACGCGGGCTGCGACGCGTAAAATCAGAAGCATCGTCACGGAAGCCTGCGGGGCACTTAACGTCAAAGCGGACGCGCCTCAGAAACAAAACACAAAGAAAAACACAGCAACGCAGATCCATTGTCACGGAAGCCGTGGAGCCGGCGGGGGCGCCGCGCCTGTGGGGGAGCGTGATCTCACCACCGCAGCGCCGTGTGAAAAAGGAAGGCGTGGCGCGCGGCTTGTAAGAATCCGCTGCGTGTAAGAATGCGTTCGCATTCCTACACGTAAGCAGGCTTAAATGTCTCTGCCGAATTATTTTGATATATCTTGAAGAAACAAATCGCCTGATTTTGATATTACTATTATTTCTAGGATGCGATAAATGCTAGTTAAACTTTCGTTTCCTATTTTGACGACTCGAGTTTCCCTATGCAATTACAAACAACTGTTTTCGATTTGTTATGAAGGCGAAGCACGGTTCATTCAGGAAATACGTATAATTGTTTCTTTCGCTATTTTTGTCCCCTTCATTAAGATCCTAAATGGGGGATTATAAATATACATTGCGCTACTTATTTCGAATGTTCGGTCACAATCACTGAGTGAACCTGAGTTGCCATAAGGAATTGGGCTGAATGTGCGCCAGGACTAACGCTAAATCTTGTGCCCTCCTCCCTTCTCAGATATATCCGCTACGCCTGCGGTGAAAATAGTCAGAACATGTTACAAAATAAACTGCAGAGGTTGATGATGGAATCCAAATAGGTAGTTAATACAAGCATCGAACGACATTTTACAAAATAAGGCGAGAAACGCGGTGAAACGCGACAAAAAACAGCAGTACAACCCTTTCACCAAGGCGTTGTATTCTAAGATGGCAGCGCATTTGTGACGAAAGCTGAAAAGGTCTATACTCGTTGCTTTTCACCAAAACACACATTACTTGTTCAAGAAAGCGCTAGGTTGAAGTCGGAGTGTTCCTCTGTTAGACCGGAAAAGATGTGAAATAAGTGCGTATGTGTATGATTGTTTTCAGATGAGGTGTGTGTTCATTTCTATTGATGGAACAGCAGTGGCGAGCCAATAACGAGTCAATAAAATATCTGGACCAAACAAAATATATATATATATATTGTGAGTCTGAGAAGGCGAAACGTCGTTGTCATTACATAAACTCGAGCAGATACATTACTGGGTGGGAGGAAGAGGGGTTCTTTGGTCTCGTTCGCTTGGAACTTCAAACTACATCATTTTTTTTTGTGTGTGTGTGAAATGGTTGGGTTTGTTTAATTTTCCCTATCGTTTCTGTTTTGTCTTTTGTCGTGTTTCTTCCACTGCGGCGTTTTCCCGCTGTTTACTGATCATCAGGGCCAGGTTGCTAGAAGCCGCGTCGAAGACTGGGAGAAAGGAAGAACTCTCTGAGCCAGCACACGAGCTGAGTGGCACTCGCTAGGGTATGCTAGAATGGGGAGATCCAGCGGCTGTGAGTGTGTCCCGATGTGCAAGCACGCCGGGGAGGGCGCTGTGGGGAAGACCGCGGCCATCCGACGGCTGGCAGAGGCCTGGCGGTCGCAGCAGAGCTGCTTTATTCGGGGCGAAAATGGTCATATTCTTCCCTTGTTTTTCTCTGCTCGGATGTGAGAAAGGGTAAATAACATTCTATTTCAAACATGTGTGATAAAGCGTGGCTGGCGCGAGCGGCAGAAGCTTATACTCAAAGCGAAAATGCCGTTTGGGAGCGTTCAGTTACTTACATAGTATCGCTTCTTTCATTTTGTTTTCGCTTCGTTTTTATAGAAGAATAATTGTTTATCTCACCTCATATACCGGCATTAGGAAAGCGAAGTTTGAGTATATGATATGATGTGCCAGGGGTGGCCAAAGTGCGGCTCTTCATGGCTCCCAGTGCGGCCCGCGGTTCCCTGGTAAGCGTGGCCTTTCCCCTCCTGTGTCCCCAAGACGAAAATAGTTCTAGAATAAAAACGAAAGAAAAAACACACAGTCTTGGCAGCCTTGCACTACACTACGTAGAGACAGCTGCACTGCTTTTAGATACATAGATGTGTTCAGTGATCCTGTTTCCTTTAATGTCCGAGAAATAATTTCGATCCTTATACACATAATGGGCGTCAGGGACGAACCAAGCATTCATTTTTGCTTAGCGGTTGAGGAAACGTTCTGCTGCCTACTGGTATTTGTTGTAGTCTACAATTATATACTTGTCCTCTTTGGAAAATACTGTTCTTTCCATTTCGCTTCTTGTTAAAAGTGGCCCCCTACCTTTTTTCTTAATGCTAAAGCATTAACTGTTTCATGGAGCGGAGCCGGCGGTGTCTGTAACTGTAAAAACGGCACCTAAAAACCCGTAACCGCGAAAAGCGGCACCTAAATCGGCTGCGACGCGTCATATCAGATGTTTTATCACGGAAGTGATAAAATGTCAACACTCAAAGCAAACGCGCCCCGAAAATAAAAAAAAATAAAAAAAAAGAAAAGCGCAGCAACGCAGATTTTTTGTCACGGAAGCCGGCGGGTGCGCTCAGGGTCAACGCGGACGCGCTTCAGAAATAAAACACAAGGAAAAGCACAGCAACGCAATGCTTCGTCACGGAAGCCGTCGTGAAGCCGGCGGGGTTCGC
Source organism: Ixodes scapularis (assembly GCF_016920785.2). NCBI lineage: Eukaryota > Metazoa > Arthropoda > Arachnida > Ixodida > Ixodidae > Ixodes > Ixodes scapularis. The sequence goes on along the minus strand of NW_024609884.1, from coordinate 67,479,533 downwards.
CGCGACTGCGCAGTGGGGGAGCGTGATGTCACCACCGCAGCGTCGTGCGCGATAGAAAGGTGTGGCGCGCTGCTTGTAGGAATGCGCTGCCTGTAGGAATACTTTCGCCTTCCTACATGCAAGCATTTTTAAGTGTGTCTGCCGAATTAGTTTCCTCGTCTCTAAATTTTTGCAGTTTTGTCTGCGGCTGTAACCCTCTGCCACTCTGGCCACTCCTGTGATATGAGCTCCTTTCCTCTCCACTTGAGTTTCAAAGCTCTTTTAATTATTTTTTCGGCAGCTGTGATCTTTTCAGATTTTTATATACCTAATTTTTTGTTGTATTAACATTTTTTTTTAGCATGTATTATTGAAAGGGAGCGTTTTCTTGACTTTTGAATTATGAGCTAAAACTATATGGACTAGGAAATGTCTGAATTGGTTTTATCTAGTAAGCATGCATCGTATAAAAATAAACATCAAGATCGGCAAAATAAATGGAGCAACTTCAACTGCTGTTTTTATAGAAGGGGAATCACGCTTGGAGAAATTTGTTTTCTCTGACATGTCAAACAGGCCACACATTCTTGTTAGACTTCTTTTTGTTTCTTTCTACATCATTTTTTTTTTTATTTGTAATCAGACGGTTCCATTCCTCGAACAGAAAGCGTCGCTCGGTGTTTGAAACGAGGTGTGTTTCTCTTTACATGTCTGTTAACCCACGTTGCACCCCGGCACAAGCCAGTATCGCTCCGTCATTTCGTTTGCCGTATTTGACATCCTTGTGTGTGCCTTGTCTCTTCGGCACAGCTAGCAGCCACACAATATTGTATCGCTTCAGACACAACACAAAACAAGAAGAAACTGTCAAACCAGAAAACCCCAAGCCAGCCTCGCTAAACGCTGCCAGACAGGCCGGCTGGCCCCGCTGTGACTTGCAGCGCCACCCCAGGTCGCTGCGGCAGAATTGGGCCACACAACACTCAACTCCTATGGGGAAGCCGATGCGGTCGGCACATCTCCCTCTTCTAGTACACCCGACACTTGCCTCGTGTCGCAAAGCGCTCGAGCACCCCGGCCTTCGCAGTGTTTACGAAACTACGAGCTGCATGCCGAGTGCACAGATTTTATCTTTGAGATGATGGTGCCCGCTCTGTATCAACGCTGCCTTGTGGTGCTGTAGAAAAGCTGTGCTCTACGCTCCTTCGGTTGGGCAGTCGAACGTTTAGAAAGGCCGGAGGGGATCTCTTTCAAGCCAAGAATTTCGGAGGCAATGCTAAGGGCCAGAACAACTTTCGCCGATGGGCTGAAGCTCATGATTCGTGGCCAATGAAAGTTGCCTGTGTTGCACTGCGTTCGCCACCTTTAACATGGAATTTTAAAATAACTGTTAAATGACCCACAATGGCTCTAAATAAACAAGGTGCTGTTTTTTTTTTCTAATTTTAGTAACTTGCAGTACTGACGATACAAATATCTTTGTGTCGCCTGAAGAGAGCCTAAAATACGTCAACACGCAGTCGCGTAAACTGATTGTTTAGACAGCGAGAGGTACGTCTGCCTTGAAATATGGCGACTTGCCTTCCTTCCAGGAACAATCCGTTTGGGGGGTAACGCCAGAAAACTTGGCGTGTTTAAGGGCCCGGGCATGCAGTTAGAGCAACAATCGCTGTCTTTTGCAATACGGGGAAATAACAGCTAAGCAGACCAGGCTTGTATCAGGGGCGGATGTATCAGCCAGGCTTTGGGGGACGTCTCCAGAAAGTCTTAACGTTACGCACGAATATAATATCACGGGCGAAGCTGTGGCCAAATCTAGTTTGTGTTAGTACTTGCATAAGAAAGTATTGAGCTGTCTTAGTCCTTCACATAAATAAAGGAACTGTATTTATGTTTTCACGCGCTTGTCATATGACAAATTTACAATAGCACTATATCACGTATATGAAGCAATGACACGTTTTATAAGCCTGTCATTGCTGCAATAGTTTGTGATTGGTAATGCGTCATTTTAGATTTGTTCCAAACCACTAACCAATAGAAATTATGGCTCCAGTCATTCTAAATTTGTGATGGACTCTGAGCTTTAGATTTCTTCTGAGTGCTCTAACAAAGCAGCAGAAAATTCGGGGTAGCCAGAAGTGTTTTCCTTATAGCGTTTTGTTTTTATGTGGTATCCATAATGACATTCTAGAATGATCCAGATGAATGCCCTGAAATATCTGTAACAAAGCTACAGGAACCACAAAACCTGCTGAATCTCAAACGCTGTTCCAGATATCAATACATGAAACACCGTTTCACACAAAATTCGTTTGAATGCATGTGAAACAAATTTGCAGATGTCAATATGCGCCGTTTTATATACCACCTTCACAATTTATCTGGAGCACTGTTCTGCATAACTAAGGCGTATATGAAATACATAGCTTCCTCCTCGCTAAGAGAAACTTCTTTGCAAAAAAGTTCCGCTTACAACCGGAACCTAAGTGGAACGAAAATAAAAGTGTACCACTCCTCCCTCTCCTCCCCCCCCCCCCCCCCCCGGCCAAAGAAGTAAAAAGATAAAATAAAAAAATTAAAGGTATACGTAGGAACAAGCATACGTAGATGTTAAAAGGTTAAATATGTGGAAGGAACGCTTCATCCCTGACAGTGCTAAAAGATGCAGGATGTGAGGTAGGGGTATGAAGCGCAGGAATAAAATAAAAATAAAGGGTCAGATGTTTTCTTATTTGTCCTTGTTTTTGCTTTGCATTTCTGCCAAAACGCAACCTATGAGTCTAAAAGTCTAAAATATTTGGAGTCCGAAAGACATAGAGAGGCGTAGACAGAAAGTCGCGCGGTGGTATCTAGATCTTTAGGAAATACCGTGTCGCAAACTGGGAAACACCGAAAGAACAGACTGGGTAAAATACAAAACAAAAAGGAGACGGGGGGGGGGGGGGGGGGGGGTCAGCAAGGAGGGGATTGCACAAGCTGCAACACAGCAGCTGCATTCGCTCACACAACACGCGTACGAGTTTCAGCGGCGACCATTAACCAAGGGCTTGCGCACTCTGCAGAGACTCGAGAAGATGCTATAAGCAAAGCCCGGTGAGTAAACAACGCTTTGGCGCGGGGGCTGCTGCAACGCGCCGATGTAAGAGACGTGAAGAAAGGGAGGAAAGAGCTCCAAAAAAAGACAAGAAAACATATGACACATTTTATCCTCGCTGGCTACTCACGGAGGAACAGCGAAGGCTCCTCAAATATGATTTCAGCCGTGCAACATTTGAATTTTTCGATGCGTGGTGCCCACTCAAGCGTTATGTCTGAATCTGTTTGTGTGAAAATCTATAAAATCGGCCCCTTCGTTTTGCGTGAGTTGTGACAGCGAGGAAAAAGCTCGCAATAAATTTCATTTTTTTTATTTTCTTCATTTTGTAGGTTTAGCGGATCAGAAACGATGACCTGTCTTAGAACATATATTTCATATTTCCTTGTGTATGGTTTTTTGTTTCCCCATCTGTTTAGAAAAAGTCGGTTGTTGTTCCAGTACACAAGGCTGGGAATACTTCTGCCGCAAACAATCATCGCCCTGTGTCCCTGCTATGTGCTTTTGCAACGGTATTTGAGATTTTAGTGCTCACACGTGTGTCTTTTTATTTCAATCAACGGATTACCGCCTTTCAGCATGGATTTTGTAAGGGACGCTAAATTGAGACGAATCTTTGTACCTTCCTCGATTACTCGGCGCCCTACGTTCATGGTCTTGGTCAGGTTGACGTTATTTATTTTGATCTCTTCAAGGCGTTTGACAAAGTTAATCACGCCTTGCTCTTGCATAAGCTATCGCAGAACGGATTTTCGCCTGTGCTCGTGAATTGGTTCAAAAGCTATCTGACCAACCGTCGTTGCGTCGTTCGCATTTCAGACAGTTTCTGCTCCTTTTTTCTCCCCGTCTGGAGTTCCCCAGGGCTCCCAATTTAGGGCCACTTTTTTTTTTCTGACTTTTATCAAAGACATTGAAACTTGCATAGCCAATTCAAATGCGTTGCTATTTGCTGACGAAATCAAACTCTTTTTGAGAATTCGTTCGAGGGATGACTGTGTACTTCTTCAGAATGATGCGTCGTGTATACTTGATTGGTGTATAGCAAATCTTTTAAGAATTAATCGTGAAAAAAACTAAGGTTTTGTCGTACAGTAGAAAACGGGAACCTTTGTCATATTTGTATTCGATTGACGGTAAGATTATTTCACGAATGTCACTCATTCGTGATCTCGGCGTGTATTTTGATAGTTCGCTATCGTTCAGCTACCACGTTAGTCAGGTTGTTTGCACCACAATTAGATTGCTGGGAATGATAACTCGTATAACTCGAGATTCTGTGGGTCATGCTTGCTTGCCTCGCTAGTTTCGCTCCCTTACCAGGGATAGATTAGAATTTGGTTCGATAGTGTGGAATTCTTTTAGTGCACAGATGAAGCACAAACAGAGTTTGTTCAGAGACTCCTGGTAAGCATAGCTTGTGATAGACATTTTGGCAGAAGACATTTTTATAATTATGAACCTCTTTTTGGATAAATTAGGGCTTCAAGTTTTATCCGCCAGGAGGCTGATACGTGGACATAGTATTTTTGGACAGTGTAATTCATAATGATATAGACTCCGATCTTTTAAGTTAATTTTTATGTTCCGGCTCGTTTGGATCGGAGTGCTTTTACTTTTTACACTCCGAACAATCTAATGCCATCGCCTTTATGTAGAATGCAGATATCTGTCAATAATTTTGGAAATGAACACTTAGATATTTTCAATAAATATCCCAGGCAGCACACAGCATTGCGCCAATACTGGTGTCGGATCGGAGAAATCGGGCCAATGTCATTTTGATACTACCGATATTGGCGCTGGGTGGTAGAGATCGGGCCAGTATTACTGTGATGTGACTGATGACGGCGGAACATCACTTGGGTCGGCCAACGCCACGCTGATATACAGTATCCAGCGCCGTTTTCCGGTAATTTGTCGGATCTGAACCGGCTATATCGGCCGGTATTAGGGAATTTTGACCGTTTCTAAAACGATACTGAATCGGTCAATCGCGCCGGCCAATCGCGGCGGCCGCCGCTGTTGCCACGGTCCGTGCCGAGGTCACGCCGGGCAATCAGCGGCTGGAACTGGGTTTTTCCGTACAAACAAACTTAAAAAAAACTCTTTGTCGTAACTTTTATTGGAGATTAGTACAAAATGGGAGGCGCGTGATGTTTTCTAAATCTTTAGTTTACAAGGTTTGTGGCACAATTAATGTTGCTTTCCTACAACCATGTCTCAGCGGTGATTTTAGGTAGCGCGTCCCGACCTAGGCGCATCCTAACTTCGACAGTAATTCGCGGCACGTCCGGTTGGGAGTCGGGGGTGGCACCCTTGCCACCGTATCTTTTCCGGAGCCAAACTGGCCGATTAAAACCCAAATAGAAGTCACGTGCAGTTCCTGGAGTACATGGCCGGTGCGGGAGAAATGGCGGCGTTGCGATCGCTATTAGCTCGGTTCTCGAGTATGGATCGGTGCAACTGGTTCAGAGCAGGCTCTATGGCAGCTTCCCAACTGATCGATTCTATAGTAAAGTTGGCTTGGCCCTAGTCCGCTGACACCGCAGCGGCCACGGCCATGCTAACCGACATTCGCCCATCTCTGCCCAGTACTCGAATGATATCGCCGATCCTGGCGCATTTTTAGTACAACCGTTAACCGATATTGGCCCAATACCGGGCCGTGGTGCAATGTATGAAAGTGGGCCAGTATTGTGATCAGTATTCCCCCGACGCTGGCCCAGTGTTGGCGTGCTGCCTGGGATGTTGAATTCAAAAAACAATTGCAGAATATGCTATTTTATCCTTAATGATGTATATAAGTCGCTCGAATGAATTTCTGTTCATATGAATTCATGGATGTATATTTTGGCATGTGGACTTTGTGCATGATTATTTTCTCAACTTTTGCATACCTGTGCCGCATTACAGACTTCTGGTCATTTATGGGCACAATAAAAATACATGATGATTATTATAATTATGATGATGAGTGGTTAAAGAATGGCAGAATTTTCGCCACGTCAAATTTGTTCTTAGCTGTTTAGTCAACGTGAGGTTAGTCTGCCTGGTGTTCTGGCGACAGTGTTACACACAGTAGATGAGAAAATTTGCCAGGACAATACCACTGCTAGCCTCGGGCCTTTAACATGCATCAGGTAGTAGTGATAGTCGATTGCACGGCGGTACGATGCGTATTCAGATCATTGGGAGGGGAGGTGATTGATCACTGAGCCCAGGGGCGGTTTCCTGATGAATGCGGGTATCTCTCCCAGCGGCTAACATAGCCGCGGTATCTCTCCCAGCGGCTAACATAGCCGCAAGAGGGATTTGCTGGTCACGTGACCGGCTTCGCAGAAACAAAATAGCTAAACAAATTTAAAAAAAAAAAAATTTCCGCGTCAACTGTTAACGTGAAACGTTCTTTGGATAGGTGTTCGGCTTTTCGATGCGGATTAAGGCAAAGATGACAAAACTGTAGCAGCAAACCGCATCCGCTCCTACCATTGTTTGCATCCCCGTCGCACCTCACACTCCGACGCCTTTCACGGCAAGGTGTATGAAGACGGCGAGGACTGGATTGAACAATATGACCGTGTCGCCCGCCACAATGGGTGGACAGTCGACCAGCATCTGCAGAACCTATTCTTGTCGTGGGAGAAACTGCCAGGCACTGGTTTGAGAACTACGAATCATTCTCAGCGTCGTGGGAAGTTCGCAAGACCCAGCTGGAGCGCACGCCTGTCAGTCAACATGGGCGAGAGAGTACCAAATACCTAATTTGGTCCAGGAGACGTCCCCAACTAGAGCATCACAGCCTTTGTGGGGGATGTTTTGCACCTGATCGAGCGCCCGCGCCGACCCTAAGGCTAGAGAGACAAGATCTCCAAGAATCCTCATGGCCCTCATGTGAGGGGCAACATCTTCGGCAGTCTTGTCCGCAACCCTCTGACAACAGTCGAAGGGTTCATCACCAAGGCTTCCAACATTGAACGTGCGCTGCATGCCCGAGCCCGACACCATGAAAAACTCCCCGGCGTCTCGACACTCAAGTCGTCCAGCTGCAACTTCCACGCCAGCCTGCCAGGCATCCGCGACACCATACACGATGTTGTCTGGGAGGAGGTCAGGAAGCTACTTCCTGCCACCAGTCGCCCGGCTTATATATCGATCGCCGAGATGCTCAGGAAGAAGTTCAAGAGGCATTTAAACCGGAGACTTCTTCGAGCGAAGCGGCATCTGACGAACCGAGGGTGACTTACGCCGCAATGACACAACGGCCACCACCGGCTGCCCATTGTATGCCAATTCAACGGGACATCCCAACGCCGCAGTACTCCCTACGTCGGGAAGAACCATTGTAGCTCCGCATTGAACAAAGTACACCGAGGAAAACGGAGGTCTTGCGAACGGCCGACCAACGACCACTCTGGTACCACTACGTGAGGCCGGCCATGTCTACCGGAGATGTCCGTACCAATGAATTGGCCAGCGAGGGTTCGTGCCGAACGACCCTTGACCACGTCTCGAGGAGAGACCGCGGGACATTGGGGGGTACCTTCGGCGGCCTTTGTCCCTGGTGCCGACACCATCCCGAAGCTCCTGACCCCTATCACCTCGACTGAAGGTAAGCAAGCACGACACATACTTCTACACTAAGCACGACAAAGCAGGTGAGCTGCAATGCAATGGCAGTTGATTTGGTGTCGGTCGTCGTCCAAGGGCAATAATAAATTGCCGATACCAATTATTTGTGTCCAATCCACAAAGCACACGATTTCAAACTTTGAGGGAGAATGCAGCTGAGTGCTCAGCTTGGTTCTTGTGCTTGTTTGTTTGTTTGATGGTTATTTGTAACCTCATGAATGTAACCATTCCTACAAAGGTTCTGAACAAGGACCAGTAATATAGATAAATAAAAAAAATAGCTTGAAAAAATAGAATGGAATGGTTAATTGATCACAGAAACTGCACACCAAGCATCACCCGATTTTGCCACACGAGACTTACACAAGTTGCAGTGGTCGCCGCTTACAGAAGAAATCATTATTGCGGAATGGAAGTGAAGTAGCTTGGATAGCAAACAAACATTGTTGCCAGCCATCAAGTGAACGGTACAGCAAAAGGCAGAGTCACGTAAGCAACACATGCCCGAGCTTGCTCCATTGATGTCAGATGTCAGCGGCGGCACCTCACGTATGATCACAAGACGGCATCAGTCAGTCAAAGTCGCCACTCGACCAAACTGAACACCAAGATGCCAGGAGCGTCATCCGACAACAACGAGTATAGGTACTACGACTGAACGCCTGACACGAGACTGTCGCAAAACGAACTCGTTAACCCCTTGCCTACTGATTGTTTCTTTTTTTTTTTTTCAAGGAACAAAAAGCAAAATTATATTTTGCTGTTTGTATTATAAATTACTATAATATTATAAAACGGGAAATTTGCGTTAAAATAAGACAGAAATATTTCCTTGACTTTTAGCTGTCATGTCTTGCTCTAAATCAGGACTTCTGGTCTGAGTCCCACTGAGGTGCAGACGCCGGAGTTGATGGAATGCTTGCAGGATTCACATCGTTTTCATCACTCCTGTCACTGCCCATCAAACTATCGTCCGATTCTTAAAAATCGGAAAGGCCGAAGGATTTGTTGTCATATATGCCTGAACATTAATCCCACTCAAAAAGGAGGTTTTGCATCTCTTTGTCGGCTAAAGTGGACCTGCGTGCCAAAGCCACGTTGTTTTAGTGGGAACGCTCGCAAGCAACTGTTCTTTTTGTTTTTGGCTAAATGAAGCATTATTTCTCTGTCAAACATCAAAACAAACGAGCAAACTGCCCAAGGTAAATGGATTAACAGGGGTGGTTTACCCATCTGCCAGAGAGGGCGCGAAACAAGCGCCGAAACCAAAACGCGAGTCACAGTCGTGGTCGGGCTTTATGCGGCGAAATTTGGCACGATGTACACACGTCATTAGGAAGCAAATTTATGTAATCAGGCGTAAATAAAAATGTTTTATATACTAACCAAGTAGGCACCATATTCACACTCCAGCCTTTACGCCTTCAGAGTCTACACACCAAGAATTGTGTTGACTGCATACGATGGAGCTTTGGAGGACGCTTGCATCTCTGACCCATCAATATTATTAAATGGGACAAACCAGACTGGTAAACTTGTTGCATGGGGTTGCACTTCTTCCATTTCTCCCGAACATGTGGTGCATCCGAAAACGAACTCCAGTGACGTGAAAAGGGTCATTTATTCATTTATTCCCTCCAAAAGCCTTTGTAGGCATTGTAAAGAGGATACTTAAAACTACACATATGATAGTAACTTCATAGAACACTGATATTAATGAGCACAAAACGGGCCCAGCTACTGAAAATAAATATTACGCTCGTAAGAAATAATTATTTCTGTAACCTATTAATAACAAAGATGAACACACCTCTGAGCACTTAGTTTAAGTATGTGTTGAAGCATTCTTGTATAGCCAAACATTTCATATGCATATGACACACTAGACCTTTTGCGAAACCCCGCCAAGCAACATTGACTATCACCTTTTTTCTTTTTTTTCGGCGTAAAGCATGTAAATGGGCCCCAGTTCACGTCGAACGCTAACGCGGCACTTGAGTCCAATAGGCGCTGAGCCGAGTTCACAGTGATTGCTGGAATAAAATTCTTGTCGAACAAATGCCCAAAGTATAAACGCCTCAATTGGGTAATTAGCATAGTACCTACTCTACTTCGCTTCACTGCAATTTGGGAAACAGCCAAGGCTACAGTCCCAGTGAGCCAATATGCACGTTGAAGAGAGGCACGTGACAACACATCATATCGGAGCGCTCTCATTCTGCAGAGATTTGTCACATACCTTCACTCCGTCTCTCTGATTGGCTGGAGGGGGGCGGTTGCTCTTTGCCAAGTTATGGTGAAACAAAGTATAGGCAGCACACACTTTTGAAAAAAAAAGTCAATTGAAGAGACTGAAAGGAATGGTAGTCAACATTTTGCAACTAGACTGCTTCTTCGGTCAAGGGACGAGCAGAAATACAACTTATCTTGTCCGGGTAATTAAAACAAGTAAATAATCGACCGACTGATACAACGCACTCTTGGCGATAAAATTATGGCTGCAATAAACCTTACGAAAGAAAAAACTGTGCAGTTAATCTTCTATTTCCGAGTTGCATTAAATTTAGCGAATTGTTGAAACGTCTGGTGCTATCTCTGGATCTCTAGAGAGTGGGGCTGCATTTTTTTTTTTCAAGATTCTAGATGTTGGAATGATAGATTAGACAACCGACAAAGAGGAGTCTGATCATACACAGGAGTGTATGATCAGACACGTGAGTCACGACGTATACCTTTCGCTTTGATTATCATACATTTCAACGTTCAAATGAAGCTAGAAAAATGAGAAAATTGTATGCTAAAAGCTATATCGTAAAATCGCCGATTAGTACAAAACGTAAAGATCGCAGGAGCTTCCTCGCTAAAAGTTGTTGCGATTATGCGGTTACCTAGAGCTGAAACAACTTCCCCTGGGCCCAACATGCGACGCAGACATTTTGCTTCGGTTCTAAGACATTCCAACGTTCAAACAGTGCTAGGATAATGCAGAAATTTTATAGTAAAAGTTTTATCGATCCTCGAACCCATCCGGGAACCCGAGCACCGCTACGGCGATACGACTGATGCTGTCTCACAGGTGCTCATATCCAGAGCGATCTTGCGCAAAAAGAATATAGAGCCTAATTCCTTCAAGTCTTAACGTTATACCTGCGTCAGAAAGCACGAAGAAGCCCGAAATCGTCGGCAAGTAACTGCACATCCCGATTACCGCGCACCGAACAAAATTTGCATCTACCAGCTCTGGGCACTGCCATCTTACCGGGGACGTGACCGCTCTTGTGAGGTAAAAAAGGCAAATAAAATATGGAGGGTTTACGCACCAAACCAACAACGGGCATCTGGCACGCCCCAGCGGAGGACCGAGGATTAATTTTGAACACCTGGAGATCTTCTGACGTGCAACCGAAAGCTCGGTTAAACGGCACCATCTCCGCAATAAGCCTCCGTCAGACTGCAGGTCGGGGTTGAAACCCGCCATCTGGGGATCCGTATACCTGCGCTTTGCCTCAGAGCCATCAAGGAGGTTAGTCTTGTGAGGTCACGTGACGAGTTGTCACATTTGCGTACAACATGGCGGCAGCGGGGGGGGGGGGGGGGGAGGCGCCGTTTTCTAACTTCCGATTTATCCCTCTAAGCGAATCTACCTCGTTGTGTACAACACAAGTTCAGAGCAGATAGTAGCAATGATACAATCGTAGATGCAATAAGCACAGGCAAATATCCAGAGGCCAAAAGAGGAAAACCAGTCTTAGTAGCGCCGTCCAGACAAACGCTTTTAGAAGTCCTTCTAATTTCCATATCCCACGTACTCTTTTGTGGAAAGGACTGGCGAGGCATAGAGAAGACCCTCGAAAAAATGGTGCCAAACAGGTTTCCCTCCTTTAAAAGAATGTAATTAAAATATTTTGTCTGTTTTAAAGCCAGAAAAAACCACGATCAAGCGGAATTCGGCAGCATTGAAAGGGCGTGAGGAGGAATTATATTTTTCGTGTCTAGGCTATATGTGGCGCAAGCTACCGCCCGTTGTAAAAGGCACACGTCATTAGCATCCATCCATCCATCCGGTGGTAAAGCCTCCTTGTAGGGATACCGGAACTGGGCGGAGCTGAATGGAACGACGCGTCGGAAGTGTGTGTCTTGAACTGTCGTTTGCGGCGAGTCAGAGCAGCCATTTCTCTGATTGTTCGTATTTCAGATCCGATTGCTTTGTCGCGCATGTGTCTCACGCTTCAGGGAACATTGATAGAATGTTTATGCACGACAAGTTCTTTTTTTTTTTCTTTTTTTTTTAGCATGATCGACAAAAGCCCAACAGCCCAGAACACAATTTGCGGCTCAAAATTCGTACTCTTTCTGCCCGAAAACCGCCGGTCGAAAACTGACCGGTTTCAGGCGCTCTCTCTTTCTTTTCCACGGTCACGGGCCGTTCAAACTGATGTATACCAAGCATACTCAAAGTCATGGGTCATCTAAGGCACACATTCAATATTAAGAATATAAAAGAATATGAACCCCATTTTTGTGGCTTCCAAAAAGCTGCAAATACGCTGATCAAAAACAAATTGTCGCACAGATTACAGGAAGTAGAAAAACTAGTCATTCTCAATAGGGCGAGAAACCGCGGGCTGGGTGACGCGATGGCGGCGCACGAGGACCAACGTTGCGATTGGCGTGGAGCCGCTACTTCGGAACTGTGGTTCGTGGTACCGGCCAATCGATCTTCAAGCTCAGAACATCGAGCGGAAAGGATATAAGTGCGAAAGAATCGCAAGACAAACGGATCAAGCAACATCCTCGTTGTCGTCGTCTGCCTCACATGTCCGACAAGCGGAGGAACGAAAAAAAAGTTGGGGATCCAATCCACACTTGAAGGTGGTTAAACTGCGAAGCTGTGGTATCACCTGCAACGATTGGCCACTGCACTCTAGACACTTTCTATGGCAAACGCCACCAGGTGGTGCTCCAGTCTTTGACATCCCAGAGAACTGCCGGTTAATAAAAATAATGAACAAATCCCACCTTAACACCGCTGCTGGAAATGTAAATGATACGTTTAACCACCAATTCTCCAGGTGAACGCCAAACGAATGAAGGAGTGCGAGATCTGTTAAAATGTTTCAAATATTCTTGTAAACCAAATTGCCTTCTCCAAGATCCAATATGTACAGCCGAAGGATCTCGTTAAATCACCAACTTCGTTGTTCGTGTAGCATTTATTCTTTCTAGCACTGCTGACATAAGCGAGCTCAACAGGCTTGCAAAGACGGTGCCACCGGAAGTCGCTCGGGACGCAAGCGCCAGTTCGTGCTTGTAAACGGCAAAAGGGTCTATGCCAAACGATTACCGAAAGAAAAGTAAATGCACTGTACCAAAACTTATATATGAAAGGCTAGTGACGTCACTCCCCACGTCGGAAGCTGCCGTCGCCGCCGCAGCTTGCGCAACTGTAATGTTTACCGGGAAACGTATTGTATAGCGGTGAGCGCTACGTGCTTCGTATTGTTATCAGAAGCGTCATATCATCAATTATGTGGTTCGGATGCTTGCTTTGTGCTTGCTCGCTTGTTCTTTATTGTAACGAATGCTGTGCTGTATGCTGTATGCGTAATACGCACTTTTCGCTTCAATCCCTGAAGGGCTTTTTCCGTGAGGACGCGGACACAAAACAATTCCAGAAATGTGACCTGTGAGTCATATAAAGCTTCGCTGTAAAAACTGGGTAGGGAGCGATAGTCATGTGACTTCCGGCAACTCACTCCTCCGCGCCTCCGTGCACATCTTTCGGTTCTAGTTTCAAGCATTTTCATTTTTTTCCCTTATTAAGTATATACGTTACTCTGTAGCAAAATATTGATTCTGAAGTCTTCTAACACCGTATGATGTTTGGGGGGGGGGGGGGGGGGGGGGGGTGTTCCTTTAGGTATGACTCGCCGTCGGCGGTTCCCTGTGGATTAAATAACTGGACTAAGTATGACTAGCCGCCGACGGTCGCCTGCGGACGAAGTATGCTGGACTAAGTATGACTCGCTCACCGGAGATAAGCTCACCGGTGAAAGGCTCACCGGAGAAAGGCTCACCGCAAAATCTTCGGATGCGGAGAAAAGCTCACCGGTTTTTTTGACGGATGCAGAGAAAAGCTCACCTACGCACCTAAGAAGTGAAATATGTTCACATAGTGGGATGTCTTATGTGCATGTGGTCATCCCACACTTCGCCAGTAGAATGTACTTTTAAATGTGAAACGTTTTGCTACACGTCCGACGTTGAAGGACGAAAATAAAATTTAAAATTTCAATAGAACGCTAATTAAAAGATAACTAGGGGGATCATATCCAGCGAAGAAGGCTGCAGCTTGCGTAGTTTCTGATTATTTATATACTAAATGACCTTTCTTGTAGTGAATGTAGTGAGTGACCTTTCAGTTCATTGCCAAATCTTCCTATTTCACCATTTATTTAAAAACCAGTGGTTCAATTCTTAGCTCTTCCTATCGTAAAATAAGGAAAAATTGTATTTCCTCCACCCTGGCTACGTCAGAATTATATATGGCATCACTCACGTGAAGAAGGTCGACATGAAAGCGGGCCGAGGGCTGCAGCAGGGCTCCATGCTTTGAAATGTGTATACACTGCGTGACACTGTCAACATAAACAAGTGATTGAAGTTTTTTTTTTTGTCTTAGAATTGAAAGACTGCCATTGAAACTACTAGTGCGATAAAAAGTGCCTATTCAAGCCACCGAGTTATGCAATCAAATTATAATGCTGGTCAACACCTTAAAGGGTCACTGATATAATATTTATGCTCTCAGGTGTTTTTATTTCAACATGACCTGTAAGAACCCAACTACCCAGACACAATTTGCGGTTCAAAACTCGTTATTTTCCGCCTGAGATTAACCCGCCGAGAATCGACCGGTTTCAGACGCGCTCACTCTCTTTTTTATGGTCACGTGACGTTCAAACTATGTGTACCAAGAGTATTCAAATTCGTGGTTTATCTACATTCTAAAGCACACATTCAATTTTAAAAACAGAAAAGAATATGAAGAACATTTTTCTGGCATTCAAGAAACAACAAATACGCTGATAAAAAAAATGTTGCACAAATCATAGGAAGTATATGTACACGTCATTCTCAATATGGCGACATAACACGGGCTGGACGACGCGATGGCGGCGCACGACGGATCAACGTTGCAACGGACGTGGGGCCGCACCTTCGGAATCGTCGCTCGTGGTACCGGCCAATCGATCTCCAAGCGCAGAATATCGAGCAAACCGGAATACAAATGCGAAACAACCGCACGACAAACGGAGCACGCAACTTCTCCGTCTGCTTCACACTCTGGAAAAGCGGAAAAAAAAAAAAAAAAAAAAAAAAAAACGCGGTGTCGGGTGTAGCCACGTGACTTCCGGGCACGAGCTTCCGTGATCGTGTTTCGGTTTCGGTTTACAGCAGCTGAGAATTTTTTGCTTTAATAAAAACATACGTTACTCTGTAGCAAAATATGAATTGGGTAGTCTCCCGACACCATACTCAATCGCCTGGCAAAATAAAAAAAAAAAGTTTGGGGATGTGAGTGTTTCTTTAAGTAAAATGCGAAACATCGCTGAACTCAAGTTCGCGATAACTGCACACAGTGTACCGCCTGAGTGAAAGGAGCCTGCAACCTTGGTTGCACTACTGCTGTAAAAATTATATCGACCACTTTACATACAAATTTAATTCGATATGAACTTTTTCCGGGTCTGTCTAAAGACTGGTGAGCTTAAGTTTCTCAGGACCCGCACGAAAGTGGGTGAGTTGTTCTCCTTTGAGCTTTTATCTAGTGAGCTTATTTCCGGTGAGCTTTTCTCTGGTGAGCTTTTCTCCGGTGAGCTTTTCTCCGAGATTCGTACAATTGATCTCACAAATACTGCAAAACCTTCGCTCTAAAGAAATGCAGTTCTAGGGCCACCTCATAGATGGCGCCAGAGTGCCAGCGTGAGGCTCTCGTCCGTAGGAGATTATAAGAACTCGGTCGTAGCAAAGGCAAACATAAGTGTGTGAAAAGCCTTAAATGTCGGGAAAGTATGCTAAAAACAGGTTGGCGTTCGCTAAGGGAACCCTCGTGTCCTCAGTAATTTTACACGGGCTCCAGCCGAACTCTGACGGAAAATCGATGTTCAATCTGAGCCCGCGCTGCCGTTCGGTAGGCGACCCAAAGAAATTCCAGCACTGTCCGGCCTTTATTGAGGTCCATTCACACATCACTGTTTGTCTTATGTTGTCTATGTTTCAAATCTTAGTCGAGTAGTTCCAAGATACACCTGCAGGTTATGTCACGTGATAACACTGATAGAGCTATTCCAACTCACTTGGGAAACTACCACAGGAGTCTGCTTTGGAAAACTAGCACCAACTCACAGCGGTGATCTACTTGGGATCACAGCACCACCTTTCCTGCCGCAGCGGCAGCTCCGGGAACTATAGACACAACGGAAAGGAGGATAAATGAACGGATGGATGCATGGCAGCTGTTCGCTCTGAATCGGGTAGTTGCTTGGGCCACCTAGCCAAATAGTATTTCTGGCGCTACATAAAATGTTGTTTAAGAAAATTTATTCAGGTTTATTCTCTATCCGTCCCTTGATTTTAAGTACCATTCATCTAAGTACTGTCGCGCCGTGTTGCGGCCTCTTTACAAACTACCGCCAGACATCGCCTCCCGCATTGTCGCGGCAAAGGCAGTGGTAACAGTATATAGCAGGGGTGGCCAGGCTGATCCGGCCTAAGAGCCGTAAACAAAACCACGAAACTTCCAAGAGCCGCGATTTTGGGGGGCGGGGGGCAAACTTTTGTTTACGGACTAACGAAACTCGAACACCTTTCAATCTATCGGACTCGAAATCAGTCTAATTGTACGTAAGGTAGCAGTGGCACAATTGTGCCACTGCTACCTTTTTCATTCGAGGCTCCGCTATACCGTTTTTATTTTTTATCAGAGCCAAACACGTGTGTATAACGCCAGACCTTAAGTATAGTGCGTAGGGGGTCAGATTCTCAAATCCTGGGCTGCAAATTTTCCTCATGGCATTGTTTTTTCTTTCGCGTTTTCGCAATAAAACACGTCAGCCTTCCCATGGTGGGATCAAATACGCCAGCGTCGGCGGTCATTTACGAAGGATTGATCAACGCAAACATTTCCACTCGCTACATATGAATCGCCGCAGTTCGTCGGAATCTCAATGACGTGACTGCATAGTGAAAAAGGCAAAAAAAATAAATAGAACGATTCCGGTCAGTAAACGGAAGTTCCCGGGGCTCGTCAGCCTGCGAACAGCAAAGCGCCGATGCCGGCCAGTCACTGAACTTCCATGTAAATACTGCCCATCAAAGAAAGCAAAATATCGATGCCGGCCAGTTACTGAACTTCCACGTAAATACTGGCCATCAAAGACAGCAAAATACCGGTGCCGGCCAGTTACTGAACTTCCGTAAATACCGGCCATCAAAGACAGCAAAATACCGATGCCGGCCAGTTATTGGAACCTCCATGGAAAGACTAGCCAGCAAAGACAGCAAAAACCCGATGCCGGCCAGTCACTGTAACTTCTACGGCTGGACTGGCCAATGAGCAAGACGAAACCCCGACGCCGGCCGGGGCCGGTAGCTCCCAGGTGCCCATGGCCAGGCGCTGCCATCCTGTTACCATGGGCGGGCCGGCGTAGTCGCGATGTCCCGATACCGGCCGACGCGGAGTGCTACCTGCATCTACATGTTGACTGGCACCATATAGTGCCATATACAGAAGTATCAGGCATCCTATACTGTTATATATGGCAGCCACTGGCACCATATATGACTTTATCTGGCATTATATGTCGTCATATATGGTGTTGCCTTACCATATCTGCCCTGATTTTAACCCTTATATGGCAATATATGACCGTATATGTCTACTTATATGCCCATATACGGCCTTATATTAAACATATCTGGGCCATATTTGACATTTCTGTAAGGGAAGACGACCAAACCGCGTTTTGGGAAAGTGCTCTTGTGGCCGGGAGGGTGGCGGGGGGAGGGGGGGGGAGGGTTGGATAGGGAGCCGCGAGCCGCACTTTAACACGCGAAGAGCCGCATGCGGCTCGGGAGCCGCAGCTTGGCCACCCCTGGTGTATAGTAAATGTTGCTACGAAGACTCGGCGCACGACGATGTTCACGCCACCAAGGAATAAAATGCGTAAGGAGTTTTTCTATGCAACATCACCGCGCAACAACGACTCAACACATACCTTATTACCACTAGAGATATGCCGGGAACCTCCCAATGTTCGATTTCGAAAAGTTCGAAATTTCGAACCTGCTTAACTTTTGAAATCAAAATGTTCGAGGATGTTAATGCCTCTGAAAGGTCGGGCTCAACGATTTTGAATTTCTTTATAGATCAAAATCAAAATATTCAAGTCGTTTTTTTTTTCTTTTTACATACATATAAGTTTGAAAAATTTAAAGATTTCGAGTATCTTCGAGGTACAAGTTCAAAAAAGTCGAAGATCTCGAATTTAAGTTCGAAGATTTCGAATCTCACAGACGGAGATAGAATTCCGCAGGGTCAAACAAAGTTTTCGCGGATTCATTTCGACGAACTGTGAAATATGCGTCTAAAAAGATCGCACATTTCCTTTGTGCTGTAAAAACTCCTTCCTTCTCAGTACTGTGGTAATTCCGGTGTACTATCAGGTATTTCCCCGATATTTATCGTAAGTCATGAAACAAGCGTTGAACTTGTTGAACGGTTCAATGGAATTCCCTGCTGGAATCCGATGAACGTCCTATCTTACCTCTGCAAATTGACAGCATCCTAAATGCGATGCTGGCAGGAAACAACAAAATATGCAAAACGATGCATGCACGCATGCTTCCAGAAAGCTTTAAGTTGCTGCGAGCGTTTACTTCCGGTGAGATGGCTCGCAGAATGGTAAAAACACTGGACACACAGCACAGCACCCGTCGCGACACAGCTCCAGTTTTGAGGAGCACGGAACCATACTAAACTTGGGGGCCTCCCGGCTCCCGAAAATACAGCTGATCGGGTAACGACCACTTATGTATTAGGCTCACCACATCGCCGGTTCCTGGCACTTTTCTTCTTCGATAAATGGAAATATAGGGAATATTCACTGGCGGCCATAGCTGTATGCGCGACTGCTGCGCGCGCGTTCATGGCGAGCTTCCACAGTTCTTTTGCAACGTGGATACGACACCATCAAGATTGCCGGTGTTGACAGCCAATTAATGTCAACTCGTTCTGAGCATGCGCTCTAAAGAGCGTCCTAAAATGTGATGTCTAGTGAATACCCCTTATTGGCCACCATAAAAGGTTGGCGGCTACTAATGATAAAGGATCAAATGCAAATCCAACGTTTATTGTCGCGCGTCGGCGTCGCTCTCTGCGCGCACCTTTACGCAGCCAGTAACTTACACGAGCCAACCGTTCACACGAGGAAATTGAAAGTCTCTGTTCAGAAACAATGGACATTTCTGGAAACGTAATCGGCACCGGTCAGCGCTCCGGGGCATTATAGGAACTGTAAGGGTGTCGCGCCATTTAGCCAATCCACGTCAAGCCTAGTCGTGCTTTTGCGTGCTAGGTGGCGCACGCTGCTGCTCGAAACTGCAGCATCATTCTTAATGCATTCATGTATTCAGGCGAGCTAGCGGTCTTCAAACGTTAAAAAACAAGCTGCTGTTTTTTTTTGTTTTTTTTTTCTGAATTGGTGAAGGAAAATTAGTTGTACCGACTAGCTCAAATGATTCCCGTAGCAAGATATATATACGTATATACATATATATATATATATATATATATATAAACACTTTGGATGCGTGAGGTAAACCTCGGTCTTTTGGCGCGTGGCCGAACGCGCGATGGCCCATTCAAGAAAGAACGGTGGCCCATCCAGAACGATGGCCCATCCAAAAAATGGCAGTGGACAGGCGTGCTGCGTGCCAAGGTGCGACCACAACACCATGAAAGGTCGGCACCTGCCATGGCATCTGTTTCGGAAGAACGGGAAGCTTAAAGGGACCATGAAATGACCTTTCTACTTTTGCCAGATAACTTTTACAATAAACATTCAATGTTCACTGAACACCAAACAGGCATCCGTTTTCGTTTCGGTTTATTAACTTCTACACGAAAAAATATTGAAATATCGACGAAAATGACGAAAATAATCCCTGGATGGCCCATCCAGCTCGCTTGCACCTTTGCATTTAATTGCAGATTGCAGTATAATAAGAAATATCGAGTTTTTCTTCCTCTCCAACTCCCCGCAAAACAAGCCGCGGTGTAGTTTCCACGGTCGTGAGATGCGCTGTCAGCGGAACCGGAAGTCCTCTCGGCAGTAGGAGAATGGGAGCGTTAGCGGTAAGCTGGTAGTGTGCCGGTAGGTTTTACCACAGGGTCTTACTGCGCTGAGGGGGCCGATGCCACCGACATATTTTCTGAATCGACGCCTCTCATCACCGCGATAACCATGGCCACATCGCAGCTGAGCGAAATTCAATTAGATATGTTGCGGTACATTGATAGCATGGGACTGGTCCCATACGCCGGTACGAAGCGCAGCACTCTAAGAAAAAACGGAGGAAAAAGGTAGCAACGGCTCGTCTTCCTCCCTTCTACTGACGCGCCCCCAAGCGGACACGAGAAGAAGGGAGGAACGAGACGTTTTTTTTCTCCTTCTCCAAGCAGGCGGGAGAAAGCTTTCGCCCTCCCGACTCATCTTGTTTCGATTTCGTGCTTCGAGCACGTCGCGCACATTGTTTAATAAATGTTGTTGAGTTGATAGTGCTTCAGCGGCAGCGAAGGCCGCCTGTAATTCCGTCTTCCAGTCCAAACGTGCAGAACATTTCGGTTGCATTGACGTTTTTATCGCTAATTTTATCAAACGAGCAAACGAAGCCGCTAGAAACAGCAAAGTTCCGGAGCAGTGCCAGCAGTGCTACGTACACTGGGTAAGACGGCAGTCTCCGGATTGCGGGACCCACGCGAAACTGCAGTAGTGGAACCACGCGGAGTTGTGTCGACGTTTTCGACGTAATGGAAATCGCAGGAACTGCGTCCAAAACGGGCAGGTTTTGCTGCTGGCTGCCTTCCGTGCTGAGTTCGGTTCTGTTTTCCAATGCCGAGTGCCAACCGGCAATCAACGTGGCTCTGTATTTCTGCGTGTCAGCAACATAGCAGCAACATCGTGATGGCAGTGTTGTGCGTTGTGAACAGAGGACTGGAATTATCGCCGATGTGACCATGTGTTCGCGTATCAGTGGTGTAACAACAAGATGAGATGACGTAAACTGTCGGCATGGATGCCGCTGGTCGGGCCGTGATCGGAGGGGGCGGGGTGTTGCAGGTTGACATTCCGCTTTACATTAAAGAGTTTAAGACCACTTGAGGAATTAGGTGCAATCGATCGACGTGCGGATAGTCATGTTGGAACGCTGGTCTGATTAGTAAGCTCCCATCGTACAGTAGCCAGTGTGACTGGGTTGTCTACTCCCCGAGATTCGATTGCGCTCTGGGGAAAGGACTGAACAGTACGAAATTATAACGGAAAGTACGTGTATTTACAGTGTAGAATTTTAGCATTAAAAATGTAGTATAAAATAAAAAAAATGCTACCCTTTATTTTGCTGTTTAAATATGCTACGGTTCCTGGAGAAATTGCCCTCCAAGTGGCGCGCTGGGATGAGCGCTAGAAGTTTTTGGGCTCGCCACGGCGTAGCTCCGTACACTTAACACCTGCCGCAAGTCGCGGCTTTGACTGCATTCAAGTTGATCGAAAAGCGATTCCTCTGCCCGTGAAGCATCACTTTCAGCTGAGTGAATATCCACCCTACAGAGATTAATTCAAGACGGCAATTGCAGCCGTGCGCGAACAGCACAAATAGAAAAACAAACA
Source organism: Ixodes scapularis (assembly GCF_016920785.2). Classification (NCBI taxonomy): domain Eukaryota; kingdom Metazoa; phylum Arthropoda; class Arachnida; order Ixodida; family Ixodidae; genus Ixodes; species Ixodes scapularis. The sequence continues at coordinate 67,457,876 of NW_024609884.1, read as the reverse complement.
CTACAATAGAAATGCAGGCTACGACGTGCTGTGCGGGGAAACAAACTCATGGCTTCGAACCGCGTTGGAGCGGCTTGATTTATTGGCTTTCAAATAATTACGGCACGATCGAGCGTTTACTTTTTAGTAAGAGATTCATCCCCTGAGCCATTCAAAATACTCTCAGAGGTATGACATTGCTGGGAAAAAAATTCGGCACGCTGGGAATATTTTTTATTGCTTACGCAGTCACCGATAAATTCCGTACGTTCAAAACGACCAGTATAAAAGACGGAAACGCAGAGCTCGGGTGAAATGTTCGGGTGAGTGTGCCATTGTATTGATGTTTGTAAGTGCCATACATGTGTATGCGCTCAATGTATGTTCATCTGATGCTTGTAGTATGCGTCTGTGTGTGTAGGTGTGTGTACAGTACGGGTTCCCGAAGATAGTGAAGCACGGAAATGCCTGCGGGAATAAAAATATTTTTTGTAGAACATGAATGGGGCGGTATCTACCGCCACCTAGCCTAGCTACTTGCAATTGCTCTGCTTGACGCTGCCATCTGGTGGCAAGCGATTTAACCTTCTTTCACGCTACGCGATAAACAGCGGCTTCGAGTTCGTTCTTCTGAAAGCGGCTTTTGGTTTCGCGGATGTGTTTGCCATTCCTCCGTGATGTGCGGTTGACGAAAGAATTGTGACTCGAGGAACAGCAAAGGTAAGACGTAGAGTGCGCGAAGTAACCAGGTATCGGTTATCTCCGTTTAACATCGTAGTGCTGACGACGAGAAGACTGAGTAACTGCTTTCGAAACGCAAGTTTCTGTACCTGCGGGGGGAATGTGGCTTCGGAAATAAACACAGTTCGCGGAAAGCTCGTGTTACGCTTTTATTTGCTGCTCCTCTCGTCCCGTACAAGAGATGTAGCATCCTCGTTAAGCCTTATTGAGCTCGATTTGCACGATTCAGGGCCGCCATAATGAGATGCAGGCGACGGAGGAACTATTTGCTCCCCTGCTTCAGGGACGAAGGTTTCTCTCTTTCTAAAAGAACATAGGTTACAAGACCGTTCCTCCCCTTAGGAAGGACTATCGATACCTTTTTTTCTAAAAGTGCAGGTCGTCAGCACGACAGTCGCTTCCGCGGTATCTATAAAAAGAAGCGGACGCGCTGTCACTCACTGGCGTGGCAGAAAATGCCAGAGTTTTCTGTGGGCTCAAGCTTTATTAACCTTTATTTTGTCAGGAGAGGCTCGCAGGGCAGAGATGAAAAAAAAGAAGGAAAAGATGCAGCAAGCCGTCTTGGACGATCACGACTACAAAAACACGACTTTACTGATAGTACAAAGCTCGTCACACGCCTTTTCTGATTGCAAAAGACAGTGTAATCTTAGGAGAGACATAGCAACATAGGAATATGATTTCGTGATCACATAGACGTTGTCATCGTTCAAGGAATGCTAACATTAATCACTTTTTTCGGGTGATGAAAACGTGTCAAAATTTGCATCCTTCATATACACATTTAAATACAGTATGCATGCACCAGTAATACCTTGAACTTGAGCACACTCGTAGAATGCGCAAAATAAGAAATCCGGGCGATGTTCGAGGAGACAAATGCTAAGAAAGCACCACTGTAGTCGAAGTAAACAAAGACGACGGCACGAGCTGTTCTGCTGTCTTAACGGTAACGCCACAACATCGCCGCACGAGTAAATGGATCTTCCCTTCTAGGACGTGCTGGGTTATCATCGCGACAGGCGACGAGAATTCAGTCAAAGATAGCCCTCTACGCAGAACAATGAGCGTGCACCACGCTGACCACGTTGATCATCACCACCGGCTACTAGTTTTTCAGCAGACAGGCGGCTATGCGCAGGCGCAGTCTGATCTTTCTCCTGATTCGTTTACCACACGAGAGATGACGCATAGCTCCACGCATTATAAAATTCGGCGATTTCCGTCACATCGATAAGTTTTGAACAAAATGTGGATGAGAATATTTTTTACAAAAGTTTTAAGAAAGATTCGACGGATATTTATTGTTTAGGATCGCGGTGCTGGTGAGGTAGGCTCTGATCCATTAGGCGATGTGGATTTGGCTGACGTGCCGTGGCACCGCGGATGCATCGCAGTGAAAAGGCAGAGAGCTTTCGAAGAAAAAAAAAGGTATAAAAGACTCCGCTTTCCTTTTTAAAGTTTTAAAACGAAAAAAAAATGTTAGCTCTCTATTTTCGTGTTTTGGTTTTCTTTTCACACCTTTTACGACGTGCGGTGGACGAAATTGGATTTCAAAATCGTTTCATGGTCCCTTCAAGAGAGGGTGGTTGCGACGTAGGCAACATGATTCTCGTGGGCGATACGGCGGTAGCAGCAGACGACGGAGCAGCGACCCTCATTGCTCCCCTAATGCCTCACGCGCGCCGATTGAGGGCGTGCGCTTCTTTAAACCAAGGTCCATTAGGGTTATGAATGATGCCCCCTTAGAGTAACATAGTAAACGTAAAGATTTGACACAGAAGCCGATTCGCGGCCCACATCGTGCTTTTCATGCCGTCCGCTCAGCGGCGCTTCTGTGTAAAATATGTTGAACTTTTTATGTGGGTTTTGCGCATAAACACTTCGGCTATAAATTGTGATGTTTTAAGATTATTTTTGGTAATCAACATGTTTAAATAATTTTCATATTTTGCATCACAAAGATCACGTGATTTATGGGGCTGGCCCGTCGGCGGCAGCGAGCGTCCACGGGTCTCGGCGGTCCCGCGTGGCCGCAGATCGCGGGCCGCACGCAGCCGCTGTCTACGCCAGGGCTGCTTCGTAAGTAGCGGAATGGTGAACGCCAACACGCTGATCCGCTCGTGAGTTCCCGGAACGAGTTATCTTCGCAGTAGCTTCGGCCAGCTGTGGTGTCCTCCCTTGAACAGAAGACAAGTTCACGGGTTCGTAGCGTTTCCTCGAAACACGCTTCACTGAAACACCGAAACACGCTCCGCCGACGACTTTTTATGACACACGTTTCTTTGACACTGACGTTTTGTGAAAACTCGTCTAGTAGACACACGCTCCTGCGACGTTGCGTCGATGACGTATTTTCTTTTAGCAAGTGCGTAAAGCAAGCGCTTAATTCAATAAAATCCCCCCCCCCCCCCCTTTCCAAACTATGCGAGACGCAAATAGTTTGTTGCGAATACAGCAGAGTTGTGTTCGACAAAACGTCGAAAGCTTGATAAAGTGTGTGGCTGAAACTCGGAAAGTGCTTTATTGAAACGAACTGTCGATGAAACGTCGCATGTTGACGAAACGATCCATGGATGCGACGAACTGATTTCCACTGCTTTATCGTATTCGCTACAGTGTATTATCGTATTATTCGACGCCGCTTATTGGGGTGCCTTTCACAATGCACCGAGGGAACGCGTTGTTGATGATCCATTTAATTTCTCTCCCATGCCCAGGTGATGTCCTACAAAAGCTGCTGCTGTGGTGTCTGGTGCGCCAATAATGGGAATACATATAAAAAGCCAGGCGTTAAGTTCTTTCGGATTTCACGTGACCCAAGGTATGTAAATCGAAGCAAAAACTCAGTGAAACTAAAAAAAGAATATTCGTGTGGAGAGAGAGAGATAAGTTCTTTATTATGGAGATGTTGGTATTCTTTAAATGACACCGGCTACTCCATAACGAGAAAGAGAGAGAAAATATTAATGAATGAAAGGAAGAACATACAAGGAAAAAAGAATAAAGATAAAATACATAAAGTATAACCGTAAAAAAAAAACAAAAAAACTTACAAACAAATCTAATTACAATTGCGAATTGGGGAGTCGTGCACCGATTTGCTAAATTACATACATAGTCATTCCCGTTGAAATTGACGCACGTTCGCATTTAATAATCATGCACGATTCTAGTGTCCTTTAGAAAGTCATGAACGATATTCATTGCTCTGACTTGTTTTTTTCGCGTCGGCCAGGGCCCCAACAACTTGGTTTGAGACAGGGGTCTATCATCTAATATTTGAAGGCGAATCTCCAACCGCCGCCTTCCATGTCGAAAGCGTTCACAGTCAAAGAGGATATGTTGTACATCCTGATATGGTTCACCACAGTCACATCTTGGCGAATCTCGGCGTTCAATTCGAAATAAAAAGCTGTTGGTAAAGGTCACTTCAAGTCTGAGTCGATGGATTAATGCGTTGTATTTTCTTTTCATCCCGGTGTGCGGCGGAAGCTCAAAATCCGGGTCGATATATGGTAGGAGAGTCCCTGCTGAAGTGTCCTTTACCCAGCACTGCCGACAACGTAGATGGCGTAAGTGACGAAGGATGAATTTTGCATCTCCAGAAGTGAAGGATGTCGCTTCTATTGCGTCACCGTCGTGAGCCTGAGCTGCCAGGTGATCAGCCTCTTCATTTCCGGCGATTTGGCATTGGCTCGGTATCCATTGTAGTCTGACGTTATGTGGAGTCGAGCTTGTGCTAACATGATTTGCACCCGATATAGGATGGTCGCCTGGGAAGTACGAAGGTGCATGCCCTGTAATAACTCTAGGGATGATTTTGAGTCGTTAGAATAACCCAGTTTGATGGTGTAACGAATGTTTCAATGAATGATGATGCAGAAAGTATTGCATGTAACTCTGCTGACGTCGAGCATGTATGATGTGACAATCGAAAACATTTAAATGTGTCTAAGATTGGGATTGAGTAAGCAGATATTGACCCCTTGTTAGATGTTGACCCGTCTGTGTAAATATGAATGTCGTCTTTGTAGCGTGCTTATAAATGGAAGAGGGACACTGTCTTCGCCACCAGGGGGGCCACCGCAGATTTTGATCCAAAGCCAGGAATTTCGGTCTGTATCTCCAGTGGCGGAATTGTCCACGGAGGGTTGATTAGACTTGGAAGCCAATGCGCATGATGGGGTGCTGGATATTGTTTCTTCAACATTAACTCAGCAGCTTCAATTATCGCTATAATTTACGTATTACCGGCCACTATAAGAACCGCCAGTTCTTCCCCAGTTAGAAAGTGCAGCTTCAGTTAAACAGGACGAACGTAAGTAAGTGTTTAAACCTTGTTGTCTACACGTGAAAATTTGCCCTCAATGATTCGCAAAGCAAACCTCATGAAATGTTGACAAGAAATCCAATGAATAATATTTCGCCTAGCAATGCAAAACCAAACAATGTCAAAATCAGATAAAACATTTCGTAATTTCTTTTACCCCTTCACCTTCAGTATGCATAATGTAGGTGATAAAATTAATATGGCTTGCAGGTCAAAGGCTTGGATACGCTATGCTAGGTTTTTGTGGAACGCTTGTTGTTCATTATTTGTGATTTGACCTTGATTCGTTATTATGGACGGCTTACATCATGGACGACTTTTATATTGAATTAAGGGGTCTATGTTAACAAGATATGACTGTATATGACATCAGTATCTTGATGACGCCAAGCCCTTTTGTGCGTATGTGGCATTTGTGTTGAACCTTCATTTGTTTATTTACGTACTGATTAGTGCATGAAAATATCCGTCAAACCGGTTATCCGGTTAAACCGGAGGCGAGCGAATCCGGTTACCAAAGCCGGTTATCCGGTTAACCGGATTTTCGAATTCGAATATCCGGTTTGGCAAACTGGTTGTTCGGTTAATCGGTTATTCGGTTTTATTTCATGCATCCTGACAACCAGCGCATAAAACAGCATTTCGCGCCCTGTATTTATGGTAAATAAAAACTATGCAGATAGATTTTTTTTAATGCAATAGCATTCTTTAAGTACCCTACGATTTCGCGGACCTTTTTTGTTTTTCTAATTCGAAGTTTCCAGCTAAATTAAGGGGGAAAATTAACGTCACATGACCTAAATACTAATTTAGTTTCCCCGCTAAATTTGACGGGGAAATTCATGCAACGTGACCTGGCGTCACGGGACCTACAAACCAATTCAGTTTCCCCGCTAAATTTAGCGGAAACATTGGCGTCATATGACCTAAGTACTACTTCAGTTCCCCGCTAAATTTAGCGGGAAATTTGATGCAACGTGACCTAACTTCACGGGACCTACAAACCAATTCAGTTTCCCCGCTAAATTTAGGGGAAAAATTGACGTCACATGAACTAAGTACTTATTCAGTTTCCCCGCTAAATTTAGCGGGAAATTTGATGCAACGTGACCTGACGTCACGGGATCTACAAACCAATTCAGTTTCTCCGCTAAATTTAGCAAAAAAATTGACGTCACATGACCTAAGTGCTTATTCAGTTTCCCCGCTAAATTTAGCGGGAAATTTGATGCAACGTGACCTGACGTAGCGGGACCTACACACCAATGCAGTTTCCCCACTAAATTTAGCGGAAAAACTTACGTCACACGACCTAAGCACTAATTCAGTTTCCCCGCTAAATTTAGCTGAAAATGTGATGCAACGTGACCTGACGTCACAGGACCTACACACCAATTCAGTTTCCCCGCTAAATTTAGCGGAAAAACTTACGTCACACGACCTAAGCACTAATTCAGTTTCCCCGCTAAATTTAGCTGAAAATTTGATGCAACGTGACCTGACGTAACGGGACCTACACACCAATTCAGTTTCTTCGCTTAATTTAGCGGAAAAATTGACGTCACATGGCCTAAGTACTTATTTAGTTTCCCCGCTAAATTTAGCGGGAAATTTGATGCAACGTGACTTGACGTAACGGGACCTAGACAGCAATTCAGTTTTCCCGCTAAATTTAGTGGAAAAAATGACGTCACATGACCTCAGCACTAGTTGAGTTTCCCCACTAAATTTAGCAGAACATTTGATGCAACATGACCTGACGTCACGGGACATACAGACTAATTCAGTTTCCCCGCTTAACTGACCGGAAAAATTGACGTCACATGACTTATACACCAATTCAACTTCCCCGCTAAATTTAGCGGGAAATTTTATGTCATGTGACATCACTTTTCCCGCCAAATTTAGCGGGGAAACGGAATTAATGCATAAGTCACGCGATGTCAATTTTTCCGATAACTTTAGCTGAGAACCTGGATTTCTCTGAAGGTCACGTGACTTCTTGTCATGTGACATCAATTTTCCGACCAAATTTAGCGGGGAAACGGAATTAATGCACAAGTCACGCGATGTCAATTTTTGCGATAACTTTAGCAGGGAACCTAGATTTCTTTGAAGGCCACGTGACCTCATGTCATGTGACATCAATTTTTCCGCAAAATTTAGCGGGGAAACGGAATTAATGCATAGGTCACGCGATGTGAGTTTTTCCGATAAATTTAGCTGGGAACCTGGATTTCTCTGAAGGTCACGTGACTTCATGACATGTGACATGAATTTTCCCGCCAAATTTAGCTGGGAAACGGAATTAAAGCATAGTTCACGCGATGTCAATTTTTCCGATAAATTTAGTTGGGAACCTGGATTTCTCTGATGGTCACGTGACTTCATGCCGCTTAACATAAATTTTTCCGCCAAATTTAGCGGGGAAACGGATTTAATGCATAAGTCACGCGATGTCAATTTTTCCTATAACTTTAGCTGGGAACCTGGATTTCTCTGAAGGTAACATGACTTCATGTCATGTGACATCAATTTTTCCGCCAAATTTAGCGGGGAAACGGAATTAATGCATAGGTCACGCGATGTGAATTTTTCCGATAAATTTAGCTGGGAACCTGAATTTCATTGAAGGTCACGTGACTTCATGTCATGTGACATCAATTATCCCACCAAATTTAGTGGGGAAACAGAATTAGTGCAAAGGTCACGGGACGTCAATTTTTCTGCTAATTTTGGCGGTGGACCTGAATATTCTGTGGGTCCCGTGACGTCAGGTCACGTGACATTAAATTTTCTGCCATATTTAGCGGAAAAACTGAATTTGTGCATAGGTAACGTGATATAAATTTTTCTGCTAAATTTAGCGAGGAAGCTGAATTGATGCATAGGTCACTTGACGTAAAACTTTCAGCTAAATTTAGTGGGGAACCTGAATTTGGACGTCCCGTGATGTCAGCTCACATGCATTAAGTTTCCCATCAAACTTAGCGGGGAAGCTTTATTTTTGTTTACGTTCACGCCATTGCGAAATCGGGGGACGGGCCACCAAGTGCTGCCGCCGCTGTAAAAGTTTTTTTTCTTTTTCCACCGCAGATGAAGATCAAGCTTTTGAGTACTAACATGAGAACAACCAGCCTGTCCAAAATGCAACACTTATTTTCTCCTTTTAGTCCCGTTGATTGTTAAAACATGTGGACATAACAAGGAAACCCTCAATTCGTAAAGCTAATGGGTTATATATTTTGTAAAAGCTTGGTCTGCTGGGCAAGTTGGTAGTGGACATTCATATTAAAAATAGCGCAAAAGAGACGGGACAAAAAGACGAAGAAGCACGCAGGACAAACGCTAGGTTTGTCCTGTGTGCTTCTTCGTCTTTTTGTCCCGTCTCTTTTGCGCTATTTTTAATATGAATGTTATATATTTAATGACGGAATAATCTCGATTCCAATACTGAATATTGAATAATGGAATATTCGGATATTTACAGAACCGAATAACTGAGCAGCTTATTCGGTTATTCGAATATCCGGTTATCCGGTTTTCAACTTCGAATAATTCGTTAATTCGAATAACCGGATAACCGGTTATATTCAAAACCGGTTTCTACTGCTGGCACTAGTACTGATCCATGCTGTTCCCTCCTGTTTAGAACACTGTGTACTTGTGTATAGATTTTGTTCGTCGAATTTCATAGTGGTGTGTTGAGTGCCATGTAATGAACACGGGTAATGTTCAGTTGCAATGACTGTTTGGCCTTTTCACGAGCTAAAATGTTGCGTTATATTATCTTACTTTGAACATCTGTTTCTGTTGCGCCTGTCCATGGATGCTGCATTAGCCATACTTCTCCATGAACAAATCTGTTACGGGGAATGTTTAGGTATGTTGAATCTTGTTAGATTCCAAATAGAGTTCTCATCGTATGGTAATGGCTCGCGCGCAGTGAGTTTCAGGCTATGCCAATTCCCGTCTTTTATATTAGCCGGAAATTTAGAATTAATTTTATCCGGTTTGTGCTTCCCACTTCTATTATGCTCTTATGACTGGCAATGAAAGCGATGTCTTATTTATTTCTGCACTTACTTCCCGTGCCTAAATCGGCGTGAAACCGAATGGATCATTCAGCATGTTCCCTGTGGAAAGTTTTCGCCAACGTGGTTTCGCTAAAAATCCATTGCGAATTGTAGGATATGCCGAACTCCTTGATAATAATTTATTTTTGTGAGTATCTGTTCTTTATAAAACATACAGAGCTTCTAAAGTAAATTATGTATATATGATTATCATGCAATTAAATGCAAAGGTGCAAACGAGCTGGACAAGAATGATGAAACTAATCCCTGGATAAGGGGAACAAGAGGGACAGAGGACAAACACAAATCGGGCGCTCACCAGTCACCTAACTGTGTTTGGAGATTTGTGTTTTTCCTTTGTCTCTCTTGTTCCTCTTCTCCAATGAATATTTTCATCATTATGTATATATGAATGTGGTCCAATAAAATATTTTTAAACCACTTACTGCTGTTTACCTCAAAAGGCTCCACCAGCCAGGAGTCAATGTGGCGATTGTGTAACTTGGATGTTTTACAATAAAAAAAACAACAAGAAATTAACCTTTGTTTCGTGAAGCAAGTTGAAATTTTGTTTGACACATTTCTCACAGTTTCTATGATAAAAATGAAAGTAGAAGTGCGTTCACATTAAAAAAACAAAAAAAAAAGAACCAGAGGGAGCTGAGGAGCCCACGAGAGCCTAGCGATGCGAGGAGAAAAGAGAAGGCAAACAAAAGGAGGAGAAGGGTACCGAAGCTGAAGCGCCCAAACCAAAACCACAACTACCTTAACCGGAACCGGAACCAAATTATGTTTCATTCCACCCGCTAGGAGCGATAACCGTCACTGGTCTATCTGGGCCACTGGGGCATATGGCAACGTGTCCTCTCTTTACCTTGTGTTGTTACTCTATGACGCCTCGGACAAACTTGATACTTGCAGACCGGGGATTTCTTTTCCCGCACATTCCCTCGGGATACGGGGTTGTAGACAGGAGAGCCTCTGTACGGCGAAGGAATCTCAGGTACGATGCACGAGGACGAGGCGACGAGACCACCCCAAACCGGGTCGTTGGTGACACCACTCAGGATAGGCAAAGTGAAGCTCCAGTGCAATTTCCTGTCCCCTCCACACATTCCTATCTCTGCGGTATTTATACTTTTTACGTTACAGCTTGCGGATAAAATTGTTTCGAACGGCGTTGAACCTTTCTTCAAAAGCTCGTAGTTTGTCGAACTCTTAAATTTAGTAGTTTCCAAAGTCGTCGAAATTCTTAGCTCGACAAATTCGAAAGTTAGAGCATAATCAAATTTAAAACAGGTATTCGGCATTAAAGAACAAAAGATAGCCATCCGCTCAAACTACAACCGTGCGATCACCATTCACAGGAATCATTTTTCCTACTCGACTTACATCTGGATGTTTTGCGTATATCTTAAGTTTCGGTTTTGTATCGATTTTGATTAAACTCGTTTCGATTAAACTCGACCATCTTTTTGCATGCACTTGCAGAACTGGCTCTCTCGGCGTCTCGGGTTTCAAGTTTTTGTTTTCCTTCCGCGTTTGCAGCGCACGGTCTCGAAAAGATAACGACTACGGCATCGCTTGCTCCGTCGGAGTCTTGTAGATCTGACGCTTCTAACACTGATCGCAGCAGCGATGAGAGTGATTGTTGTGAAGAGATGTTGGAAGCTGTTTTTTTTTTTACTTTGACCCACTAGCGACCAGCTACAACGACGACGACGAGATTGTCACGGACGAACTCGGCGTCGTACGCGACGATCTCACCGCCTACACATAGGACTCCGACGTGAAATCGTCTGTGAACAAAACCGTCGTGACCGACGGCGCCCAGGCATCGCGGGCGACACTTCCCTTCCAAGCCTCCCGTCGCGTAGGATCCTTCGGTTGGGTAATGCACAGCTAAAATATACTGAAGTAAAGTATATTTGTCTACAAAGGCGAAGCGGTTAGGGAGGGATCATATTACAGGTGATGGAGATGCTGATGCACGTTAGGAAAACGAGCATGCTGTTATTTAAAAGTACATGAGAGATTTTGGGCTTGAAGGAAAGTAGTAAGTACAGTCGGCATCAAAATGAGCTGGCTTCACGGAAGGACGGCCAAAGTTGCAAAAATCTCACATGGGCAGCCCCTGTAGCGGTAAGCCGTTGAGGGCGAGGCTGGAGCGGTCTGCTGCGATTTCATGCACAGGGGAGGTTGGTAGTAATGATAAGCCGCACATCTAGCCAACGACAACTGATCCTAAACAACAAAAAAAAGCCAAAAAAAAACATGAATGGCGTGATGATGTATCAAAACCAACAGATGGCCACGCAATGGGAGGCGTCAAGTTCACCCTAGATGCGCGACGTCATTTCTACCAACCTCCATGAAATCGCTGCAGTCCGTTCCAGCCTCGCTCTCAATGGTTTATCGCGACAACGTCACCACATGCGAGATTTTGTCGTTCCGGCCGATGTTACGACGAGCCAGCTCATTTTGATGGTGACTGTTCACCTGGCACAACGTACTCGCATTGAAGTACTCCAATTACAACGTAGTTTCAAAGTAAAGTACTACTTTATAACACAATCTTTCAGGAATCCTTTTCATTGCCCTATAGTGTTTTTTTAACTGGTATGCATTGCCCCAGGAGTAATAGGGGTCCAGGGCTTTATTTTTGGATATGGTGAAAATATTTGATGAAGGTAAGTGGCCGCAGAGTAATTATTTTCGGAAATGGCTCCCAAATTCAGGATTCCCTCCGACTTCTGAATTCGGCGCGGCTTGCACTGGCTTGCACACGAGGGGGCTCAACGTACTACACTCTAAAAAAAAAGGGTATCACCTTACACCCTTTTGTCCCATATAATACACCCCAAAACTTCATTTCGACGTACAGCGCCCTGTAGTCGAAAGGGCGGCCCCAAATTTTACGAGGGGCTTGATGACGGTGCGATAGAACTTATTAAATTTCTAAAGTACGTATCAAAGACCACATAAGGAAAACACGGAGTTTTTGCAGTAGGGCCAAGAAAACTCCGATAATCTTTTTTGTAGTCAATAATACGTACATTAGCTACCTTAATAATTTGTTCCACACGACTGTCAAGCCCCTTGTAAAAATTGCGGCCACCTGTTCGATTATAGGTCGCTGTAGGTCGAATTGAAGTTTTGGGGTGTATTATATGGGACAAAGGGTGTAAGAATACACCTTTTTTTCTGAGAGTGTAGGAGAGAACATGGCATCATACGCACTGCTTGAAAATGCAACTGCTTGCCAAAGCTACGCTCCCACGCACACCGCACGTGCTTGCACACCTGGGGCATCAGTCACGGCGCCATACTTGAAATTGTTTATAACACCGATCCACGTCAGCGACAGTAAAACAACTACTCTTTGGCCAGTTGACTTTTACGATCTTTTCCAAGATGGCGCTGGACGAGAACGTGTGTGCCGATTGCTCCAAGTAAATTTTCGGTACAGGCAGCATTTTCTTGAATGTTGTGGTGATTGTGGCCAGCGGTTTCATTGCAAATGTATAAATGTAACCGCAGACGAATACGACCTGCTCATGGCTAGCGGGCGAAGTAAAAACAAATGCAAGTCTTACACCCGACGGCGAAATTCGATAACCGAAAAGCCCCCCTCTTCGGAAGAAGCCGACGGAGCCAATGAAACATCGAGAGTTTTCGACGCTGAGAATGAAAACAAGCTTATCAGCATTATGGAACTGCTACTCGGAAAAGTGGACACGCTAACAGCGACGGTGTCGTTTCAGGGGCAAGTGATTGCATTGCTACGTGAACAAAACGAAGAACTTCGAGCCGACGCGAGCAAAGCGCTAGACGCCGTAAACCAACTGAGGGCTGTGATTGAAAATACCTCCCACGTGCCTCAAGGAAAACAGCAGTCTACTTTTCCCAGCGTTGTGCAGGAACCTTCAAGAGTGGGTAGGTCAACCAGTGCCGTCCAACAGATTGAATCACGTCACCAAACGGTGCGAAGACAGCTGGGAACCTGCAAGCTACGACGTCCCACGTCAAGAAAAATCAGCGGAACGATACCAACCAAGCGACGACAGATGAACCCGACGACGGTTTCACAGCCGTTACACGAAAGAAAAGTACAATGAGAGCTGGCAAATGCAAGACTTCGGTCATTACGAGCGCTCTTCGCCCCAGAAAGGCTTTGTTCGTGACTCGCCTTCACCCGGACACAACATCGGAAAGTGTTTCTGAACTCCTGATTTCAGTTATGAAGGCAACCTGTTTTGAGTGCACCAGGCTACGAAGTAAGTTCGACACGTATACATCTTTCCACATTGCGGTAGACGATGATAAGCTGGACGTCGTCAGCGACCCCGAGTTGTGGCCCGGGGGCTGTCTTTTTCGACCTTTCTACGGTCCACTAAGGGACAGTATGCGTTGTGGTCGAATGAATAATCAACCCGACAATGGCGATGAATGGTGCACGCAACTTATCGCTGTACTACCAAAATGTCCGTAGCATACGTGGAAAGGCTGCGATATTCATGGAGAATCGCCTTGTTTCAGAGTATGACGTATACTGTATTAGTGAGACGTGGCTGCGGGAGGATATTTCCAGTGCCGAGTATTTTCGATTCCAGTGCGTAGTTTACCGTGGTGACAGAGATTACAAAAGTTGCAATCAAATTCTCGGGGGAGGCGTGCTGATAGCGATCCAAAGCGATATGAAATCTTTTCGCAGACCAGATATAGAAAATTACCAAGAGTCCGTGCGGATCGAAATTAATATTAACGGACACCTCAATGTTCTCTTGGGAAATTATTATTTTCCTCCGCAATGTGACTATACCACTTTTAGTTCAAGTATCAACCATGCTTTAAACATGATAGACTTCACAAAGTACCGTGCTCTTATTGCTGGCGATTTTAACCTGCCTGATATGAACTGAAACACAGGTATCGTAAACTCAAGAAACTCGGAGGTGCGCCGGAAAGCAAATGATCTGTCCCAACTAGTAAACTATTTCAAACTATCACAAAAGAATAGTTTTGTGAACTGCAAAGGCAATTTGTTAGACCTGTTTATTACAAATGACAATCAGTGCAGACTCCAAGAAGCTAGCGTCCTACTGGTTCCGATAAACACCTGGCATGTTCCTTTTGAAGTAACTTGGACGATGTGTTACAACCGTGGTCCAGCGTGTCCGCAACAGTCTTCTTTTTTCCTACTCAAAGGGAAATTACCTCGGATTTTACGAATATCTTGCAAATTAGACTGGTCAGTTATAGCGGCATGTAAAGATGTAGACTCGCAAGTATCATTACTTACAGACATATTGACAACAGCAATGAAAATGTTTATTCCGGTTATCAAATATGGCGTCACTAATCACTATCCGCACTGGTTTTCAGACGAACTGAAACACGCAATGAGGAAAAAACTACGCTATCATAAGCGATACAAAAATACAAATAATCCGTTGTGGTACGAGAAGTTTAAATCGTAGTGCAAGGTGACGAAACGCCTATATCGTCGCGACCACAAAACCACACTCAAAACGTTGAACCGGGCCTAAAGAAAAACCCGCAAAGCTTCTGAAAATACACAAAAAAATTTCTCGAACAAAAATAAAACGACACAAGCTATAACCAAGGTTCGTAGTTTTCGGTTTAAACCGATAAAAACCGATAAAAAGTGCGCCGAATTAATTTTCTGAAATTCGGTTTTAACCGAAAAAGGTCAGTTTTTAGGTTCGGCATTTTCGATTTTAACCGATAAAAATCAATAAAAGTATGTCGAATCCTTTTTCTAAAATTCAGTTTTAACCGGAAAAGGTCACTTTAACATTCCAGTCGTACCGCACAGCTGTGGCGAAAAAGTGGAACGACAGTGTCTATCGAAACGTGTCCGAATGTACACGGATGGCATCACGACGTTTTGGTTTAATGTGCGCATCATCGATCGGAACGTGAAGTCCGAAATGCCCCATGACTTCGCCATGTACGAGCGCGGTTTCAAACTCGTTGTAAGGAAGAGCTCTGCATGTTATGTTGCGCTTCAAAACGTCGCACCGTGTCTCCTTTGGCGGTCACAATTTGGTTGATTAGCCGATTTTGGCTCAGGCAGTGCTTCATCTCCTCGGCCTGTCAGTGTCCTGGGTTAGCATTGAGAAGGCATTCTCGGAGCTCAGGTTCATATTAACAGGAAATAAAGAGTGCGGATCAACGAGGAGAACCTGGGAAAGTACATGCGTGTGTGTACTATAATAAGACCACGTGATCCTGATATACAGAACGTGAAGTTCCATGTTTTTTGGCATAGGCTTCATACATGACTTGTTTGTACTGCTGTTTTTTCTTGATTCTTTTAAAGTTGCACACATATGCCAAATAAAGTCTCAATTTCTTTTTCAATATATCTGTGCTGTTATTCTTTGAGTGATCACAAATATCAGAGCTACAAGAATCATCTGATCCGGTGTTCGTTGGTGTTAGTTTTATATTCACCGAAAAAAGTCGATAACCCTTGTGGGCGTATATATACGCCAAAAAAAAAGGAAATTTAAATTTTAAAATAAACACCAAAAAAAGTACGCCGAATTTTGAAAAAAAATAGAAACCGAAAACGCATAACCCTAGCTATAACACTTTCTTGTGGGTCGGAACATGTCAACAATCCGAGCGATATCTGTGAAGTTTTTGCAGATTTCTTCTCCCCCGTTTTTAATTCCGCGGCAAGGACGTCTCAGACGAGCACAATGCGTGATCATAAAAACGAGTACTTATCAATTTCCTCGCTTAGCAATGACGACGTTTTGGCAGCGATTCGGGCGTTATCGCCAAAAAAAAATTGGCTGTAGCCGACGGAATTTCCTTTTTTATATACTGAAAGGGTGCGGCGACATTTTGGCTCCGGTTTTAACCTTGATTTTTAATCGGTCTCTGAAAGACAGGGTATTTCCAACCTCTTGGAAGCTTTCTTTCGTTGTGCCAATTTTAAAAAGTGGGTCACCTCTGTCTGTCGGTAACTATCGTCCGATCTCATTGCTATGTACTTTTGCTAAGGTATTCGAAAACGCCATGCACTGTCGTCTTATGCAGTTTTTTCCTCGGCGCATAAGCATACAACAACATGACTTTATTCCCAATCGCTCTGTAGAAACGAATTTGGCCGCACTCACCGATTTTGTGGGTTCCAAGCTAGGGTCGAAACAACAAGTTGATGCCATCTACTTTGATTTAAAAAAAAGCGTTTGACCTGGTAAACCATTTCTTGCTGGTTAAGAAACTTGCAGTCTATGGTCTCTCTATCCCACTTTGCGACTGCTTTAAAGTTCTCTATCTGATTGATGGACCTTGGTTACTTACAGTGGTGTAAAGGCAACTGCGTACTGTTCAACAACGGGCGTCCCGCAGGCTTCAAATTTATCAGCTTTGCTTTTCAACATATTCGTGAAGGACATCAGCGCGTGCATTAGTCATTCAGACATTTTATAATTCGCCAACGATGTTAAGCTTTTCCGAGCAATTAATGATATTTCTGATTGCGACAAGCTGCAACAAGATTTTGCGGCACTGGCAAGCTGGTGCAAACGAAACAGTCTGGTACTCAACCCGATTAAAACGAAACTGATATATTTTTCAAGAAAGCATTCCCGTATCACTTTTGCTTATACCTGGGAAAAATGCTTCGTCCAGCGCGTTTTAGCGGTGTGAGATTTGGGCGTGTTCTTAGTGAACTGAAGTTCTCTGAACATGTGGTATTTTAACCAATGCATGTTACCGATCCTTGGGAGCGATCACGAGAATGACTCGCAATTTGAAGACTTATTCTTGCTTTTTATACCTTTATCAGTCGCTCATATTATCTAAGTTAGACTTCGCTAGCATTATATGAAATTGTTTAAACAAGACGAACGCAACAGAACTGGAAAATATACAGAAAACGTTTGTTCGAGTCCTTTATGATCGTTATTTTAACAGGCGGATTTACTTTAGCCATGAGCCCTTATTAAATACTTTACATCTTCGTTACTTGTCCACAAGGAGGCAGACACGTGATTTTATGTTTCTACACAAATGTTTTTCACGGTTTTATTGATTGTCCCGAACAAACCTCTTCTGTTTTTATTGCCGTGCCGAGCAGGCGCTTCACTCTCATCGTGTATTCGGCTGCTCCGAGCCAAAGAGCATGCGGCCCCTGGAACGGATTCAGTATGCTTTTAACATGTGGAATGCAGTAAATACGCCGGAGGCAGATATTTTTGAGACTGAAAACTTTAGCATGCGAACACTGACCAGGCTTTTTTGATGGAATGTTTCCTTTGTTGGTACTTTTGAAACAATATAGCTAGGGAGACAACCTTCTACACATCAGTTTTTGCAATGTCGGAGATCACTTTTCTTTTGTTATTACACATTTAAACTTTAACTAGGCATGTTTTTGCATCAGTGCTGTTATCAAACATGTAAACGTTTTTTTTTTCTCTAGGCATATTTTTGTATTCTGTACTTTTATGTTTTGTGTTCTTGCATGTACGCACTTTTGTGCACCCACTTGTAGGCTCTTGTGCTGTTGAGGGGCACCGCAAAAGTAATAAATAAATAAATAAATAAATAATTAAATACCCGAACCTTGCGCATGCAATCCTCTCTGAAGGTGTGAATTCTCTTAATCTTTTTAACCTCCACGCTTGCGCTGACGTATCGAGAAGTAGTGAGAGTTGGAAATGCAGGCGGGAAGGCCGCTCCCAGTACAAACGATAAAACGAGCGATGTCTTCAGCCAGAAGGGGCGACGCTTCGCTACGTCCTCGTGCGAATCAGCTTGGTGGTCGGGCCTGTCGTATGAAATAAATCCTAATTGTTTCGATTGGTCAAAATTTTCTCTTTCGAATCTAGACAGCTTCGTCGGTACCGCGAACGAAAGTCCTGAAGTAGGTGTTCCATGCCCGTCGTTCACCGCCATCGCTTGGTCCGCTTCGTCCAGCTGTTCAGCCCGTCCAGCCCGCGACTCCCGCGATACGACGCCATCTTGAGAATTACGCAGAGAATGCACAGGGTGCTTCCGATGGTTTGTGGAACTTTTTACTTCTTCAATCAACATATTAGCAGCTTCTTAAGAGCCACAAAAATATGTTTCGTTTCTTTTTCTTTTGTTTGAAATAGAGTATGGGCTTTTGATGATCAACGACTTTGATAATGTTTGGTGGTTTTGTCTGAACGGCACGTGACCACGGAGGAGAGAGTGAGCGCGGCTCAAACCGGCCAGTTCCCGATCGGTGGTTTTTGGGAGGAATAAAACCGAATTTTGAGCCGCAAATTGTGTTTTGTGTAGCTGGGCTCTTGTCAGTCATGTTCAAGTTGAAACCTCGGCGAGCATCAACACCCTGTCAGTGTCTCTTTAACAGTCGAAACATGCGCAGACGAAACCGGCTAGCCCAGGCCGAAGGACCGAAAGTAGTCATTACCGAGCCAGCCGGGCGCATGTGCATGCCGGGTGGAATGTAAAAGGTGGCAAGGGGGCGAGAGCGAGAGCGAGAATTGGCGGTGTGCGTGAACTACAGGGGCGATTCTCTAGTTAATATCATCATCATCTTTTGGGACGTAGCGGGCAGGAGAAACTCAGACACCGAGCAGATGACGCAGGTTCCTCGGTGCGTCAGCTCGCTTCACGCGTTGTCATGGTAACGCGGCAAAACCTGTTTCACGAGTAGTGTTTATTTGGTGGAGTGATATTTGTGGTGTGACATTTTATTCATGGCTTGAAAGTAGCCGTGCTAACCAAACACTTATGTTGGTGTGTACAGCAACATAAGCGTTTGCTTATGTTGTTGGATACAGTAACAGAGTACTCCAGCACTAAAGCACTGGATGAAGGATATAGAGTATCCAGCGCTTTAGCTCAATGCACCATCTGCCACGGTGAACAGGGTGTAATTTTTATTGTTTTCCAAACGAGAGGAAACTGAGGAAGGAATGTCTCACCAAGTTGAAAAGTTCGCAATCCGAACCCGAGCACCTCCCGCGTGTGTAATAAACGCTTGAATGAAAGCGACTTTGTGTACCCTATTTGTGTACGTCCTATCTCGTGTTGCAACTGCGGCCCATAAACCACGTGACCACATCGAGCAGTTGGAAACTCTCCGTAATAAAGGCTCTCTATTCGTCGCCTGTAGGACATGATATTTGATACGATTACAATGTATTTACCGTAATTGTGATACATTTTAAAAATTTTACTTGCAATCCTCAATAGCATTTGTGGAAGTGGATCCAGACGAGCTGAAATTGTCAATAATAAGAAAGAACGGACCTAAAAATAACTCAATAATTATAAACCAAGTTCCGTACTACCAGAAATTACACATATTATGGGAAAATATCTAGCAATAAATGACTATTTTTGTGTGCCAGTTATGTTTAATACATTCAGCACAGTACGGGTTTTGCCAAGATAAAGCACGATGTTTTGAATGGAGAACTTTTCAAAATATAATTCTTCGGTCAAACTCAAAGTTAAAGCCAAAGTCAAAGTTTATTTCGGTACGAATTACTTTAGTACGAATACAAAGTGTATTCGGGCGAGGGTAACAAAAGTTTCAAAGAAATTTTTTGTTTAACAATGTAGGCGATTCACACATGAACGATACATATAGCTAATTAATTCCAAAAGAAGACAACACAAAAGACGGCACTGATTGTAAGCGTGCTTCTATTCATTCTAGTAGTAATAAACTACAAACAAAAACCCTAGAGTACACGGCCTGCGTTTAAAAAATTGTGTACGTTTAACACGCAAAAAAGTCCTAAGACAGTTGAAGACCATAGTTTTGATATGATCCATAAAAAATGAGCGGCTCGTAGTTTGATCTTCAATGCTAGTTAAGAAAATATGACTGAATGAAAAACCAAATGGGAAGACATCAGTAAAGAATGAGTCAGTTTATTTCTAGTGAAGTTTGAGAGCAAATATATTATAGAAAGGCGAGGGTGAATGTTCAAGAACTTGACATCGATGTCATACTTTCCGCTCGAGCGTCCCATATTTTACTTGCTACACATGTAAATGAAAAGGCACCGTAGTTAGTTCGAATTTACGAAACAATGAGAGACTTTGGTGTGCATGATCTGAGTAGGTAGTCAGTGCTTTGATGGGCAGTGTACAATATTAGAGAGAAGTTTGAATGTTAATGTGGATATACGGTTTTCTAGATGTTGTTGAACAGTAAAAATGTTTAATGGGCTATAACCCAGATTACTGTTAACCATAGAATTGCAAAATATCATTGCTCTTATTGCAACGTTTTGTATATCACATGCTTCCGTGTTGTTTTATACGTTAGTCCATACAACGTAATTACATAAGAAACATGACTATGTATAAAGCAGTATTACAGACAAGATAGTTTTTACAGTTAGTATATAACGCAATTTGTAAACAGTTGGTATATTTCTTTATGTCTTATTAATTACGTGCTTCGTGTGAGTGTGAAAATTTAGCAGATCACCTAAGATAAGGCCGAGAAATGTTGTATTGTGAACGCGGGTTAATGCAGTGTTTTTAAATATAAGTTTCGGGGTATTTTCGTATAACGTGTTTTTTTTTTTGGCAAACAAATCGTAATTTGTTTTACTTACGTTTGGGACAAGTTTATTATTTGTTACCCGGTTAGTCACTGGAGGGTGAAGTTGGCTTCAGCGTACAATTCAGTGAGGGATTTCTTTGAGATACCAAAAATGTTAGTGTCATCAGCGTACAAAACTGATTCTGACTTTAGGTAAACCGGTAAATCAATAATAAATGTAACAAATAAAAATAGGCCAAGAATAGAACCCTGAGGAAAGCCTATATTAGTTGTTTCAGTAACGGATGTTATTCCAGACATATTTATATCTTATCTGTTAGTGAGATAATTTTTTATTAGTTCCAAACCCCCTCGTCGAACGCCGTAGGCACTTCTTCCAGTAATATGGCTTGGTTTAGTAAGTCAAAAGCATTTGTTATATCAATGAATATACCCATTTTAACAAGCTTCATTTCAATATTTTGTTTTGTTTTTTTCAATAGTGTTTATATAGTGGGCTATTCTCTAAAAAAAAAAAAAAAAAAAGAAAAGCCCGTGCGTCTAGTTTCCCGCACAGCACTCGGAGAGCCAATCACCGCACCTTACAGAGGCAGCTCAGCGAATGACGATGCCGAAACATATGCTTAGACCAAAAAAACGCACTCTGAGTTGTGACATTAAGCAATGCAAAACGTCACGTTCACATTGCTTAATATCACAACTCAGACTGCGGTTTTTGGTCTAAACATATCTTTCGGTATCGTCATTCGCTGAGCTGCCTCCGTAAGTTGCGGTGATTGGCTCTCCGAGTGTTGTACGGGAAAGTAGACGCACGGGCTTTTTTTAGAGTGAACTCATGTGTCTTCGAAGCCTTCTTGAACACGTAACATGTAATGCCCCTGTGTTTCTGGATGCTCAGAATAGTAAATAAGGCAGCTGCCAAAAATGACAAAATACTAAAACGGCAAATTGTCTTGGTTTGCACTATTACAAACATGCTTCATGGAGTAATAACGTTGATCACGTCACACAAAAACTTCGTGTTTTCTCGGCATATCTTTATAAGCTGGATACTGCACGTGATCTACGATTGAGGCGCAAGATGTACCAGTCACTGGGAGAATCTGGCCACACACTATAGAATCCGGATTTATGGAAATTTTCTTTAAAACAAACACACAACTGATTCAATTTTACATATATCTGTAGAAAACATAGTTTACGATTTAAAATAAGTGTCTTAAGAAAAATAGAGAAAATAAGTAGTCTAGGAATATTCTCGTTTAAGAATGCATGAAGATTTGTTGTAAAAAATAATTACTACTCCAGTGAATTCAGAAAAAGCAAGCGAACTAAATAAAAACCCTCATATACTCAGGCAGGTATCCCACTCCAAAAATATAAACGAATTTCGGAAAAAGACCCAGAAAGTATTACGTTCCTGCAACGTTTAGCACTCTAATCGAAAACCTTCTTAAACTGTCATAGAGAAAAGAAATGAAGGAAAAGATTAAACAGTTTTGCCTCTCCCTCAAGTCTAGCAAAAATTTAAAAAATTCGCATTGCATGTTTGTTATGTTGAATACACCAACTAGATGTTGTAGACTGTTAATAACAGCTTAATAACACTAATAATAGCAACAAAGTTTAAAAAAAAAACGGTTGCCATTATTTAAGAGAGATAACAACTTGTAAGCTGTTATCGCTCTTGCCTCTTCGAACAGCTGGTGCCTTTGTAATGATGCACAAACAATTATATTACCAAAGTTAACCCAAAATAACATAAATGCAAAAAAAGTTAAAAACGTCTGCTGCTTGTTGAGTGTCAGTCCTTTCTGCTTTGTATAACAATTCATTTTAGTCGAGCACCGGAGTTTTGGCGTTTTGTATATTATTACTTTAAGAAAATATAGATTGCACATATATTGATGATGGGTTTCTCATATGTGTCCATGTAAATTGGTTATGTTTTATGTATGTTTAAATCCTGCGGCTGTACTGCCGGGTCCCGCTCTGCGCGGGCCAGTGTCATGATACTTGTATTTTAAATTGAAACTTACCTTATTCTTAGCCTTATTGTTATTCTGAAATATTAAGGTCGCGCAAACCTTCTTGAAAACCAATCACAAGAAAAAACGTTATTAATATGCTACACAGAGATAGTTTATTGATGACATCGATCTAAACTCATCTTACGAAATAAAAAAAAATTGCCCGAAACAAGCAGCGTCGTAGATTTCGGGGATCGTTGTTGACGTCTGTAAAGATTTAGGTTTTATTTTCTATCAAAGGCCATGCACGCCTAAAGTAAAAATTACAGGAGGACACTTCAGACTGCTTACATGTAGGAATGCGAAAGCGTTCCTACACGGCAGCGCCTTCCTACAAGCAGCGCGCAACGTCTTCCTTTTTCACACGGTGCTCTGGGGGTTACATCTCGCTCTCCCACTGCGCAGGCGCGGCGAAGCCCGCCTGCTTCACGGCTTCCGTGACGATGCATCTGCATTGCTGTGCTTTTCTTCGTGTTTTATTTCTGAGGCGCGTCCGCTTTAACCTCGTGCGGCCCCGCCGGCTTCTGTGACAACGCCTCTGATATGACGCGTCGCGGCCAATGGGACTTTAGGGGCCCTTTCACTCAGCCAATGGAAAAATGGGAATTTAGGTGCCGTTTTCCGCTGCTACAGACACCGCCGGCTTTGCTTCATGAGACTGTTAATGCTTTCGCATTAAAAAAGACGAACAAAAAACTATAGCATTCCTTAAACCACCTTAATGAAAAGTGCCACAAAAATACAAAAATAAAAATCACCCAAAACTGAAGATTCAATCGCGAATCTAGAAGTGGCACTGTTGGGAATTTTTTATTCGATACGTTGTATATTGATTTGTGAATACTGTTCGTAAGAACGAGTCGCGGTAAAAATTGCATTACAATTTAGAACACGGGTCATACGGCGTAATATATAGGTTCTTCTTAGTTCCCGTCTTTTCTACGCCACTATAGACCTTTTCACCCTCCGTCGCATGGGCGCTGCCATCTTGGGATCACGAGAAGCGGCCGCAAAAGGTGGCTTGAACTCGTCGCTCCTTTGTTCACTTTACACCCTGGCGAAGGCGTCGTATTCGTGTCTTCAATCGCGTTTTACTGCGTTTTTTCGTTTTGCTTGGTGAAGTGTCGTCTGATGCTTTTTTTTTCACTACCTAACTGCATACCACCATTATGTGCACAACTTCAATTGATTTTATAACACGTCTGGAGTATTTGCACCGTCGGCGTACCGAATACGCGCGAGGAAAGGAATCAGCGTTAGCAGAGGCGCATATTGAGTATGTAGGTGACTCTAAGACACACGAGTGTCCAGAGGCCAATTATGTATGGCAGCGCAAATTTGCTTAAGTGATAGTGACGCAATAAGAAGCGCAAGGTATATTTACGATCAAGCATTTATGACCTTAAATAGGAAGGCAAATAGAGTCAACGCAATACGTCACTATGCGTTTCTTGAACGGAACGAGCACTGCCTTCATAAGAAATGCAACACAGGTGCTTTTGAATATATGAGGGAAATATGTTTGAGGTATAAACATTCGCTTGATCTGTTTATTAATGAATTTAAATAAACTGCACTCTGCGCTCAATCTCATGTCGGCAGTCATTCAATTTTCTGAAGATATCCAATTCAATAATATATTTAGACACAAAGGGTTGGGCTCGCCGGGTGAAAAACCTGTCAAAGACAGCTTGTGAGTGCATGGCCATAGCCTCCGAGATCCAAGCCTTCGCACGCGCGCTTTGGGATATCGGAGGCTGTGGCATGACAAAAGCGCCTGAGGCACGCAACATGTGACGCTGAAAAAAAGCTGTCTGCGTGGAAATCACTTGAGTGTAGCGTTGTCGTTAGCGGATTTGCTCCCGACGCCGCTGAAAGTAAAAAGCGTATCTGTTTAAACAAATGAAGATCTGTTTACACAAATCCCCAAAGTTGTGCCTGGCATTTGAGTTGACCCAAACTTACTGCAGGTCACTTTTGTTGCGTCATTTATATTTTACTTCGCAGATTATACGAAAGACAGACGTCAGAGTTCAATTGAGGGGTTTGTCCCTTTTCTCATATTCGCATTACGTTCTAAGGAAATTTCCGTGTAACAAATAGTTTCCTCTAAGGTCAACGTCGTGAACTGCTGCTAATGAATACTTTCGCAGGGCCGATGGCTGAAAAAATTTCCTGCTCGGCCTAGGATGGACCCTCAAAACATCTCTCGAGTACTTAATTGCTTTAAAGAAACCAATAGAAACAATATCGATTCTTTTTTTGCATTCCATGCGTGATTACACGGAGGTACCCTGGTCGGCAATTTTCGCAAAACGTTGGTGTCCTCAAAAACCGAGCAGCGAGCACTAAACTTGCGAGTTCATCTGTTCCCTGCGGTTCAGCACATTGTTAGTCAGATCGCCGATCTGCTTTTTGACTGTGCCTCCATGCATTAGTCTCTTCATTAGTTTATTTTTATGGAAACTAGGCTACGTGCAGTACGGCCATAGTCATCCGTAATCCTACCCCAGCATCATTTCAGTCGTTTTGGCGCCGAACCTGGCCGAACAAGGAACATGAATAGATGAAAGTGTTCATAAAAACGTCCACAACTTAGTCTCGTAACTACGCCGTAGTTCTTAAGGTAGACCAATGCCACTGCATCATCGGTTTTGTACAACAAGGGATACATTTATATCACAAACCTAAGCAAAAACGACGTGACACACCGTCACAGCTGCGAGCCCGCTGAAATCGAAACCAACAAAATTGAAGCCACTTTATGGTGGCACGTGTGTCAGCACCCCCTGTCCACCGGTCAAGTAACTACTAAGATGAAAAGATCTATTTTGCTGGGCAATTTTCTTTTTTTTTTTTGGACTTCGAAAATTAGCTTATGCGTGTTCTGAGTCAGTCATGTCTCCGTTTATTGCCCCGTAAATGGACTCTCCAAGGTGTTGCTAAGGCGGAGCGCGCGCACCAGCTTGAAACCCACTGGTTGGTAAGTCTAACGCGCAAATAGTATCAACTGTGCTATCAGGATGGGAACGAACTTATTAATAGACGAAACAAAGAAGGCGTCCTGTCCTTATCTATAAATAAAAAAATTGGGAAAGCAACAAGAAAATATTACGTGCCAAATAATTACCCGAAACGACCATTAAGATAAAAAAATCGAAATCCTTGAAAATTTTGATTTCTATGCGGAGGGCAAGTTCGTCTGCTTCTTGCGCAGGGGGTAGCGGTGACGTCAGAACGCCGAGCCCTGATTGGCTGATCGCGACCCCCTATCTGAGCGTCGTCTGCTCCTCTGCAACGTCGTCTGCTCGCAACGCCGTCTGCGTCTGTCTTATTTTTCCTGCGACTTTCGGAAGTGCAGGTCTTTACAAGCGACCTCGACTTCGCCTTTCAGAGAGGGCAGACGAAATAACTCGAGCGGTACGTTGTTTTTGTCTCACAATTAGCAGACGCGCATCAAGGAGAGAAGTCGAAGGACTCACTGGCGAGGTGTCCCGAGGCGCCGAGGTTTGTTTGCGAAGAACCGAAGGTGATGCTGGTTATACTCCGCGACAACTTTTCTTGGCAATGCAGTGGAAGGTACAGGCCCGCGTCCCCTCTCCCATTTTGAGTGTGCGCGAGCTCTCCTCCTCTCCCCGGAAATAGGGGAGGAGGAAAGTCTGCGTACACTCAAAATGGGAGAGGGAACGCGGGCCTGTACCTTCCACTGCATTGCCAAGAAAAGTTGTCGCGGAGTACAGTGTCCGACGGTTCCCTCCCGAATACTTTTTTCCTCCTTTCGTGTGCGGCGAGACTCCTCACTCTTTAACGGCGTCGACGGGTTGGCGCGGTTGGCGCAGTTAACGTCGTCTGCTTTACGTCTGCTAGTCAAAGCGATGGCTGCTTTACCTTTCCTGCGTCTGTCAGAGATTCACCGCTTTTTCACCGGCGACAACGCGGCCTTCGAAAAAGGCGGAAGGACATACCTTGAAGGATACGTCCTTACTTTTGAAGTGAAGGATTTCAGTCTAATTACGATTGTCCAGGCGTCGTTTAAGAATTGTAGCTACGAGGTAAAGATGACGCTCTCCGATAAATGTGACATTTTAGAGAGTCACTGTGAGTGCCCTCGCGGGGCTGCAAAGTGCACCCACATGGTGGCTACCGCACTTTACGCGGCTCTAAATGGACTGTCCAAGATGGACCTTCCACAGCAGTGGCTGCAACGCCCCAAGAGCAGCATGCCGCGGCAGGTCGCTCGCTCACGTAAGAAGTAAACACCATGTTCATCGCTATGTACGGTTAGTTGCACGCGTTTCGTGAATAGTACCTCGCGTTTAATGAGTTATTCAAATATAATCAGCTAAAGACAGACGACAGCAGATGCAGTGACTGTAAATAAACAAATGCGGCCGTGCGATCGGTACTGTGAGCACATCATAGCCCAAAAGTGCTCGACCGCTGCTTGTTGTCACAACTTTCTCGCTCGACTAAAAGGCTGTTGTCAGTTAGAGTATTATGGTATGTATGTGTGGCGTAAACCCAAGTGGCAAAAGTTTGAAAACCTGTGCTAATCTGTGGAAGGTAATCCGAGCAAGATCGATCGAGCTACCCGAGCGGCGTCGGACGTGTCGCGGAAGTTATGTCGTAGACTCGTTGACACCAAGAAGTAATTATTGTTATAATGCAATAAAATGCAAAGGTGCAAGCGAGCTGGACAAGAATGACGAAAATAATCCCTGGAGAAGGGGAACAAGACGGACAAAGGAAACAAACACAAACCTTTATCGAAGGCCGCGTTCTCGCCGGTGAAAAAGCGGTGAATCTCCGACAGACGCAGAAAAGGTAGACAAAAACAACGTACCGCTCGAGTTATTTCGTCTGCCCACTCTGAAAGGCGAAGTCGAGCTCGCTCGTAAAGACCTGAATTTCCGAAAGTCACAGGAAAGGTAAGACAGACGAATACGACGTTGCGAGCAGACGACGTTGCAAAGGAGCAGACGACGCTCAGATAGGGGGTCGCGATCAGCCAATCATGGGCTCGGCGTTCTGACGTCACCGCTACCCCCTGCGCAAGAAGCAGACGAACTTGCCCTCCGCATAGCAGATCAATTTAGTGTTGATACGAACCAAAATGGTTTCGCCAAATATTTAGTATGCGAAGGTAACGGTATCCCTCGTTTCCGTGCTTTGGTCGATGCGAACACTGGCAACGAGATAAAATATTTTTAAAGCAACGTTTTTTGTTGTTGTTGTTGTTTCCTTTTTTTTTTCTTTTTTTTTTGGGGGGGGGGGGGGGGGGGGGGTTGGTTTTAGAATATGAAATTTTCTTCAGCATCCAAATGTTTTCTCGATAGACTTTTTCCCCTGCACCGCAACTTCCGCGTCTTACGCACAAGCCTTCTGGGGCATGAAGGTATTAAGTTGAAAAATGTTTAAAAATGTAGTAAATCCTTTTGTATTGTATTGTACTGTATTGTATTGTACTGTATTGCTATTTTAGGCCAGTCTCCTTGCACCCTAGCCCTTTGTCTTAAAATCATCTGGTGGGTTAGTGGGCTATCCACCTCCTTTTTTATCATCTGCACCCGCTCTCTGGGCGTGGGTACGGGCGGGAGTGTGACCACGGTGGCGAAAATTGACGGATGACGTACTAGCATTTTCCAGGACTGCGCGTGCTTGTTGACCCTGTTTCGTGTGCCGCGGTTGTGCATTTCTGCAGTAAACGGACTTTCGTCCGTGACAGCGCATTCCAAGTATACCCCAGCTATCATGGTCCAAAAAGGTTCCACTCATATTTTCGTCAAGGAGCGATTCCTTCGTCCAAGCTCAGGGAAAAAAAAACCTGCGAAGTTTCCATACGTTTATAGTGTACGATTCGGCAAAGGACATCTCGCGGGCCACAGCGTGTTGAATCTCGACGGCTCCCTTCATTCACGCCGTCGTGTTTGTGTAGCGCGGCGCCCGCCACCCGCTGGCACACGTAACTCGCATTACATCTTTTTGAAATCCGCCGTTTTCGTCGCAAGTACACTGCGTGCTGCTATACTTGGCAACGACCCTACCGCTCTTCGACGGTCAATCTCTCCCATATGACGTCTACAATCTCCCACTATCCCCGTCTGCTTTAGAATCCGCTCAGTTGTATGACAGTTCAGTAGTATTTGATCCAACCTCTAAGCCACTGCTCCAGCGTCGTAAAAAAGACGTGGTCTGCAGGCATAACGAGAGAATTGTCTGCGCCTCGAGCATCTTCGAAGCATGTCCATTCGTACAGTCTCCGGCAATATGAAAGACCCACTGGGAGCGCGTGGCCGAGGCGGTGGCTGGCGGGGGCGCTGCGAGCGCTCCGGGCAATTCCATTCTGCTTCGAGGAAAGGACGCTCACTCGGGCTCAGCTAAAGCGAAACGCGCTTATCAGATTGCGCTGAGCCCCGAGGGAGCGACCTCCCCTCGAAGCAGAATGGAATTGCCCGGAGCGCTCGCAGCGCCCCCGCCAGCCACCGCCTCGGCCACGCGCTCCCAGTGGGTCTTTCATATTGCCGGAGACTGTACATGCTTCAAACATGTCTGCGGATAGTTTTTGTATTACCAAAGTGCCTGTCATACAAGGAAGACCTCAGGCAGTGTCTGAAGACTGTCTTTTGTACTGACATGATGTACGAGTCATGGGACCGCGGCTTCACGCCTCACAGATCAGTTTCTCCATTCGAACTTGTATGCGGAATAGAGTGTGGAATTGACTTCGACGAGATTCGAAAACAATCTCTCGTGTCCATTTATCTTACAAGTGAATTTGCTATCACCCGCGCGAGTTCGTGTTTTCAAAGGGTTTCATTCGCGATTTAAATAGATTTATCAGATTCTAAGACGGTATAAATAAAATGTCGGAGGTTCGAGGCGCCTTAAATAAATTTGTGAAGTTCGAGATGTTCAACCTCCTTTGTTCATTAATACAATATTGACACTTCTAGTTATTAGGCGCTAAAACAGAAAAGCATCTGTGTCACGATTGAAACGATTGCAGTGTCTAAGCTACTGACAAAAAAAAAAGTTTTTTTTAATGAAAGTTTGCGTAAAAAGTAGGGCTGAGCACTCGCTCGAATAACCTACCGCCTAATCGATTAATGCTTTATTCGCGTTTGATTTTTTTTTTTTATCGGGGTTAAATTTTGACAAAGGAAAAAAGTAAAATATGCAACTTCTTCACGACGCACACGTGGACGAGTACACCTTTATGAAGACAAGCTTTAGGTGAAATTTTGGCCTAAAGGAGCGAGATTTGTAACTCCATACAAGTGGAGAAGGTTGTACGTGTCCCAGCGACTTCAACATCGTGCGAGTGTCCGTTTAGAGCAACAGTGGCTGTCGTGAACAATGAAGGCAGTTCGCTATTGCTGGAGAATGTCCACGAAACCCTTTGCTTCGGCGGCTGGAAAATAGTTTGAGGGTGTGGATGTCTTGACTTTACTTAACTACACATCAAGGATGATTTAAAATCGTAAATTGTACATTGCGCCGTTCACCACATATTCAGTAAATCAAAACGTGTTATTTTTAATTTTTTCGCTATTATGCACGGGAATGAACGGAACCGATCAATAGATTACTTAATCGCTTAAAGGATAGCGATTAATCGGTTAAAGCTTTAACCGACGCCCAGCCCTAATAAAAAGGGAAGCAATGACAAATGTTTACCAATCTAACATCTTGATCCGTAGGATTCAATTGAAATTTAAATTCTGTGCTGATAATCTTTCCGAATACATTTTCTCAAATATGCTCACATCTAGAATATGTTAAATTAATTTCTAGAAAGATATAATACCCCAATTTTCTCAAATTTGATTTTGTTTGTCAGTGATTAGGTTGAAGAGAAGACGATGGTATGGAGCCTAGGCCTACTATTCCTATCCTAGGAGCTGATTAAGCATTCCCTATTAGATTATGGCTATGTTCCTTCTAGTACCTATCTAGGAATCCCCTAAAGAAAATTGGAAAATTGGCCGCGGAGGGTCTAGCACTTTTCTACCACCATCTTTCGGAATTTTTGGCTGGTTGGTCTTACATTTTTCCTAGGAGCCTCCTATAGAAAATTTGCCGCTGAGATTATATTACACTTGTAGCGGCATCCTGCACTTATGCTACATTCAACTTGCCTTCATCTGGAAACAGAGCTGTTAATGGCCTCTGGTCATCCTAAGCTCCTTTTCCATAGGGTGTCCCTAAAAGGCTGTTACATTGTCAGTATACCTCAGATGTCTGTGACCATTTTTTATAAGGAACTCCTAAAAAGTGTTAGAAAGGTACTAGTGGCAATTGCAGTCCTAGTTAGGTGCCATGAACCTTCTACGCACACGCTGCCATAGATCGTCGTCAGGTGTCAGTACATTTTTTTGTAAGGGCCACACTTTAGCATTATTTACTTATTCCGCCAGATTGCCTGCTGTCGGCGTCGGGCACTACAATGAGCGGCACAACGATACAGAGGACATTAAGAGACGCCCTAGTTTCAACAAGTTCTTGTTCAATCATGGATAATAAAGTGGAAGGAAAACGTTAGCGACGTTTTTAGTGGCGCTCCGGGGCTAACGTTCCGCCCACCTTTAATCTGACACCGAAGCGCAGTATCTCTAATGTCAGAGTCAGTCAACCGTTGTGCCAGAGTCCCACGATCGTACTCATTCCGTGTGTAGGCTTACATTCTAAGAAATGCCTGCGCGTCTACTTACCCGCAAAACACTCGCAGAGCCAATCTCTGCGATCTACGAAATCAGCTCAGCGAATGATGAGGGGGAACATCCGTTTAGACCTCAAAATTAACTCTGCGTTGTGGCATTGCAAACATGACGCTTTGCATTGCGTAATGCCCCCGCGCATACTTAATTTTTAGGTCCAAACGAATGTTCCGCCTCATCATTCGCTGAGCTGAATTCGTAGATCGCAGAAATTGGCTCTTTGAGTGTTCTGCGGGTAAGTAGACGCGCAGGCATTTCTTAGAGTGTACGGACGGAGAGCACAGTGGCGTTAGTCACGAAGGTTCATTAATTGAGTATACGCGTAACATTCACTCTATTTGTTAGTCACGAGGTCAACGGGGGACAAAGTAAGCGGTACTTACTCTTGTTTGCCCAGTACTTGAAATACTTGACCTCTGTCTCCTCGTCGACATCTTCGTTATCCGATCCTTTGTTCCCGGCGCCTGTAGGAAGAAAAAGAACAGGTAAAGACGGTTGAGCAAAAAGTAGGCTTTAACGAGTACACCGCTAAGTTTGCAGACATGTGTATATTTTATGGAGGGGCGTTGTTTCTTTGTGGGTGAATTGGAGACGGGGGGGGGTGGGGGGCTTTTGCCAGGTTTCAGGTAATCTATAACACGAAACGTGCTGGGCTCTATTGTATGCGAAGAGCGTTACGCGCCAGTGTGACGCAGGCAAAAGAAACCTAACGCACACACAGAGCCGACACAAAGACGCCTATAGAAGATATAGTTAATCACACTCAATAATACGTAATTAAAACTAGGAATAACTAAGCGGCTCACTATAGTAATCAAACCACGGGCTGTGCGATCCGCAGCCCGACACCTTTGCTCGGCGTCACGAGGACGAGGCGAAAGGGACGGCAAAGCCCGCGATATCCTCGGCAACCGTCGGCGCGCGCATGCAGCTGACTCCGAAGCGGCCAAGTGTAGCTCCCCACGGGATATCACGACATTACGGGGTAGATTGTAGCGCACCAATGGATAGAAAAGTGGGCATATGATGTCACGAATTCGCGAGCCAGCTTAGAGGGCTCGATAAACCTCCCCCCCTCACGATTACTTCAGTTACCGCAAGGGGCCTCTCGCCATTCAGGAGTACTGAGATCTCAAGGCGCTACACGCACCCTAGGAAGAAGCGAAATCTATATAAACGTTCAAACAAAATCTTCGCAGTTCTTGGAAACTCGGGGAGCACACGACTGTGTCGTGTGTGCAACGCATTCGAAACCATCCAAAGCTCCTTCTACTCGCTACCAAGAATAACAATCAATAGCGCACGTATAGTGCACGCACGACACATCCCGTGCTTCCAAGTTTATCAAAATTAAAAATTTATAAATATTCAAAGTTACAAAAGCAAATTAAAAGAGAAAAAAACAAACGAACACCGCAACGCCCGAGGGGGAGCCCGAGCTCACGACCTTTGGTTACAAAAGTAAAGTTCAAATGGTCGCGCTCCATTATAGCTGTTGAATTATTTGCCCATTTCCTTATTTGCTTCACACTTCCGGATCGACTGGGTCATCTGCTTAGTCGATCTAGGTGAACGATGTGCGCACATTTCTATGAATTTTAAGTTAGCTAATGCTTCCGTAAAAAAAAAAAAAAAAGTAAATAAAAAAAATTATATTTTTCTGCTCCCACGCTTTCTCTACCCACATCCATTCCTGGGAATACCATTACAACCTTCGTCCCTTTGATGTTGATTTTTTTTTTTCTTAACAGGTTACCATATAATTTTTTATACGCATATATTTTTCCTCGCGCATTACGCGTTACAAAAAATTGTCCACGCCCCCACCCTACATTCATTTCAATGTTAATTTGAGTAACCATCTTAAATGGTTTGTTACTCCCTTTTCCTAATGCAGATGGCGTTCTGAAAATTTGTAACCCTGAAAAAAAGAAGACCCTTTTTTATTTTTTCAAATTTCCTCGGAAATAAGTAGTATCTGTCGTAACCGGAGAAGTATACTCCAATGACATGTTTAATAAAGAGAACATATGACACGGTCTTACTCGTTATCTTATTGGAAATCTCCCCCCAAAATGCTGGTACGGCTAAAACGGCATGTCTCGATAGAAAAGTGGGATTGCCATCCGGAGGTTGACCGGAAGAGACACATTTTTGGTGCTTTTTCGGATGAGATCTGACTAAACAGCATTCTTGCGTTATCACCGAAACGAATTCAAGGAACCCAAGGCTGCTGACTTTACAGCATTAAGACTAGACTCCATAGAGAAACAAAATGACGAATATCGCCCGGAGGAGTTCGCTCTGTGCGTGCCGTCAGCGCGGCGGAATAACCATGGGGGAAAAGCTTGCGAGATCAGCTTTTGAACCGGCCGCCCAATCTAGGAGAGAAAGGAAGGGCGAGGCTGGCAGGAGCAAAGCGCCAAAGCGGCCGTTTTGAGAAAGCGCCCTGCCTTGATCGCAAACATACTGCGTTGAAATAGTTCCCCGGCCCCACGAATCAGAAGGCGTGAACCTGGAAACCACCTTGTTTACATGACCACACGCTCGCCCCGTCCCTCACGACGCCGCACCAAGAAAGATTTCGTTTCTCTCAATATCAATTTTTTTTTTTTTTTTTTTTTTTTTTACGTGCTAAATCAACGAAAGGTATCTAGCACGCCCCAGTGGTGCACTATGCAATGATCTCTATCTCTTGGGGATCTTTTGACATGCAACCGAAATCTGGGTTCCACGGCGCCTTCGGCGCAATAAGTTCTCCGTCAGATGGAGGGCGCCTCGGTCGGGAATGGAAACCGTCACCTGGGGATCCGTATGCCGCCGCTTTGCCTCGGAGCCACAGAGGCGGTTATTTGTTTCTCTCAAATACATGGCTTGCACTTACGTCACATCTGCTGTTGTTGTGATGCTCTTGGCGCTGAACGCGGACGTTTTGCATTTTAAACCACCCGTTTCGTTTTTCTCAGTAATAACAAGCGACAATGACCACCGGCATGGTGCGAATATGTCACATGCAAGCCATGTTTAAGGGATCGTGCAACGTTATCGGGTAGGAATGTTTCTGGGGACCAAATATACTTCAAAACGCCACTGACCAAGAATCTTCCCTGTCGCCGTGTAATCTCAAGGATAAAAGCGGTAGTTTTCTTTCAGTATTTACTTCGCAAAGCTTGATGACGAAGTTGTGGAGACCGCATTGTTGGCGTCAACAATGCAATACCCAGGAAGTTCCTCATCCAGATTTACGATACCCGCGGTGACGATATTTAAATGTGGCTCATATGGACATCAGCACTGCGTGATCATTCGATTTGGGCTCGACATGCATTTGGGTATGTGGCTCGCGCCCAATTGCTGCATGACGGCAATAGCGAAACCTTAACAATGTGTGGAAATCAGCGCGTGCCCTGTTCTTAGCTAACCCCAGCGCGTGGCTATGACAAATGTTGGAGGTATGTAATCAGCTCCGGATCATGTGGTCGCTTGTTTTGGTTGTAAGAGCAGAAGCCTCAGCGCCCGGATACTTCCGTAAGCGACGGAGCAAGCGAGAATCGAGATGGTCCTCGTTCGACGTAGTGGCGCGTCACGCGTGACTAGCCAATGGCGTGCCGCTGCGGCGATCGCTTCCGATTTCTTCGCTTTTTTTTCGCGTTTACGCATCATTTTGGGTCAAATGGTTGCGATATTTTGACTCAGCAGGCACAAACGCGTCAAAATCAACCATTAACTCGTTTTTGTTTTAACTCTTCAGCTTCCCTTTAAGTACATCCTTCCATGTCGGTCTCAAGCGGTAATGTGAACTTTACAGAATCAAATTTATAGGGTGCCCCAAGCAAACCACCCTCTGTAGAACGAGCCGGAAAAATCAGCATCTGCACATAGAAAGCTCGAACTTTTCCCGAATGTGCACTGAGCGGGTCAATTTTACCGTGTGAAATTTCAAGGCGCAGTTCTCTGCGTCTTGAAATCCAACGGAATGCACTTTTTGTCGTAGGAGGGATGTCGGTCGTGTTGCGACGGTTCGGCGTAATCCACGTTCAGTCATGTCGCGACTGTTAGTCTCATCGGCACCTGTGGCACTGGAGTGGAAGGGGGGAAGGCGAGGCGAGGAGAGGAGTGACTCGCCTCATCTCCAGTGTTGGCTCTGCTAAACTCGAAAGATCTTTGCGGGAGGTGCTTGTCCTGCTGTTTTTACCCGCAACGGGCATAGAAAATATTTGGGGTGAGAGAGGAGTTCCTGCTTCCCCTGGTCTCCAACTGCTTGGGTTACGCTTCTGCTCACCTTTCGTAAGGACTATCACGCACATCACCTCCGTTACTCTGATTGTGTCGAGAGGGACGTGGCGTTTGCTTTGTGTCACATTACGGTGAAATGAAGAATTGTCGGCGTGTGTAAACTGCAGGGCGCGCTTCTCTAGCTATCATCATCATCGTTTGGGATGTCACAGGCAGGGCAGACTGGGACAGGCCGCGCAGATCTTGGATCTCTCGTCTCGTCAGCATGCCCATGCGCGATTTGGGTAACGCGCGGCAAAGCGTTTCACGCGTTGTGTTTATTTGGTGATGTGATATTTGTTGTAGGATATTTCACCAAACTTTGTAACCGCATGTGGTGCGCGCAGTCGTGCCAACAAATACTTTTGGCGCTGAGGTGTCGAAGCGTTTGGATGAAGGTGTGCCGTTCTCCAGCTCAGTACAAAAAGCTGGATGATGAAAATAGATTTGGCCAGCGCTGTACCCCACTGCAACACGTACCACGGCCAATAGGGTGTATTTATTTTATTGTGATTCGGATAAAATAAAACTAAGAAAGGAATGTCTCATTAAATTGAATATTTGAAAGAAAGCAAACTTGGGGGGGGCGGGGGGGGGGGGGGGAGGGAGATCCTCTCGCGTGTGCAATAAACGCTGCAGTGAAAGCGACTCCACGTATCCTGTCGGTTCAAACCTGTTTTGTGAGTGCTGGTCTCTTATTAGTTCCCAGTTGATTCCTTTTTTTAAAATTTTGTAAACCAATAAATAAAACATTTCCTCAAAATAACTGGCAAGAAGCAGCGGTGGCTGACTTCCGGAGTAGTTTTGCTGTGAGTTACTACCGTTTGTATGTTTAATATTTGCGGACTCAAATGCGCATAATGCGTGATGCGCGTCTCAAGGAGCGATTTTAAATTTGTAAACAATTCTTAGTAAACAAAATAGGATAGAGCAAATTAATCGCCTGAAATTGACGGGCCATGGCCGATATTTTAAGAATTTATGAACATTTTGCTTTTCTTTCGAGCAGAATTCGCTTTGTGACAAACTTCGTTGCCAATATTCCATTCGGGAGCAGCTACGCGTCAGTTGCTGACAAGCATTTGGTCGGCAGCAACTGTCGAGTCACACCTGGATAGAAGCGTCGGTATCGGCAAGCTCAATGTAGCTAAAATAAGTGTGCGGCGCTTTGCAACACAACTGCGCGCGCCTGCAGAGCTAAGAAGTCAGCACGTCATTTACTCTGGTGAATGCTAAACCTTATTCTACAGCAGCCTCCCCAGATCCGAAAAGACGAGAATCAGACATGCTGTGAATAGCCCTGACGCACGCCGCGCAAGCTGTTATGTGAAGCTTCAGACTTTCAAGGTTTTGAACATTATAACGTGTTTATAATGTAAAAGTAATTTCGAGGGCGCTGTTATTCATAACAAAGACCACTCACGAAAACGTCATACGTGTTTCTTTAATAAGTACACCGTTTTTAATCGGCATAGATGCGGACTAACATAGCCACTCCGTACATTGACATAGCGCGTCGTCTGCTCGCCCCTACCAGCTCCGTCACAGGAGGGCGCCCGCAAAGTGGCACCGCCAAACATCTCGTCGCCAAACGTGTATCCTTCGTCGTACACAAAGGTATGCACCCTGGGGAATGCGTTCCAAAATTGTGGGCACGGACGTTTCGAAGAGGGGCCCTTGAAAATCCCCGCATTCCCATGTGAGCAGGAGAATCGCGTCATTGTCGACGCACGCCGCCTCAAATGACATTCCCCTATGCAGCGTTCTGCATACATATATCTCGTCGTATTGAACACCAAATTCGGAACTGCATTTAAAATCCGCATTCAATATAAAGCATGAGCCCCGACAAACAGAAACTCCAAAACGTGCAGGAGCGAGCATGCTACTACAGAGAGCGGCGATTGAAGAGACGGAAAGTACAAGCTCGGCAATCGAGCGAGCGTCTTATAATATTCAGCATGATGACGAGAGGAACAGAGAGAGAGAGAGAGAGATCGGTTGGGTTGACGGAGAACGGTTCACTAGTCGCCGGCTCGGGTTTCGTGAGCGGTGCAAATGCATCACGACCGGAAGACAGGACGTACATATATGCTGGCGTCGTGCATAATTAAGCGGGCAGCTTCAATTAGCGCTAGGGGAGCTGGGGGCAGGGATGTCGACGATCGGGCGGAGCTGGCCAGCGCTTTGGCAGTGCTGGCGTGCGCACGTGAACAGGTCGCGTGCACCGCGATGGCGCAGTCAGCGCGTGGGGTAGACGCGGCGCGACAGCCCGACCGGGAAGATGGTTCGCTGACCGCCCGACGGGTCACGTCGCTCGTTAGGAGAGCGTGTGCGGGTGGGAACGATCTTTGCACTAACCCGCCACTGGGAAAGGGCACCAGCCGGCGTTCCGAACGCGTCTGGCCGCTGTCATGGTCGGGAGGCGTGCGGCTGACTACGGCTTGAATTCAAGGGTTCCTGAAACGGTTTTCGAAAATTCTGAGCTGCGTTCTTATTTGGGATCCTGGTCCTTTATTAATGCGTTAGCATTAGTAGCCACATGACAGGGGAAAGCTGAAGGTGTCCGCCTTTGGACAAAACAGTGGAAAGGGAAGCGCGCCGCGTAGAGAAGAGGAGACTAGTGAAGGACAAAGGCGAGAGAGAGGCAAAGTCACCGGGGGGAGGGGGGAAGCCAATACGCGCGCGGACGCCTTGGAGAGTCTGAACTTGCAGGTGGGCGGGCGCGTATGACTTGGTTGGTGCTACAAGATGGAGTGTAAACCAAGTACTACCCCTGGTTCAAGTAGGCGGCAAAAGAAGACGGATTGGGAACGAAGCATACGGGTTGCCGAAACTGGTGAATAGCGAAGCAGCTTTAGGCAGCGGGTGCCGCTGCTAAGCGTGCAAGGCGGGCGAACGAGAACCCCCAAAGCCAAAACAGAAAAGTGAAGGGGTCAGCGTTAGCGTTCCTTGAGCGTTTCCCAAGGGTCATGCTAACACATTCCCTAAGTCTGCACCAATGCATCTTCCTTTAATATATAACCCATATACATTCGTTTGATTGTGCGGCTTCATCTATACTAGCGTAAAAAATGAAAGCCGTTTACAACTCCCTGTAACGCCGAATTAGAGCGCAGCTCTTGAGGAGGAGGAGGAGGGGAAGGTACGGAGAGGAGGCTATGCCCCTCCTCTTCTCCTGCTCGCCTCCCATTTAGGGGAAAATTTTCCGCTAGGTTTAGCGGGGAAAATTTTCCGCTAAATTTAGCGGGGAATTTTTCCGCTAAATTTAGCGGGGCAATTTTTAACGCTAGATTTAGCAGGGAAATGTTTCCGCTAGATTCTGCGGGGAAATTTTTCCGCTAAAGTTAGCGGGGAAAATTTTCCGCTAAATTGAGCGGGGAAATTTACCCATAATGCACCGCGCGGTTACGCCGACGCCGACGCTGCTCAAGTCGGAAACGGGCGCCTAAAAGCTGCGCTCTAAGAAGATAATTTCGATTTCCCAGGGGTCTTCTCGCTCAGTTCTTCAGATACGCCATTATAGACCCTTCTAGCGACAGTCTCAAACCAGGCGATCAACATGAAATTTAAAGAGCCTCACCAATGGAACAACATGTTGTTGTTCGACTTTTCGACGGGGCACCCCACGGTGCCAGGTTATCTGAACAAGGTGCAGAGAGCTTGTTTCTTGCACAGCACCGGAGCAAAGGAACGGACGTGTCTGAACTGGCCCCTACTCCGCACCCGATCAACTATTTTTCGCCAAGACCGAGAAGGCTTTCCAGAGATTAGCTCAGCGGAGATAATCCTCGAAGAACGTCGAACGGCTTGCGTTACCGGCCTTTGACGTTTGCTCTCTTCGTTCGTTTTCCGCGAAGGCCGAGCAGGCTACGAGCCCGGGTGTACCCTGGTTCTCACAGTGGGAGATATTACAAAAGAGGTAAGCGTCCTGAGTAGGCGAATAAAGTAAACGATTTCAAGAAAAAACGACGAACTCCGAACATACCGGGTGTGACTGCAAGAACTCGTACATCTGGCACGCCCAGCAAAAATTGAATTCCAAACGTACATACTTACAACTGGGTGCGTGAACGTAGTTTCCCAAGAAGTTTTGTCTATTTTCTTCAAAGCTCAAGTCAGAGGTGATAAGATATTAAAAATAAAGCGAAAACGGCGGCCGTGCATTTCCTATGCCCTATGCCAGATGTTTGTCGTCTGCACACTATTTTGTGAGCTTCCTCTCAGCCTCAGGTGGTAATGGTTGATATTGCCACGCGCGTCGGCGAGCGAGCGCGTGCGTGACCGTGTGGTTACCGCGCTCGCCTCCCTTGCGGGAGGCCCAGGGTTCGATTCCTGTGAGCTACGCGTCTTTTATTTACTCTTTCAGTTTAATGTTCTGGTAAATTTGAGAGCTCTGTTGCTTCTTCTCGGTTCGAATGTTCTAGTCGCCGAACTTTCTACGCCGATTGTTCGAGAAGCCAACGCGTATAGATAAGGGGCTCCGCGTGGCGAGTCGCAGTCAGTTCCGCCCCAGCACTCGATTCAGCTGTTTCGCCTACATCGACGTCTGCGACGCTAACCTACTTCTGTTTTGTTGGTGCGCAAGTTCATCCCGTTAAACGTTCAGTTTATTCAGTTATTCGCCGCCTCATCATTTGTCATTCGTGAAAATATATTTCGTGAAAAGTATTTAGTATCGCGATTATCTTGCTCATCATTGCCAGCTTCTCCCATTAATTTTTAGCTTTTTTTTTTTCCTTTTTTTGCGTTTAGCAAGCCAGCCGGGACCGAGCTCATAATACCCGAGTTCCACTAGAGCGAGAAACAGAAACAAACGACAGCGGCAAGCCTCAAAAGCGTGAAGCATGCTGAAGATGGTACTTTTGGCAGGCGTTCAGTCGTTCGGTGCTCGTGAAGTGAGCATGAATTATTGCAAGCCTGCCAAAGATAACCTCGCATGCATGATGCTCGTGTTTGAGCATAGCCTCCTTTATTCTAGAAAGCCTGTCAAATCGCGAAAGGCTCTGGTTTGAGGCTTGTTGATGTCATTCGTTTCTGTTTGTCGCTCTAGTGGGACTCGGACACAAACCAGCGTGCAGACGACAAACAAGCTGTTATAGGACATAGGAAATATATAGCCTCCGATTTTGCCTTATTTTTAATATTTCACTAACTTAAAATAGAACTCTAAAATATACATGAAACTTCTTGCTAAAGGACGTTTGCTCGCATAATTTAAGGCCTGTAGCTATGGTTGCGCGTGCTGCACTGGCGAAAATTTTCATCTACAGTTGAAACACAGACACCAACTGGGGCTGACTAACTCCCGGCTATTTAAACATACACACAGCACACGCATTAATGAAGACCAAAGAGACAGACAATTTGTTTCCGCTTTTTTGGTGTTATGAAGAGCTTCCACGAACTGGCCAGCCCATCGACAAGCGACCGTGACACACGGGCGACCTCTTGTTTCTCGCTGTTTTAGTGTTCATGCTCCGTTTCAGTTCTTCAAACATTATGACCGGCTCTCTTAGTAAAAGCGGTAATACTGCAAGGGCTACAGAACTGCGTACTGTACCGCATTCTGTGCTCATAATTCAATCATTGCTAAAACAAACACGCACAGAAAACAGATGGGCTATTTCTGGATTGCATTCTTGTCAAAAATGTTCATACCATACTTTCATACCAGGTACAACCACTGTCAGTTAAGGCGACGCTCTGTTTTTTTTTTTCAGATT
This sequence comes from Ixodes scapularis, assembly GCF_016920785.2. Taxonomy (NCBI): domain Eukaryota; kingdom Metazoa; phylum Arthropoda; class Arachnida; order Ixodida; family Ixodidae; genus Ixodes; species Ixodes scapularis. Next base: position 67,416,439 of record NW_024609884.1, on the reverse strand, counting down.
GTAAACCAGGTTCTGCAAAAGCCTCCGTTCTGCAGATAACATGTTTAACTCTGGTCTTTTAACTCTGGCATTTTAGGCCAAAGTTAAAAAAATATCCCCATCTTGAGCCTGTATCAATAGGAATGTATAAGTGAGGCGTGCCTCTTTTTCAGGGAACGTCACAGAGTCTTCTGTCTCGAATAAAGCAATCCACAGATACACACGAATGGATCGATCGCGCGTCATAAAAAAAATTAAAAAAAAATAAAAAGATAATCGGGGGAAAAAAAACACCCAAACAGCAATTCAAGGTCAGGGCACGGTCCTCGTGTCGTAATTTGTCGCAAAATATATCGTTATCGGTAAACAACCGGCACAACGTAGGAAAACCACCCCGCATGAGGGTGCCTCGTTTTGTCTGAAACTTTGAGTCGGAGGCACCGCGAGACAAACCGTCGAGTGCACCTTCGATTTCTGACGCCGCCGGGGAACAGCACACGAACACGCGTGCAGATCTGCGGCCGTCGGCAACAAGAGAAACGATGCTGATGTCGCCGATGCAGTAACCGACCCGAAAATCAATACAGGAGACTCGCGCCATAAAACGCCAACATCAATACGTTGGCTCCATCGCGGCACTGAGACCCCCTCCGGCTCTGCCTGCCTCGCTAGCTTTCTCTCTCTCTCTCGGACGCCAATTTTAGACCGTAAACGGACGCGTAAAACGACCTGGATGGTCGTCATAACGACTTCAGCTCCATCTACCCGGAGGTCGGGTGCCGTCACACCCCCTTTAAAGAGAAGCCAGGCAGACCCCGCCCCCTTATAACGCTAACGACTGATAGAATGTGGTCAATCATATAAAAAACAGAAAGGGGGGGGGGGGGGGGGGCGGCTAGCTGTTGTTGGGGTTTTAGAGAGAAACATCGATGTGATTGTGTGTGTGTGTCCTTTTGTTTTTTATCGTCGTGGTCGATTTTTTTTTACACGTAAATAAAGAGCGGTATGTTATCTTAACAACATTCATATACATTCAATCCTCCGACAAGATTCGCACTTTCCTTGGTTCTAAGTATTTTATTATTTTATTGGTCGATCGGATATTCGCTGTCTGTCGACGCTGTACGAACGTTACGCCCAGGCAGTACGGCGTGGTATCGACGTCAAAAATGAAATCTTCGACGTCGGAGATTTTGATGGGTCTTTACAAGCCCGTTTTCTTTTTGAATGTTAAATCGAAGTAGCGTAAGAGTCAGACGCGCCGTGACAAGAAACTTCCCTATGTATAAATACCCCGTGGAATAGTTAGTCACATGTGCTTATTTTTGTAAACCGTACAAACTACTAAAAACACAAAAAAAACATTAACTTTTTTTTTTTTTTGACTGGGAGAGAAATGCTATGGCATTTAAAATATAGGCTATACGTGCCGCAATGTGTGCCTCCTCGTCCTTGTTCAGTTAGCGCTATATCATTAATGTCAAGTATGAAACAAACAGCCCAATTACAACTCGCGTTAAAACATAAAATTTATATCATTTGGAACGTAATATATGCTGTACGTGGCATCACTTCTCAATGTGACTGTAAAAAAAAAAACTGTGGTCGGCAAAATATCAGAAGTTCTTGGGAAACTGTTCACAGAGGCATATTTGGGAATATTAAGAAATTCTACTCTATACATACTAATCATAAATTCAAATGTTATCTTACTAGATTATACGTAGATAAAAAAGTACAAAAACTTGTAATTAATAGTTTGAGATGGAGCCCGAACCAAAGATGTCACAGACGATGACTGTAAAGCCCCCGCTATCCTTCCCCGCTCCTTAAAGATTTAATTTCTTCAAAACTAAGCATGATTGAAGTTTAAGATATACAACGTTTTGTGTCGCGTGGTATATCCCACAACGTATAACAATTAAAAAAAAAAAGAAACGAATGGGCCCCACTGCTTGAATTTAAATGAAACCGGCCATATACTATATTGAATATGCATGAACGGTGAGCCGTGAGGCCGCATGATAGATCAAGCACGTAAGCTTCCGTTTTCAGGTGTTTAAAATGAAAAAAAAAATATGGCATTTAATGTGCGCGGAATCTTGCATTCAAGACTCAGCTTGAGGAAATGTAGACGCCGATAGTACCATTGACCGCTCGGCGTCAACCATTATTGAAAAATAAATTGCTGTAAACAAGGAACAAAAACAACAACGAGAAATACCCAACAACATACGGGTCACAATGCCGTATCGTTCACTGTGGAGCTCACTGTAAATTAAGCAATGTATCATTGTACTTTTAGACCGATGTCAAAGGAGGAAAACACGCAGTCGCACACATGTACGCAGTCGTTGTTCTTTGTGGGGGTAAAGGAATTTCGCCCGGTGAAGCGAAACTCCCTCCAAACTTACAAACAGAAATGGCGATGAAAACAGAAAACGGATGTTTGTTCAGCGGAACAATATGTCTTCCCTTTAGTTTTTATCGACGTGCAATGTTTTGGTTTTTTGGGGTCCTTGGAAACGCCGGACGATATTGACGAGTATTTTAGCCACAGCCGTAAGAGGAAAATACAATCGCAAACTACATTTGACAAGCGATAGAGGCCTTCGAGTCGCCAGGACCGTGCTTTCACGAAGCTTCTCGGAAAAAAAAATTGAATTTGGCAATGTCGTTTTCGTTTTTGCCGTTGTTTCATCAAACACAACTCAAAGCATTCCATTTCCTTCAAACATTGCCCAAACAAGTTCTCTCGCCACAGAACAAACGGAAGTCCGCGGCTTCCAAACGCGCATCAAGAAAATGCTACTTCAAAGTAGGCGCAGGCTATCTTTTTTCTCAAAGAAATGAACCAATTAGAGTAACATACTTTTAACTAGGGGAATCCGCGCAATGCGCCGTAGCGCAACAAAAGGAACCGTAACGCTGTCAGTCTGACTCGAACGCAAGTGGTTGAACCAGCCACCGTTCATGACAACGAAGAACACCATTCTGCTCCGTTGCAACGTCGCTGCGCTGATGTAAACCCGCAAACTTGATCTTGTATTCATATTTTCCGCGTATGCAGCGCGATTAAACAAAAGGAAAAATCAGTTTTGCGAGGTAATTTCGAGGCACCACGATAATGTAACTGTTTTCGAGAACACGTTACAAAAAAGGCTGTGTAATTTATCGATTAGCCTACCGATTATTCGATTATTGCTTTAAGTGGAATGAAAGTACTAACATGTTAATAGGTTCAATAGCAACAAACAGAAAGAAAGTAAAAATTCGAAGCTTTCCTTTTGTTTTCTGTTACTGCCAACACTCTCCAAAACCTGTATATCAGAATCTCCTTCCGCGGACAACGCACCGAAGTCAAATGACCCTGGAAAGAAATTTTATACATCAAGTCACCAGGTTGTGTACCAACAACGTTGTCGTTCATTCCAAACACGACGGCTCACGATGGGGCAACCGCGCGACGCGTCGTTCAATGGCGAAGGTCCAACAGAAAAGATCTGAGTTGCTTAGCTGGACATTCAAGGGATCATTCTCTAACAAAACAACATTGAAACCCAAAGGGGGAGGAGAAGGATGCGTAAACAATAGCGGGGTTGAAAGGGGGGGGGGGGGGGGGGGGGGGGACTTGTCTGAAGCCGCAGGACCTCGGTGACCGCTTCGTTTGTCCACACTGAATGCGGGTTCTGCCTTTAAAGAAATTGCAGGGCGCCCTCCGACGACCACGAGGGCCACGATAGTGCAAACTACGCAGCGATGGCGGTGGATTAGACCGACAGGATCGGGTGCCCCCCCCCCCCCCCCCAATAAAACTTTTTAACGCATGAAATTCGTATAAACTGAACCCCTAATCCAGGGGTCGGCAACCCGCGGCCCGCGGACCAGATCCGACCCCAGGCTCGCTAAGAGAAAAGACCCCCCTCTCCCTCCCCCCCCCCCCACACACACACGCACACATACACACACACACTCTCCAGGACCCATGGTGCAAAAAGAAAAATTGGTGACAAATGTAGTGTGATGGAACGTATTCATTTCCAAATGACACGCCTGGGGGTTAGTTCATTATTCACGTTCATCTATCGGCAATTGTTTGCATCAATGTGATGCGTTGCGAATTAATGATCTAGGGTATGTCGTATCTAGCATAAATGTTCGGAATCACGACTTGTACCATGCATCGTTCATTTCAACAGTTTTGTCGCGCACAAAGACTTTTTATGGGGCTACACAAGAAAAACTTGGCGCTCCAATCCACGCTGTGAAGGTGGTTAAACTGCGAAGCTGTGGTATCACCTGCAACGATTGCCCACTGCACTCTAGACCCTTTCTATGGCAAACGCCACCAGGTGGTGCCCCCGTCTTTGACGTCCCAAAGAACTTCCGGTTTATAAAAAAAAATGAACAAAGGCCACCTTAACACCGCTGCTTGAAGTATAGATGAAAGGTTCAACCAGCAATTCTCCAGTTGAACACCAAAAGAACGAAGAAGCGCGAGACTCCGTTAAAAATTTCCGAATATTCTTGTAAGCCAACTTGCCTCCTCCAAGACCTTAAATTGTCCAGCCGAGGGCCCTTGTTAAATCTCCAACTTTAATGTACGTGTAGCATTTATGCTTTCTAGCACTGTTGACATAAGCAAGCTCGACAGGCTTGCAAAGACAGTACGACCGGAAGTCGCTTGGGACGCAAACGGCAGTTCATGTTTGCAAAACAGCAAAAGGGTATATACCAAATGATTGACGAGAGAAAAGTAAATGCACTGTACGAAAACTTTTTATATATGAAAGGCTAGTGACGTCGCAAGCTGCAGTCGCAAGCTGAGGCCGCCGCGGCAGCTGGCGCAACAGTAATTTTTACCACGCAACATATGTGGTGAGCGCTACGTGCTTCGCATTGTTATAAGGAGCGCCTTATCATCAATTATGTGGTTCGGATGCTTGTTTTGTGCTTGTTCTTTATTGAAACGAATGTTGTGCTGTTTGTTGTATGCGTGATATGCTCTTTTCACTTCAATCGCTAAAGGTTCTTTTTCCGTGAGGACGACGACACAAAGGAATTACAGAAATCCGACCTGTGAGTCATATACAGCTTCGCTGTACAACAGCAAAAAGGTTTTCTGTTTTTTTTGTTTTTGTTTTTGTTTTTTTAGGTTTTTAAAAAATTTTTGAAAAGCCTTTCTGTTTCTGATTGGGTGTACGACTTGGCATTGTTGTTGGATAATATATTACACCACCATAATTACCACAACGTAGAATTACAAAGGAAAGAGAAACCAGTTATGGTATGCTCCTAGACGCAAACGTTTTAGAACTAAAGCTCGGGGTCTCCCATCACCAGGAATCTCTATCAACAAAAATCTACATAATTTTCTTTTGTGGAGAATCTTTCTAGGAAGAGCAAGCACACTGTTTTATAAAGAAAATCTGTATAATAGAACCCGATGTGAACTGCAGGGTTGGAGCCGGATTTCCTGATTTTGGGAAATACTCAAGCGACACCCACATTTCCTCAATTTCGCTCAAGACGGACCTCGGCCAGGTTCAGGAGGCGGCTTAGGGACCAAATTCGCTCATCAGCTGATTCCCCCAACCAATAATAGGTTGTACGATGTATTTCCAGCAAACGACTTCGTTAAGCTTTTTTAGTCTGGCCTTCTTGAATCAAAGTTTTTGAATCTATGAAAGCTCGCAGCAGCTTTGATTGCAGTGTTCCTTAGAATATGTACATCGGCGAAAATATTCTTTTAACGAAGACCGTAAAGTCAGTCATGTGTTTGCGAATAACCAATGATCACCTCCGAAAAGTTTTACGGCTCTCAGCTAGTAGCTTTAATGTGAATGTTTGTGTCTTGGCAAACAATATTGCACACATATGCGTGCTTAAATCAAGAAGAAATTTTGTACATCACTTGAAGCTTGGAGGAGGCTTTTTAGTAATCTGGCACGCCCCTTCCCCCTCCTCCCCCCCTCCCCCTCTTTGGTTTTTGATCCAGCCCGCTAAAGCAAAAGGTAGACGACCTCTGCCCTAATCCCTGAAATTTGTCCTCCCGACCGTTCGTCCGTCCTTCGTTTCGTTTTCCGCTAAATTTAGCTGGGAAATCGACATAACGTGACCTGGACACCAAGCTATGTTTGTACCCCGATAGGGCAGTGCTCGTCTTACGGCACCATTAAAGAGACAGTTCGCAAAATCATCGCTCGAGAGAAACACTTTTGAAGACCCGGAACTAAGGCTTTCACACATCTGCCGAAGTTACCATGCGTTTAAAGGATTTCGTCTGCCTCCTCTTTCTACATCAGAAGCTGCTGCTGCGATAATATAAACCTCCGGGTCAGTGACGCAGCATGTTGGAACTCATCTTAATCGAAGCCTTCAGCCACCGCCAGTCACGAGGATCCCGTCGATGACGCAAACGTTATCACGTCACCGCGGCTACATAATGGGAAACCCGCGGACACGGCGGTGGAGGCAGAATGGGTCTCACGAACGCTACCATCCTCCAACCATGCCCCTTAAACATCGTCATCCTTACAGCTTGAACTAGGTCTCTAGCCTGTCCGTCTCCCAGCTTTTAACATCAATTCATTTTCATCGCAACATTCAATGGAGAGATTGACTTCCCGTGACTTAAACACCAATTTAGTTTCCCCGTTAGATTTAGTGGGGAAATTGACGTCGCGTGACCTGCCTTCACGTGACAAATGCACCTCATATCACGTGACACCGCTTACACTTTCTCTGTAAAAAAATAACTGAGTTACAAAAATATTAAATTAATTTCAATTTAAAGTGTACAGAATTAACTCAGGTGTTGAATCTCAATTGAAACAATTGTTTTTTCTTGTATTCCTATTGAGTCTTCACGGAATGTTGGGCACTGCGTTTGATTTGAATTTTTAGCAATTGATGTTTAATATATGTTGGTGGCTCTTTCGTTTGAATTTTTGGAACCACTCTTAAAAAAGTTTTCGCAATTTTGGGGAAATTTTGTCTCTATAATTTCTAGATGCATGGTACATGAAGGAAACTAAGCAAAAATCACCTGACGCGAAAATATATTAAGTATAGCAGACAGCCTGTTATCATCATTGAAAGGCACGATCAAGCCAGGTGCACGGTCTCGCGTGGCTGGCAGCTCGGGTGTTCGGCACCGCATCCTGGCGGCCGGACATGCTTAGTTTCGGCTTCTCGAAATAAATATACTTACCACCTGAACCAGGTTGCAACAGTAAGGGTGCAGGCGACCTGGTGAATACTAACCATGTTGAACTAACCTGAGTCTGGTGAAGAAGAGAAAACCTGAGACTGGAGAAGAAGAGAAACATAAAAACGCTTCTTTTCTTCCCCAATCTGAGGTGAATTTAACATGGTTAATATGAAGATCTCAAAACACTTGAATACAACATGAAGCAATAGAGAACTTGAATCACACCCCCTTGACTACTTCACCGTCTAATCAACCCTACATACGAAAGGTATTCAATGGGCCGGTGACCACCTCAACATTTTGTTAAGGTTACTAGTATGCAATCTCCTCCTCGGAAGTCTGATCAATGATAAATAGTGTTTCGACGTTAGTGGACCATATACCTTAATCATAAAAAAAAACTGCAGAATTTATTATTGTTGCTTGTCTACGATTTGCGATAGCATTCTTCATGTTTACCTCCTTTTTTGTTAAAAGGCCCGCTAAATTCAGGTCCCGTGTAGTCATGCCACGTGATATCAATTTTACCGTCAAATTTAGCAGGGAAACTGAATTGTAGAGTAGGTCACGTGACGTCAATTTCTCCGCTAAATTTAGCGGGAAAACTGAATTGGTGCATGGGTCGTGACGTCAATTTTTCCGATAAATTTAGCAGGGAAACTTGATTGTTGCGTACGTCACGTGACGTCAATTACTTCGCGAAGTTTAGCGGGGAAACTGAATGGGTGCATGGGTCGTGACGTCAATTTTCCTGATAAATTTAGTGGGGAAACTTAATTGTTGCGTAGGTCATCTGACGTCAATTTCTCCGCTAAATTAAGCGGGGAAACTGAATTAGTGCATGGGTCGTGACGTCAATTTTTCTGATAAATTTAGCAGGGAAACTTAATTGTTGCATACGTCACGTGACGTCAATTACTTCGCGAAGTTTAGCGGGGAAACTAAATTGGTGCATGGGTCGTGACGTCAATTTTGCTGATAAATTTAGTGGGGAAACTTAATTGTTGCGTAGGTCATCTGACGTCAATTTCTCCGCTAAATTAAGCGGGGAAACTGAATTAGTGCATGGGTCGTGACGTCAATTTTTCTGATAAATTTAGCAGGGGAACTTAATTGTTGCATACGTCACGTGACGTCAATTACTTCGCGAAGTTTAGCGGGGAAACTAAATTGGTGCATGGGTCGTGACGTCAATTTTGCTGATAAATTTAATGGGGAAACTTAATTGTTGCGTAGGTCATCTGACGTCAATTTCTCCGCTAAATTAAGCGGGGAAACTGAATTAGTGCATGGGTCGTGACGTCAATTTTTCTGATAAATTTAGCAGGGAAACTTAATTGTTGCATACGTCACGTGACGTCAATTACTTCGCGAAGTTTAGCGGGGAAACTGAATGGGTGCATGGGTCGTGACGTCAATTTTCCTGATAAATTTAGTGGGGAAACTTAATTGTTGCGTAGGTCATCTGACGTCAATTTCTCCACTAAATTAAGCGGGGAAACTGAATTAGTGCATGGGTCGTGACGTCAATTTTTCTGATAAATTTAGCAGGGAAACTTAATTGTTGCATACGTCACGTGACGTCAATTACTTCGCGAAGTTTAGCGGGGAAACTGAATGGGTGCATGGGTCGTGACGTCAATTTTCCTGATAAATTTAGTGGGGAAACTTAATTGTTGCGTAGGTCATCTGACGTCAATTTCTCCGCTAAATTAAGCGGGGAAACTGAATTAGTGCATGGGTCGTGACGTCAATTTTTCTGATAAATTTAGTGGGGAAACTTAATTGTTGCGTAGGTCATCTGACGTCAATTTCTCCGCTAAATTAAGCGGGGAAACTGAATTAGTGCATGGGTCGTGACGTCAATTTTTCTGATAAATTTAGCAGGGAAACTTAATTGTTGCGTAGGTCATCTGACGTCAATTTCTCCGCTAAATTAAGCGGGGAAACTGAATTAGTGCATGGGTCGTGACGTCAATTTTTCTGATAAATTTAGCAGGGAAACTTAATTGTTGCATACGTCACGTGACGTCAATCACTTCGCGAAGTTTAGCGGGGAAACTAAATTGGTGCATGGGTCGTGACGTCAATTTTCCTGATAAATTTAGTGGGGAAACTTAATTGTTGCGTAGGTCATCTGACGTCAATTTCTCCGCTAAATTAAGCGGGGAAACTGAATTAGTGCATGGGTCGTGACGTCAATTTTTCTGATAAATTTAGCAGGGAAACTTAATTGTTGCATACGTCACGTGACGTCAATTACTTCGCGAAGTTTAGCGGGGAAACTAAATTGGTGCATGGGTCGTGACGTCAATTTTCCTGATAAATTTAGTGGGGAAACTTAATTGTTGCGTAGGTCATCTGACGTCAATTTCTCCGCTAAATTAAGCGGGGAAACTGAATTAGTGCATGGGTCGTGACGTCAATTTTTCTGATAAATTTAGCAGGGAAACTTAATTGTTGCATACGTCACGTGACGTCAATTACTTCGCGAAGTTTAGCGGGGAAACTAAATTGGTGCATGGGTCGTGACGTCAATTTTCCTGATAAATTTAGTGGGGAAACTTAATTGTTGCGTAGGTCATCTGACGTCAATTTCTCCGCTAAATTAAGCGGGGAAACTGAATTAGTGCATGGGTCGTGACGTCAATTTTTCTGATAAATTTAGCAGGGAAACTTAATTGTTGCATACGTCACGTGACGTCAATTAGTTCGCGAAGTTTAGCGGGGAAACTAAATTGGTGCATGGGTCGTGACGTCAATTTTGCTGATAAATTTAATGGGGAAACTTAATTGTTGCGTAGGTCATCTGACGTCAATTTCTCCGCTAAATTAAGCGGGGAAACTGAATTAGTGCATGGGTCGTGACGTCAATTTTTCTGATAAATTTAGCAGGGAAACTTAATTGTTGCATACGTCACGTGACGTCAATTACTTCGCGAAGTTTAGCGGGGAAACTGAATGGGTGCATGGGTCGTGACGTCAATTTTCCTGATAAATTTAGTGGGGAAACTTAATTGTTGCGTAGGTCATCTGACGTCAATTTCTCCGCTAAATTAAGCGGGGAAACTGAATTAGTGCATGGGTCGTGACGTCAATTTTTCTGATAAATTTAGCAGGGAAACTTAATTGTTGCATACGTCACGTGACGTCAATTACTTCGCGAAGTTTAGCGGGGAAACTGAATGGGTGCATGGGTCGTGACGTCAATTTTGCTGATAAATTTAGTGGGGAAACTTAATTGTTGCGTAGGTCATCTGACGTCAATTTCTCCGCTAAATTAAGCGGGGAAACTGAATTAGTGCATGGGTCGTGACGTCAATTTTTCTGATAAATTTAGCAGGGAAACTTAATTGTTGCATACGTCACGTGACGTCAATTACTTCGCGAAGTTTAGCGGGGAAACTAAATTGGTGCATGGGTCGTGACGTCAATTTTCCTGATAAATTTAGTGGGGAAACTTAATTGTTGCGTAGGTCATCTGACGTCAATTTCTCCGCTAAATTAAGCGGGGAAACTGAATTAGTGCATGGGTCGTGACGTCAATTTTTCTGATAAATTTAGCAGGGAAACTTAATTGTTGCATACGTCACGTGACGTCAATTACTTCGCGAAGTTTAGCGGGGAAACTAAATTGGTGCATGAGTCGTGACGTCAATTTTGCTGATAAATTTAGTGGGGAAACTTAATTGTTGCGTAGGTCATCTGACGTCAATTTCTCCGCTAAATTTAGCGGGAAAACTGAATTGGTGCATGGGTTGTGACGTCAATTTTTCCGATAAATTTAACAGGGAAACTTGATTGTTGCGTACGTCACGTGACGTCAATTACTTCGCGAAGTTTAGCGGGGAAACTAAATTGGTGCATGGGTCGTGACGTCAATTTTTCTGATAAATTTAGTGGGGAAACTTAATTGTTGCGTAGGTCACGTGACGTCAATTACTTCGCGAAGTTTAGCGGGGAAACTGAATTGGTGCATGGGTCGTGACGTCAATTTTTCTGATAAATTTAGCAGGGAAACTTAATTGTTGCATACGTCACGTGACGTCAATTACTTCGCGAAGTTTAGCGGGGAAACTGAATTGGTGCATGGGTCGTGACGTCAATTTTTCTGATAAATTTAGCAGGGAAACTTGATTGTTGCGTACGTCACGTGACGTCAATTACTTCGCGAAGTTTAGCGGGGAAACTGAATTGGTGCATGGGTCGTGACGTCAATTTTTCTGATAAATTTAGCAGGGAAACTTGATTTTTGCGTACGTCACGTGACGTCAATTACTTCGCGAAGTTTAGCGGGGAAACTGAATTGGTGCATGGGTCGTGACGTCAATTTTTCTGATAAATTTAGCAGGGAAACTTAATTGTTGCATACGTCACGTGACGTCAATTACTTCGCGAAGTTTAGCGGGGAAACTGAATTGGTGCATGGCTCGTGACGTCAATTTTTCTGATAAATTTAGTGGCGAAACTTAATTGTTGCGTAGGTCATCTGACGTCAATTTCTCCGCTAAATTAAGCGGGGAAACTGAATTAGTGCATGGGTCGTGACGTCAATTTTTCTGATAAATTTAGCAGGGAAACTTAATTGTTGCATACCTCACGTGACGTCAATTACTTCGCGAAGTTTAGCGGGGAAACTGAATTGGTACATGGGTCGTGACGTCAATTTTTCTGATAAATTTAGTGGGGAAACTTAATTGTTGCGTAGGTCATCTGACGTCAATTTCTCCGCTAAATTTAGCGGGGAAACTGAATTGGTGCATTGGTTGTGACGTCAATTTCTCTGCTGAATTTAGCGGGGAAACTGAATTGGTGCATAGGTCATCTGACGTCAATTTCTCCGCTAAATTTAGCGGGAAACCTGAATTGGACACAGGCCACGTGGTGCGAAATTTCCGCAAAATTTAACAGGAAACATTAGAGGCTAGATATCCAAAAATTCGTGATAAGTAGCGTAATAATGCTTTAAAAATACCTTGGTCCAAGCAATAATCATTCGGTGCAGTCGCCAAATCCACACAAGCGGTTCCTATAACTGGTATGTTATCGCTTCTCTTCATTTCACCAGTCAGGACGAGACGGGTCACGGTATAGTTGCTCCGCTTTAGAACATTTTTATTCTTTTTTTTTTCTTCGCGAAGTGACTGGCTCCATGAAGTGACTGTAGTCACTGACAGAGTGAAAACGGCATGGCGTGTCTTTGAAACGCCCGCCCTCCATGCACCCGCTTTATGCTTTCCGCTTTGACAGCGAGCGCGCGCTCGAGGTGCACAAGATGACAACGCGTTTTCGAAGGTAGGCTTGCACATATGAATTTGGAAAAACTAATTTTATTCTGAGCGACGTAAGTGCACTCGTGGTTATTTTCAGCTATGCCCTTCCTGGGATTCCTCAACTGCAAAGGGTGCAAATCACCGGATGTCTACTGCTCAACGATAAAGACTCATTTGAATATCTGATGAGGAGACAAAGAAATGTATGTCGAGTGATAAAACTAAAGTAGGTGTCTAGTAATTGATCTCAAAATAATGGATGTTGAGTCCTTATGATAAAACCATATACATATCTAATGAGTAAATTCTAAATAAAGAAGTATTGAGATTTAAATGATAATACTAATTTGCAAATCTAATGAGTAAATTCTAAATAATTGATATTGAGCTCTTAATAAAAAAAATCATTTACATATCTGATGAGTAGAGCCCTGCATATCCACGAAATACGCGTTAATTAGTCGCGGATATCCAAAGTCAACTGGCGGATGCTGATAAAAATGAATAAGATTTGGACGATCGGATGCTGATATCCGCGGGTCCGAATCTACATTTCTACCATGTTGGCCCATAAACGTGTGCGACCACAGTGTAGAGTGAATAGGTGAGTGTTACTCACTTATTCACATAATAGTTATCGATTAGAAGGGATTCTTATCGAACCTGTATCTTCTGTAAGAGACCTTGGCGTTAGTTAGTGTATTGACGTTTATTCCACACGTGTCATCTATTGTTGGCAGTGCAACTAAGATGCTGGGACTGATATCTCGCATCACGCAGCAGTTTAAAAACCCAGCCTCTATTATTCGTTTAGTTTGCTCCCTAGTAAGATCACGGCTGGAATTCGCATCTGTAGCATGGAATATCTGGAACTCAGATAGGCGAAAATTGAAACTGTGCAAAAGCGTTTCGTACGTATTGTTTACGACCGCTATTTCGAACGTCGTTTTCATTATGTATATTAGTTTCTCGTTGAAAAGATTTCTCTGAAGCCATTGTCTGAAAGAAGGGGCGAGAGTGACTTAATTTTTCTACATAAGGTAGTAAATGGGATGATACATAACGATATGCTTTTATCCAGAATTAACATGCATGTCCCTTCTCGGTTAACTTTCTACGTCAATACCATGTGTAGATCTTCGCCCCGGTCACGTGTGCAATCGTTATATAATCGCCTTAATGATACAAATATTATATCTGTTTACCGCAAGCAATTGGAAGTGCTTCCAACACACCTTTGACCTGTGCTTTACTTTGCTTTTATTGTGTTACTTTTTTTCTGTTCGATCTTAGCATTGACTTGTGCGGCAAAGGGAAGAGCTCAGGGTTGTTTTGGGCACATAAAAATAAAGATTATTATTACTATTATTATTATCATTACATTCCTAGAAAAACGGTGCCAATAGACGAGAATATGGTTCTTTACACCAAGAAACACCTCACTCTCACCAAAGATCACTTTAGATCCTACTATATATCGCCTAAAATTCTGTCCCTAGAAAATGTAAAGAATGCAGAAACATCAATCTTTCCAGGAGAGCGTGTTCTTGGTAGGACGGGAAAGACCGGAAAAGTTTCTTCGGGCAAAGAAAACTTAATACGTACAAGCCACGCGAAAGTAGAAAAAAGCCTCCTCGATAAGTGAAACGTAACGCGTGCGTGCGTTTTTTTCTCTCGACAGTTGGCAAGTTGTTGCTGAAGCAGGTGCATCTTCGTGTTTAAAACTAAAACCAAAAGTAAGTGTTGCATTATTGAATATCGTGATATTTTCCCGGTGGTGTACTCGCATCTTACCACATGTATGTAAGTACTTCGCTGCTGTGAGCGACGACCTTTCTTCTCTAACTTTTTTTTATCGTTTGACCTAAATAAAACGACACATTGTTATTATTCTTTTCCTTATTTTATGTCCATCGTGAATTATCATTTGCCCTTCTCCCCTTCCATTTCGGCTAGTGAAAAAAAAAGTGCATTGTAGAAACTGCGATGTTGAGAGAATCTTTGACTAACGTGGAAGTTTGGGCTAGTTGGTATTTCATGATTAAAAATTAAAACAGCACAAGGACACGGACAAGAACAAAAAGGTAGACGAACTTGTTCGTCTACCTTCTTGTTCTTGTCCGTGTCCTTGCGCTGTTTTAATTTTAATCAGAGATTCTTTCTTCAATTTAGATATGTCCACAGAACCGGACAGCTATATAGGGCGGAAATAGAGATGTCACTCATGCAGATGATTAAATGTAAGAAACCATGCTTCATAAACTAATCGAAACGTCCAAGTGACCCCTGATGTCATGTTAGATTGCCGTATTGTGTACTTCAATGACTTGGTTGCAAAAAAAAAAAAAAATTTTAACATACGTTAAGTTTTTAGTATTCTTTTTTAGTTAATTATGCCTATTTATTTATAAATATAAACTAAATGGCACAGATTCCAATTTTTTATGACCCGATTTATCCCCGATATTACCTTTAAACAAAGCGCCCGGCTTTTACCCCCCTTCTTGAAAAAAAAAAAAAAAAAAAAGACCAACTTTACGTATAAAATAAACACGATAAAACAAACTACGATCTAATGGCTGGTAAAGGCCGAGCGAATTAAACATGAATACTTAAAATCGAAAGAATAAAACAGGGAGGACAAGCACAGGACAATCACGTAAAATTTAAGAACGTGGTTGTCCTGTGCTTGTCCTCCGTGTTTTAATGTTTCGATTTAAAGGATCCAATGGCTTTCACCGTACTCTGTCTCCATGGGCTCTTTGTACAAAGATAAGCAAACGGATACAATCAAGACGCTTTTATTTCATTCAGTGTTGTTTTCATTCATTCATTCATTCATTCAATCAATCAATCAATCAATGCGTGGATTACGGGTGGGGTGCGGTTTTGAATTTTGCGGTTGCGGTTCGGATGCGGATACAAGGTATGCGGGTGCGGATCCAATGCAGTGATCAAACTGTAATCCACACAGGGCTCTACTAACGAATAAATTCAAAGTATTGAATATTGAGCTTTTCTTGATAAAATTAATTTGCAAATGTAATGAGTGAATTCAAAATAATGAATAGGGTATAGCGTTTTTAACAATGAAGCTCGTTTGCATATCTATTGAGTAAAATCAAAAGATTGGATATTGAGTTCTTAATGGCCAAACTCAATAGACCATTTGCGAAATTGTTCGAACACCTGGCAACACTCTGTACGCTGCCATCTTTATTGCGTCGAGATTCCTCTGCTGTTTGGGAATTTTGGAGCGTTGTCGGTAACAGTCGAGGCCTACTGCTCACCGTCATTGATCCTCACCCAAACCTGCGAGCTAAGGGTTAGTATTGTTTTACGCTCTTCTTGCGCATGTATACGTGCTCGTCGCCCCGCCGGTCGCTGGTTCCTCGCCGCAACCAACATGGCGAACGTACACTTAAAAATCTGGCTTTGAGTGCCGGCAAAGGACGGCGCGGGCGCCTGGTTTTCGAAAGCGCTTTCTCTGCGCGAGTGCTTGCGCGAGCGAAGGATTCTTCAGAACTGCGCGTCGAAGGCAACTGGTGAGACGGAACGTGTTCTTCGGTGCGCCACTAGTAAGCGGAGTGCATAAAAAAAAAAAAAATACTGGCTAGATGGCGCAAGCCGCCTTCCTATTCGAAGGGTACAACCTCATCCATCCACTCTAAAAAAAGTCTGTACGTCCACTTTCCCGCACAACACTCGGAGAGCCAATCACCGCAACTTGCGGAGGTAGCTCAGCGAATGACGATGCCGAAACATATGTTTAGACCAAAAAACGCAGAGTGAGTTGTGACATTAAGCAATGCAAGCGTGACGTTTTGCATTGCTTAATGTCACAACTCAGACTGCGTTTTTTGGTCTAAACATATATTTCGGCATCGTTATTCGCCAAGCTGCCTCCGTAAGTTGCGGTGATTGGCTCTCCGAGTGGTGTGCGTGAAAGCAGACGCGCAGACATTTTTTAGAGTGTATTTGGATGGATTCCGTGCCGGAATGACTGGGAGCAAAGACGTGTGCGGAAAGTGCTCCGCCCAGTTTTTCGGCCGTCATCAATTCCTGGCTTGTAGTGGCATCCGCAAGCGCCGTTTTCACTGTAAATGCCTTAATGTTGAAGGGGATGATTACGGCTTCTACATGTCCAGCGGAGTGAGCACGGTCAAATGTGCTTAGTGTACCAAGCGCCGTGACCCGGACAGTGCTGGGATTCTCGATAGCGAGCCTATCGTGGTTTCCGTGAGTGCTGATGGCGAAGATCGCCTGGGACCGGACGCCAGTGGGCAGTGCGCTTGCGGACTCGGCGGGCTTGTAACGGCGCTCGTACGAAAAGTGGACCAACTCGTCAGTACGGTTCGATTCCTTCGAGATGACAACGCTGCCCTTCGAGGTGAGCTTCAAAAATTGAGCCTACGGCTTTCGGAGCTGACGCTTGCCGCGCCAGACGCCATCGATTCCAGTGAAACTACTGAAAGTAGGCGCGCCTACGTCAAAGCGGCACGAAGCGCCGTTTCTTCTGTTCGTCGTCCTCAATCAAGGGACAAGGTGGCCGCGCCAAGCTCCGCTGTGCACCGCCAAAACGCAGCCGGTCCTCCCACCCCCGCCGCGCCGGCTTCGGGTGATGTCGAACAAGCGGAAGTACTGGATCAACCGGCCGATGAGTACAAGGTCGTCAATTACCGCAAGTGTCATCCGCCGTCAGGAATGTGTGCCCGCAAGAACGCACCTGTGTCTTCTGTGCCTCGACCACCTGCCAGACGTGCCCTGTTCGTCTCGAGGCTACATCCGTCTACTACATGTCAAGAGCTAAGTGAACTTGTGTCCTCCACTTTGGAGCTGGGCTCTTTCACTTGCAAGAAGCTTCCTAGCAAGTATGACACATGTGCTTCATTTCATATAAGCACCACCGTTGATAAGTTTAGTCTTATCAACGATGCTTGCGTGTGGCCCGAGGTGTGCTTGTTTAGGCCTTTTTGGGGTCCGCTCGTAGGTTCTGCGTCTTCCGAGACTTCAGCTAATGCGCTATAACACAATGAATAGCACACAAATTTATTATCAGAATGTGCGTGGTTTGCGGACGAAGTCTGATATCTTTTTTACATCGGTTTTGGCCTCAAGTTTTGAAATTTTATGTATCACTGAAACCTGGCTAACCAGTTCTATATCTAGTTCTGAGTACTTTAGTTCCGATTACCAGGTTTTTAGATGTGACCGGGATTCGACAAGTTTCTCCTCAACCCTCGGGGGAGGCGTACTTACGGCTGTACGGAAATCCTTATCGTGCTTTCGGCGGTCTGAACTTGAGATAAATAAATGCGTTTCGAATGAAGTTCGAGTCACAAACGGACCAAATTTGCTTATCGGGAACTATTACTTTGCGCCTCGTACTGCTTCTACCACGCTAGGTCATGCTCTCAGCCACATCTCTAATTCGCCCGATTTTTCTAATACAACGTTTTAATATTAGGAACTTTAACGTACCTGGAGTTAACTCGGATTTGAACATGTCTAGTGCAGATTTAAGCACTGGATGTGAACAGGAGCTACTCGATTTCGTGAATTTTAATGGTTTTCAACAAATTAGTCGTGCTGTAAATGCTGCCGGTAACGTCCTTGACCTGTGCATAACGAACATTGGAGCGGTATCGCAGAGCCTTTCCAGTCGTTCCTGTTGACAAGTGGCATCCGCCTTTTTCAGTGGTGGTTTCATTTCCCTTTACTGTCAGGTCGCATGCGCGGGCTCCGATGTTTGACTACGCTCGTAATGACTACCTCGGATTGTATACGCATTTGAGCGATATTAACTGGGACACTCTTTACAAGTGTGCTGATGTTGACAGTGCCGTCTTTCGGCTGACAGATCTTTTGAAGTCTGCTATGGATCGCTTTATACCGATGAAACGTGGTAGCCGAGGCAAATTTCCTTGGTGCTTCTCAAGTGATCTCCGGCAGGCACTGACTTTGAAATCGCGTTATCACAAAATATATGTTTCGTCTGGCTTGGACAAATGGCACTCCTTATTTAAGGAGTATCGCTCTTCCATGAAGCGTTTAATTAAAAGAGACAAATGCCAACTGCATGACTCCATTGAGTCTGACCTTAAGCGCTGTCCCGACCGCCTCTGGGAATATGTTAGGTATAGTAGGCCATCCAGTAGAGCTGATGATATAACTCTGAAGACTCAAACAGGTCATGCCTCTGACTCATTCAGCGTGTGCAATCTCTTTGCAAAACACTTCTCATTAATAGGAAACCCCAATGCCCTCCAGTCCAACAACGCAACCCTGTGTTCTGAAAATCCCCTTCTGATGCCAATCCCCGTATTGACTATTGATGACGTGGTCTCGGCCATAAAAGAACTTGCCCCAAAAAAGTCATGTGGGGAAGATGGGATCCCGGCTTTTATTGTTAAAGGGTGCTCTGATATCTTGGCGCCTGTATTGCATCACATTTTTAGCATGTCCTTGATAACAAGTACATTTCCGTCAGCCTGGAAAACTGCTTTGGTTGTGCCAGTACACAAATCTGGAAGCTCCACGTGTATCGATAACTACAGACCAATAGCACTGCTTTTCGTTATTTCGAAGGTTTTTGAAAAAGTCATTTTTAAGCGTGTGAGTTTTCATTTTCAGCAGACGCTCAGTCCAAATCAGCACGGTTTTTGTCGTTGACGATCCGTTGAAACAAATATTTTAACCTTTTTGGAGTTCGCGAAACCTATAGTTGGGTCGCGTGGTCAAGTTGATGTTATTTATTTTGACTGTTCGAAGGCGTTTGGCCTCGTAGATCACAAATTATTGCTGTCGAAGCTATTACGTATGGGTCTCTCTTCGGGTTTTTGCGACTGGTTTGCTAGTTATCTTGGTGAACGCTCAAACATGGTTTCCTACTCAGGATGCAAATCATTCCCTTATCTGTTGAACTCTGGGGTACCACAAGGGTCGAACCTTGGACCTTCGCTTTTTATTATTTTTTTGTAAATGATCTTGTAACTAGTGTGAGTGACTCACTGATACTTCAGTATGCTGATGACGTGAAAATTAATCCTAGTATCCACACGCCTGTAGACTGTGAATTGTTACAAAAAGATATTGATGCAATTCATTTGTGGTGCTGTGCGAACTCGCTGGTTTTAAACCCCACCAAAACTAAGGTTGTTACTTTTTCCCGTAAGGCAAATGTTGTTGTACATCCTTACACATTAGACGGCTCTGAAATTTCAAGATCTTCTGTTGTGCGTGACCTTGGCATTTTGTTCGATTCACGCCTGAACTTTAACTATCATGTTTCAAAAGTTATTAATGATCCTTTGCGAATCCTGGTGATAATTGCACGCATTACCCGAGACTTCCGAAATTACAACTGTATACTGAACCTTTTTCGGGCTTTGGTTTTATCACTGTTGGACTTTTGTTCTACGGTATGGAATTCTTTGGGTCAGGCGCTCAGGTTGGAGTGCATAAAGAGACGACTTGTGAGAATTGTCTACGATCGCCACATTGGACGGAGTGTTTTTTTATGATTATGTGCTTCTTTTGGGCACTCTTGGTCTTTTGCCTCTTTCAACTAGGCGACTAGTTCACGACATAGTGTTTTTACATAAATTGTTTAATTCTGCTTTTGATTCCCCAATGTTATTGAGTAGAATCTTAATTCATGTCCCCCAGCGACAAAATAGGTCTACTCCTTTTTTTTACCCCTCTTATCTAGAGTCCAGCCCCCGCTGATACGGATGATGCTGACGTACAACACGTGTTTTAACCCTGCCGTGGACTTTTTTATACCTTTTAAAAAGTTGAAGAACTGTATTGTGGTTATGATTGCCGTGTAGTTTGTTTAGTTCAGTGCTGTTTTATAATGTGAAGTGTAACCCTAAAAACGCCCCTAAAGCTGTTTGGGAAACGCAATAAAACTCTGAATGAATTTAAACATGGCTATTGCATATTTAATTATTAAATTCAAAAGAATAAATATTCAGTTCTTAATGACCAAATTCAAATGCATATGGAGTTAGTCAATTCAAAATATGTTATATTGAGTTCCCAATGACCAAGCTCAATCGCATATCTTTTGAGTAAACTCAAAAGAATGGATATCGTGTTCTTAATGACCAAGTCTCAATTGCATTCGTAATAACTAAATTCGAAAGAACGGATTATTACCTCTTAATTACCAAACTCAACCGCATTCCTAATGAGTAAGTATTTTAAAACAATAAATAAAGAGATCTTAATGACAAAACTTGATCGCATTTTTAATGAGTAAATTCAATAGAATCGATATTCAGTTCTTAATTACCAAACTCAATTGTAATCCTGATGAGTAAATTCAAAAGAATAGATAGTGAATTCTTAATAACTAAACTCAATTGCATCCCTAATGAATAAATCAATTGAATAAATATTGAGTTACTTATGACCAAACTCATTAGACGTTGAGTTTATATTGAGTTTCAATTGACGTTATATGAACACATAAAGCTCAACTGACACTCATTTATAACTTTTCTGAGGGTCCCGTCCTCTGCCTATCCTTTCCTCCCCTTCTCTCTTTTTTTCTCCGCACTCCCTCGCTTCCTACAATTAATTATTCCTAATTACGACTAAGTCCGCCTTCTCTTTAAATGGTTATGCACTGCCTGATGTGGGCCATGTATACTTTATGTTGCCTTGACCCGCGTGCAACGCATTTTCTTCACACTCGAGCGTAATGCTTTTTGCATAGCCCGTCAACACGTTCTGTGTAAAAAAACAAAACAAAACAAAAAAAAAAAAAACGTCAAGCGTTTTTTTTTTTTTTTTTTGCGTCCTCGTTAGTGAACACTTCTTTTCATGTTTTTTTTTTATATTTTTGTTGACAATTTATACCTAGCAAGTTCCCCGTATTTCGCAAACATTGTAATTACATTTTTCGAGACACAGAGATGTTTATAACAGCTCGGGCAACGTCCGGCTTGGGTAACCATGCCGACAGGAAGAGCTCCGAACACAATTATTGAAGGAACTTGAGCTATATATAGTTTCACCATAAGTAGGAGCGCAGTTAAAGGCTAGAAGATATAGGCCAGTGTCTGCTCTGTTCCATGGGCGCCGCCATGTTTGTTTATGCTGACGCCACGACACGATATGGGGGCTGCGCTTTTTGCAAGACCGTTTTTTTCTTGAAACCTTCGCACGTATCGTAGTACAAGAACGTCAGAAATGCATAGTCACGAAGCTTCAAGAACAACACCGATGACAAGGGTGCTTTAAAAAGCAAAAATGTTCTTTTTTTACGCCGACCCTTTCATCGCAAGAGCCTGCGTTTGTGATTATTAGTTTCCATTTTTATCGCTGGGGCTAGGATTTCGGATACTGGTCTATACTTAGTTTCACCCAACTGTACTATAACAGTCAGTTAGGGAACTGATCATTGAAACACGGACCGCTTGCGTCCCCCGATACCGAACTAGATACGATTACAGCGCCGCTCTTTGGCGGCGAGTCAAGACATGAAAGTTCCTTGATATTGCTACTGCGAGATGGCGCCGCGTGATGGCGCCACCGGACCTTGCGCGACTCGACAAGACCGATACGTGCAGCCGCGCAGTTCTCGGAGTGGCTGCTACGACACAAATGGCGGCGTCGCGATGGCGTCTGTTTTGGTTCTCGAGTACGGAACGGAGCGACGTTTTCAAAGCAGGCTCCTATGGCAGTTTCCCAACCGAGTTGCTCTAGTAATGTTAGTTTAACAAGGGCGCTTTTAGAGACTAGGAGATATACAAACACAGACACGCCCATTAACAACCCACCGTCACAGCGCATTCACAGTGCTTGATTGGTTTAGCCGGTGATAGCGCCCACATAAAAAGTGACGAATGCCTTGACACTGCGCTTTTGCGGGTGCCTGATTGGCGCCATTAGCTGGCAGAATGCGTTTCTTTCTGACGCGAGGTGAAACGCGATATATTCGGCAGGACAAAAAAAGAAACCCATAGAGCTTTTCAGATTCATCTTACAATCTTACAGGACATCTTACAGGACAAAGCACATCCTCAATGTTTCTGCACAGCGGTTAGAAGTTAGAAGCGTATTTCCGCGTTATGAAGTTCTAAATTTACGTGGGCTCTCACTTCGCGACACATGTTTGACCCACTTCCCATGCTCCTTATCAAGGAATTATCTCCGCATAAGTTAAAGGGGTAGTGCAACGATTTTAAAGTTAAAAGAATTTGCAGTTGGTATTTTCATATTGCTTATCTAGGCGCAAGTGACAAAGCACGCACCTCCTTGCCCCAGAAAACTGCTATTCCGCTGCGTAATAGGAAAAAAAAACACGAATTATTAGCTGATCTGCAGCCGCGTGGAGGCGGTTACGGGAACTGTGGTAAAACGTCCTCTGGGGGACATGCGGAAGTGAACAAAACCTGTCTCCCTCCGCTGCTACACTCTCCGTCAGCCCCGTGGCGAACCGTCCTTTGTGTCGATCGCTCGCCGCGACCTTCGGCTTGAAAAGTCGACAGCCACGGAGGAAGCGGCTGGCGGATCTGAAGAGAGAACCCAACGGGGGGGGAAAGCAGGTGGTCCTTCAGAGTACGTCACTCGAAAGACAACGCGGGACTTGAAAAACACTGTGACCCTCGCGTCTTTTTTTTTTAATAGCTAGCGCGTGCAAGAAAACATTGTTTCCTGTTTTTTGTTCCGTAGGTGACACATATTATTTCCCGCAGTTGATTGGCCAAAGTACGAAAATCGTTACTCCGCCCCTTTAAGCCTCTGCCATATTTGGATGCGCCTCCGTGCGTCTGCCGGACACCCAGCCCTCGGACCAAAGGAGGTCGCCGGCGAGCGCTCTTTCAGCGCAGCGCCTACTCGTCGTTGGGAACGATCCAATCAACTACCGAGACATCCCGCACGGAATTCCCGTCGAGCTCCGGCGCCGCGTGTTCGCCTCGCGCGCGGACCGTCTCCTGAGGGTAACCGCGGAACGCATTTCTCCGGCCTGGGGGCTCCTGTCAGCAGCGCTTAGAGGTGCAACCCGGGTCCCGGAAACGTCTGGGCCGTGGGCGAGCCCCTGACAAGCGTGGGTTATCCACGGCGTTCCATGCTAGACGTCATTTGGTGCCTTGGAAGGTAGAGGGAGCCGGCTAGGCTAACGTCTTTCTGTCCGTCAGACCGTGCTATAGGGACGCTCTTGCTGTGGCAGAATGGGCCGACGAGGAGCGAACCGAGATGGCTCCGTCGTCGACGGGCGTTCGTGCCCCACGTGCACGTCCGAGCCGGCCTTGCCCGGTGGCGAATCCACAATACCGACGCGAGCTCCCTCGAACACCAGCGTCTTTCATAAATATAAATGAAGAGCTTCGTGAGTCGGGAATTGGGCTACGTGTTTATGTTGTGTTGCGATGATGGATTCGAGGCATCTTAGCTTGTAGCAGTTAGCATTGACGAAGGGGTCATTTTCTCGTGTGCACGGGACTGGTGATGTTATTTCTCTTTTAAATGCATAGCATTTATAGGGCTAGCTCTTTGCGCACAGGAACACCATGATAACGTCGCGGAGTTAACGGGACGTCATCAGCGTGACGGTCATCCCGTGACACCGAGATGTCAAGTGATACTGTGAATCACCTAACACTTTGACGTCACTTGACAGGTGACACCCTGGTTTGACATCACGGCGTCACTTGATCCCTTGACGTCATGTGACATTGTAACGTCACGTGACTGATGTCACTTCACGTGGTCACATCACGGTATCACATGTGTCACGTGACGTCTGGTGATACAATAAAGACACTGAATATATAGAGATATGCCAAGAGACGGGCAGCTTTTTATTTCGTTCTCTCATTTCAGGCCTTCGCCGTTGCCTGAACTGGCAAATTCGCATTTTGAACGCTTTATGCCGTCTGCTTGGTGCAGATGCGAACAGAGCAATGGAGTCTCCCGAATAATGACAGACATATTAAATTATTTTCACCGAACATTAGATTCGCCCGCATTGATCATCGGATGCAAACAGGTTGAACCATTGTACCGCCTTCACTCCATTGGTGTACATGTCCGAACTTGCGGAGTGTCCGAGTCGTCCGAGCCGTCAATTTACCAAACGGCTCAATGGGAATCGAACCCCGAATCGCGTGATCCGCAGCCCACCGTCTTTTCTCGGCGCCACGAGAATGAGAAATAGATCGCAAGCAAGAGGACCAAGTATGATTCACAGGAGCCTGCGGAAACAGGCGACCGTCAGCGCGCGCAGCAACGCTCCCGAAGGACAATGTATAGCTCCCTAAGTGAACATACGACGTCACGGGGCAGAATATAACGCACCAACGAATAGCGCAGCGGGCGAATGACGTCATAACAGCACAGCAGTCAATAGCTAGATTAGCTGGCGAGAAAAACCACCTCCGTCGCGATTACAGTATTTTCGAGACTATACACATTTTCCACAAGGGCGTAGCCCTCCTGAATGTCGTTACTTTTGGTATGCATTAAAACATCGTTTGATGTCTCCGCGCCGCTGGAAGGTGTTAAAAAAAAAATGCGGGATTGTCACACATTTTTGTTTTGCCTCACTTACATTTTCTCATATGTTCAAGGCTGAAATGCCTCGTCATTTTTTAGTCCCGCATACCAGATACGGAACCCACGTGAGTGAGAACGAAAGAAATAAATAAGAAAAAAAAAAAAAACATCCATAGACTGTTTTGGTGTTACGGTTTACATCTTCAAACATGATGTAGTTGGGTTGGGCGACAAAAACTAAAGTAAGTAGTTTGAGGATAACTGCAATAAAAAAAGTACAGCCAAGACAGAAGTAGAACAATTGGAA
Organism: Ixodes scapularis; assembly: GCF_016920785.2. NCBI lineage: Eukaryota > Metazoa > Arthropoda > Arachnida > Ixodida > Ixodidae > Ixodes > Ixodes scapularis. The sequence goes on along the minus strand of NW_024609884.1, from coordinate 67,391,157 downwards.
CAAACCCCTTGATTTCTTGCGCCTTTCAGTCAGCCAAAAAAGTGATTTGCTGTTTTCCCCCAACTCACCTACGTCAGAATTCAACATAACAGCCACCAAGAAAAAAGGGTCAAAAATCCGCACCCGATATGCAGGGTGTTTCATTTAAATTCGCACAGATTTTCTAGAAAAAGGGAGTGATAAGCGACTGGCCGTCTTCACCATATATTTAGCAGGGTCGGCGGGCATTACATAAGAGGATAATCGTCATGCTAAGTTGACTAATCAAATAAAATGTCTTAATAACCTCTTTCAACTTAGTTTTAGGGCTCATGTTGGAATTGCAATATGGACGGCAAGTACTAGAAGAGGCAAAACCAATGTAAAAATAAATGCGTCAAAGGTCGTTATATATCTTAATCAATCATTTTTCGCGTTTTTTTGTCCAACTTAAAAAAAATGTGCGCAAAAAAAAAAAAAAGTGGCAAGCCCTGCGAATAATGTGACGCAGTCGTTTTAGTCACGCCGTCACTTGTGTCGTCTGCGCACCGACCAAGGACACGCTGCTGAAATAGTGACGACATGATTGAAACGATTGTGTCACTCCTCCTAGCGTCATCATCAGCATGGCTTGCGAAGCTCTTTTTGAGCGGAATTTATAAATCGGGCGAAAAAAAAAAAAAACGCAAAAATGTATCAAATAATACCTGAAAAAAAAAAAAATCACCTTTTCGCAAATTCATTAATTTGGTCTGGCTTTTAATAGGCGATTTCCGTCAATACCGCAATTCAAAAATGACCCCTAAAACCAATAATAAATAGTTATTTTTTACAAAATTTTAAGTAATTATTCAGCTAGCCGTGACGATTTGATTACCTTTTAATCTAATATACGCCAGGCCTGATAAATATATGGTGAGAACAGAACTCGCCTAACGCTCACCCACTATTAAAAACAATGTTCGAATTAAAGTCGAACACATCGTATAATCCCCAAGGAAAGTTTCGGTTCAAAAAATCATTCTCAGATAGTTCGCACCTAATGCATAGCGTGCACGTAAAAAAAAAATATGCACATTATATTTTGAAAAACGTTTCGCTGTAGAACCTCACAAATAAGGTTGTATCATATGAAAATCATAATTAGCCTCGTTGTAAGGACCGATGTAGAAAAACCAATCCTTTTATAATCTGCACCTGTAGGGAGTCCACACCACGTAAATGATAAACTTTTAAACGTGTATAGTCCACGCAGTATACAGTCGGCAAAATGCGGTACTTTAGCTAACACAGGCGATTCCTCGCAATCCAAGAGCAGTCCGAACTCAATGCGATACACGCGCTCTAAAAACAAGCATGAAAACTTGTCGTTAAAGCATGCTCCTCACACGCTTCACTTTCGAATAAATTTAAACACAATTATCTCGATCATTCCGATGAACCCGGTGAGTGAAAGAGTGGGTCGTGAGTGAAAAGCATCCAAAATCACCCAACGCTCCCGTAACCAATCATAACAAATCATAACGCAGGCATAATGCCTGCACGACACATTATTGTTGCATCCGCGGGTTGATCACAATGATCAAGGCATTTTTAATTTTTGTTTTCGATGAATGACAGCAGTCTGCCGGGCAGACCAGAATAATTCGTCACTTCCGCAGAGGAAACAAAAAGAAAAAGAGAAGTACTCGGCTTCTGCTGGGGGGGGGGGGGGGGGGGGGGGGGGGGGGGGGGGCACCCTGACAAATGGTTTTGTCCCGAACGTTTGCCTCTCCTCTTATTTCGCCTCCGTCAGTTCCCCCTACCAAGTTCCCCTTTTCATTCTTCTCTCCTACTCGCAAGCATTGCCAGCTTATAGTCCAGCTCCGAATATATTCCCGACTGGTCTGCCTTTCTTCTGGCTACAAGCGTTGATCTTTCGGAAAGGTAAGAAAACAGAACAAAAACGGACCCCATATTTGTAAGGGTGAGTGTGTGTGCGCGTGCCCGCTTGCGTGAACGTACGGGCGCGTGTGCGTGTGCGTGCGTAGTTACGAGCGAGTGAACGCACAAAGCTGGTTCCTTTGGCTGTGGATCTTTATGTCGCGCGATAAAATGTTTCGACGTGCAAAAGCCATTGTCCCGAGCCCTAGAGTTCTCGTGCCATGAGCACGTGCCTGTTCGTTATAAGTAATTTTCTTTCCTATTCTCTTCTGGATGAAATGTTGAGTTGTGAGTTCAGCCTTTATCCTGCCTCCTGTATTCTTCTACAGTTTCCTCAAGTTGCTTCGCTGACTTTAACCACCCACAACCTTGCCGAGGAACACAAAATTCGTTGGGTGTTTGGTAAAAGCGGCTCATTGATCTAATGAAATTCCGCAGATCGGACGAGCGCACCGGGCTACACGCGAAATGGACGATACACTCGGGCACTAATTCTACGCGCGAGTTTATATTTCTGAGCGAATCCTCCTGGGTACGTAAAAGAAGTTACATTATACTTATATAGCATCCGGCCTTTTCGGAGTTCATTTTTGAGCGCTATCGCAAGGTGTTTTTCTGAGTTCATTTTTATCTCAAATTGTGTGACCTTCGGAGCTTTCTCTCATCGTCCACGAAAAATTTGGAGTTTTCCGAATGCGCATTATCATTGGTCTAGGTAGAAATCAGCAAATAACAAATTTATTAAGGCAGAATTTACATAGACAAGATAATAGGAGCCTAGTATTGTCCAAGAAGAAGGCCAAAAGTTGAACGGCTAGAAAGGCGAGATGTGTTCGACCAATTGTCGTATTCGGATCACTCGCTATTTGTGGTAAGAGTTAAAAACAAATTATTTTGTAACATTATGAACAAAAGTGTAGATTATAACACACACACAAACACAATGTGACAAAATTTGCCTCAGGATTCCGAGAAAAGATTAAAAAACCTGTAGGATTTTTAAAAATTGAAGTACCCAAATTTGAATTTTCTTTTTTTGATGCATAAGAATTTTATCGAATTTATCCTCAAAAGGAGAACCCTAACTATACTTCATCGCAGAAGTGGTGTGGAGCGCCACGGCCACTTAATTCTGGTTTTCACTCTGCTGGAAACGGCCCGCCGAGTGTCTCCTTCCTACGTCGGCCGCGGTTACTTGATGGCGTTAATCATCGTGAACGCTTAAAGCCCCTAGGTGTCTTTGTGTTTTAAAAGTAGCGCCAATGCGCCAATTTACAAGGCCCCTGCCTTGTGCCACCCCTGGAAGAAAATGGCGGCGGAGCACCCGTTTGTGGCACGTGTCTTGCGCGTTCCCACAATTTCAAGACTCTGTCATCGAGCGCTTCAACGTTTATAAATTTTTGGGAGTTGTTTTTGAAGAAAATCTAAGCTGGACACCTCATATAAATAAAATGCATGCAAGCATCTCAAGATCTATTGGTATTTTATACAAAATTAGATCGCTGGTTCCATGCTGGTTAAAACGTCAGTTGTACTATAGTTTAGTGTACTCTCATCTCCATTACTGTTTATTAGTTTGGGGTTCAACAACTAAGGCAAATATTAATAGGTTGTTTCTTGTGCAAAAGAAAGCGATACGTTGTATAGAAAACCTTCAGCGTACTGAACACACAGCACAGATCTTTTTTAAATACGGTTTTCTTACCATTAGTCAGCTATTCCTTCTTAAACATTCAATGTATATCTATAACGAAACAATCAGTGACCCCACCCGCTTTTTTGACGCACTTCTTCCTAGTAACACACGATACAATCTTCGTCATGGCTCCTATAGAATACCTTGGTCTAGGACAAATTACGGACATCACCAATTAGCATACTTAATACCTGAGTTCTTAAATAAACATCCCACTGTTAGGGAAATAATTTCAGATTGTGTATCAAAACACAGCTTTAAAATTAGTATAAAGCGGTACCTTCTGTCATGTCACGTTGAGTAAATACTTTTAGATTGTATTTTCCTTGCGTATGAGTTGTATTACCTGTTTCATTTACTTCCAAAGTGTTAAGTGCACTAACGATTGTATGGGCTCTGTACAAAATCTGCTGTGTTGATTGATTTTGATGTGCTATTGTATCTTCTTGTACTTCTTTAATGTTTATTGTTCTTGTTTTCGCCTGCTGAGCATTGTAAACGGGTGATAGGACCACGTCAGGCAGAGATAATCAGCCTTTTGTCCTGTCACCTTTGACCTAGTGTCTAAATAAAACCAATTCAATTCAATTCAATTAAATGGACCATCGTCGACCATATTCAGCAAGGTTCGGTAGCGCCATCTGTCGTTCTGCGCCAACGATAAGTGTCGGAATTTTTTATCTCTTTTTTTAATATGCAAATCGGCCGCGCGTAAAAGCAATTTCGTTTTTTGTTTTTTTTTGTTTTTTTGTTTTAGGATGTTTACAACTCGTGGGTTGAGTTATGGCAATAAAACGACGATCTCAAATAACACTTAAGTGCTGCTTTAAGGCTCTTTCACACAGTTGCGTCGACTGCGTTGCGTCGTGCAGCACAGCGCCTCCCCATTGGCTCGTCGTAAGGGTCGCCATAGCAACAGCTCCACGCGAGCAGTCTTAACGCAGCCAAGCGCAACTGTGTGAACGAGCCTCTATGATCTGCCCCGCAACGTTGTGGGATCACGGGGGGAGCTACGCGTCGTCGTTCGGGAGCCAGCTGCACGCGGCGACGGTCGAATGTTCACGCAGGCTCCCGTGAGTCATACTTGGTCCAGAGCCGTATATTGGGAGAGTTTGGTCAATAGGCGGAGCAAAGGCCGCCGCCAGCGCCGAATGGTCTCCCCGCGGTTACAGCGTAAACTAAATATGTGACAAAGCGTCGACCAATCAGCAAACCGCGACGTCACAATATTGGAAACGACATTTAAAGCATGAAATAGAAGCGTTGAATCTCGCAGCAGCACGACGACGACGACGACAACGACGTTTAGAGGATGCCACACCATACCTCGGCGGTGCCTCAATCTAAGCCCTGGGTCTCGGTACCTCGGAGGTGGCTGCTTTCTGCTTTGACTGGGCTACCTACCCCCTTGGAGCCTGATGCTTCGACCCCAGTGAGCGACAGCACCATCATGCTCCTGGGGCTCCTTTGTGCAACCGTACACCAGTCGAACGGCAGGCTGCAGATCCCCTTGGCCCGCTGCTGACCCACCTAAAAAAAATGTGGACATCTTCAAATTGGACTGACATCCTCCGCAATAGCAACAATTCCCCTCGTCGTCATCTTGCATGTATATACTCATCGCATTATCATGTTCCTTAGACGTAGCACCGCGGGCCTCCATGGTACGGGCTGTTGCCTTTCCGCGAGGCCGCCGCTCTCCAGAGCAAAATGAAGATATTATTATTATTATGAAAACAGTGCAAAGGGTGGAGCGCGCGAGCGTCTTGAGACGCGGTTTGCTCGGCTCGGGTTGAGACGGTCCCGCACGGCTCGTGCGCAAGCTTTGTCAGTGCTTTCCTTCCCCCAGTCTCAGCTGATGCGCTGTTTCTAGCAAGTCGGCCCTGGTTTGGACCGCACGTTCGTTTGTTCTACCGTCGAATATGGACGTGACGAAACCCTAACATGCGCCAAGTTTTCACTCACCAAGAATTATACCTTCTTACTTCAGCGACGCTATAAAACGACTTAAATTAGTCGTGCCACATATTTAGAGCGCAGGACCACCATTAGGGGCTGTTTCGCGGCCTGTGGTTGGCCCCGGGATGCTCGCCTATTGAAACCAATGTATGGCCAAATTCTCCCAAAAAACGGCTTTGACTTGTTCCTGCTGTTAGCGCTCTCTGTCCCCTTCTCGTCGTGGTGCCGAATAAAGGTGTCTGGCTGCCGATGGCACGGTTCGGGGTTCGAGAGTTCGATTCCCATTCAGCTGTAGTAGGAAAATCTCGCTCGATACAATTAATTACGACTAATTATGACTACGCACGATTAATTATGACTAAATGTGCCGTCCCTTTGGATGACTATGCATTGCCTGGAATGGTCTGTACATGCTTTATGTAGCCTTGGCCGGTGTGTAACGCTTTTTCGTCGCACTCTAGCGTGACGCTTTTCGCATGAAATCCAGCCCATAAACACACGCCCCAACGTTATCCTATATCAGCCGAGAGTGAAATAAGATGTGGAAGACTTGTTTCTTCAAATTCTCCGAGACTTCGCCAGGAAGCGGCGAAACCTGGTATTTTCGAAATACGGCATTTTCAAAGTCGGCATAAAAAAGCATGACGTCATACCGCATAAAATAGCACATTTGCTTTTCCGTTATTTTTTTTTTTTTTTGCGTTTTGTTGTTTAGCATTTTTAAATCCTTCGAGCGTTGGGGGTATCTGCAACCCTTCAGCCGTGCAGTAATATATGATCTGGCGCCCAATATTTCCTGGAAATGACGTCTCATTTCCTATTAATACCACTGCTATACTTAAATCGGCGGCGTTCTCTTTAGCGGGCGGTGTGGCTCGAGAAGCGCTGGATCGTGCGTCCCATGGGCCGACTGGATGGCGACTGCAGGGGGCAGCTGCGCTACGGTAGACGCGTGTGGAAACACAGCGGAGATGACTTTGCTCGGGCCGTTAGCGGAAGGTCAAAGACAAAAATAAAATAAAAATGGTTTAAATCGTGACTTACACCACGACTTCAAACATGATTTAAGTTCAGTGTAGGCTGTAACGCGTTACAAGTAACGGCGTTACTGGTGACGCGTTACTTTTTTCAGTAACGTAGAAACGTACCCGTTACTTTTTCAAAACAGTAACGGGTAACACACTTACGTTCCTTATTTCTAGTCACGGGAAACGTAGTTACATTACACGTTAAATGTTCTTCCCAAAACCTAAAAAATATATATACATACTTAAATTTTTGTTTCGTGTTTCTATACTTTTTTACATCAATCCCGGATGCAGCCGACGCTACGAGCTGAGGGGACCAATCAAACAGAGTCGAAAAGGGCACCGTCATAGTGTTCGTCATGTTTCTGTGCTTGTTCTATCATCGCGTAACCAATCACAAACGAAAAAAGCCCAGTGAGTTGCGCTTTCTTCGCTGCTTGATCGGTCCCAATAGGTCGTAGCGTCGGCTCCGTCTGGACTTACACTGAAACGAAGTATAGGCGACAAGTCATTAATTATTGCACTCATTCCACATACTATCAGAATGTTGCCTGTCTTTTCCCCACGTAAAAAGTCCCACTTTAGCTAAACCCCAACGCCCACGCCCTTTGTCCCGGTGTCAAAAGTAACGCAGTCGCAAAAACGAAAAAAAACAAACATTGTTGCCGCCAATTTATAAATAAAAGGTAACGCCAAAGCAACGTAAGTTACTTTTTAACGGTAACAATAACGGGAACGCGTTCCTTTAATTTTGAGGCAACGTAGGTCGGTAAGGCGTTCCTTTTATTTGTAAGTAACGAGTTCCATATTTCGTTAATTTTTTTTCGGTAACGCCTACAACACTGCTTAAGTTACATTTGTTTTACAGTTACGATTGAAATCAAAGCTTCTCTTAAAAATAATATCGGAACCATTTTTTTTTTAAGTTTGAGTCACTGTGATATGTTTGATTGTTTCCATCTAATCGCATAATAATCAAGCAAGATATATCTTTATTAGGGTGGCGACGAGTGAAAGCGATATTCTTCGGAGGTAAAGACAAAGTGTACGTTTCTACTTAACACTTTCTTCGTCAGCCACGTGGTGTCGTGCTGCAAGCCAAACCTAGTGCGAAAGGGAAAAACGAAAAGTACACCCGTTCACTAGCCACAAAGACTGCGCGAGAGAGGCGATAAACAGACTGATCGCGTAGTACGCCCAAAGTTGGTCGGACTTAGGCTAGTATATCCCGTTGGTCTTACACCACCTTGTCATCTCCTTCGTGAGATCAGGTTAAAAATTTGCACGCTCAAGAACAAAATTACCGAAGGACGAGTGCACGCTTTAGTTTAACGGGATTGAGTATGTCTTTAATAGACTTTTTTTTTTTTTTTTTACTTCCGCTATTGCTTAATATTGCTCCTATCTTGTCTGAAGCCAACCGGAGAGTCAATGACCACATTGGCACCGCGTGCACCAAGCCGACAGGATAAAATGTTACCTAAAAACTTTGAAGTGAAGAACCAAAAAAAGGATTAGAAGATGGTTTCACGCAGTTTCCATGTAATCGAAACTTCAAATCAGCTCACGTTTTGATTTCTTTATGTACTAAACCAAGTAGTGTTTGTTCACTAACTAAACAAAATTAGCAGCCTTTGTTCCAGCAAAAAGTCAGGGGTGGTTAACATAACACTAAAGAGTTTTTTTAGTTCAATTGTATTTTAAAGCATATTGTTGTGATGGAGAAAGTGAAAGGAGCAAGTTCTCCTGGGATAGCTATCTTCACGCCAAATATGTCAGACCATTAAATCAATTCATCCCAAGTCTCAGGTTAACTTACCCTTCCCGTACCACTTTTAGTGATTACGTGCATTGAAACACTAATCTGCTATGTTTAAATATAATCTAGCGCCAAAATAATAATTTTTGTGAGGCTATGTAATATAAATAAAACCTAATGTTCCAAATAAAAATCGCTGCTGCCGTTACGCTGATTCTCAAAGAAATGCGTCAGCATTTTGCGCAGCGGTTATAGCAAAGCCTGGTGAATGCAGCCCCTCAGCACTTTTCCGCTGGGTGAACATTCCCGAAACCCTTCTTCTCCCTGGTACAAGCAGATCAGTTCAGTTAGCGTCTGCACGAAGGAAGCGCGCGCGCGATGCGCGTCAAGCGACAGATCCATTTCGTTGTGCGTATTTATTCACAGCGAACGTGCGTTTAATCCCGCGGCGGATAGGTTATGCACATGAGCGGCCTGTGCAACGTGAAGTACGCCACATAAGCCGCCGTTTGAATGTTATGTACATGGGGACTGAAGATGAAATCTATAGTGGAGCCGTTGCGCGACATGCCTTCGTTAGTGTCCGCGCACGGCTTGGCAGGTCGAAGAACAAAACCGCAGCCCGTGTGCGACCACAGGTCTCCAAAGCCGGCGGTGGGAGCTTCTGAGGGCGTCCAAAGAGCGAACCCGCACCCCGCCCGCCATCTTTCGGTGCTTGCCGAAGGGGTTTCCTAGGCAGTTTCCACAGCCAGTGCGGCTGTGGAGCCATCCCGTGGTGACTTTGCCAACTTTGGTTAGTCCAAACCAGTTCAAGGTCAGCGCATGTACTACCGAGGCACTAATTCTAACGCATTAAAAAAAAAAGAGAGATTGATGTGAATCAAAAGAATCTTATTTATTTGCCTTGCTTCTGAAGTAAATATTGAGTTATTTTTTACTTAGATTAGCAGGGATCCATATTATGCTGCTCTTGATGGGAAGGTGTTTAACAGCTCGCAATACCCTACGGGCGACAGCGGTGCCGCGATCCAGACAGCAGGGCAAAGTACGATCCGTAGGTCGATAGCAGCGTCTCAACTGGCAATCCACGATCGCGGGTCTCCCTTTCTCGACTAAGTCCACGGTATAATCACCGTTTTGGGGACGGCTGCTGTGATAAATGCAATATATTCTGGAATACACATATTTTGAAACACAGCGTCTACGTATAGATGGCGCTTTACCGTAGTCTATGGAATACACAGTTTTGAAACAAAACTCTAAAAAGGCGCTTCAAACGATAGGAGGCGGACTGGAGGGGGCGAGGGGAGGTACCCCCCTTCGCAGGAGTTCCACAACTGAGCTGATTTAGTAACGTTGGGTATCGTCCAGGTTGAGGGCGTACGTTGACGTATTCCCGTTTGTGATCAATATGCCCGATGTCCGTGCGAAGAATACCGTCGAAGAACCGAGCTTGCCTCAATGCCGTTTCCGAAAGCAAAGTTTTATCTCTGAGACAGCAGTCGTAATCAGACTCGGCGTCAAGAGTGCTTCAGCAGCATAAAATCACATGAAACTGCTGTCGCCACCGAGAGCGTACTCGTGATGTCGCAATTTGCGAGAAGAAAACCTCAGCCGTGAGAGAAATGCAGACCTAAATCAGCGCTTTACACAGACTAACGAAGAGCTGGAGCTAAGCGGTGGAGAGCTCTCTTGCATCACTTTGCACGATGTTGCGTCAGAACTTCCGTCGTTGTCAACGGAAACGCCGTTTGTTTTTTGGACGCGATCTGAACAGTTGGGCTCTGCTTAACGTTAAATTACTTGCGCGGTAGAGGATAAAACATCCGAATATATTGTGCGGAAGGTATTCTTAAAGGCAATGACAATAAAATTTCATTCTTTTTTTCGCAGCACAACGACTTGTATACAAGCCGTTGTGCTTTTTTTTTTTTTTGTGTGTTTAGTGTACTAAATTCAGCCAGTGCGGACTTTGTAAGAAACCAACCAGGGTAGAACATTAAGGTCTGACAGTGCTATAGAAAGCCGATGTAGGTTGTTTCGCAGTGAAGGTAAGGCAGCTTGATGATGGATATTTTTTAGAGTTGACGAAGTTTGAGACGCGTATACCTCTCTGAAACTAGTCTTCCCAAAATAAACGTCAGAGCAGCGGCTCTGTTGGGAGGGACCCTTGATAAAAAAAAAAGTTATGCACTGTAAGTATACTGCTGTTGTACTTTTAATAATCACTATATTATGGTATACAAAAGTGTACTTAACACTGAAGCGTACTTAAAGTGTGTTAACTCTACTAATAGTATATTAAACATACACGCCTAATATGAGCGCTCTATAGTTGACAGAGTGCATGGATCGACGTGCGGATCACACCGCTGAAAAACCAAGTAAACTGCAAGTATATTATTATTATTATACAGCTATGCTTGAGATATGCTGAAAGTATACGTACTTCAAGCGTACTTTTTGTTGAATAAATGTACAAAACTAGTATACTTTTAGTGTATTGTATTTCTCTAGAAAAAGACTGTTATCCTGGAAAATCAGAACGCCGCGTTGGCTATGCCTCGCGAAAAAAAAGAAAGGACAATCCATTGGTGGATCCTTAGGCGATGCGTTAGCATGACCCTTGGAAAACGGGACGTGTGTGGCGCCAAGGGCAGACTTGCGCCTGTTACTTTAGAAAAAAGTGATTAATTACAGTTACAATAACTTGGCCTAAAAAGTAATGAATTACCGTTACAAATTACTCCCCGTAAAAGTAATATATTGATTACTACGTTACTTTACTCGATTACTTTTGCGTTACTCCAAAGAAACACGAAAAAGACACACTATATACTGCGTGTTCGATCGAACACAATCAGTACTGTCTACGCATCATTTTAGGTTAATAATTTTAGGAGAACGAATCTATAAAGTTTTCAAGGACTTAAACATAAATGAGTATTGTGCTGTCCAACCGGGACAGAGTCTAAATCCCATGAACATACGACGACTGCAATTGGGCGGAGGAGGCATACACACCATTCGAATAAATCCCATCTGCCAGCTTCAAAGCACGATTCCTCTGAAGATATGGTTTGTCTATGTTTGCTGCATGTTGCCTAAATAGGGGATGGTTTACCTACTGAAACGGACTGTCTGTGAGCCAAGATGAGGTACTTGCGTCTGGGTGCATTTGAAAGACTCCTGTTTTATGAAGGATGTTATCCGACCGAAGGACCCACTTGATCTTCTTATTTGAACACAAAACTTATCAGAACCAAGAGGTCACTCGAAATATTAATGCACAATTTCTCAGCTGAACTAATTTCTCCTGTTAGAACTGATTAAAAAAGCACAATTTTCAGTGAACAGCACACTTCCATGTCTTTCACGCGTTTACGCGTTTACAGGCGGCTTCTCAACTCCAGTGTCCAAGTGAGTCGCTGTTTATTCTCAGAAAACTCGGGCTGTGTTTCTTTTCCCTAAAATTTCGGTCTAAGTTCCCGCAGGCAGAATCCACTGACGAGAACTGTTGCATTCTCGTTTCTAAGAATGCGGGTTCAACTTGGATGTCCCAAGCAGTTTTGTTGTGCTCCCCGGCCATCTTATTGCAAGTGCTGTCGAAAGTTACTGTTTACACTGACAGCAGTGTTGATGCTAGATTTTTTTTTCTGTTACAATGAACTGCTGCCATCACACCCCTCATGTTTTTGCGCAACCGCTAGTGCGAGGTTAAGTGACAGAGGCCACATAGCTGGTTGGTCCAGCCAGTATTCAGCTTTCACAGCGCTGTCAAGGAGGAGCAAGGTCGAGGTTTTAGAGCATCCTCTCTGTTTGGGAGGTGAGCGTGTGTAGGCAAAAACGCCGACAAGCAAAGAACTGTTTCGTGTGAAAAAAGAAATGTTTTGGGGGGGGGGGGGGGGGGGGCGGGGGGACAAGGCGCGGAGGAGTGGGGAGGGAAGAAGGAGGGTAGAGGAGGGGGGCGGGAGGTGGGGAGGAAGGGAGCCGGCATATGCACCACGGTCACTGTCCACGAACCTACTCGACACGAACCCCACGGGACGGCCTTATGGTCCATTAGCTTTCTGCTCTTCAGTGCGCTCGAAGCAGTCCGTTCGTTTTCCAAGAAGTCGAAGCCTTTCTGTAGACAGTCGAATCCTCCCTACCGTACGAACGAGTCGAGAAACGGGTTCTCCCTGGGCTCTCGTGCCCTCTCCCTCTTTTCGTGAATTCCTTTCCTTCACCAGCACTCTCTTCGCGAGCGAACTCCTGTCTTGTGTTACCATACTAAAAGCGGGAAAGCCGTTGCATCGCCCTTCTTCTACTCTGTGTCTTCCTTTGACGGGACGGATGAATTGAAACGAGCTATTTCAGTAATTTTTTACTGAAAAAGAAATAAGATTACATTACACATTACATTTTCAAAAAAAGTAACACATTAATTACTAAATTTCAAGAAACGCAATTAATTACAAATAATCCCGTTACTTGTAACGGATTACTTCCAAGTCTGCCAAAGGGTCATGCAAGCGCATTCCCTAAGGATCCACCAATGAATCTTCCTTTAATTTTTTGGTCGCCTGCTTCGACCAGCGCTAGTCCTTGGTTCGCGCTCCCTTTTGATTGTTTGTTTGTTTGTTTATTTGTTTTGTTTGCTTATTTTTTTATTTGCATCAAGTACAAGTACAGGAAGTATTCACTGGCGGTCATAGCTGTGTGCTCTGCGGTTAAGAGCGTGTTGGCAGCTAACGTTTACCATATTCCTTTCCCAACGTCAAAACTGCACTTCACGTCAGGGCATAACTTACTTTATAGAAAGCTCGTGCTAATGGCATGTGAAAACTTCTTGAAGCAGTGACACCTGCGGCCGCGCTGCAGCGCGGCTCTTGAACGCCAAGTGGCGCTACGAGCCTACTATGTGCCAGTGCCGCTTAGCAAACATAGGTGCCATTATTCCTCACTGCAGAGGCCGTAAGACAACGAGCCCGTGTCCAGTCCGGCCGTGGTGTGAAAAAATAGGGTTGTATGTATGTTTATACAGCCTGGAACTTGGTCTGTCTCAACGGGCGACGAGTCTCCCAGCTGTAGATGAGCAATTTAGCCAGTTCACTACAACCGCTAGCCTGGGGTCTTTAACGTGCACCACGCAGTAGTGATACACGACTTCACGCCGGTACGATTCTCATCCAGATCGAAACGGGCAGAGGTGAGGATTGAGCCCACTATCCCTGGGTTCTGCATCGCAAGCTTTCGCTCCACGTGCTCCGAGCTGGTGTGCACTAGCCCACTCGGCCACCGATCCCCCTACCGTGGTGTAAGATTTCCGTCTGCTGCACCAAAAAAAAAAAAAAAAATAGGACCAATGAGAGATGACGGATGTATGACGTAGTGATGCCAGGGCAGTGTGCAATGTCTCGCCGCTGCAACGCGCTTAACTTTCAAGCGTAGAGGGACCGCGGCCGATGCCGCGACATATGCAGCCAATTCAGCGTTAAGAACGTGCCGTGACTTCACGCTCCGCGAGTCCCTAGGTTACCTCGAAGAGTCGCATGTCCTCAGTAAAGCCCCTTGAAGAGTTTCTCTTGCAAGCGGCAGCAAATCATAAAATACGGCAGTGCACGAGCCCGTGCCTCCTGAGACACTAAAAAGCCAACGGCGGCGCAGCACTGAAATGAGCTATGGTGCATACATGTATGTCCGTGTCAGGGCGAAGACATCCTTTGTTGCACTGAGTGGGCCAGTGCGTGACGCGCTGGCGCCCTCAGTGCGTAACTGAAGCGGTCAAATGGCGTCTAAGCATTAGCCAAGGCTACGCGCTCGAACTGACTCACACCATATTGTGTGCACTTCAAATAACAAAAAAAGAAAAAAAAAAAAAAAAACGATTGGTCAGAAAAATGGTTGAGATGTCACCACTCAAGCAGGAGCGCGCGTGTGTGAAGGCACTCTAATGGAGCGGGCGCTTAAAACAAAATGCGGTGCGACACTCGCTCGTGGTCTCGTGGTACGTGCCTCTCACATTTGTCAACAGTGTTTGTTGATACTTGTAAGAAACACCAAGCCTGAATTTTATCCAGAAACGTCGGGTCACAGCGCTCGAATGGTGGCTAGAAGGGGAAGTGCGGGCGGGAGCGAGGAGGCTGCATAGCTCGCTGCCGTTGCTAACTGAACCGGTTTTGAAAATGAAAGAGAGGCGTGTAGCGTCGAGGCATTGCGCGTTGTCACGTCATCCGTATACGTCAAACATGTATCGTCTCAGACATGCCTGTGAACGACCCCCTCTTATTCAATGGTACGTCATCGCACTCGAATGGTGCCAACTGAATAATTGGGCTCGACACAGACGCTAAGCGCCTTTCGACGCGTTGACTGGATAGCATTTTTAGCCGAAGGCTGACGCAGCGCGCTCGTGTCCAATCTGTGTCGGCGTGCGATCTCACTGTGATGACGTCAAAAATTGAATGTGCAGGGTTTGACTATTCTAGGCGGAGTTATTCAAACCCATGCTCTAGACCAAAGGTGCCCGAAATGGGGGTCGCGACCCCTCGGGAGATCGCGAGGCGACGTCTGCGAGTCGCGGGGGCCTAAGAAAGCCGAGCCGCTGATAGCACAGTGATGGCTTTATTTGTGTTATCCTAGCTCTGAAATTATAGTTCCCTGCAATAGGTGTAGCAGTACGATTTTTTATCTTTTTTTTTAAATTTGATCAATCAATTTATGTCCGAAAGCGTTCAATATTGCTCTCGACTATTCAAGTATAGGCCGCACATGCGTGAAATATAAGGTTTCCTTTAGTGCCGATGGGCCTGGGCAAGCCTAAAGATTGCGCTTTTTATATGTATATCTTATTGATCGACTAGCTTTTGCCGTAGTATAGTTAACGTGTTTATTCCACTTTAGATCACTCGTAAAAATAACCACTAAATATTTTGCCTCCGTTGAAAGTTCAACCGAGTTATCACCAATTTTGTATTTTCAGAAAAAAAAAGTTATGTTTTTTTGGTGAACCTTATGTAGATACATTTAGGCATATTAAGAGCCATGCACCATTTGGAATGCCTCATATAAACCCAATCTAAATCACATTGAAGAGCACAAATATTTGCATCACAGGTCACATATCTGTATAAAATGTCATCATCCGCATATCATTTAATGTTTGAATAAATATTTAAAAATAAATGATCCAAGTTCCGACCCTTGCGGTATACCAGACGTTACTTCTACATAAGATGATTGTGTGCGTTGAAAACCACGGTGCGTTCTCTCGAACTCAAATGATAGGCAGTCCAATTATAAATATCGGCATCCATGCAAAGTTTTTCGAGTTTGTACATGAGCAGGGCATGAGGAACCATGTCAAAGTTTTTTTTTTAAAGTCCAGGATATACAATCAACATGTTTACCTTTGTCGTAGGATTGTGCATTGTAATGATAAATTGAAGTAATTGAGACTCACATGACTAAAGAAGTTAGAGCGAAAATAATGTTGAAACAGAGTAAAGAAGTTAATTAGGCTGAGGTTATCAATATTGTTAGTGTAAATTATCTGCTCCTTGATTTTACAGCACCAACTGGTTAAAAACGGGTATGTAGTTCTCAACAAGATTTTTATGGCATGATTTATGGGCGGGGGAAATTTTAGCTCCTTTACAATCTAGTGCAAAGAGCCACATTATAAAGATGTTGTAAGCAAAGTTACTAAGTACCACGAAATCATATCATCACATGATTTTATAACAGCGTTTGGCATACTATCCGCACCTTACGCAGAACCCTGCTTTATTTTATTTAGCCACTTAAACATATCATGAGTATCAAAATAAATTTCAGGTATGCAATCGACAGGACAAGAGATACTATATGGGTACGTGATATCACAAGTCATGGACCCGGAAAACAGACTTGAAGTAGTTCTTCAAGTTCATAGCTTTTAAGCCGTAATTCCTTAAAGGTTCCCATTGCCAATTAGAGACGGGATCCCTACTACGTCCTTGCAATTGGAGCGAATAAACTTCCAAAAATTCTTTAAGGTACTGTCGAAGTTTTGAATTCAAAGTTTGAAAATAAGTTTATTCGGACGACGAGATTGTACATTTGAGGTGCGCACTTGTCATATGATCTAGCGTCATTGCGTTTGCGGTATTAATTTTAAGGCTAATTCGTTTTTATTATAAGTTTTCAGAGCTCAGAATTCATCCAGGGTATAGCACGACGACGCCTGGAAGAAATAATTATTGATAGAAACAAAAGTGCAATAAGGATTGTTAATTTATTCTTAAATATGTTCTACGATAAGCTAGCATCACCCGATATGCTCCTTTCTACAAACTCGGGAAGAAATGAGCAATGATTATCGAATGAACTAGCATAATTGTTCCCGTCATTCAAGTACACTTTTTTTAGAACATGGAGGTGCACCACGTTCGACAGAACAAGCCAATTTATCAAACACTGCCTTGTGGTCACTTATACCGGGGATAACTGTTACACAGCAATCACAGAAGCATGATTGCAGAAAATAAGATCCAAAATACTTAAACTATATATTTGGTTGCTTGAAACGCTTTAGACATTATTATAAACGACCATTTCTCGTACATAAAACGTACATTTTATCTCACAAACACCGCGAAACATTCGCTCTAATGAAATGCAGCTTCAGGGTCACCTCATAGATGGAACCAGCCTGCCAATGTGTTCTCTCGTTGCAAGAGATCCCAAAAGTTCGGTCTCACAGATTGACGAGCAACCAGAAAAGAGAAAACTCTCCCTCGATTCCTCATTTCCCTTCAAGAAAGAGGGGGACACTTCTCCTTTATGCGGGGAGTAGCTCAGAGCAAAGCCACCTAAAAGGAAAGCCCGAGGGCTCCCGCGATCACGTGTGTCAACGTCAGAGCTACTTGGCCTACGGTGCGGCCGCGGTGTAGATCCGTTCCGGCTCGGCAGATGGAGCCGTCTTGCTTCGGCGTGTTTCCAGAACGTTTCACGGTGAATAACTGATGGAAGCAGCTTGTTTCGGCGTGTTCAGAGACGATTAGTTTTGTTTCGGTTGTTTTCTTTGTTCGTCTTGTTTGAAATATCCCATAACTTGTGAGTGTTCTGCATATTGTGCTCGATGATCAAGTGCTTTTTCCGTCATGCCTGATAAATTCTGTGTGAATCGGTGGGGCGGCGGAGAAAAGCTCACCGGAGAAAAGCTCACCGGAGAAAAGCTCACCGGAGATAAGCTCACCGGAGAAAAGCTCACCGCAAAACCGGCAGGTGCGCAGAAAAGCTCACCGGCCTCTAAGCGGATGCGGAGAAAAGCTCACCGATTTTTTTTTTAACTTAGCGGATTCTGCGTCATACGTTGCCATTTAACATAATTCGTATTCGTCACTTCATTAAAAATATGTCCACGTTTTTGCAATATTCTTGAAGTTCATTGGGCATATTTACTAATTCATCAGAATTTAGTAATCACCCATTCTGTATATTAATGAAGCCGCAAGTACAAAATCAGAACATCGTACACCGGGGAGAAAGACAACAATGTATTGACAACTGGCAGTGTGCCGCCGGTAGCTCTGTCAATTATAAAGAGGTTTGTTCTTTGCGAGCTAAAATGAATAGCGGTGTGTGAACTATTTCAGTTCCAAATATTGTGTAGTGCCTCATAGATAAGTAGGTGTTTGTTAATGTAATCAGCGTCCGCTACGCTGTTTTCTTTCTGTTAATTTCACTAACAAAACTTTAGTTGCGAGAACAGATTCGTCCTGTCGTGTTTGTTGTTTTCACTCTGTTTTCGTTTGAGCGGTTTTCATCATGTATAACGTTTACCAACTCGCCCAATTCACAGAAGACTACTTCTTATATAGGTCACGAGTAACAACGGTGCCAGTGTGCAGCTCTGAAGGTCATGGGTAACTCGTCGTAGAAGGGCACTATCACACGAAGGGAACGTCTGGAAACACCAGCACGAACGGCTACAAAACGTGCATGTCCGTGGAAGAAAGAAACCTCAATATCCTACTGCCCGTTCTATCCCGTTTTCAAAGGTTAACAAAAGCTTCAAAGAGGAATTCAGGTACCGCGTTGCTGCGCATGCACTTTCGGAAGTTCGCCATTGACAGTTTGGCTTTTTAGGGTTTATATAGACATCATTAAATTTTCTAACTTTTTCCTGTTCTTCAAGTCCATAAACTTTTGAGTTGGGCTTTCGTTGCCTACTGAGTATACCACAGAAAACACTCGCCCGCAATTATTAATTTGGGAGCAATATACCCAATAAGCTTAACAGATAATACAAAAAGGGATATTTTCTTTTTTACAAAGCTGACAAATTTTACTGATAATAAATTGAAATATGTTACGCATGATCCAACAGCCTCCATATAAGAAGAAGAAAAAAAATCGGTGAGCTTTTCTCCGCATACGCTCAATGACCGGTGAGCTTTTCTCCGCATCCGCCGGTTTTGCGGTGAGCTTTTCTCCGGTGAGCTTTTCTCCGGTGAGCTTTTCTCCGGGATTCGCCTCGGTGTAACGATAATTACAAAACGGGCCCAAAGTGCACGTGTTCGGCATTCCTAAAAATGAAGCGCTGCGGAATGCCTGGATAAACGCCATCCCCCTAGAAGACCTCATCGTTTCCTAGTGAACGAAAGGGAGGAATTCCAATTTTCCATTGTTTCTGTCGCATTCGTAGAGGCATAGCGCCATTTGGACGGGATAGCAATACAAGGGTTGTGAGAATAGGCGGAAACGGCGACGTGTAGCGTTTAATGGTAAGTCGCTATTATTTATACAAAGGGTATATATTTTTATAGGAGTGCGAGCGTCACTTCTCCGACGACGGCGTTCTTTGACAGGTGTCTCACGTCGACGAAGTTACCGAGAGGACGGTAACTGCGCCGCTGTCTAAGGTGCGCCTTCGCGCAGGCGCAGTTCCATCAAAGTTTCCTGGCTGTCCAAATTATTTATCAAAACGCCATACGATTGCGTCAACAGGCTTGAGCAATAGAATGAGCGCTTGCAGAGTCGATCGATTCATTTCGCAATGAGGAAGAAGTGAGCCGAATAGTGAGCATAAAAGACTTGTCCGACCACTTGAAAAACGTGAAAAGGGCATTCTGACATGCTATTGAGGGCAATGGACATCTCACTCTGGTGCACATTGTTGAGACTGAAGCCCCTTGGATAAAATACTCGATCGTCGTGAAGCCTGACCTTACGCTAATTCTACATTTTTCGAAGACTCAGGTCACAAGGTTGGGCTCCTACTTGCTCATACAAAGCATCGCAAACAGCAAAAGGGGAGTTGTAGAACTCCTCGAAAGTTTCGAAAATTGGGACAACGATATTGACTCAAGCTCGCACAACGATATCTGTGCCACTATTCGTTTTCTGCTTGACAAGCTGCCCGTAACGCAAAGTAACGATCAAGCAGCGGTTATCCAACTGCTCGCCGAGCAATTGAAGCTGGTTTCTTCCAAGAAAGAGCGAAGGCGTTATTCAGTGGATTTTATGGTGTTTGCATGCATTCGTTTTCACAATATCGCCTCATGCATACCAGTACATTTGTGGCTGTGGAAGCATTATTTTGCCACACCCTAGGGCCATCCGATCGATATGCTCCTCTTTTGGTACGAACCCTCAACAAGAGCAGCAAGGTTCAAGTTTCCTCAGCTACATGGCAAAGAGGATCTTTGACTTGAACGATGACCAACGTTATGTGACCTTGATGAAGGACGAGGTTCACATCAAACCGTTTTTTCGATTATAAAGAATGCAACAAATAGTAGGTTCGTTTTTATGGTGCAAAGCATCAAGTGCCAATTTAAGGAAGTCGCTCACATCGTACTCGTGCACGGAGCCAACGCAGAGTTTCTGCACAAGTTGTTTAGAGACGTGATTTGCGGGCTCAAAAAAATCGGCTATCGGGTGATGTGCGTCGTAACGGATAACAATGCAGTGAATCGAAATGCTATGGCCCTCTTTAAGAACTCGATGGACAGCCACGACACGCGGGGTACAACACCGCGTCGTTCAAACGAGTTTTGTTGCCCACATCCGTCTGATCCCAACAGTCCGCTGTTTTTTGTGATCGACACTGTACACATAATCAAGTGCATGCGCAATAACTGGCTGAAGCAAGACGATCAATGCTTCTGGTTCCCCAAGCTTCAGGGTGACACAGAAGGCCAGCGGTGCATGCTGTGTGCGTCGTTCAAAACCATCAAAGCCCCCTTCGAATAGGGAATGCGACTAACTGCTGCGCTATGAATACAAAGTGTCAAGAAAAGCCCTTTGCCCGTCGAGCATTGAGAGGCAGAACGGGAAACCTGCTCTCCAGATATTTAACAGCTCTCTTCCCATTTGCTCTTCGTGCCATTGGAGAGAAACACAACCTGAAGGTTTTCAAGGAGACCGCCATTTTCATTGAGATTATAGTAACGGGGTGGAAAATCGTGAATGCCAAGACACCCGGCAAAGCAAGCAGGCTTAAAGATGCAGTTCCAAGAACCTGTGCGCCCGGCTACAGACGATGAGAAGTAAATTTTCTCTACAATATTTTAGAATGGTTAGATGAATGGCAGGAAAATGCAAACAACTGGAAATTGACCGACAAAACTCATACCGCACTACACCAGTCAACTTACGCGCTTCTCGAAATATGCAGGTACCGCTTCTTCAAAGAGCTCGACCTGTCCTACGTCCTCCTCGGGAAATTTCAAGCGGACAGTTTAGAGGACCACTTCGGAAGGTACCGGTGGCTGGCAGGTTCCCAATACCACGTGTCAATACGACAGCTTTATGAAGCGGAAAGCAAGCTGCGGCTTCAAAACACTTGCACCGATTGGCAAAGCTTCTGGAACAGAGAGAGATCAGAAATTGGAGGAAATGCAAAAACGACGAGACGCGCCGCGCCCTAGCTACAACATAGTAGTAACAAAAGATGCCCTTTCAAAAATAAGATACATCTTCCCCGTTCTGGTCTATGTGGCCGGATATTCGGTGTACGCGACGGTGAAGAAGCTAAAATGCCCTGGCAACAGACCGCACGATCGCAGCTGCCACTGGCCATGAGCACAGCCATCTCATGAAAGAACTTGATAGGGGAAGCCTTCTGTACCCAGCGATGACCGCAGTCAATGCCGTCGCACACAACTACGTTGTTGTGGAGGCAATGTCGAAGCGGGTGGACTTCTTAACGATGAGTAACCAACGCCAGCTGGTCACAGACCTCACACTGGACTTGCTGGTCTACGAAGATTGGCCCGACTTCGATGTGTGTAAACAAGAACACACGAGTGAGGTCGTGCTGAAGCATTTGTTGCTGTGCTCTAGAAACATTATACTAAAAAGCTTTTGCCGCAAGCTCAACGACAAAGTTGCAGAAACCAACAACAAATCTAAGAAACAAAAACTGGCTACGTTAACAAAAAAGGATGTGGCTATCCTAGCATGCACCGTGACTACCGTTTTGTTCGAGATACCTAACGCGCGTGTCAATAAACACGCGTTTGTGCCGAAAAGCTGCTGTAATTGCTACCCTTGAGCGCTGCCCCGAGCGCGCTTCGGCTTCGCTTAGGCCGACTAGCGTGACGTCACGCGCGGAAACCCCCGGCCTTCCGCTCAAGGTGGCTTTGCTCAAAGACCCGCTCTTGTGGGGAAAGGAGGAGAGAGAGAATGGTGAGAAGGAAACTGGAAAACCGGTTTTCTTCACGGAAGAAGACAATTTTGTAGGTCGGCTTTTAAGCAAACTTAAGTGTGTAAATGGGCCTTTAGCTTTCGATAAACGCAAAATCTGGTTGAGAAGCTTTCAAACTTCGACAGCACTTAGACGTATCATGCGCACGCGCGACCAAAGCACGACGGAATGTAACGAGCACATGCTGGAGGCAGAACTTTTCTTGCATATCTTTTCTTTGCTACAACTTATAACAGACTCATGGCAACATTCGCAACCAAAACAAAAAAAAAAAAAAAAAAAAAAGAACGTCGCTGTGATGGGACTTTTCCGATCAGCCGAACGTTCACTGTGACGTTTTTAGTAAGATTAATTCTACTTCTATCAACGGTAATAAAAGTATTGTCACACTGTCATTTTCACGGTGTTGGTATATAACAACGCTTTAAGGCTTTAAGCTTTAAGCCTACATTCACACTGGCGCTCAAATGGCAACCGCTAAGTGGATCCTCTAGTTTTAATCATAAAACGCGAGTGAAAATGTACTGAATCATTAAGCAACCGTCTTCGCAACCGCTTCGCGAACGCGGTTCAACCGCCAGTGTGAATGAGGCATCACCGTGCTTTTTGCACTCATCATCGAACTAATAGAGAATTGCAAGCATGGCGACCCGACTGGTGCTCCATACATGCAAGCACGTGCAACGCGCGCGTGAACGTAACTTTGGCAAGCTTGTAATCGCACAGGCGTGCCTGCTCGATCAGAAACATGGCGGCGGCCAGTCGCCCAGCTTGCAATCTTCTATAGTTTGCAACTGATAAGCCGGGTCGTAACATCACGGGGTAGGAATCATAAGAGGGCGCCATCAAATCATCTCGCCGCCAGTGCCATCGTTCGGCTTGGATATTTTTCAGTCCCTACACTGACGGTCGACGCGGGGACTAAAACATTGGCGGCCGGCAGCGCTGCTTCAAGTGGTGCTCAACAGTGCTTGGGAGTCGGGACTGCGCTATTCGTTTTTTTTTTTTTTTTTCATACTTTGATTGACCTGCGCTGCGAAGGATTACCAATTAAACGACACTGCGACTAAGAAGACGACCGGACATACACTAGCTACTTGTGTGTGTCGTGTTGTCCCATTGTCGTTTATTTGCATCCTTCGCAGAGCACTCCAATCCACGTTTGCTTGAAGTGGTTTTGGAAAGGGTTCAGTGAGTCACGCTCTACATCCTCCAAATTTTTTAACAATATCGCCCGAACGCCGACCGGCTGGTAGATCAGCACCTTATCGCGGCGTGAAAGAGCACGGTCAACGAGGCTACGGCCGCGTGGCAAAGGGACACATGTCCAGCCTCGCAGACTCGCTGTTTCACGCCGCGATAAGACGCTGACCTTCCGGCCGGTCGGCGTTCCCGCGATAATGTTAAAATATCGGGAGGCTGTACGTCATATATATCAAAATTTATAATCTTCGGTGCAATGTTTTGGCCAACTGATTTCTTGATGCGTTTATTTTAGGGTGTACTAATTTTACGGCATTCAGCGTTTTCAATATATATATATATATATATATATATATATATATTTTTTTTTTTGTGCTAAGTTGTTAGGCTATCATTATCGTTGCAACTAGATATCTTTAAGACTATTTGCTTCAAGCAGTACAAAGAATAGTCTAGCTGTGTGTGTGTGTGTGTGTGTGTGCGCGTGTGCGTGTGCGTGTGCGTGTATGTGTGTGTGTGTGTGTGTATGTGTGTTTTCCTGCGCGTAGAGTGAATTAGTTTATGAATCAGCAGTCTAACGAACGAAAGGTCGGTGGGGACAGGAATGGAGACTGCGGCATATCATCCCAAAGAAGTGAGGTCAGTCCTATTTGGGCGTCCACCAAAAATCACGCGATTCATTACGACCATTTTTATAGAGGCACACTAACTCCTTTCAGAGGGGAGTGTCATGTGGGACACAGGGGTAAGACAAACGATCTTTTTTTTTTGTGTGTGTGTGTGGGGGGGGGGGGGGGACGAAAAAAAGCATTTCCTACCCACCGGAAAGACTGCAGCTTTCAAAAAATCTCGTCACGTAAAAAATTTTAAAAGAAAACGAGGGGTGCTTTCTTTCAGCAAAGTTGTATAATAGAATAATGATTTGACTTTTTTCTTAATTCGTAAAGTGAGTATGTCGCGTAATCATAAAAAGTAGCGCAAGCTCTAGGCCGTCAATCGCATGCACTCTGGCATCCACGCTAAATCGTACACAATAAAAAGGTTAGGCAGACCAATGAAAAGTAATGACAAAAAAATAGTCATTACGTTAAAAAGGACAACGTCCCTGCAAAAGTATATACAGTCACTCTAAAGCCCGTCTTCGTCTCTCTTTCCTTCTCCATTTTGATTATTTTTGCCACACACCCCATCTCGGCTAGCTCGGAAAACATATTCCAGGCGTTCGACTTCTAACTGGAAGCAAGCTGCACCTACAAATAAGATAGCTGCAGCTGAAACAAGAAACAGTAAAGTAGGACGCGATCAAAAAAAAAAAAAAGGAAGGTATGCATTTGCTGCGCTCTTTTACTCCGTCTCTTCGCTCGAACAATAAAATTTACGTGACGTAATGGAGTTTTTCGCAGCATCTGGCCCAACCACTCCTACGGTGCAAGTGAAGCCGAAGCGCAAACCTGAAAAAAGAAAACGACGAAAACAAAAATAAACTCGCATCGAATGGAACCTTTGAATTTTTCATAAAGGCTAAAACCTTGGTGCCGATTATCCCTGCCAGTGGCGCCCCCGATCGAATGGGAGAGGATCCCCTTTCCGTTTCTTCTAGCGAAAGAGAGTAAAAGGAGAAAGAGGAAAGGACACATGGGATTACGGAATCAAAGAGGCCCAAGCAAGCGCCTTGGGTTCTTGGGATCATCTGCTGTAGCTCGGGAACCCAATATATGACTGGCTTCGATTATTGTAGTTTTTTTTTTTTTTTTTTTTTTTTAAGATTAGTGACGGGTACAATCGCAGTAAATATGTTTGACTGAAAAGCACAAGTCGGTGACAGGTTAAGAATTTAGTGGCAGATCTGCCTCTAGCACGCGCTCGTTGTCTCTATACTTCGTTTTACATTTGTTATTGTTAGCCGAGCATGGTAAAAGCGCGAGCTATTTGCTTAGGATGGGATGAAGCCTCGGCGGCTGCACGAACGCTCGCACAGCGAGTGCTCCAGTCAAGACTGCCCAATCGCGCTCGCACAGCCATCGCAGTTAGTACATGCTAAGGTGAGATGAAGTATAAGCGGGCTTTGACTGCGCGAGCGTCGAAGTGTTATAAATGGCAAGAAGCTCGCGCTGGAGGCGAATCATCTACTCTACTTTCTGCCTTTGCTAACACAAATGTGAACGCGCAGGCACGAGCAACCAAAGCACTGCAGAAGCCAGCGAGCTCCTGCTGAAGGCGGTGCTTCTAGTCTCAGCTTAAGGGTGAACGGAGTATATAGGTTTTTATCTTCTTACCGACTATACGTATCTCAGGCATGGGGGTATTCAATTTCGGCAATCAAACGTATATATATTTTTTTTGCGTATGCCACGGTGAGGCGTAGCCCTCTTACAAACATGATCAATGAGTTTCAATTCAGTTTCTAATGAATTCCTAATGAGTCAATTAAAACTCAATATAAACTCAACGTGTAATGAGTTTGATCATAACAAACTCAATATAGATTCTATTCAATTTACTCCTTAGGATTGCGGTTGAGTTTGGTCATTAAGAACTCAATACATATTCTTTTGAATTTACTCATTAGAAATGCAATTGAGTTTGGTCATAATAAACTCAATATCGATTCTCTCGAATTCATTCATTAGGATTGCCATTGAGTTTGTCATTAAAAACCCAATGTATACTCTTTTAAATTTACTCATCAAGAATGCGATTGAGCGTGCTAATTATGTACTCAGTATATATTCTTTAGAATTTACTCATCAAGAATGCAATTGAGTTTGCTCATTTAGAACTCAGTATTCGTTCATTTGAATTTATTCGCTGGATATACAAACGACTGAAAATTTAGCGACTGCACCGAACAATCATTCCTTGTACTAATGTGTGTGTGTGTGTGTGTGCGCGCGCGTGTGCGTGTGTGTGCGTGTGCGTGTGTGTGTGTGTGTGTTTGTGTGTGTGTGTGTGTGTGCGTGTGTTTTACAAGGGGATAGGGTCTAATGACGTCGAAACACTGTTTATAATCTATCCAACTTTCGAAGAGGAGATAGCATACTAGGAACCTTAATAAATAAGTTGTTTTTTCTAACATTCGAAGTCTGATTAAAAAACGCGATGACTTATGCTCAATGATTGACTCATGTGATGCTGGTTTGGTTGTGCTCACTGAAACTTGGCTTTCCTCTCAAGTTAAGGATTCTGAAATATTTCATTGTAGTAAAAGTTTTGATGTTTACCGGAATGACCGCAGGGAACGTTCTGGAGGCGGAGTTTTGATAGCAGCTGTGCCTGAACTTAAATCTTTTTTGATAAACAAAATCTGATCTTGAGATAATATGGGTAGGTCTTTCCATTGGACACAAAAAGCTAGTATTAGGCTGTTGCTATCGTCCTCCAACAGGATCAAATACTTTTGTTGAGCAACTTCATGATGCAATTAACCTTGTCCGTGTTCGCTTTCCAAACTTACCCATTTTTCTTATGGGCGACTTTAATTATCCCGGCATCATCTGGTCTGATTTAAGTTCTTCATCGAAAAACCCCTCAACTGAATGTAACCAGTTCTTAAATCTATGTTCTGACTTTAATCTTTCGCAAATTGTAAGATTTCCGACAAGGACAACAGACTCCTCGGCGAACGTGCTCGACCTGATACTGACTGATACACCTGATTTAATTTCTGATATTTTATACCTTCCTGGTCTCAGTGATCACTCGTGGCTTAATTTTTCTTTTATAACTCCCGTGTGCCGTAATACAAAACAGATCAAACAAATTCGGGATTACAAGAGGGCCAACTACGCAGCGATTAATAAAGGTCTGTGCTGTTTTTTGGAGGACTTTTTGCCAGAGTTTTGCGAGCGTTCTGTTCAAACCAATTGGGACTTATATAAAAACAAAGCCATTTCTTTATTTAATGAGCACATTCCATTACGCTCAATTATAACAAACACACAGTCTCCATGGTTCACTCCTCAACTCCGAAGGCTCTCAAATAAAAAGAAACGTTTGTTCAGAAACGCAAAGCGCATTGACTCGGAGGAATACTGGCAACGTTATAATCTCGCAGCGAATGAATACAAAAAAGCAGTCGGGGAGGCTAAATATTACTTCTTTAATGAGTGCCTACCATCTATGCTAATTAATAATCCTAAACAGTTTTGGAGTGTAATGAATCCCAGTGTTGAGCGTTCCCTTTCACTTAGAAATGAGTCCGGTGAAATGTTTCCCAATTCACTGTGTTCAACTGTTCTCAATGACATGTTTTCTAGTGTATTTAATAATGTTACTGATTCATTTTGTCCATCATATCCTTCATATGACTTTTTTCCCATGAATCCAATTGGCATTGATGAGTATGGCATTTTAAAGATTATAGAGTCAACTAAACAATCATCGTCATCTGGTGTTGACAATATTAACTCAAAGTTTCTAAAGAATACAAAAGAATATACATCAATCATTTTGTCTAAACTATTTGAGCAATCTCTTTCACTAGGTCAGCTTCCAGACGACTAGAAAACTGGGTGATTCCACTGCACAAGACTGGAGACAAACATTCCCCTTCTAACTTTAGACCCATTTCACTCACAAGTATTTGTTGTAAAACGATGGAACATATAATTTATTCTAATCTGGTTAATTTTCTTGAATCTAATTCATTCTTCAACGTTAACCAACACGGTTTTAGGAAATTTTTTTCATGCGAGACACAACTTGTAAGACTAACAAATGATTTCCATCGCGTTCTAGATCGTGGTTCACGAATTGACAGTGTTTTTCTTGACTTCTCCAAGGCGTTTGACAGGGTCTCTCATAACCTTCTTCTTCTTAAGCTTCACAAACTTAACATTGAACCGCATGTACTTTCGTGAATTCGCGCATTTCTAACTAATCGTTCACAGTTTGTAAGTTGTAATAATACCGACTCGTCCAAAGTTTCAGTAACGTCCGGAGTACCTCAGGGATCTGTGCTTGGCCCTCTTCTCTTTCTCATTTACATTAATGACTTACCATTGAATGTAACATCTTCTATTTGTTTATTTGCAGATGATTGTGTTCTATACCGCGAAATTGTTAACAGTTCCGACATCTTACTTCTTCAAAATGATCTCGATTCCATCTCAAGTTGGTGTGACTCTTGGCACATGTCATTAAATGTCGACAAGTGTAAACACATGATAATTTCCAGGCGAGTTAACGATCCTCCTTCCTATATCCTTAATAATATGACTTTAGAGCGGGTTGACACTTACAAATATCTGGGCGTTCACATCACATCTAACCTCTCATGGGAATCGCATGTTAACCACGTCATTTCCAATGCCAACCGCATGCTTGGCTATCTAAAACGTAATTTTTTCCAGACTCCTTCGACTTTGAAACTCTTTTTCTATAAAACACTAGTCCGGCCAAAACTTGAGTACGCTTCTGCTGTTTGGGATCCTAACACTGAGAGCCTCGTCGGCGCCTTGGAGGCTGTCCAGAATAGATCTGTGCGTTTCATTCTTTCTAATTACCATCGTACATCAAGCGTAACCTCTATGAAAAAATGCCTATCCTTGCCAGCTCTTTCTTTACGCCGAAAGTTTTATCGATTAAGTTTATTTCAGAAAATATTTTTTCACAACCCTATACTTAAGACTGAACTCCTACTGGAGCCATCCTACATATCATCACGCAATGATCACATACATAAAGTCGAAATTCCACAGTGCCACACTAATACCTACTACAGATCATTCATACCTCGTACGTCTGCTGACTGGAATCACCTTTCCACATCCATCGCCACAATTGTTAATCCTGTTGATTTTAAAAAAGCTGTATCAATACTACTAGAAGTTGATTGTGATTTGAGTGTTCCATTAACTTGTACGTAATAATCCCACCCCCTCTGTAATGCCTTCGGGCCCTGAGGGTACCAATAAATGAAATGAAATGAAATGAAATGAAAATGCTGAGGTGGTCACCGGGCCAAATATACCGCCTTATATACCTTTCATATGTAAGGCATATAAGGCGGTGGAGTTGTCAAGAGGAAGGAGTTTAGTGTATTGTGAGTGCTTTATAATATATTTGTTCGTTTCTTTAATATGCTTCGTTTCCTCCATGTTCCATGATTTAAGAAATTATAAGGTAAAAATTCCCAACACGGTCCAGGATTGTTTTTTCTTAACGCAGTTTCAAAAACACTTGACTGAAACACAGTCGCAAAAATGCTATTGAAACTCAATTGCACATATTCAATTGAAATTCTATTGCCGAAAAAAGCAATTAAAATGAAATCGCTAAAAATTTAGTTAAACGCAGATTGAAACGGTTTTTTCGATTGATTCTTTGTTTTCTTTTGGCGTGGATGTTGTTTGGCGTGGACCCTGTGAAGGTTCAATAGGACCCCCCCAGAAATCCTCTTCAGTTTCAATTGAGACTCAACGCGGTGTATTGAGTGAATCCTTTTTGTGGGAGCCACTGGTTTCCCTCCCCCGAAAAGACGCAAGCCACGGACGTTCCCGGCGAGGTCGTCTGGCTTCGAGCCTGGTCGCTCCGTATCGTGTCGGGGTGAGTACGCCACCATGTTGGCCTACCCCCTCGCACTCCTCCGCGCGTCTCCCCGGTTTCGGGGTACCAGCCAGGTCGCGCGAGACAATCGGGCCGGCCCTCCTCCAGTGGACGGGCGTCTGATCGAGGAGTCCTGGATTGGACTCCGGGCGACGGGTCGAGTCGCGGCGTTCGAGCTCGCCGGACCGGCGATGATTTGACGCTAGCGTTTCCCCTGGCTCTGACAGTCGGCGTCCACTTCTCCTAGTGGACGTCCGTCCGCCGAGAACCCTGGCCCAAACTCCTGCGACGGCGGGTAGCTGCGTGAGCTCGCCCACCGCCAATGACTCCGCTCGCAATTACCCCTTCGGCTCTCAGGTCGGTGGGGCGGCGGGCACTTTGTGTCCACGGCGCGCTTGACCGTAGTGTCTTGTTGGGGACCCCTGGTTCTCAATAATTGCTGTTGGATACCGGGATCATCGTTGTTGGTATGGCGTATGACGAACCCGGCGCGGCGACCACTCTCGCTGGTGGCGGTCGGCCGCGCGGTGGGACGGACATCGGTCTCATCCTTGAGCACCGGTCCCCGGACGTAAAAGGTGCGTAATCAGCCCCATTCTCCCCACAACGTTCGATTGAAACTCGATTCATTTTTGCTAAAGGCCTGTGCATTACAGTTCCAGCCTCTTCGAGTAGCCCAATACGTCCTGCTCGTCCTGCTGTGTGCGATCTCCCCTTCGAAAGCAAAACGGATGCGAAAGTAGAGCCGCACTTTATCGTCAATCTTTTCGAGTCGTAACGTCAGTATCTGTTTTACATGCGGCGTAAGACAGAAACAACGGTATTGAGGAAGAGAGCCAGAAAATCACGTGCGGCGTCAACAAACCCCCTTCCGATCGGCACTGACAAAACAGTGAGGGAGCAATTTTTAATGCGTTAGTATTAGAACGCTCGTTTTGACGAAAACCCGGCGGTGTCTTTTGTTTGTCAGCACCGGGGGAAAAGGGAGAAGGAGGGGGTGAGAGTGACGCGTGCGACGCACGCTCCCATTGGTCTGAAGCGCTGACGTCAGCACGCGTCAACCTCTCCCTCTCTCCCCGGCGTTGACAGACTGACAGACACCGCCGAGTTTTCGTCAAAACGAGCCCTTTCGTGTTCGTCAAAGTCACGTCCACAGCTGGCGCGGAGCCAGAGAAGAGGAAGCGTCGCGCAAGACCTTCTATAACAAAGCCGTAGTGCTGAATGAGATGGCGTCATCAAAGAAGCTTGTCAACGCTCGACACAGATTGGAAAAGAGCGCTGCTTCAGCACTCTGCTTCATGTCAAGTTTGAGCTAAACGTTGACGCAATTCTCCTGTCCAATCTCTGCCCAGCGTTGGCTTTCTCTAATGACGCCATCTCATTCAGCACTATATGGCTTTGTTATCTAGAGGTGTTGCGCCACGGCGCGGTGAAATGCGGGCGTGCTCGGTTGCCGCTCTTCCGTCGCCTGTTGTTCTTCACTCCGGGTTTCCGCAGTAGCGGTGAGTGTCCCGTGAAGTGCTTGTGTAATTGAAACGATAAATGCGGTTCCCTCCGCGAGTGATATGGATGCGGTTCCTTCCACAAGTGGTATGGATGTGGTTCTTTCCACTAGTGA
This sequence comes from Ixodes scapularis, assembly GCF_016920785.2. Lineage (NCBI taxonomy): Eukaryota > Metazoa > Arthropoda > Arachnida > Ixodida > Ixodidae > Ixodes > Ixodes scapularis. The sequence goes on along the minus strand of NW_024609884.1, from coordinate 67,359,768 downwards.
TATGGATAAACGTATCTAAGGGCGTGGACGTACTCTCACAGGCAGAGTACAGGAAAGGGGTCAAACGAATTACAGAAATATCCATTGGTTTCTTAGGAAAGCCGTTAGCATGACGAGGGTTTAGGTACTTAGAAGGTGTTGAACAAACACAAATGCTGATAATGACAAACGTATACCAAACCGTCAACGTTTCGCAAAAGTTGTAAGAAGACAAAGTATTGCCATAAAGTAAAATTTTAACATTATAAAGCCACAACTAAAAAAAAAAACGCGATTCTTGCCAACCAGGAGACTTCCTATATTCTCGCTTATATTATACTGTTGAAATATCGAAACTAAAATCGGGTTCCTTGATATTCAAGATAGTTGCCGTATCAAGAGACAGGCTTTGTCTTCTATAGTGGAGATGCGCTCGACGCCTATAATTCCTAGCGCTGCATCGTGTACACTGGTTAGACGGTCTTGCGAATTCCCGCTTGCTTCACGAACTGGAGTAGTAGCAACAACAAAATAATAATAATAAAGCACGGACAAAAGCCGCACAGTCAAGGAGCGTAACGAGACACGGACAAGGAAGATAAAGACACGTTAGACAAGTAGACAACTAGACAGAACAGGATGTTCATGGAGTCGGCGCAGTGCCTAATCCGCCAGAAGTAAATAACTAGTAATTTGTTCTATAGATGTTTATACAGCGGGAAGGTAGACTACTTCAAGGAGCGTCTGGTATCTCCACAGTAGGTGCAAAGTTTAGCCAGTGCAGTACCACTGCAGCCCGAATTCTCTAACGTGCATCACGCATCAGTGGTACATAAATGCACTCCGGTATGCCATGCTTAATTATGGCAAATTGGGGACGCAATTTTCCGGCAAAACATTCTCCTATATATTTGGCAAGTGTGTTCTAGAGCAGGGGTCTCAAACACGCGGCCCGCGGGCCGCATGCGGCCCGCGACTTGATGGGACGCGGCCCGCATGCAACAGGCTACGAGTCCCGGTTCCCATGTCTCGAGCGCTAGAAATGGCATGCGCCATAGTGACCTCATCTCGTCGATTCAGCTTCGCTCGAAAAGTAGCTCTGGTCTTTTCACCTTTTCACATAGATTATACTTATCTGCCTTCATCTTTCCTTTGTTTCGCTTTATTTTTAGCTTCCCAGCTTTTTGTAATGTACAACAATACCACTACTAGGCTGCAAGCGTGAACTCTTTGTTAAAGAATGCATTTCGTCTGTGCGAACTCTCGTTCAGCAGGAGCAACTGCCAAAGATAGAGCTACGAGCTCGGGATTCTCGCCTTCAAAAAATGTCATGTATTTCTTCAAAGTGTTGGAATAAAATCGTCAGAAAAGCAAGAACTGTCATATTAACTGATTGCTTTTTAAAGACATGTTGAGCTTGCTTAATTCCCGAGTAAAGTGAACAACGGGAACGACAGCGTACTTGCCCTCTTGTTATATTAAAAATGCCAGCACGTTGGCGGGGCGGTGTCATATTGATTATTGCTACCACAACAGGTAGGGACACAAAGTAGTCATGCAAACAAATAAAATCTAAAGCTGTCACTGGCAGAACTGAGTTTATAAACATCATAGATCACGAGGTATCTTCTCTTTTAAACAATTTGAACCCTTCCCTTCCTCCCCCTCCCTCGTTTAACGTTGGCCCTCGGCCTTTCCAGTGTGGACTATCTGGGCCCCACACTCAAATGAGTTTGAGACCACTGTTCTAGAGTGTGCGCTCTTCATGTAGCACTTTTCACGTGAGCGTCGGCAATTCACTGGCATAATTTTCGCTCGAGCTCAAAGAGGTAGGACAGTTTGTCAGCTACACTGTATCCAGTATAAGTGAGTTTTAGTAGATCGTTTCGACACCTCCGATATCCCCGATAACGATACCCGAGAACGATGCAATGCATGCGCGTAGGCGGCGGCAGTGTATCGGGTATCGTTATCGGAGTCATCGGAACGATTCACTAAAACTCTGCATAGCCACAGCCGAATTAGAAAAAATAACCAACGGACACAAAACATGCCGATAGCGTGTTCGAGCCGCGAATAAAGCCATCCAACCATACGCCCTTAAATCCGCCAATAAATATATTTTTTTTCTTTTAGATAATTAATTTTTTAAAAGTAAAGTAGCAGGTAATAAGGAGTTACAGGTTGTTATATGAGACCACATTTATCGTGGAAGAATTTATCCAGCTTGCGAAAGCTAAGTTTACCCTGGGACGCAGCGCCTTGTTAGCGCGTTTTAAAGTAAAAAAAAAAAAAAAATGGCTAGTGATGCGGCTCGGCTCTTGAACGCGCATCATAATTTAAGGGGGTCGAATAAAAATACTGATTAGCCTACAATAAAAATAAAGTATAAAAACAACAAAAAATGAAGCAAACTTAGCAAAGTTCCTGAGCTTATTTGTTAGACGGTCAAATGGTAAGAGTTCTCCGGAAAGGTAAACTTAACACATTGAAATTTGATGGCCATAAGGAAAGCACCATACAGATTTTGTAATCAGTCCTCCCATTAATTGCATAACTTGAGGTCCTCTAAGCTGTGTAGGCTGAGGTATTTCGTGATACATTTTGTGAAGTAACGCGCTTGTTTTGAAACCCACATCACAGGAGCGGAGGACAGTCTCCCGTTTTCTGTCGCTGACGCACGCAACATGCGCAGTGCACCACGGAATAATCGAGGTAAAAGCTAACGAAAGCCACGCCCGACCTAGGTAAACAAAAAAAAAAAAAAATCGTTGCTAGGCTTTTTTTTTTTTTTTTAGTGTGTAGGGAGGGTCACCTCACCTGTAACGCCACGGGATCATTTCTGTATGCCGCCGGGCATACAGAATTTTCGACACCCTCTCTCTCTCTCTCACTCCCACCTCCTTTCATCAAACAGTAGATTCGGCGAAAAAGTTACGAGCTTCACATATGGCAGTGACCGAACGCACGTAGATATAGAGAAAACAAAATGGAGAGCTGCATGTCAAGGCTGGATATTACCCGCCGCCTGCCGACCAGCGTTCGTCTCGCCCGGAGTTATGCGCGCAGTCGAATTCCGAAAGGAGAACTCTCATGCCCGGCACCCAACAAGATGTCTTCCCAGCCCCAAAAGCGCGTAAACTTTTTCTTTTTACGCGGCATTTTTGGATACGCAAGGTGACTCTATCTACAAAACCTGCCCCTGAGGAAAACATCTGGTTGAGCAAGGAAGAAAAAAATGTATGATCGCAGTCGCCATGCATGTTAACGCTATGCTGCGTGCCGAACGGAAACAGCGCGACAGCGTTCGCACACTTCTGTTCATGAGTAGCGTCATCTATGCACCAGCCCATGCAGCAGTGATGGGCAGGGCACGGGTCGCGCAACGCGTCGTAAGGGACACTAATTCGGTCTGCTGAACATTGCATTGGGCAGAAACAAGCGCAGCAGACAGTCAATTAGAGCTGCTCCGGAGGGCGGTTCGAAACACAAGCGGGTAGGCTGCAATTACGGCCAATGACGGGCCCTTGAGGACCCGGTAGCACGGCGAAGCGAGCTGCAGATAAAACAAATAACTAAGAAGAAAATGAATTCCCTGGAAGGAAATCTATCCCAAGCTCCTGGGAGGGCCACTCAGAGCCCTTAACCGGTTGCCGCAGTAAATGCGCCCGAACGGAGCAACTCATTGGGACTCGCTGGAAACAAGCACTGAGCTCCAAATGCGCATTCGCTCCACTGCCCTCGCCCCGACGACAGCGCACCGATTAAGTTCGAGTTCCGCCCAGGTTTCGATTGAGTATCGCTCACCGCTGTCCATTAACGGGAGCTCCTGTCGAAGGCTCGCAGTGAGCTATTGGACGCGCCGCCTCGACTCACGCGGAGCCACGACGAAGACCACGCTTCGCCGAAATAGCGCCCGTTGTTTTTCTTTCTGGGCCTGCTCTCGGCGAAAAATTGTTCGAGAAGAACGCGCCTCTTCTTCGAGTTTCGCGAGGCGCCCTCGAATGCCGCGCACGCTTTCAGCGAGCGTGCTCTTCGCCGCCTAACTAGACAACGCTTCGATAAACAAGCTGCCACTGGGCTGAACAAGCCAGCGCCGACGAAAGAAGATCACGAGCGAGCTCGAGGTGTCGGCCATTGATCGCCCACGGTAGCGAAACTTTGAACCTCCGCCTTACGCACTCGCCAAAAAGAAAGCTACCCAAAATCCGAGCTCACGGGACGTGGAAAAGCCCTGAACTCCCCGGGCGCACCACCTAGCTCCTCCCAAATCAATGGCTGCAGCTTCTCCATGTACTCCTGCCAGGCGAGGAAAGACAGTGCTACCTAGCCCCGCAAACCCCCCTCTCTTGGCTTCGGGGCTCGTTAATTCGCATCAGCGGTCCTTCCTGGATTGGGTACTTTCATTTCAATCCTTTGTAATTCAGATGAATAGTATAGTTGTAGAGAGCGAACACATGGAAAGTGACGTCTCTTGTCGGAAAGCAGTACAATAGACGCCATTCGTAGATAAACCTGCGAAGAACAGAATAGGTTCGATGGTGGGTAATATATATGTGACGTCGTTAGCACTCAACGCAGAGTCTACGTCAAATCGCACTATTTTGGCTATACGCTAAATAGGCCTGAACTGATTAGAAATAAGCTCATATAAAAAGAATTCGTTGATAGTATAATGCAGTGTTGTAGTACACGACCTTGAGCGGCGCCGCTGCTACAGACAACGCCGGCTTCCCTCCATGAGACAGTTAATGTTTTCGCATTAAAACCGCATTCCTGCAATGCGCGTGAACGCTAAATCCTTTGAATCGTTCAGCTAATCTCAAATAGTTACGAAATAATAAGTTTCACGACACTGTAATTACTGCGCTAGTACATCTTTGAACACGCCGTCGATGAAATATATTCCTCGAATAAGACTCAAAATGACAGCAATACAAAAATAACCTATTAAGAAGTGGGATTACTCGCCACATTTGCTGTTCACAAGAACGTAAATGGAAAGGTGATGATGGACAGTTACAGCTGCTTGAGACGGAAAGTGCCGCCCACCACGGATGTAGACAGTAAAACCATTTAAACCCCTAAGGGTGTAAATCAGCGTGTCCCAGAGGACCCCGAAGGTGTTCCCGCAACACCTTTGGGACGCTGATGCTCACTCTAGAAGTAGAATGCGGTCGATCTCAGAGTCATTCTATGGATATTAATTTATGAGCAACACGTTTACAAGCACCAAGCCCCGGAGTCCTCACATGCAAAACAATTTGAAATAGTTATGTAGCGAATAATGCACGATAAAGGAATCACGACCCTGTTGACTGCTCCACCTCCTTATATACTCAACAGTTTAAAATCACTAATTTGCAGGTGACCGTCCCCTCAATTACGAGAATTAAACGCATTTCACATAAAGCATAATACATTATTTTTTTTTCTTATGGAATACAGATTTTTCTACAGAAAGCCATGAGAGCAACCTACACAAATGCGATCTCTGCAAGGAAGTTATGCGGCCAGGTGGACATTATGTTCAAGAGAGAATGCGACTCACAGATTAGTACTTAACGAACTTTCAATAATTACTCCTCTAATTGGACACTTTAGGGCATATATGTTTATACTGAAGAAATGGAGGCAATCAATGCTGAAGGCCAACTCGGCTTTTTAAAAATCCCAGATCGAGCACGCAGTTGGAGTTATTCATTGTCAATTTTTGTTGTCGAAATTTGTCGATGCCGAAACCAAACTCGCGACTCCGGCCGGACAACCCTCGTTTGACTGCGTGCTCGATCCAGGATTTTTAAAAGTGGGCTGACATTGATTGCCTCCATTTCGTCAATATTAACATGTGCACCAAAAATTAATAAAAAAGAAATGAGTGAATTTTCGTTAATTAGTCATCTTTTAGTTGCCTTCTCTCTAACCTAATGCCAGCCTAGCCGTATAACTCACTTGCACAGACCCAATTTGTGCAGCTTTCACGTTCTTTTTTTACACTTTATGTAATAAAAAGAAAAAGAAAAACACCTGGTATATTTAAGTTGAAAGAATGTATCTCCAAAAAAATCTTTGGTTCAGGCTATATTTATTCGACATAGTAGACAAAACAAGCTCTTTCAAACGAGTGTAAATAAAGGAAACACCCTTCAAACATGAAGCTTGTTGAAAATTATTGTAGCACCCTTTTACAGACACTTTGTAGAACCTAAAAAAATTAAGGGTGTTCCATGCAACAGCACTCTTTTTTTGGGTGGGGCTATTAAAAATGGGGTAATACTCGAAATAAAGGTACCGAAAAGATGTTGCCATGAGTGTAAGTTTCCGGCCAAACCACGACCAGCTTGCAGGAAGCACATGTTTTTCCAACACCACAGCCCTCTACTACACGAGAAATATCACAGGAGTGACGAAGGAACGAAGTGAAGACAGTAAATGTCCAAAGCGAGGTCAGTTATATATGCGGAAAGAGTCCATCTCGGCAAAAAGGGTCGTACAGACATCCGATCCCAGGTATGAGCAGGTAAGTGCTATAATAAGGGGAGGGGGGAGGCTTTTTCAAGTTTGTCCTTATAGACGATTGCAAGCTGAGCGACTGGCAGCCGCCATCCCTCTGCTCGAGCAGGCACGCCCGTGCGATTACGAGCTTGCCGAAGCTACGTTCACCCGCGCGTTGCACGCGCTTGCATGCATGGGGCACCAGCTGTGGCGCCATGCTTGCAATTGTCTATACTCCGTCCAGCCTTAAGGTGAGTCTGCAGCCAAAGCTACATGCGCGAGCAGCCCGGACTCCTAGCTTTGAGACGTGCATTTCTAGCGCGAGCGCTCGTTCTGCGCAAGAGCGCATCAAAGCAGCGACCTTAAGCTAGATTTCGTGCTTGTGGCATTGACTGCAGTCTCAGCTTAAAGGGATACTACAACGAAATTTCGGCGCTCATTTTGTGGTCTATATGTGTTCCAAGGAGCGGTATCACATCGAACATACCAATATCTTGTTTAAAAAGTCTCGAAAAGGAATTTTAAAACGAATTCAACAATTAGCAAAGAGCACCTGGTGGATGTCGCGAACGCCTCGCTTGTAATGCCCGTATCGGAACCTTGACAGCTAGTGACGGTGAGTGTCTCGCCTCCGGCCACGACGAGAAAAGAGGGGAAGGAGGAACTCCCCTCTTCTCGAGAATGCCTTTTGTGTGTCGCAGAAGTCGCTATTGTCCCTCCACAAGATTACAGAGGATTAACCCGTCACTCAAAATTCGTACAAAAGCAGCCGCTTCGGTGGCTGGAACGACTAGGCCATCCTCTCGACGTCAGCCTCGCCGTAGCTTTGCTCGTCCCGAGACGATCTACGTCACGATTGCGTTGGATGTGACGTGGTCTCTGCTGGGCCTTTCTGAGCGCTTTCCAGAGTGGGCCGTTTATAACAAAGAATACAGCCAGCAGACTCAAAATACAAACGTGCGATTGTCATTTACGGATATTGTGGGTCATATTCAACCTATTTTTGAACACGATGCAAATATATCAAATTTTGTTGAAGTATAAAGGCGAACGGAGTATACAAATGGCATTTCCCACGGTAAGGAAAACATTGCAAAAGCAGAGAAGAAAGCAGCGCGCGCGCGTTCGTTCCTTTTTTTTTTTTCTTTTTTTTTTTTCGGGTTGTAAGGCGTGGGAGATTCACCACCGCCGAAGGTGCACCACCGCTTCTTTGGCCTGCGCTGCAGTTCCTGCTACATATCAATTAGCTCACACTGGAGAAAAATCGTCGTAATCTCGTCTTTTTCCCTGCGGTCAAACTTGTCCATCTTCACGTGGTTCCTTCCGTGTCGCCAAAGGAGCCCGGCAATACACGATCCACCGTCAACAATGCGAAACTATACTCTTTGTAGACAAGCTGGACGAACTCCAAGAGGTTGCCCAAAGCAGCCGAAAAAACTGACTTGCGTATTTTTATCGCGAAGAACGCGACGCTACAAGATCAAACGATATACCGGCGGCATAAATAGATGTAAACACCTTCGGTTTCCTGCCGCGCTCTAATCCGCCTCGGTGGCAGCGATTTTTTCTCATGTGTCAACGTGCCATTAGACTTACGGGGTCATTCACGCACCTGCGTCGAGTCCGACCGAGCCCGATGGTTGCTACGACAACAGCTTCGCCGGCTCCAAAGCAAGCGTGTGAATCGCCCTTTACGTTCGGCTACGTGCACTCTGATCAGCTCCCGCCCCTCGGTCCCCCAACGGAGACAGCCACGTATACTCCGTTCACCCTTAAAGGGGCGATCAACGATTGTTGTACTTTGCACAAATACAGCTTAGAACAGGTCCCTGGCGTTAATGGCCTGTGAAACCCCTGTTCGTTTTTCACCACACGCAATCGAAGTCGCACAAAAATTTAAAGAAATACGAGCAGCGTTCACCCCCTCAACCCGCAGACGGAACAACCGGCCACGTGATTTGGAGCCGATTATATGCCGCCAATGTTGATCATAGCCACGCGCTGGTGTTTGCAAGGCACAGGATACGCGCTGATTTCCATACATTGTTATGATTCCGCTGTTGTCGTCATTGCGGCGATTGGACACGGGCCACTACCCGAATGCTTCTCGAGCTATCGATTATCGCGAGCCCAAATCGAGTGCCCACGCAATGGTCGGGTCCAATCTATTAGCCGTATTCAAATATTGTCATTGGACTGTACTGCGATCCTCACGTAACGTCATCAAATTTTGCAAAGGAGAGACTGAATGAAAAAGCTCGCTTTTGTCCTTTAAATTACATCGCAACAAAGGAGTTTCTTGGCCAGTGGCGTTGCGCGCGAGTATCCTTAAGTCCCACTAGTGCCAGTAAGCTCGTGTAAAGTGAAAACCATTTCAATTGAATATTGCAGCCCCGCTCCTTTAAGTTGAGACTACAGCCAAGGCTACAAGCCCGCACTCCTAGCTTTTAGACGTCCATTTTTAGCGCGAGCGCTCGTTCAGCGAAAGACCTCTTCAAAGCAGCGACTTCGTGCTCTCGAGCTTGTGGCATTGGCTGCAGTTTGTCGAAGTTTCCGCGCCAGGGCAGCAAACCGGGGAAAGCGTTTTTCCATCGTCTTCTGTCTTTCCTGCACAAAAATAATCGCGACAGGAAAAGCGGCTAAAGCCCCTTGATGTGCTTGTGCTCGTCGTACAAGTAGCATGAAATACTCCAATGCGCGAGGGGCATGCCTCGTGCGGCCCTTGGAAACAAATGACGGCACAGCTCTGAAATGAGCAGGGGGATCAAGGCGGGAGCAGAACACGGCAAATAAAACAAATTGGGTTGTGTGTGTGTTTATGCAGCCTAGAACTCGGTCTGCCTCAAAGGGCGAAGAGTCTCCCAGCTGTAGATAAGCAATTTAGCCAGTGCGGTACAACCGCTAGCCTGGGGTCTTTAACGTGCATCACGCAGTAGTGATACACGACCGCACGCCGGTACGCTGCTCATCCAGGGTCGCTAAACTCGTCAAACACAAAGTTGGGGCCGAAGTTCGCAGAGCGTGCTGATTGGACTCTCGCGACGTTGGCGTCATGCGGGACGAGATGTCAATCATCCAAGCTCTCTCGGTGCTCAAATTCCAGCGAGAATGTTAGGCACAAAGTTGTAGCGAGCTTCATCGGAGCGCGCGCGAGCAACACCGTGGGGCCAGCCGATTGAACGGTTGCACTGATGACGTCGCACCCGCGTGTCCCTACCACAACCAACTCTATAGTTACGACGATTCCATCTGGAAACACTCCAGCACGCACCTTTCGAAGGGCCGAATTTCAGCGGCGCTTCGTGGCAAGGCCTGGAACTCTGTATATTTGTTTCGTATTTTCCGTGCTGCAACGGGTTGTTTTGGCCTCTATGGTGTTTTCGGCGCGCGGTCGCAGCCAATACTATGGTGCCAATACCATCTGGTGTTGACTGCGCAAACTAAAAAAAAGAGATCGAACTAATTAACGAATTTGAATTTTTCCCTATCTTTTACATAGACAAAAAACATTTTACATTGTGAACGCGCTTGAAACCAGAAAGCTGGCACGTACCCACGGATAACAGAACAACCCGACGAGGGAGCACTGAGATCCTATCGTAGGAGAACCGAGTTTTTGTGCCGCCTAGTGAGAACGCCTGTCACTAGACGGCGCTAAAACTCGGCCCTAAGCCGGGAGCAGGCTCTTCCATAGGGAGTGCTCAGATGGAGTGATCGTAAGTGTAGAGTTGGTCGTAGATTGTACCTAGGCGGGCTGTAAATACTCTGAACTTTCTCGTCGCAAGATCGTCGTTTGTAACAGTTATTGGTGACGACAAAGTCGTCACCAATAATCCACGTTTCACAACTTTGGAAAGGAGTCATTTGAGGCCAAAATCTTCGCTTCGGAATCGAGGCGAAGATTGAACTTTGTGATATTGTGGAGCCGTGCGCGGTGTACGCGGTTTTAGAGCTCATCTTCCGCCACTGTCAACAACGCCGCCGGGGTCACCCACAGGCGTTATGTATAGAGACGTCGGTAATGTCTGAGAGATGAGGGGGAGAGGGGGGATGGCGAGAAAAAGTCGGGGAAAGGGGAAAAAAGTATGACCAACACAAACACACACACAAAAAGGGGTCAGGAAGGGCTGTAGAAATTGTTCGGGAGAGAGAGAGAGAGAGAGGGTGGGATGATAGTAGTGAAGGAGATATATTCCTTCCCCCAAATTTTTAGAGCGCAACGTTAAGCGTCCGTTTCGAGCTTGAGCGGTGTCGCCGTCGGCGTAACCGCGCGCGCGTTGCATTATGGGATGTTTTTTTACTAAATTTAGCGGGGAAATTGATGTCACGTGACCTCAACACCAATTAAGTTTTCCCGCTAAATGAGAGGTGAGCAGGGTTGGAGAAGCGGGGTGGAAGGGCATACCATAGCCTCCTCTATATAGGTATGCCCATAGCCTCCGTATAGAGGAGGCTATGGGCATACCCTTCCCTCCTCCTCCTCAAGAGCTGCGCTTTAATTCGACATTACAAAAAACTGTAAACGTCTGCCATTTTTTTTTAATTATAACTCTCTGAAATGCTATATTCCGGGGCTGGGGCGATATTTCCCCCCTCCGCCCCGCCCCCCCCCCCCCCCCCCTTACATCCTTATGCTCTTTTCGGCCCCCCCCCCCCCTTTTCGACGCCACTGTGTGTGTGTGTGTGGGGGGGGGGGTTAATCGCCCCCCTCCCCGTTCTTCTGTTTTGACGACCGTGCTTGGAGGCGTTCCAACTGAGCGATGACGAGGAACAGCACAGCGTGCAATTTTCGAAATTAGGGCTCTAGAGATTCTGGAATTAAAACGGCACGTTCCATGAACTCACAAGCGGCTATGACAGACTTTCAAGAAAGAGGCTCGTGCCAGGGTTCGTTGTGTGCAGGCGCGTTCAGTGATGTGATTTTTTAGTTCATAACTTTGACGTCAGGGTCAGGATTATCAGTTGTGAACGACAAATTTGATGGTGCGTGATCAAGTCGACGGTGACAAGTTTTGTTGTGTGCGATGAAAGCTTGGGGTCCTCGCGTTCTCGAAACATCGCCGTCAATAATGAAAAACTGACATTACTCGTATCTCCGGGGATGGACGCAGAATTAATCCCAGTTTAGCTAATCTTTGAAAGTCTATTATAAATTGATTTTATCCCGCTGATGGGGGACAACTGCCCGGAAGCGAAATGTGTCCGAAAGTGGAGCATGCCACTCGGCAGGTTGTGACCTAGCCACGTCCGGCTACACTCTGATCAAATTCAAAAGGCCGAGATAAATAAAAGGAACGACAGGGACGTTTTTTTAGTAAATTCTGCTTTATCGGCGGAAATAAGAACGATATCAGACTATCAACTTTGACGGTGTTGATTTTAGAATGCAATTACCCAAGCCTCCGCTGTGCTTTTTAGAGACCATCAAAGTCGCAGCTGATAATCTTTATCGTGACATTATACGTATGAACCACGTTCGTCTCCGCGTGCTTTCTCGTGCTGCTCTAGCTCGGCGCCCAGGGACTGGTAGGGATTTTTCGCCCGTTCAATGAAAACCGTCACGAAGATATAAGGATCTGCGGGTTTGTGAGAAAAGAAAACTTCGCTGCAATCATTTGGCTCCTCCCCCCACTATGTTATAACACAAAGGATATTTGTGTTGACGAGTTTAGCGACCCAGATCGAAACAGGCAGGGGTGGGGATGGAACCCAGCATCCCTGGGTTCTGCACCGCGAGCTTCGCAGCAAATCACGAGCGCGGACATCAGTCGTCTCGAGAAAAGAAACAAAAAAAGCGACCGAAAAGCAAAAAAAGAAAGCAGACGACAGGTTAGGCGTGTTCATTTGCCAGACTTGTGCCTATCTCAAATATTCTACTGAAGATACTGTATTTAAAATACTCTTTGAAGTATCTTGGTATATCTTGCAAATACTTTTGATCTACAGCATTTGATACTCTATTTTAATTACATTTTTGAGTGTCTTGTACTCAATATCTGAAATACATTTTTGACATTCCGCCATTTTCCGACTTTTTTGGTATAAAGTGGCGTGGGCGTGGCACGAATAAACGTGAACAATCTTTCGAGTAACCAAATCCTGTTGCTAGCTCCCATTAGCTACGGTGACTTTAATTGAGCTCGTGAAAACATCGCTTTTTTGCCGATTGTGATTCATATTTCAGCTTAAAGTTCGTACAATGAAGGTTTTCCCCTCGTTTTCCCAAAGCAGCCCTTTTGTTTCCTAGAGTTTCCCCTAAAAATCCTCTAACAAAAGGGATGGTTTTACGGAAGAGGATTGCCACCCTGAGGCGCGACGCAAACCGGGAAACGACCTACGACCACAATGAAGTCTTAAGTATCAAGAAAAAATTAAATAGAAAAAAAATGATAGGTGGACAAAAAAAATTGCTTTGCTTTTTGTATATTTAACCCTGCTACGGCAAAACGTCAAGGTTGTTCATTTTCTTTTTGTGGTCAGTCCGTCACTTAATGCTGTCGCGAACACTGTCTGTAAGCAAGCATTGATAAGCAGAGAACAGGACAGGAAACGGACAACGAGCAGGATGACCTCTCAAAATGCCAACAAAGCGTCCCCAAACGTTGAGTGCCTTTCTGAACACCACCTACTTGAAGAACGTGCGACCTCTGCCGTGGCTATTATGTGGGTTCTCTTTGTTATCTATTCACTCATTTCGGTATCCCAAGTTCACTTATGATAAGGATCCATTTAAGGTGCGCCGCAGGACGTGATATTCAGTATAATATAAAGGCCTTTGCACATGCCCGCAGGCCTTGTGGGCATGTTCATGTCATCTTCTTTAGTAGAGCGCGGGGCATAGTGTAATGTAAAAATACTAACAATAAAGGAAGAGACGTTAAGTGCCCGTTCGCTCCCGAAAGCAGTCGTCAGAGGATACGAGCTTGACCCACTTGGGCTTTTGTGCTGAGCTGGGCACCTTGCATGCTGCATTGTTCATGCAGGCTGGAGTGGTAACAAAAAAGACCCTCTTCCGACTGAACGGAGAACACGAACTCCGAATCCAGCCTAACGCTGACGCCGCGTTTGATTATCTCAGCCAAGCGCTGAGTCATTGTATTCGTTGTCCCCATTCGTGTAGTCCTAAAGTTAATCACTTGGGGCGCCACGGTCTGATCTCCTCCCCTTCTTGTTGTCCCAGAAATGTTTTGTAACATTTATCAGTGATATTGCCACGCGCGTTGCCGAGCGAGCGCGTGGCCGAACGTTTATCGCGCTTGGCTCTCGCACGGAGCCTCCGGGTTCGATTCCAGGGACCGGACTCCTCTTTTATTTATTCTTTCAACTTGACATTCTCGTGAGCTGGAGGACTTTGTCGTCTGATCGAGTTACGAATGTTCTACGCGCGGAACATTCTACGCCGAATGTTCCAGAAACTCACGCGGGTACAAAAAGTGCCTCGGAATAAAGGCAAAAAAAAAAAAAAAAAAAGAAAGAAAGAAAAGGTGCTTTGCGTGGCGGTAGCGAAAGCTTGCGCCGGGAACCTCCTTGGTGCGATCCCCACCGCCCTCGCCCGTTTCGATCTAGATGAGTTTTCTTACCGGCACGCGTTCATGTGATCAGTACTGCGTGATGCACGTTAAAAAAACACCAGGTTAGCGGTTGTACTGCACTGGCTAAATTTCTCATCTATAGCTAAGCTACCGTTCACCTGTTAAGGCGTACCAACATCAAGGCTGTATAAACATACAAAAGCAAGCCATTTTTTTTTTATTTTGGTCCGGAGTTAGTCTCGTCCCCAGCGCTTGATCCTTCTCTTTCGCCGACATCGACGCCTGCGACGCTAGCCTTTTTCTATTTCATTTGGGGTACAAGTTCGTCCCATTAGACGTTGAGTTTATTCAGTTATTCGCCGCCTCATCATTTGTCATTCGTGACAATATCCTGCTCCTTATAGTTGGACTGCATAACATAGCCATACGATACTTTTTTCACGTTTTGTATTGTTGCGTGTTAATAAACTATTCGGGTAAACCAGGTTTGCGAAACCGTATAATTGTCGTTGCGTCTGACGACGATAAAAATTACACAATGCGGAAGTATATTCAAAAGTAATTGAAATACATTTCTAAGTATTTTTACTATACCCAAGACACTTTACAGTGAAAGTAACTTGAGTAGTATATTAAATACGTTATGAAGCAGGTATTTAGTAACTTAAATACTTTTATCGAGTATTTTGTCCAACACTGATTTGGACGCGACGAGTCCAAGTTGTTCGAGTGCAAGTCAACTATATATTTATTTTTTACAGAATGCGCAATGCCGGCGTTTTCTTGCAAAGTAAGCTAGAAAAGAGCTGGATACGGACCTTAGAGGCAGATTTGAACGCACTCATTACGAGTAATTATATTACTTGTAATCGGTTGCTTTTGGAGTAATTTTGTAATTATTTGATTACTATTATTAGGAAGCGATCGCAACAGTATAATCCGATTACTTTCGGAAGTAGTAAAATTATATCTATCCGTTACTTTTCTCCCCTCCCATTCCTAATGGAGCCCTTTGTTTGTACACATCTCGTACCATAAGATCCTCGAACCAAATCTCGGACAGGAGTATCCCAGGCAGCACAAAATTTTGGCCCGACACTGGCCAATGCCTGATTTTTGCTCGGCACCTGCCTGGCCAGCCCGGCCACTGGAAAGCAGCTGGCCAAAGGTCCCCAAAAGATCACTATTAAGTCCCCGGCCACAGAGTCTTAGTTTTTCCATTGGCAACCAATCACCAAATTAGGTTCGGGAAGGGCTTGGCCACCAAGTCTTTGTTTCCTCCCTGGTCACCCGCCTCAAAAAGGTGACCAGCACTCATCCGGCCAATGTTCACCGGCATGAACTTGGTCAATGAAGACAAAAAAGTGCCCGGTAGAAGGCGGAGTACTGATCACTCTTTTCATCCCCGGCCACCAGTCCTAAAAACATCCTCAGCACCTGTCCGGTCAATGTTGACTGGCAGCAACCTGGTCAACGAAGACAAAAAAGTGTCCGGTAGAAGCCTGGGACTCACTACTCTTTTCATCCCCGGCCACCAGTCCTAAAAACTTCCTCAGCACCTGTCCAGTCAATGTTGACTGGCAGCAACCTGGTCAACGAAGACAAAAAAGTGTCCGGTAGAAGCCTGGGACTCACTACTCTTTTCATCCCCGGCCACCAGTCCTAAAAACATCCTCAGCATCTGCCTGGTCAATGTTGACTGGCAGCAACCTGGTCAACGAAGACAAAAAAGTGTCCGGTAGAGGCCTGGGACTCACTACTCTTTTCATCCCCGGCCACCAGTCCTAAAAATATCCTCAGCACCTTTCCGGCCAATGTTGACCGGCAGCAACTTGGTCAACGTAGACAAAAAAGTGTTCAGTAGAAGCCTGGCTACTGACCACACTTTTTATCCCCGGCCACCAGTCCTAAAAACATCCTCGGCACATGCCCGACCAGTGTTGACTGGCAGTAACTTATTCAATGATGAAAAAAAACTGTCTGGTAGAAGACTGCATGGGTACTGACCGCTCCTTTTATCCCAGGCCACCAATCCGAAAGATGGTCACCCTATTTGGCTTGTTTCAAATTGGTCAACAAAAGAAAAAAGTGTCCCATAGAACATGGGTATGCGGAGTGCTGCTTTTATTCAGGACCACCAATCCTCTCTGGCATTACATTGCCCAGCAGAGACAAAAGTATACAAGCCACGGGATTGGTAAGCAATGACTTCGGCTTGTTCTGCAAATATTAAGTCTGGTCACATGTAGGTGGCTACATGTTTGCCCTGGCCAGGTAAGACTGGGAGAAGGGATTAACACTTGAGGAATCCAGGCCGTGGCGCATTCCATACTATAAAATTGGCTCAGAAAACTTCATTTGGACAAAAATTATATTTTGTTATTTGAACACAAATTATATGTACAAAATGCGAAAACATTAAAAAATGACTGCCTTTAACAGAGCAGTGAATTCTGGACTTGTTGTACACAACAAAAATGAACCAGAATATGAAAAAAAGCTTTCTCTGGTATTCTTTTGCCAATTACAAAATTCTTCATAACAACAGCTTTTCTTTAGTCACAGATTTCTGGCCAAGATAAAACCAGAAAACCTGAAAACAAACACAGAATAAGCACATGTATTTCATAACCAAAACCTGGCTGGCAGTATTGCTACATCAAATATAACAGAAAAGTTCTATCACTTAAAAACCAAATTATATAAGCGACAGTAAAAAAATATTGGGTGAAATCACGGGCGTGCAGAGCAAAAAACAAACAAACAAAAAAAAAAGCTCGCCTAACTAAGCCATGGTTAAAAATATTGGGTGAAAAAATGGAGGAAAACACATATCCGACTCTTCGCGACAACGAAAGAATTTTATCGAACGAATCACACTTCCCGCCGTGGTAGGCCGACGTTGTCACAATCACGAGACCTCCACTCGTCGTCGAAAACACGCCGCTGGCTTTTTGAGGGGAACGAACGGCACAATCGTACTATACACAGTGCGACGGCTTTGTCCCAATCACGATATCTCTACACGTCGTCGAAAACGCACCGCTTGCTTCTTCCACGGCACGATCGAGCACCAGTTGCACAATCCTGCGCACCTTCCTTCAACTACGTCCGACAGGCGTAGCGTAGTCTCGCTTTGCCCAGCTCGAACACTCACCGCGACGCCGCGCAGTTGACGATGCGATGCAGTTCTCACAAACGCTCTCCCGTGCACAAAAAACATAAAACAATCACATGCCGATGCCTCGGTTGATTTGTGGGCGTCTAACTTCGTTGAATGTCTCACGTGTACACAGATTTCCACTGACCCGTCACATAAAGTTACGTAACTTTGGCTACGGAGGCCAAATAAAACGAGATGCGGTGCTTCTTCTTGGCTCCGTAAGGTCCAGAAACATACACCGATCTATCTTAGGTCCGGTCCAAGGTTAATTGTCCGGTCTTCAACATACCTTTCCAATTTTCCAACGAGAAAAACTAAAAAAAAAAAAAAAAGGCGCGCTGCTCATCCCTGCTTACCGAGCAAACATACAGATGAAGCAGGTGAACCGGAAGTGATCTCGTCCCAGCAAGTTCCGCCAGTTCCGCCATTACTTGTTTATGCATACCAATGCATACCTTCCTTGGAATACCCTGTACACCGACTGCGTAGGGTGAACACGAAAACTGGCGACTCTCTTGCATAAAAGAGGAGTGACGGGTGCTTTAATTAAAATATATTCATGTTCGTCCTAATCCCCGAAAATCTGACTAGATTCCCTGCGCGGTGATAGTTATCCGCCAGGTGGCGCGCACTACCTCCCATTGCAAAAAGTGAACTTATAATTTTATTATTCACCCATCCACTTGATCGTGTCGCGCTGATGCCGGTGCAATGGCCGGTGCAGCTGGCTGATGGTGGACTCATCAGGCCTAGTTCAACTTCAAGCGGTTCAAGGCGTTCAAGGTTCGACGATTTGAGAAGCTGTGTTATCGGTTTGTGCACATTTCAAGCCACCCAAGATAGCACGCGGCGGCGTCCAGAGACAAGAGGCCATGAATACGCTGATCAAGGAGTAAGTCCATTTTCTACTCGGTGTTTTGTTTTGCAAAGTGACTGGAACACAATGGGCATAGGGTTAGTAGTAACGGCTCAGTTGACAAGCTCTGCATTAGCGGTGCTTCGGAAAGGCGGCCCCGTCCGTTCGTGCGAGCGTGATGACGCTGTCGTCGCAGCCCGCTTGGTTCGCAAGGTCGGGGAAGCTCGGGCCACTGGCTTGTCATTGCAAAATCAGGCGGTCGGCGGCATGTCAGCGGCTCTTGTGCACTTTTTAGATTCTGCTGCAGCCACATGATTGTATGATTGTTAATAGGAAGCGGAGATTTTGCCGGCAACCGTCATGACAAACCTACAAAGAAAAACTGTCGCGAACGCCGAACTGGCATGTTGTTTCTTGTATAACACGAACTGTAAGCGTAGAAGTCTCCGAGCCGGCAGTAGCTCAGTGGTAGAGTGTCCGCTTCTCACGCAGAAGTTCCGGGTTCGATCCCCAGTGGGTATACTTTTTTTTTTTTTTGTCAAGCTTTTTGCGATATTTGCACATTTTCTTTTAGACAATTATCGCTGAAAATGAATATATATTTTATTATTTGTTTCCACCGATAATTAGTTTTTTTTTATACTTAATGTTTTAGTGATAATGCTTTTTTTTATAATTGATTTTTTAGTGGTAATTGATAGCTTTTTGCGATATTTACACATTTTCTTTTTGACAATTATCGCTGAAAATGAATATATATATTATTATTTGTTTCCACCGATAATTAGTTTTTTTTATACTTAATGTTTTAGTGATAATGCTTTTTTTATAATTGATTTTTTAGTGGTAATTGATAGCTTTTTGCGATATTTGCACGTTTTCTTTTAGACAATTATCGCTGAAAATGAATATATATTTTATTATTTGTTTCCACCGATAATTAGTTTTTTTTTTATACTTAATGTTTTAGTGATAATGCTTTTTTTTATAATTGATTTTTTAGTGGTAATTGATAGCTTTTTGCGATATTTACACATTTTCTTTTTGACAATTATCACTGAAAATAAATGTATTTTATTTTTTATTTCAACCGATAATGGATTTTTTTTTAATAATTAATATTTTATTGATAATGTTTTTTTTTATAATTGATTTTTTACTGGTAATTGATAATATCATATGCGTGAATGACGTTTTAGTGAACAACGCCATTTGAGTGAATAACGGAGGCATGTCTTAACCCACTCCCCAGCACTGCACTCGCACCGCTTTTCGGCGGCAGTCTGCAGCTGCTCGTTACAAAAATGTTAGCTTTCGATTGTTTCGATCTCGCCCAGAAGTTCATTCATTTCTAACTTTCAATGAAAAAACGGTTAAAGTGCAGGCGAGCTGGTGTAAGTTATACATGACGATTGAAAACCTGAGTCTGTGGTTGGAAAACGGAAAAACGTGATGTAGGAAGTATGGTGCCTGGATCGCGTCTACGACTGGTGTGTTTAGCATCCTATTCCGCCCATACATCAAAAGTGGTCCCGAAGTGGCAATAGATGACGTCACAGAAGCCGGAGTGTCATGCTGTTGACTGTCACGATCCTGGCGGTTGGCCATAGAAATGCTGGCGAAAAGCACAAGCGAACGCGAGTGTCGCTGTCGTCACGGCGTCCCAACTTGCAGCTGCTGTAGCTTCCGTGGACTGTCACAGTGGAGAGCGACCTGCAGCAGAACAGGCGTCGCCACATACACCACAACTATTGGGACGCCACCAGGTTCGCGACCAGCGACAGCATGACACTTTTATGACGTCATCAGGCGGAAATCGAGGGACCACTTTTTTGGACACGGTAAACACACCAGTCGGAGACACGTTCCAGGCACCATAGTAGAAAGACAAAGTGACAGAGAGCATCTCTTCCATTTTTTAACCACAGTCTCAGGTTTTCAATCATCATGTTTAACTTTTGATTGGTGTTTCTCGTGCAGAAGTTCATTTGCGTTACAACAAAGCAGCTGAGTAGTTGGGCAGTGAAGTTTCGACAGGGGCCTTTGCTTGGCACATAGCCAGGATTTTTTTTGGGGGGGGGGGGGAGGGGAAAGATAGGAGGAGGAGCGCGCCCGCCCATGACAAAATGCTGTATGAGGGGGGGGGAGGAGGTCCCAGGAAAATGGAAGATTGCGGGGGGGCCCCATGGTCCCCCCCCCCCCCTGGCTAGGTGCGTGGTCTTTGCACCCCAGCCTTGCTGTGTCAACATTAACAGGGGCTGACAGTGAAGTGGCTAAAGACTTCTTATTTTTGGCTTGAAATAGATAGCAGAAGCATCACGACATCAATTGAACAACATCATCATGAACCTATGCCCTAAACAGACCTCTTGCTTCGCTCCTAAGTGTAGCGTATTCACTGTTCAGTCTGTGGTCGTGTCTCGTGAGTGACAGTGAGCTCCTTTTTCAAATCGTGCGGCGAAAAGATGTCACGCGCTGCGGGTCAAGTGCAGACGTTTTGCGTCTCGCTTAAAGTTAGACGTGCCTGTTTTGCTAGATGTATTTATTTTGGATCTCTGCTACAGTTTTTTGTGAGTTTAGTGCATTATGCTTGTATCAGAAACCTGCATTTGTAAGTACCTTTTTTAAAAATTTGTTTAGCGGATTTCTCCATCCAAAAATAAACAAATCTGGCAGTGGTTGCTGGCGGGGCCCCCAACATTGCCCAAGCTGTCTAAAATAGGTTCTAATATTCTGGTAGAATGCATATTCCACACTTTTTCTCTATAGCTACCACGTCGTGCACTTTAGATGAAGGGAGCGCATACGTCGTCTCGGAGTGTTGGCTGGTCAGGAAGCTAGGGCAAGTCGTCTCCTACTGGCCACCTTACAAGCAAAAGCAGCAGGTCCTCAATGCAATTTTAGAGAAAGAACAGATTACACTGACTTGGTCGAATCACGCAGTGAAGATTCTTCACTCCTACATTAGGTTGGCGATTTTTTTTTTAATTGAGCGTATAATTGAGATGATCGTTTCTCATGCAGCCACACTGCAGCACGCTTCAGACCATCAGGTCGCAGCTGCCTGAGCACCCAATTTGGACTGACGGACCGGATGTAGCCCCAAGACAGGAAAGGGCTAGGAGGCCTGCTGGCCATATGGACAGCGACTCTTCGGACGATGCCTCAAGAGAAAGTGTGTGTCCCGGTATAAGGCTGTTCATTATAAATTATTATTCAATGTGAATCAAAACTTGCATGAATAACTTTAGCTCCTTATGCAATTGTAAAATTGCTAAATAGTTATAGTCAGTAACAGGTCAGTAACAAAGGGCAAGGGAAACGAAGGCTGGATAGGAGAAAGCAGACTGAAGGTAGAAGAGGTTGTCCTCTCACCTTCAACACCCCATCTGTTTTCTCCTTTCCCACCTTCGTTTTCCTCGCTCTTTGATCTTGATTTATCACTGAGTGTAGGTCAGTCTGGTTAGTGCACGCACATTGTAAAATTCAGTAGTTAAAATTGAAAGAATGAAAGCACGAAAGATGTATACAGACAGCTGAGAGCTGTCAGTTAGCAACATTTAATTCTGGATGGAAAATTTTGTGCAGTGCCCGAAACAACCAACAGTGGTTCAGCCTTGAGCGAGCCTCCCCTCTGAGCAACATGGAACTGTCCGAATCATGTACTGCGCCCCTTTCGGCCATCGCCTCGGCCATGCGCTCCGAGTGGGTATTTTATATTGCTGCAGACTGTACCACATCAGTTAGAATTGCTTGTCCTTGAAACCTTGCAAGCCAGTCCCCTAGTAACCCTAGTTACACATACACTTTCAACTATTGTTGAGTCTACGACACTTATCGGCCTCAACTTTGACTGAACTCAACTCAACTCAACTCAACTTTCTAGAACCCAGTTAAAGCTAGCACGAAACTGGTTCTTGTGCCATGTGATCAGTCTAATTTTTAAGTAATTTACTCGGAGACACACGTTTTATTTATTTTAAGTAGATCATACTATATGTTTGATACCTTGTTGCTTTTTAGCGGCATTTACACGAGTACCAAAGCAGATTCAGGGCTAGGTTGCACATATTTTAGGCTAGGTGGTGCAAGCTACTGCCCGCTACGATGGGTGCTCCACTACTATTTGTCTATTTATGCAGCACGTTCCTCCGCCATTTTTGCTCGTTTGGAATCTTGCCGGCTAGCCGGGATGCTATTATTGGCAGCTCGGACGCCTAAATTTATTCCTTCCAGAAAATTTTGCTGCTACGATTCTTTCTAGACGCCTCCCCCTGCATTTCGAAACAGTAAGTGCCTCACAAACAATGGTTGCTGGCAGCGGTCCCGCGAACAGGTGCCAATTTACCTCCGTTGGGGAAGTCCGTTCGGTTGAACTGAGGTGGGGATCTCAGTCGAACTCAACTGTCATTAGCGGCTCAATGACGGTTGGCGCTGCCGTGTAACTTTGGCTTATCGCGATGGACTCGACTGTCGTTGGACTCAATGGCAGCTGAGAGCGCTCGTGTAACTGGGTACTAGGGCACTAGCTGTCCAACGAAGCTTCCAGACAAAAATGTCCCAGCCTGCGCCCAGGGTAGTTCTCTCAGCCATGAAGTGAACAGGTGTTGACCATGGGGTCCCCAAGAAATGTCAGTAGTCTATAATGCCTTGTTGGTGGTCTTTGATTTCTGACTTTGTTGGGCTCAATCTTTCATACTTTCAAATATTATATACATAATCTATTTTCACTTACGTGGTACAATCGACACGGCGAGGACTCGAATCCAATCGCGAAGCCTGTGATTGGATCCGAGTCCTCGACGAACTCTGACAGAGCGCTCATTTGCAATATGACCTAAGTTCACGCCAAACGCTGACGCAACTGCCATGTCCATTACATGCTCAGAGTATGTGAGCAAGCAATGGTGGCCGGGTGTTGGTACAAACTTTTGAAAAGGCTCTAAAAACAAATTTATGAAAGCTTTTATTTCAGACGACCATGCGATTGAGCTTTTTGTTTGCTGTTCTAGATAGCTCGGAAAATGGCACTCTGAAACAAGAAATAAAAAAAGTGCCTTAGTTGTTCACCATACCTCTAACACAAGAACATTTGGGAACATGGTGCTTAGATATGCTGTAGCTTTGGGTTAAGCAATATGGCCTATTCTAGGCTCTAGGCCTGAGGCCACAGATGTGGCCTCAATCCAAACATTTTTGTCATCAGGGTTGTGCATTCTTGCGGTAGGATATTACAAAAGCAGTCTGCATGGATTGAGCGTCAGTCCTGCATTCCTTTTAATGGATTGCCAGAGAAGTGTCCGAAATGTGGGTAAGAGTTCATAAGTCCTACCTTTGTTTCAGGGAGCCATTGCAAAGGCTACACTGTAAAAAACACTGCTTACATACCTATAGTTTTTGTAGCATTGTTTTCTGTATCTACAAAACAGTTTCACTCTTTCTGATTCGGTCTAAGCATCTCTCTTTTTTCGTGTTTGAATGTCTTCTACTTCAGGTTCAGTCCTGCCAGCTTATCATGTATCAGGTTAGTTCGGGCTCATTATGAACTATCTCAAGCTAATATAGCTGGTCCCACTTTCAGAACACATTCAATTTTGCTCTTGGTTTTATCTCTTGTGCACTCCTGCTTACTTGAGGCCGTCTTTTTTTTCTGCTCCCTACAGGGCTGAAGAGAGCCGCGTCTACCACAACCTGGATGCAGGGAACTTCTCCGAAGGGGTGAGAACATTTATGACATCTTGGCTTATTAAAGAGCACGTAAACAGAGGATCGGGATTGGCTGAAGTGTGATGTCGTTGCTTGCTTTTTAATAATTTCTGCAACTCTGCATGCACCACCAAAGATAGGTAATTTTGTAATTTCACGGCATCCAGTCCACAGATAGCAGTCGATGCGGAATGCTAGCTGTGGCTAGCTACTAGTTCAAACTTTTCTTGGAGGAAGCAACATTAGTAACCTCATATTAATGCCTTGCAATTTCAGCAGGATGCCCATGGTGCTATCGTCTTATCTATGCATGTTTGATAAACAACTTTTTCATCAGTGCACATTTTATCAACACTCATTACGCAACCTTAACTGTTGCGATGTTTGATTGGCACCGTGATAGCAAGCTACAATTCCAAACATGCTGCACTTTGTGCAGTCACCCCTTGCTTTGCAAGGGGAAAATAAATCTATTCTTGGGCTTGAACTTGCAGTGAGCCTTTTTAGAAAGCTATGCTAGCAATCAAAAGGGCGGATATGGGGCGCTGTTGGCCGAGCTTCGATCCTAAAGAGGTCTGGCGATATTCATGTTAACAAAAATCAATTTCAAGGCTGTCATGAAAAGGAAGCTATCTATGAAATGTGGCAAGATGTGTTGCTGAAACAGACAGTCTTCATCGACAAAGCAATTTGTCGGTGAGACATTCTTTGATGAACTGATTGCCACCAGGGGGTCTAGACAACATCTGAAATCTCAAGGCCTGCATGCTTCAAATTTGACAGTGCATAGGTAGGCCACTGCAGTGCACAAATTGAACACGAGTGCCGCATCTGCATTCGGCAGGGTCCTTGGTAGAGTTAGAAAGGGTTGCAAAGTGAACAACTTTCGAACATTGCCATGGTTTGAATTTACAAAGTTACTTTCGATGTTGATAAAAGCAGAGTTCAACAGTTTCCTCTTTCTTTTTTGCAATTTTGATTCTAAAAATATTTGAAGATTTGAAATTTCTTGGTTTAAGTTAGAATTATTCGAAGATTAAGAGTTTTGTTCCAAGTATAAGTTTGTAAAGTTAGAAGTCTTCAAATCGCACGAGGGTCCCAAATTCAGTTTCGAGTGATTTCTTAATTTTCTGATGAGTGAGCTCTGTTTAACTGAGTTTAAACAAAGCTTGCGGAAAACAGAGATGGGTACAGCTGTTGCTACCACCAGATAGCTTGCTGCATTTGCTGGGCAGGTCGGCACTCGGCCACTTAGCTTGCCTCTTTGAGCTGTGAGTCAGTCTCCTGCGACAGCAATTGTTATCTGTACAGTTCAAGCGTGGTTCAAGCGTTGAAGCAGTTGCTATGTGTTCTGAACATGTAGGTACCGATTGAATCCTGTTTCGTTAGAAGTTCCTCAGATCAAAAGTTTAAGCTTCGTCAAACTTTTGGACTTCACGCGTTCGAAGTTCGACAAATCTGTAGAGAAATAATGACTAAAATAGTCGAATTTTTTTTGCATGATAGGTTCAGTGTTATATTTGTTAGTGCCAAAGTTAGAAAGGTTTAACATCTTTGAATTCTTCAGACCTCAGGTTTGGAAAATGTTTGCTTCATCTCTAGTTCTTGGTCTGATCAGTGAGAACACGAACCCCAGCCGAATGCTGATGCAGCACTCGTGGTCTGTCTGCTTTGTGCTGGCCTCTGTGTCAGCATATTTGAAGCAGGTCAAAATGCTTTAGGGGGGGGGGGGGGAAGAAGAGAGGAGGTGCCTGCAAAACTAGAATTTCTGAGTGAGTAATGACCTGGCAGCTACTTAGAACCAATTTTCTGCATCTTATTCCCACAAGTGAGAAGCTAAGACTAATTGGTGTGTGGTAGAGTAGAACCGGATTTGGGAGGCACAAAAGGGGGCCCTGATAAGAGGCGAGCTTCTTCTTGCCCTCCTCCCTGGTGGTCATCGTAGCGCTTTTTGAATGACGTCGCGTGCTACCCATGTGTAGATTGAACTACCAAGAGCGCCGTTTTGCTCTGCAAGCTGGCTTTCACTCAATGCAGACAAGCCCTTGAGGGAAAGCCAGCTTGCAGAGCTGGCTTTCCCCCAGTGCGCCTGCTGGCAATGAGGCCGCTTGAAATAAAAAAGCCAGCTTGTAGAGCAAGCTGGCTTTTCTCTTTCAAGAGGCCGTGTCGACCACCCGGAAGAGAAGAAAAAATTCTCTTCTGTAAAGGGTGTGGGGAGAGGGTGAGCGGGTGAGACCTTGAAAAATGAAGAAACGGCCACTGACTATCCGCGTGACGCGTCCCTCATGACATACAGACGCTCCTTTGAGAGCAAACAACTTTCCTAAATGTGGCGTTCTTGTTTGTTGTCAAAATCATTAGAACTTTTATAGACACACACGCTTCCCTGACGTCACGCAGCTGCGGTGGTGCTGTCGACGGCACTGCGCATGCACAGAAGCCTCAGTTCACTCGAATTCGGTTGCTGCGCGTGCGCAGTGCCCACACCTGGTGTGGGCAAACGCGGGCTTGTTAGTAAACATTGTGTCGGTCTATATCGAATTACTGAGTATGTCAGACTGGTAGAGAGTTTTTGCGAGTTCAATAAACGTTGTTGACTGTAATTTTATGTCTAAACTCAATGCTTTTTATTTTCTCAGCTGCCAGCAAGGCGAAGTATACGGACTTGAGCGAGGCGACGGTTCAAGATATCGCAAAGAGATGGCTGTGGTCATTTGTCGACCGTGATGGTGGGCGAAGCAAGAAGCAGGATGAAGAAATGGAAGAGGTTAAATAAAAATAGTCCCAGAAAATCCTCAGCCTTTTTTGTTTTAACAATACAAACCAGTTCTCAGTGAGTTTGTGCATCCCGACATTTGATCTCAAGTGGTTGATCTTAACTGATACAGCATCCACAGCTACTGCAAAGTGTGCAGGCAAAATGTCAGGCACAGGCTCTTGTTCTGCAGTGCGTCCATGAGTTAATTGCAAGGCTAACACCTAACTGCAAGTCGCTCACTAATGTGCGACCTCGGCTGTAGGGCCAGCACCCAATCGCAAAGGTACGGCCTATGATTAGTTGCGAGGCATCGGCCTGTGTTCAGCTGCATGTCATCGGCCTGTGCCCGGTCAAACTTCTTCGCCTAGCACCTGACATCTAATGTACGGCTAATGCCCAGTTGCTTAACTCCGGCCTGCCTCTGATCACAGGACACCGGCCGATGCCCTGTTGCTAAACTTCGGCTTGCTTTCGGCCACACAACATTGGCCAGTGCCCAGATGCTAACCTTCAGCCTGTGTCCTGACACAAGTCTTCGGCCGGCCTCCATTTGCTAAACTCCGGCCAGCTTTCAATCGCAGGTGATTGGCCAATGTCCTGTTCCGCAACTTCGGCTTGCTTTCGGCTACATGGCATTGGCCAGTGCACGGATGCTAACCTTTGGCCTCTGTCCATACCAAAGTCTTTGGCCGGTCTTTATTTGCTAGCCTTCGGCTTGTGTCCTGCTACAGGTCATCGGCCAGCCTCCAACAGCCAGTCCCCTCAAGTCTTTGGCCAAGGCCCACAGCCATGTTCGGGCATAGTAGTTTGACCAGCCTTAGGCCGGAGGAAATGTGACTGGCCAAAATGCTTCAGCCATTGCCCGGCCGTTCATTTTGTGCTGCCTGGGATGGTTTAGCAAAATCGGTGAATTAAAAATATGAGTGGTTCATAATTTGGGGAATATCATCCAATAATGGATTGTACGAAAGACCCGCTTTCTAACCGACAGAAAACTCGTCGTTTTGAAAATCCATACTTTAGTAATCCGGGAAGTAACAGTTACATTTTATACTAACGGCCGATTAGGTTACTCGAGTAATCGAGTAACCTAACTGAATTATGTTTAAGGAAGAGTAATTGTAATCAATTACTTTTTCCGAGTAACGCACTCAAGATTGGTACAGGTGATTTTCTTTTCTACTTATTTGTGTATATTAAAGGCTGGCAGTGATCTGGGCCCATCGGGAATAACCATCGGACCGCCCATGCGACCACTATAATGTCCGCGTCTATGCACCACCGTTCCGAAGTGGCCGTAAGGCATGGGACTTTTATCTAGATTATTAAGTCGAAAACCTTACTTGCCCCATTGCGCGAAAAAGCAGCGTCGTTGTGCCCGAAAATCGGCCATAAAAATACGTCATCAAGCACGCGCCGCTCAATCGCTTATGTTCAAGCACGATGCCGTCCTTCGTGTCGTCCTTGAGGTCGTCCTAGAGGTCGCTCTAGACGTCGTCCTAGCGGTCGTCCTAGGCGACTTCTCGACGTCGTCCTAGACGTCGTCCTCTAGGCATCGTTCGCGACGTTGTCCTAGACGCCGTACTTGGCGTCGATCTCTAGGACGTCGTCCTCGACGTCGTTCTATACGTCGCTCTAAAGTCTAAACTTTTACACGTGTAGAAACATTACTCGAAAACATTTCTCCCGCGGGACTATAACGCTTTCGCCTGCCCGCATGTAAGCTGACTTAAGTGTCCTCCTGCAATTTTACATTAATTTTATGAATAAGCGAACCTCGGAAGCGAATGTCGACGGAGCACGCGCTCATGGCACGTGTCTTGCGCGTTCGCAGAACCAAGGTTGGCGGAACTACTTAGAAACGTAAAGCGTGAATTTTATGAAGGGGCTTTAAAAGCGGCAGCAGCCAATGTGCCACCAGGGACTGTTTGCTCAAAGCCGGTTAACTTTAACCGCGGCAAAACGTTCACCGCATTTCCCTACTAGGTACGTGCAAGTCCCTAGCCGAGTTTGACGAGGGTGGTAGCCACAGCCCTATATGTAGAGTTTGGCCATTCGTTGGTAAGTATAGGAGACAAATGAGGAGGCGCCATTGGCTGAAAGCGGGCTGGGCGTGTTCCAGGGCGTCTTCAGAAATTCGAATGTGACCAACCAGAAGCCGGAAATAATACCCTGGCGGTGGTCGCGAAAAACAAACCTGCACTCTAAAAAACGTCTCTGCGTTTGCTTTCACGCACAACATTCAAATAACCAATCAGCGATACTTACGGAGGCAGCTCGGCGAATGACGATGTCGAAACTACTGTTTAGACCAACAAACGCAGACTGAGTTGTGACATTAAGCAACGCAAAACGTCACGCTTGCATTGCTTAATGTCACAACTCAGACTGCGTTTTTTGGTCTAAACATATGTTTCGGCCTTGTCATTCGCTGACCTATTTCCGTAAGTTGCGGTGATTGGCTCTCCGAGTGTTGTGCGGGAAAGCAGACTCACGGGCTTTTATTAGAGTGTGATAAGAGCATCGGAGTAACTCTTGGTGACTGAAAATATAATACACGTGATGTTTCAATCACGCTCATCCAAAATTATGGTGGAACAGTGCCACTAGCGGAACGATCGACATAATCCTTACGCCAAGAGCAGAGGGCCGGGGAATCTGCCGTCCGAGCGGTCACACTCTGTCGGAGCAAAACAGAATTGAGAGCGCATTTGTTTCTCACATCTTTCTGTATGATCATGTTCGAAACATCACGTGCACCCTATTTTCAAACACAAAGGGTCACTACACTTCACTCTTACGCGCTTATTAAAACCATATACGAACGTATATACTTTTGATCAGAACTTTTTTTCGCTACCACCGCTAGGGGATTCTTTTCGGCTTCTGGTTGGTCAAGAGAGCATGCCAAGCCCTCTTGCCGAGTCTCATGCACGCCCTGGCTCTGCTCGCGCCTTCCATTGACCAAACTGTCTGTATACACGGCTCTGGTGGTAGCTCGCGTCACCTACTGAATATAAGTAGCTTTCGTAGAAAACTTTCTGAAAATGGGAAACCCGAGTATGCGCGCTTCCGGGTTTTCGCGACGCAGCGCGGCATACATTTGACCTTAAGAAAGAAAAAAAAAATGTGTTGCTCGTGATAGAAATAATTGGTAATATAAAACCCACTCAACCTGTGCTTGCCAAATTATTTAATGGTTGGCTGTCGGAGGACATGACAAGAATCGTTGAAATTAGAGGACGACGAAGTTCAGTGCTTGAAACGATGAAGTACAAGTGAGCGGTGAAAGGCGGGCGGCACAACGGCAGCATGGTTGGCCAGCATGTAAGAACTGTACAGTGTGCTCAACTGTTAAACATAACGCGGGAGTGGTGGCCGAAACTGATACCAGAGCTGTCTAGCGATTAAATCAATGATGCGGCAGAGAATAAGCCGGCTCTTCTTGGGATTGTCGCCATTCCCCGAAACAATGGACCTTTTCCACATACCGACGGCACCAGGCGGTGGCTGCACGAACTAAAAATCGAGGAAGTGACCTACCTGCGCTACCAATCGATAATGGGAGCTACGCTACCAGTTTCTTCGCTCTCTGAGCAGCGGCGCCTGCCCAACGCGACTTTAAAGAGGGGCATCCGTGGCGTCCACCCAAACGTCGTGTTTTCCTTTCCGTCGACGTTCTTTTTTTGTGTAACACAATTATATATATGCTGCAGTTACGTGTTATACTCGCTGATATACAGCCTCCTTCCGAATTCCCTCGATTTTTCGTTCCGACTTCCGCCGCTTGGCATCGGGCGCTCGCGCGTGCGCAGAACGCTTCTCGGAAAAGGTCCATTATCGCACGACCTCCTTGTTCCTTACTTTATCACCCACGCTTTAAATTTTTACTTGTTTGTTTTGTTGTTTTTTCCAGTCTGTTTAGTCACATCTACGCATTTACCATGCCGGCCTACTATATCTCGGTGGTCTTGCAGTTTCTCTAATAAAGGTCACCTTCTTTAAACAAAAAAATCAAAAAGCGATTTTTTTTTTTTTTTATCGCCGAGTCACGCATCGGTGATTGTTTCGGAGCTGGGAGTGTAACTCCAGAAAACAACAGGGGCATAAGCTTCCAGAGTGAGCCGGTAGATGGCGCATGTAGTCCCTCCGGCCACCGCTCCCGCGTTGTTTAACAGTCGAGTACACTGTACATAGAAGCTTCCGCATGCAATTATAATACCGTACTTTGGCTCCACTTTAAATTGGTATGCGGTCTGTTTTTGCGTGCCATCAATTCCCCACCGATCAGGTCAACACAACTGGCGGCCATAGCTGTGTGCGCGAATGCTGAGCGCGTGCTCATGGCGAGCTTCCAGGGTTCTTTTGCAACGTGCATTCCGCACCAACAAGAGTGCCGGTCTTAGCAGCCTATTGTTGTGAGCTCGTTCTGAGCATGCGCTCTAAACAGCACCCACAAATATGGCGTCCAGTGAATACACCCTATAGGCTTCCAAAGACGTTGCTATGTGGACAATTATCGCGTCTCTTTAGGCTTAAGAACTGCCAAAATCGAAAGACGATCTAAAAAATAGGGCAAGATAATTGCTCATTCTTTGCTATTTAAGTGAGGTAAGGAAAGGAGAAAGCTTCCTGCACCATTCATTACTGATAAACGTGCCCGACAACGCATGCCCCGAGTTCGACTATAGTCTGTTGCAACTCAAGAAGGTAGGGCGAGGATAAGTTGGCCGGGGAGAAGGAAGCAGACGGAACGTTAAAAAAAAAAAAGGAGGGTTTCCCCCTCTTCTCCAGCGTTCCGTCTGCTTCCTCCTTTCCGGCCCGTCTTACCCTCGCCCATACCTTATTGAGTTGCAACAAGCGAGCGACGCTCGATGGGAGGGGCACCGCCATGTTTCCCCGCCGTCCTTACTCCGCTAATCACGTGACCTAATATTCCCCTCTCATAAAAGAATGCAGTGAACTTTCTGACGCGGTTCGAGAAACAGGCCCCTGAATCGTCGAAAAATTCTATTAGAGTTCCAAATCACCAGCTTGCGCGTAGCTGGTGATTTAGCTGGGTTGCTGCATTTGCCATTTGGGGGTGGTAACTGCATTTGGCATTGGCGGTTTGCTAAAGGGGCAATACTAACTATCCCACCATAAATATTGCAAAAAAGTGTTGCTTCTATGACAGTCGATACCTTGAAATAACTATACTCCTGGGCGTAGACACTGAAAAGCATGGAAGTTTCAGCTGCCCACCCCATCCATTGCTATATACGAGCTCATATAGCTATCATCGTTCTAATAACACTATCCCTCCTTCCACTATGAAGCGCATAAATAGTGTGGTCCAGACTAGAAACTTACTTCGGTCGTGACTCAGAGGTACCATGACCCGTTGTCCTGAACGGACCTGGACGATCTAGAAGCTAAGCCCAATTCTGTCAGTAGTCAGAGATTTCAAAGGAAACTAAAGTGTCCCCTCAGAAACACTGACCCTGTGCTTTCATAAAATATAGTTGAAAATTATCGTCTTTTTTGCTTTCTCTTTTCCGAACCTCAAAATTAGTTTTTTTTTTCTTTTTTTTTATGTAAATTTGAATGGACGAAAATTTTACCAGCGAGTGTTTTTTGGATTTGTTTTTACAAAACACAGAATCCTACTCATAACCTAGCTAGACCGACTAAGTTAAACGAAAGAAGTTGTCTCGCCTGTGACGAGATCTCGCGGTTGTGGCACAGGAGGATGTGCACTCGATCATGCGAAACGCGGATGTTATCAAGGAGCTTTAGAGCAAGCCGATGCTAATTCCACTCTGCACAAGCAGCCCGACAAGCAGAGCAAGAACCCCTCTCGAAAACTTGGTTCCGAGACCCAACCCCCCTCGACGCTGGTCGCACGCGACACGTAAGCAGGCGCCAATGGAGCGAGGCCAGAGTGGGACAGAAAAGTGGCCGACAAACGTGGGAATGGGTCCAGCGCATGCGGCATCGATTGCCGGCAACGGGGCAATATGTATCCATCGGCGGGCCAGTCGAGTCCCCAGGCAGTAGCGTCCAGCGTAGCCCAGTCCATCGGCTGGCGCCGCCAGACGCCGCTCCCCGCGCCCAAGAGGAGCCTCTCGGCCGGTCTCTCGCACTCCGTCTGGTCGGAGCCTCTTGCCGCGCCTGTCTCGCCTGCCTCGCACCGTGTTGGCTGCGTGCCGGGGAGTGAGCTGGACCCGGTGGTTCCAGCCCCCGTGATTTCAAAGGAGAGGCCGCTATCGATTGTTGGGGGCGCTTTTTGTGTGTCGCCCATTTCATTTGTCGTCCGAGGATTTGTCCCAACGGTAACGACGACATCCGCTGGTTCGACGGGTGACCGACCAGTTCTAAGGGTTTGCTAATAACGAAATATGTTTTGTCGCTCGAAATATGCAAAATTAAAAAAAAACAAAAACAAAAAAAAAAACATGATCTATTCGTGGATTCTTTGGTAATGCGCTAGCATGACCCTTGGAAACGCCACACACGTACCCCTTTGGGAAACGCTAACGCTGGCCCCTTAACGTTTTTTTGCGTTCTCTTTTGATTCCTCTATTTCTTTCTGCCTCTTTTTGGCCTCGTTACGGGGTCAGTGTTAGCATTTCCCAAAAGGAAACGTGTGTGGCGTTTCCCTAGGAACATGATAACGGATTCCCCAAGAATTCGCCAATGTATCTTCCTGTAATTTTTTCACCCTTTTTGTGCACTGTGCTTGTCAGAGTACGTCGACGCCATTGGATACGGTCATGCATATCACTCGTGGAAAGAACCACATCCATATCACTCGTGTAGGGAACCGAATTTATCGTTTTAGCTACACACATCCACATCACGGGACACGCACCGCTACTACGGAAATTCAGGACGAAGAACAACAAGCGACGGCAGAGCGGCAACTGAGCATGGTCGCATTCAACCGCG
Organism: Ixodes scapularis; assembly: GCF_016920785.2. NCBI lineage: Eukaryota > Metazoa > Arthropoda > Arachnida > Ixodida > Ixodidae > Ixodes > Ixodes scapularis. The sequence continues at coordinate 67,326,349 of NW_024609884.1, read as the reverse complement.
CCGCGGTGCAACACCCCCAAGCCGTAGGCGGGATAAAATGGCGTCATTAGAAAGGCCCACCCTGGGCAAAGATTGGACAGGACGATTGCGTCGACATTCGGCTCAAACCTCACTCGAAGCCGAGTGCTGCCGTACCACTTGTTTTCAGTCTGTGTCCAGCGTTGGCCTGCTCTGATGACGCCATGTCATTCACAACTGCGGCTTTGCTACCTGGTAGGTCTTGCGCGGCGCCTCCTCCTCTCTGGCTCCGCGCCAGTTGTGCGCGTGACTTTGCCGAAAACGAAAAGGCTCGTTTTGACGAAAACCGGGCGGTGTCTGTCAGATTGTCAACGCCGGGCAAAGAGAGAGAGAGAGAGGTAAGCATGGGTGCTTACGTCAGCGCTTCAGACCAATGGGTGCGTCGCACGCGATAACTGACAGACGAAAAACACCGCCGGTTTTTCGTCAAAACGAGAGTTCTAGTGCTATAATGCATTAAAAAAGTAACAGAAATGGGGAGTAGAAAGCCTGCCGGAACTCGTGAATGTGGATTTGACGTTGGTGTGAGTGTGACCCCGTTAGTCTTTCGTTTTACTCTGACTCCCTCGTCGAAAAACTACACTCCAAAGTTATGAGGAAAAAAAATCTGAATTTTTTTGGTTGTTTTTTGTTTTGCTTGTTTTAGTGTAATGACTCGTCCATTCGTCGTAGCCGTAGAAAGTTCGTAAGAAAATATAACTTTAATACCGAGTAAAGTACAAGGAATATCAGCGAGATTACGTGTCATAAATGGTATGATCTCAATAAAGAGAAAAAACAGAGTAGCACATCTTGTTGATAATAACTGAAAGCGACAATCGCCAGTTTCCGAAAAAGTCACCAAGAAAGGTACGATCAGGAGCATTAGAGTCTGGAAGAAGTCCGGCCGCGTAAGCATCCCTGAGATCTATTATCCTGTAGCCTACAATGTTATCATTATACCATCGCTCATCCCTCCACATCCGAATGATGCGAGAACCACAGATTCGCGCGCCCAGAAACCCGTGCTGGAACTATACTCAAGAAATTCTACGATTTGTCACACACCCCTTACGTTATAATTAGGAAATATTGTACACACAAGACGCCAATATCAGAGCGTCAATCAATTTTTCGGGGAGGCGTAACAGTTAAAATTCGACGTAGGCATTAAGCTACACCCTAAAAGAAAACGAGTGCTGAGGATCCCTTTTTAGGCGTGAACGGAGGGCCTGACCAAGCTGCTACGGGCACTGGCGCCAATCAAAGGCGGGCGGCGAGCTGCAAGTGGGAAGCAAGCGCCACCCCGGCACTCGTCTGTCATACATAATGCATGCGCCACTAATACCTGGGAGGCCATCGCGAATCCACAAACGTTCAATAACCCCAAGGTGGGCCGGACGAAGGAGCCGACGAAGAAGGAACCGGCGAGTTCGAACCGCCCGCCCGCACCGCAGCAATCACCGGAGATTAAGTCGAAGCTATCGTGCCAAGCTGTCCCCATTAGCTTGAACACTCCACCCTCGCTCGCTTATGCACGCCAACCACTTCCATAACCCCGCGGGTCATTTATAGATCGCGGCTCGTTAATAATTTCCCCGGAGCTTGCCTGGAGCAGGCAGGCCTCGCTGGCCGGCCCGTCCCGGAAACGCAAAGAGGACCCGGGGTCCGGAGCAGCTCGAGGCGCCCCGTGGGCCCGCTGCGGTGCATGGACCCCGGGCTGGCGGGAGCCTCAATGCGCCCGTCCTCCGAACGCGCTGTGGCCGGTGTCCAAGTCCCGTCTCTGCTGGTCAGGGCCAGCGGGGTGATATTCACCCCCACGGTTGTGGCAAAAGAAAATGCCCGGAGAAGAATATCAATGTTCATTCAAAATTAACTTCCCGCAAAGAAGATACGTGGCATGGAGCATCACGCAGTTAGCCCAACACGCGATCGCCAATTTTTCTTTTTTTCTCCAAACTCCAGATTCGTCATCAAACTTGCTGGTGTGGTGGAACGCATCGCATACTGATACTGATTACAATACCTGTAGGGGGCAATACGTGGTGTTGGTCGATAATGTACCTGAACGAAACGAAAAACGGGCAAATGCCGCGTTCGAGCTGTGTCTCGACTTTGTATCTTACTATCGAACAACTTTTCATTATTTCCGATTAATAATTCGTGATTAACTTTTAGATATATTTCCGGAATAAATAATACCAGCGACCATAATATACAGTCTTACAATGCATGGAATTAAGTATTTTAGGAGTGATCGTTTAAACTTGTTTACCCACTAATCACTCAATGAGCAACTTTCGATCACCACGAACTTGCGTTTCGGGAATGCACGGCAGTATTGATTATTTATGAGGTTTAGTGTAAATGCAAGCAGAGCTAAGCAACCCTTCGATTTTCTCTAGGAAGCTCTGAAGATATCTAGCAAAATCCAGTATTATGACCATTTGGACTGTTTTGAGCGCATTTCGAGGCCGTTTTCAAATTTAGTTTACTTTGAAGGTGAAAGTGACTAAACGTTTGGTTGTCCGTACTAGAGGTGTACTTTATTTTAACTTTTAAACTATGACGGGAAGACTAAGTATTGTAGTATTTGTGACTCTGTAAATGAACTTGCCAGAACGGTTCGTCAGCTTTATTTTCACTAAGTACAACAGGATGCCGACAACAGCACCAAATGCCTCAAACTGAGCATTTTACGAAGACTGGGTGACCCCCAGACTAGAACTACAAAAAAGAAATAACAGTGAGTGTGCAGGCGAGCTGGTGATAATTAGTCATAACGTAACACTTGAGACTGCGGTGCGGAAAAATGAGAAACTTTCAAGTCAAAGAAAAAGACGACAGTAGGAGAACGTCTCAAACGTAGGTAAAATAATTCTTTTTTTTTTTTTGCTCCTTATATACTCTCGATGCTGACGTCACCGATCTCTTCGCGGATAGAGTCTTTGTGGACAAAACCGCCGAATTCTGCATGACCTTTTAAGGTTAAGAGGTCATGCAACAACCTTAATGTTAAGGCTGTTGTGTTTTCCGCACCACAGTTTCAGGTGTTACATTATAATGTACAACAAAGAAAGCAGATCATTGAGTATTTCTGTAACTACAACAGGCAAGAGGACCTAACGCAATACATATTATACCGCCCCACCTCCCAACCTTCCATCTCAAATCCCACCAAATAAGATGACTTTAGTGCTGCTATATTGGTTTTCATTTAATATTAATAAACATATTCTACTGCTGCTCTACTGTTAACCGATAATTTGTTGTCGTTTTTTTTTTTTTTTTCTCAAGACTGCGCGGTCCTATTAGCCGGATGGCTGCTCGTGTCACGCGCCGTTTGCCTAATGGTGAATTCCGCTCGCAGATTTTAAGGGCTCCAAAAGCGCCCCTTTTGGAGCGAGCATCTTCAGCTCGTAGATCCGGCTCAAGTTTGTCATCTTCCACTTGTATACATTTCTGGCAACGCCCGTCCCGTGGAGCGCCTCCAACCCCGCCGAACTTGATCCGTGGTATTTCAGGGAGCTTGGCGGAAGTTGACAGAAGCGTGCTACGTCATTTGCTTTCACTCGGCGTTGTTCTTGCTGATGACAATGTTTTTTTGGCAAGCAAAGTATGCATTGAAACTCTAGCTTTCCGATCTCCTTAATGCCCTGAATTTTGAACGTCTCATTAAGAGATGGACATGGAGACGACGGACACTCCATGACCGAAAACTCGACCAGTCAGAGAAAAAGTGGCGGTTACGGGTTGTCGATCGTTCATCGGTTCTCACTTTCATACCAATATTCGTGGAGGCCAGGGGAGGGGAGGGCATAGAAAGCGAGAGAAGCGGTGGCCATCGGTCTCGCAAAACAATTGGATCGCACCACTTTTACGCGTTTTCTCACTCTCTCTCTCTGTCAGCACTCCTTAGAAGGCCTAACCCCCTCCCCCCCTCCGCCTCCCCCAGCTGTAAAGTGAGGAGTGGACTCGACCACCATGCCCTCGAAAACGATGCTCTTAGCCTCACGCCGGGCGCTTTTCAGCCGTGCCTCAAGAGCGTACTAGAATGCAGTAACGCATATCAAAGACAAAGAGAACTCGAGCCCCTCGCGCGAGGCTACATCCTCTGTTACGCGAGTTGTGAACCCGCGAATTGAGGGGGTACGGACCCGCGTTTGATGTCTGTGCAGGTGGCGGGAGACGTCAAAGAAGTTGGAAAGGGTAAAACGGCAAAAAAAAAGAAAACACGAAGAACTTTCTCCAGCCCGGGAGAAGAAGAAAAACACGATGGAAGGCGACGGAGAGGTTACTTGGCGTTGTCATAGTTGATCTTTGTCTTTCGTATATTTGTACATGCCTTGCCCGTTTTTCTAGTGGTTGTAGTGACCGGTCATACAAAAACCGTGTTTTCTTTTCTATTCTCTCCTTCCTGATGTTTTCTATTTTGTTGAACTTTCCCTCTTTATTATGCAGAATGTTCTGCTCGTATTGCTCCAGTTACTGCATTCTGCTCATATTCTTTTCTTAAAGGAACGAGTAATTAAAGTAATCCGTTACCAATATTCTGTAACGAAATTACATTACAAATAAGTTACGAAAAAAAGTAACATGGCAATTACAAAATTACTTGAAAAAGTAACAGTTAACAAGTAATTGTTACTTGTAACGGATTCCCGTCCCAAGTCTAGTTTCAAACCGCCTCAGATCAGTGAGCGCTTGTGTAGCGGAAGCACCAGTCCACGCTCCCTGCTCGCGCTTGTGGCAAAAGACCGATCTAACTAAGCGTTCCACGCATGCGTGACGCCGGCATAACTATAGTTTATAGGAGGCCGGCGGCAGTTTACAAGACAGCTCGTGCCGCCTAGTGCTCTGTGCCAGTGCAATTGTGACGAATTGCTCGGGCCTGTGTGCCTGTTAAACCGAAATTTGGATTTCGCAAAATAAGTCCGTAGAAGCGTTGAACGGGACGCTACGAACTCCAAAACATCACTCTTACATCGATAACTCAAACGAATGGCCGTATTTTTTTGGAAAAGAAGGGCTCGATCAAGCGAGGTCTTTGACATCATTGTCTTCCGGGAGAATTTGAGAATGAGGGGAAGCGGCCTCGCTTCTCGTCACCTCACTTCGGTTCACCAGCTCGACGGGACGAAGCGAGGAGGAAAGGGAATGGGAATCGTGACGTGTCTTGTCTCGTCGGCCTCGTCGGCCGTCTTCAATCGCGCACTTCTTTCCAAAAATACGGCGATTCGTTAAAGATATTGCTGCATGAGTATTGTTTTGGGGTTTTGCAGCACCCGGCCGCCTGCCCGTCCAACCTTGTTTCGTACGCTAGAAATTTCGGTCCAGTATACCTTTAAGGTTCCGTCGTGATTCAAATTCCGCAAGCTCTTTCCGTGACGCAAAGCTTGAGTGAACGTAATCTGAGCGCAGCGGCTAAAAAGTACCTACCGATGAAAATGATCTGCTTGCCGCTAGAAGCGCCTCGGTCGGGGCTTGAGTTTTGTCCGCTCCTTTCCTATGACCATGCACTTGTAGCCTTTGTGGTTAGTTCATATTCAGGAGAAGCAAAGTTTAGTCGCCTGTTTCACGGTATGAACCCTATTCGTTCTAAAGTAAACGATGAATAAGCAGAGAAAGTTTTGCAGCACCAGAAACAAATGAAACAGGCCCAATAACTATAGTACCTGTGGCGAGGCCTCTTAGCAATGCAATGTGGATTAGAACCCATAACCACACGGTCGAAAAGAAGACAATGAAAGGCATAGTTGGTACTCAAGTTCGGTCCAAAGCATGCAACTTTGAGAACTACTTAGTCGAACACGTTTTACAGAAATCGCTCGACTGTGTCGTTACAGTGAAGTAATTCTTGTAAAGTCACTCGACGAGCAACGAAAAATGAAACGATGCAAACATTTTGTTTCTCTTAGCTTTTTGGTTTGTAAAAACAGCGGTTTGTGGAGAAAGAAAAACAACAAAAAATGTCTAAATAATTTTACAGAATATCCGAGGTTTTTATCTTGCCCGTAGTCGTAGAAACACGTTGACTGCAAGCGGCTGAAAATTCTCTACAGTGTACGTTCAATCGCAAGCACGGAGAAGATAACCAGCCTTGAATTCGAGGCCGTTACCAAACAAAATTGCGTCCGCCAGCTTTTTTTTTCTTTTTTACCTTCATTTCGTGCAGTAGCACCAGCGAATATCGTTATGCTCGTACGGCTGCAGTACAACTATTTTTGCGTAAATCGATAGATAGAATCTCAAACGTCAATATTTCTTTTCTTGCATGTGTGTGCCCAGCTGACGCAGCCTCTTTGCGTGAAGCGGAGCAAAAAAGATAAAGAAAAACAGCTCTCCATCTCGCTGTGTTCGCAGAAAGCAAATTGCCGCGCTTTCTCGCCCACATTCATCTCAGCGGGGATGCTCGTCTCCGGTCTGATTTCATCGAGCCAACACTCGCGATTCGTGCCTGCCACACGCCGCGCTACCGAGTTATTTTGGCGCTCGCGCACACACGCAACGAGAAAGTCGTCGTCGACGTCGCCGCCGACGTGCAGTGAATGTCGCCGTGTAGCAACACGCTCATCGGGCACGTCGGTTATTTCGGAAGCCCCCCCCCCCCCCCCCCCCCCCCCCCCCGGTTTTATCATACACCACCCGGCGGTGCCTCGACACTAAAAATAGCGTCGCTGCATCTCTCGCGCTACGTTTATGTTTGTGCATATCAAAAGTAAAAACGTCGGGTTTATAATCTCCGTAGGGATCGCTTCCAAGAGACAAATCGTGATGCACGAATCCGCGCGTTACTTTCTTTTTTTTTTTTTTCTTTTTTGTATGTGTGGCAGAAGTGTATGTACTTTTATGCTGTTTTAAGCTGCCTCCACAATTCAGTGCTGTTGGAAAAGCGGTATACTGAAAACAAAAATGTTAAGAAACGCTCGTACGTTGGTGCGGTTTCATTTTAAGAGCACCTAACACGTGGTTTGTTCCCCATCTCTAACGGACGAAGAAACCCAAAGTCACACATCAGTGAGTAGCCCGAGTACTGGAGCGTTAAATTTGGAAGTTTGGAAAACAGAGCTTCGCGAAAGGATGTTAGTCTTCAGAAAGTTTCTGATTTTTAGTTTTTTTTTTTTTTTTTTTTTTTTTTTTTTTCATTGACATACTAGCATGGACTTATAATATGGCGTTATGTAAGATACTGCGTCAATTTGGGAAGCAATAGACCGATCTCACCAAGCGTTCGGCGCATGCGTGACGCCGCCATAACTTTAGTTCGCAGGAGGCAGGCTGCAGTGCACAAGACGGCTCGTGCCGCCTCATGCTCCACACGCGCAGAGCTCCAGCGAGGTTGTCGCACGTGCAGAAAGACTAAAGCTCCCTCGATGCACTGCGGCAGCAAAGGCGCAGTCAAACTGGCTCGTGAGATCGGTCTGTTACCAACGCACTTTTAGTAAGTTAACACAAAACAAGATCACAGCTAGGAATTAAGGGAAGTGCAGATTTTGTAATGCCCACCCATGGAAATCACGCACACGCACACGTACACGCACACACACACACACACACACACACACACACACACACACACACAAATTAAGAACGTAAACAGCCGCACAGCGTACATTCAATTTGGGTGAGAGGAGAGAGCGAAATGGGCAGCCTCCAACCGGCGCGCAAATGCGTTTTATTTTCTTTTTTTTGTTGTCTCTTTAGGAGTGGGCAGTACACAAACCTTCGGCTGGCATGCAGACAAAGTTGAAATCCCGGTGACTTCGGCAATTTTAGGCACCATTGCACGGATTTAGATGTGTAAGTTATCGTACAAAGTGCAAAACCAGTGTCGCCCCATCCTGGCAGACCGACTTTACGCTGTAACCACTAAAACGTCCAACTTGACGTGTTTTTTTATTTTTCATTTACACCGATAAGGAGACTGACCGGGCACCATTCTCAGTGTCCCCTACCGTGCAAGAAAAAAGAAAAGTTAGAACTACTTTGTCAACAGTGTGGTCAGTTTGTCCTCCCGTTCGAAAAGTAAATGCTGTTGCAGATATATATATATTTTTTTTTGACAGATAGAATTTGTACTGATTTAGGCCTTTAGCACCTATAAGTGGAAAATCTAGAATAAAAAGAAAAGAAAACGTGTTTACTAAGTGAAAAACAACAACTGCGCGATGTTTTCTTTTTTTTTTTTTTTTTTTTTTTTAATGAGCAACGAATTTGCGCAGAATTCGTTGCCTGCTAAGTCGTGGGTATGCAGACCCTAGAGGGCTTTCATCATCGCAGATGTTTGGTCTATTTGTAACCAAACTAACCTTTTGGGGTGTTTACGCGTAAGTGGTACTTGGGAAGCGATTAATAGGTACGCTATTGACTTTAATGCGCCGCCAAAAACCTAACGTCGCGGGCGTACCGGCTACGTGTTTTATCTAAAAGTTACTTTTAGTTATTTATGAAAAATAAAAGTAAACCATCTAACTTCGACGTAACGGCGCTTCCTTAACTAACGCAATTCTATCACCTATGGCTGGGAAGACGTCAGGAAAACCGCTGCGGGGTTTATTATTTCAAACACTGGAATAAAAAAAAAATCTTTACATTTGCATGGATTTTTACAAAAATCAAGCAAGTTTTTTTTTCAGCCTGAAAATTGTATTATTAGATTTGTATTTTCTGCTGACGCACTAGACGCAGCGGCTGAGGCTAGTACTGCCGGTGGATACCATTTCTATCGAAATAACAAAAAAAAAAAAACAACTCTAGCGTCTACTGAAACAAACAGAGCCCAATAAGCTGATCATGTAGTACTCCTAAATGTTCTAGAAATGTGAACCAACATATGTGTTTGAGTGCGATGCGTTCACATGCGGCAGGCGGCTGCAGAACGCTGCGGAGAGCGTTTACGCAACTTGTACACACATTAGCTTTGAAACGCAGTCGACCAAAATCAAGAGCCAAAAAAAAAAATTATTGGTGGATCCTTAGGGAATGTGTTCGCATGTGGGTCCGGACATTTCGTCAAACGCCGTTTCATCGAACGCCGTTTCATCGAAGCCGTTTCATCGAACGCCTTTTCATCGAACGCTGTTACAGCCTGCAATATTTTTGCAATTTATTTTGATTTTTATACACAACGTCATCTAATTCTCCCTTTTTTTAAAGTCGCAGTATGCAGTGACGAGATAAGTTCCATTGTGAACATGTCCTGCTTCGAGAAGAAAGCCTCCATGAAACAATGACCCCTCTCCATGTCACATCAAACAATTAAAAATGAGACAAAAAAAAAGCACAATGTGCTTTCTGGGAAGCGGGTAGTGTTTTATTGTTTGACAGCGTGTACCTGTAACCTTGGGTTATGTGAGGATCCGAAAGGGTTCTGTCTTCTTGGGTGACAGAGTACACCCAGGGCTTTACTATTGTCTGGTGCGGGTTGGCCTTCCTAAGAAAGCGTCCTGAAGATGATTCATAGGCAAAAGGGTCGGTAATAAAGTTGACAGTGAAGGGGAGGTGGTTCCAGTCCAGGTGTAGCTTGAACCCATGCTGGCTGACACTTTGTGCAGCTTTTGACTCTGTAGAGATTGAAAAAAAAAAAAAATCAGAAACGTTTAATCTGAGCATAAAGCTGATAATCAGGGTATCATCATATTTTATTTTGTGTGCTCTCCTGGCAGAGTATCGTTTTATTATAAGCGTGCTGCCCTGGCAGTTAAATGCTTTTCGTGAATAAACCTTCAACTAAGCGTAAGTGTGCAAATGAGCTGGTGTGAATGGCACATTACTGAAACCCCCGGACAGCCGGTAAAACAAAAACGACACAGACATTCAAAAGTGTTTTAAGTGTCGGTCCTTTACCTCCAGTGTCATGTTTTCTGACAGGTACATGAGTAAAACGTTTCAGTAAATCGCATACCCATTCGTTTTTATACCAATGGTTCTTATTTCTAGTAATTTGGCTCCACCCTAAAGACAGTTTCACAGATGACAAACTTAGTCTTAACAAATGTAAGGTAAAACATCTATAAAACACTGTTATGCCCCAAAACTCGATACTGAGAAATTCGATGAAGCGGCCCTTAGCGATTCGATGAAACGGCGTTCGATGAAATGGCGTTCGATGAAATGTCCATTCATTCGATGAAACGGCGTTCGATGAAACGGCGTTCGATGAAACGGCGTTCGATGAAATGTCCGCTACCCGTTCGCATGACCCCTGGGACACACGTCCCCCTTTGGGAAACGCTAACGCTGACTCTTTCACTTTTCTCTTTTGCTTCTTATATTTTTTCTTGCTGCCTCCCTCTTTTTGGCCTGGTTGCGGGGTCAGTGTAAAGCGCCGTTCACACTCTTGCTACCGAGTAAGACCGAGAGAGATCAGACCGGTTTTTAAGCCTTTTTCGACTTCTTAGGACCGGATGCGCTGCTGCGGAGCTGGTCCTAAGAGATCGCATGCGATCTCTTAGGACCAGCTCCGCTGCAGCGCCGGCCCGTTCCGCAGCAGCATCCGGCCCGTTCACACTCTTGCGACCGAGTAAGACCGAGAGAGACCAGTCCGGTGTTTAAGCCTCTTGCAAGAGGCTTAAACACCGGACTGGTCTCTCTAGGTCTTACTCAGTCGCAAGAGTGTGAACGGGCCTTTAGCGTTTTCCAAAGGGGCACGTGTGTGGCGTTTCCCAAGGGTCATGCTCACGCATTCCCTAAGGATTCACCAATGAATCTTTGTTTACTTCTTTCCGGCGTCTGTGGCGCGCAGACCCGCTTCGGCGTGCCACTTCTCGCGCCGTATTTCCTCCAGCCGAGCTATAGGCGCGGCTTCTGCTCCTCTGTCTCGTCCACCCACCTTGCACGTTTAGCAACGGCATCCGCTGCCTGAGGCTGCTGCAAGTTCAGACTCGCCCCAGCATCCGCGCGCGTATTGCTTTCCGAACCATGACGTACCTCCCTCTCGCCTCGCCGCTCCTCACGCGCAATGGCTTCCGCCCTTTGACGTCGCCTGCCTCTCGCCTTTGACCATCGCTACTCTCCTCTCTCCGCGGCGCACTTCCCTTTCCACCATTACGTCCGCCGACGGAAGCCAATAATCTTTTCCCCTGCCATGTGGGTACTAATGCTGACGCAGTATTAAAAAAGGAAGGCAGGGGGGGGGGGGGGGGTGAAACGATTTCCGGACTTAGTCAAAAATTTGTGGAAGTTGCCCTCTGACACTTCTGAAGTAAAGAACAGAAAACCGATTTCGCCTGCTTGTCCTATACTCTGTATCACCTTCTGTTGTACCGCAGGAAAGGCTACAAGCGCGAGCTCCTTGCTCTAGGGCACATCTGTCCGGTACAAGCTCTCGTGCACCAAGGGCAGCTGCCAGCGCTATGAGCTCGCGCTTCCAGCCTTCGCTGCGGTACAACATAAGGTAAAACAAAATACAGTTGGTGCATGAAAAAAAAAAAAAAAAAAAAGATAAATATTGGTTATTTCTGGCACCCCTTATCTCACTTCCAGTCTTCAGGGTCACACCTGGTCCCCCTCCTAGTGACGTCATTCGGGGTGCTGTGTAGGTTCTCGTGTGCTCTCTCGGAGGACGCTTCCTCTCCCTCTCTCTGCTGAGATTAACGGGCGTTAGGCCGCAGCTTAGAGCCGAAGGAGTTCACGCAAGCTTCTCACCGTAGTTCTTCGGCTGCCATTCGCGGCTGCAGGTGGAGGAAAACGATCGACTTTTGCTTTGCGATTATGTAGCGGAATCGCGACATTTTAGGAGTTGTTTTCTCTATCCTCCGGGACACGATGAACAACGTAAAAATGACGAGATGTAAATCACTGTAATTTTAAAATAGTTGCACCTCCTCTTTAAAGGCGCTGTTATGCTGCCCTTCATTACCGGCTGCGACCTGCTAGGCGCGTGCTCAACGCGCGCGCGTGGCACGCGCGAAATGGCGACGTTACGTTGCCTTAAATCAGACACGATTAGTTCGGCGTTTTGACGCAGCCGACGGGACCGCCGGTATTCGGCGTGCACGGGCGTCGCCGGCGCGAGATGCATATGTAGCCATCTTGCGACAGCCGCGCCGAAAATCCACGAAAAAAAAAGGTAGCAACTTCTTCCTCCTCCTATTGCGCGTACACTTTTTTATATTTTTGTTCCCTTCGGCACTCGCGCCACGACAGCGGACTAGATCGTGTCAAGACAGCAAGCGGCCATCGTATACTTGGTTTTAACTTTGATCAGAGCACAGTCAAAGGCTAAAAGACACGCAATGTTGTATAGACCGTTCTCATGTGACGCTTACCATGCTGAAATGTGACATATTTGGGTTGGGCGACAGGTACTAAAGTGAATAGTTCAAGCTTGAATACAAAAAAAAAAAAAAAGTATAGTCGAGAAAAAGTATAACTATTGGCACGAATTCCTCGAACTCTAGCGTCTTCCAATCGGCAAATAAAGGGATATGCTATTTTTCCCGAACTCAGCTACGTCAAAGTTCAACATGGCGGCCCCCACGAAAAAAAAACAAAAAAACTGCGGTCTATAACTTCTGCGTTCAACGGGAAAACTATGAAAGCCGTGTCGTTGCGCTTTCGGCGTTACTCGATTGGCGGCATGGGCTTCCGGCATCAGATGGGTAAAGACGGGAGCAGAACGCAGCAAGGCCTGGGCGCTGACATTGGCTGACATCGGCGGTGCCGAGGGAAAGAACGGAGAAAGAGAGCGACAGTCGAGAGGACTAAGAAAGCAGTCGAAACGTTAGACTAGTTCGTTTTGCCGCGACGAGTCCAAGTTGTTCGAGCGCTTGTCAACCTTATTCCCGTGTTCTGCAAAGTAAGCAAGAAAGAAAAAAAAAATACAGACCTTGCAGGTGATGTTCTGCTGCTTTTTCGGTGCATATAAAGGCGTCGCCAGGCGTAAGGGCCTATCGGGAGCACCAGCTGAGACAACCGGAGGCCGCCGATGTCTGCGTTGATGCCCCGTTCCTAAGCGGTCCGAATGCATGGGGCCTTTCCATTTATAATCTTATATTCACTTTATACCTGGCGAATGCCTTTATATTCGAACGCGTTTGATTCACAAGCGCCGGCCCCCAGCGTTCCGCGTTCGAACACAGAGTAGAGACAAAGCTTGCTTTACGCCTGCCTACCCCAGACTTGGACGTAGTTCAACTATCCTACTCAAACTACTGTAGTTTAACTACTCTTCTGAATAATTTGGTAACTTTCAATTACAACTTTATGTGGGTAATTAGTAGTTGATTTTAACTACGTTTTTCTGGTAACTTCTACTCAAATTACTAACTACTTTCGAAATCTAGTGCTAATTTTGCTCATCACAAAAGTTTAAACGCAGAAATAAATAAGACGCCGGCAGATGAAGTGGCATTCCCAAACAAGGGGCCTCCTCATTTTCCGTTCCCACGTACTTACACTCGGCAGCCGTAGAAACTGCAGCCAAAACATAACACGGGCGCGTACGAACGCAGGAAGAGATGCTTAAAAAGCCTTGGTCGGGTATCGACCTAATCCGGTAATGCACGCAGGCCCCGTGCCTCGAGCTGCAACCGTGAAAGACGGGGACACTCCGAGAGTTGTTGTTGTTTTCATGTTGTCTGCCTTTAGTGAGTTCGGACTCAAGCGGTGGGTTTCACGGGAGGCGTCACTGGAATAACCTCACAGCTGGGCGCCTGTTCCCATGATCGCCTCGTCGTCAGCGCATACTCCCTTGCGAAGCCGGACTCCCCGCGCAAAAACGCACACGCAGATAATCCGTTCATTGGAGCACGTTCCCGCTTCCAGCTGCAACTGTACGAGCGAGGATGCTTGTTCACGTAATCCTTCGTGTCCTTCCGACCTTCCACGCAAGGCAGACCTCCTCTTTGTTGAAAACGGTTTACTTCTCATGCGTGTCAGGCGCGTCAGGATACCGTAGTCGCCGGCGAGGATTCCGGGTCACCCTTGGATGATCCTTTTGTTTGACCCGGCGTCAGCGGCAAAGTATAACTTCGTTTCATCTTCTGTTGAACCAAAACATTTTTTTTTTAGTAGCGTAGCATTAGCACTGCAACGAGGCGCGCAGTCGTCCGTCGTCCGGATGCATCCGCATCCGGACGACGGCGCGAGGATTGATTCCTTGACGGTCAGGTGCACTCGTTCAGCGTACTCTCCGAACGTCAAGGAAATAAACAAAAAATGAAAAAACAACCTCAATTTGTTGAAGAAAGAAAAAAAAGAGGGGAGTTTGTTATGAAAGACCATGTAGGCCAAGGCAAACCTCACAGGTTTCGTCATGGACAACAAAGATGCCGACACTCGCTCACCCGACCCAGCACAGCCTTTCTCTGAAATTCAATGCTGCCTTTCCATCCAGCGCCACGGTGGAACGTCTTTTTAGCTTGGCTGGGGAATTGACCTTTTTCAGAGTTTGGCTACGATCGTGGCGCGCCCTCGCGGGAATCGCTCGAAACACTTTTGGTGGCTCCGGGACCGTCTCTCCGTCGTCCGCGCTAGGCCTGGCTTGTCTCCCGGTCCATGTTTTTGCGTGTGTTTTCTGGTGGCGTTGTTACGTCCTTCACCAATCTGAACGTGTCTTTTTGTCGTCGCTTAGCGTGCATATTTTCTTCAAAATGGCTGAGAACGACCGGGAGGATTAACAAAAGTCGCTGTCTAAGATACAAGACGCGACACACTTCGGTGTCACGTCTTGCAAGCAACTAAAAAAGGGGTCTGCTTTCAAAGCAGAGTCGCAGAGTGTTATGTAGGGAAAGTAATGGTGACCAGCTTGGATACCGACCCAACCATCCACCTTGTGCGGAGCTTGTGAGCTCCGTTTATGATTCCCGGCCGCTATAAACAGCTGATTTTACTCTCCTTGATCGCTTAAGTTATTCAAGCTTATCGCGTCCGTCACTTCGCCGCCCTGTGTACCGCGCGAGGGCACGGGACGTTGCCGTATTCGGGAATGTGTAAACAAACTCGGACGGTGCGAAATCCGGGCCGTCTTGATATCGCGAAGGATTGCCTGCACCGTCAAAATGTAAGGAACGGTATGTTAGAAACAATCCATCTTTGAATTCGGCACGTTTACGAACCTTCGACAAAGTGGGCCCAGCAAACAGGGGGGTTCACGGTTGGTTGCCAAGAAATTTCATTAAGGTTCTGTCTCCGTAAGGCTTAAATTCGTTTCACTCGCTTTAAATGTTTTGTCAGTTTTTTTACGTGGCAAGACGTGAATGTGCATAGCGCACGCCTGAAGAACGGAAAGCTTTATGCTGTTATTTTTTAATTGAGTACCGGGTACGGCATGATTACGTCACCCAACCTCCTTTCCACGTTTACTATTAACAAAAAATTGTCAGAGTGCAGACGAGCTGGTGTAAGTTTAACATGATGGAAAACTTGATATATGAATACATGAAAGCTTGATGGAACATCGAGGACAGGGACGGAAAGAGTATACTTCTTTCAAGAAGTCCTGTATCCGTCCCCGTCCCTGATGTTTTATCCTTTCATGTATTCGTATCTCTTTACGAGCACGCTCAATTTCCATTACTAAACCTGAGGCTGAGGTAGGAAAAGGAAAACGCAAAGGAAAAACGGGCAACGTCTCAAGAGACGTTGCCGGCTCTTTTTCTGTGTCCTTTTGCGTTTTCCTTTTTCTACCCCAATTTCAGGTATATCATCATGTTCACATTTGCTGTACTTTAGTTAAAAGCAGAATGTCCCGCCGTTACATTGATGATTCAGCCACCTGACACGGGGACTCTCGTCATAGGCTTTTGAAAGTAGGGCAAAAAAGGCGGGGCGTTTGACATCGGGTGCTTTCGTGCACCACCCGTCAAAGGCTACAAGAACTTTATAAAATTTGGCATTTCAAGAATGTTTACTTCTATTTGTGCAACCTTCTGCTGCGCGGTGGTGAGGCATGACGACTATGAAGCCAAGCCGCGAGAATACCGGAGGAGTCAAGCATAACCAGCACTGCCTGAGCGACCGAGCGGGCGAGAGAGCCACCAAAAATGGCGCCTTTCCCTTTCCTCTCCTCTCTCAGAGTCGGCGCATGCGCCCAGCGATCTCTGAAAAAGGGAAAAGGGGAAAACTCTCAGATAAGAACTTTGAAAGTCAGTTGCTTCTGCGAGCGAATAAATTATTTTGGTGAAAACGCAAGCCATAAAATGATTGCATTTGTTTTAGGCTCGCAGGGTTTTTTCACG
Source organism: Ixodes scapularis (assembly GCF_016920785.2). Lineage (NCBI taxonomy): Eukaryota > Metazoa > Arthropoda > Arachnida > Ixodida > Ixodidae > Ixodes > Ixodes scapularis. The sequence goes on along the minus strand of NW_024609884.1, from coordinate 67,310,171 downwards.
GATCGAAACTGCTGTTAATTTTGCTAGAACAAAAATATAAAAAAGGTAACTTCGAAAGTAACTTCAAACTAACTGGCTACTTTTTTACAGTACTCAAATGCTATTAGTGTATTACAAATGCGTAACTTCTACTCTACTCCAATTACTTTTGGCGCCAATACTCAGTAACCTAACTTAACTACTTTTTTTGAGCAATTTGTACATGTCTGGTCTACCCATCATTCCAGTAAAAGCTCGGCGTTCTGATGCCCCTTTGCACTCTCGTCGCCTCCTCTCCGTCAGTTTATCGGCGCATAACAGCCAGTACTCGTCTGCGCGCATTCATCGTTCACGGCTCACGGCAACATAGTGGCGCCCGGGCGTGGATGTGGCCGATCTCGGGACGATCCCGCTGACTTCCGCGACTTCAAAATCCTGTCTCCGAATGGGGGACCGGATGCGCGTCGCCGACGGGCGCGGGCGAGCACGTGTCCCTCCCTTTGTTTTCTTGGCTTTTGGTTGGTCTCCGCTTGTGGCCTGAATGTCAAACGATACCAAATGTCCAACAAGCCTGAATAACCAATAGATCACGTGAAAGACGAGACGGAATATCCACTGAGGCGGAAGATCCGATAGAGACGGAATGTCCAACGGGACGGAAGGTCAAACGAGGCCTGAATGTCCAACGAGCCTGATTGTTCAATGATGAATCTTTGTTTAGAAGAAACTTTCGAGCAGTTAAATACGCTAAACGACTAGTTTCGCGAACACACAATTTCACTATCGGTAGCGCTATTCAATGCTTCGTGGATGAATTTCGGAGTACATTTTTTATTGCGATACAAGCGAAATTAGGTTATAATATTAATAATAATAATATTAATAATAATAATAATAACTTTATTTTCATCTTATGATGGGGGCTCGAAGGAAAAAAAAGCTGCAGTAGGCAGCTAGACTGATCCTCGGCCCCTTACACTGGTCAGCAGCAAGCATGCGGAAAAATACAGAAAAGGCAAAGTATACAGTAAAACCGTCGCACATCTACGGTTGACATTTCTACAAACCACCAAGGTTCACCCAAGTGCAAAGCATAAAATGAAAATAAAAATAACGCACAAAAATATAAGCGTAGGTCCTTGAAATTTAGACTATCAAAATCAATATTGTGAATGCAAAGACTATTTAGCCAAAATGGGAGTGTGAAATTAACCTTTTGATAGCCATAGTTTGTTCGTTGCGTGACCTCGTGATGATTAAGTCGTTTACAGTATTCGAACATTGAATCTCTCAACACCAAGAAACACCCTACTTGACACAGTTAGCGCGAACACGGCATCGGGCTTCTTTTTTTTTATTTTTTGTTTTGTATTTCAATCGGCACTGACGACCACCAAAGTTCACCACCTAATTGGTACCCAGTATAAGCGTACTACAACATGTTCCCGGATTTCATGAGCGCCGCTTAGTTCTGAAATAAAAGAAGAACACCGCGGTCGCTTGTGTTCATGTATCGGAAACATTCTAAAGCATTCAAAGTATACAACGATTCTCAGTGATCGGCTATTACTTTTTTTATTATTATTCGATAATTTCGTTTTCCAGCGTTGTCAATGTTTTGCTTCTTTGAGTCTTAGGCATTTAAATTGTCATCTCTACAATAATTCGGAATTTCGATCTTCGGGGCAGGCAAAAGTCAGTTGAAAGATGCATCTTGGGTCTCGTCAGATAGAGGAATTTTTCTTTCTAAGCTTTACAACTTTGTTATAAAAGAAAGCCGTGAAAGCTACATTGATGCGGTCCGTGCCTGTGCTATATGGCCAGATGAGATTAAAAAAAAAAAAAGGGGGCTCATCGCCAAGAGAAGTTGGCTAATTAACTAAAATGTGTTATGTAACTTTTAACTAGTGAAACTATTTATATGGTTCTCATTAGAAACTTGCTGAGCGTCATCGAAAACCACTGAATCAATCGATTTCACAAAGACTTGGAGCTTATGGAAAGCACTGTGGAGCGCTATCACTCGTGCTACAGGCACAAGGTTACCGGTGCGATAAGGCGCCCGCGCGGTTTTTCCGTCCTTTGTTATCCGTGTTTACCCACCGCCAGCCTTGTGCATGCTGTACGAGTGGTAACCTTAATCCACTACTGCGCTTCCCACGCTTTCCAAGTCTTTATAGAAATCACCGATTTAGTGGGTACTCCAAGAAATCTAGAGCATCTGCCTAAACGAGACAAAGAATGCGCCGTGGAGCGTGCCTACATGTCATGCTCCGTGCCAGGGCGCAGTGAAAGAAAACATCGAAAGAACGTCGAAGACGTCTGTAACGTGACGTCGTAAAACGTCGAAGGTTCGGACGTCACCTTCCTTGGACGTCAATTAAACCTTTAAATGTACGCGAGAAAAGGTGCACAGAAGGTTGAGAAAACGTTCCCCATGACGTTTGTCACGCGTCACATGCACGTCTCAGTGGGCCGTTGCGTCCTCCCTCCACGTTTATGATACGTGTGTTTAAGACATCCGGACTACCAACGACGTTCACAGAACGTCAAAAAACCTTTCTAAATTACGTTCCCTAGCCATCCTGGGAAAACGTTGTGCCCCTCTCCCCCCCCCCCCCCCCCCCCCCAAAAAAAAAAAAAAAAAAGAAACTATTTTTTCAGTATGATTGCGAAGGCAAGTTGTTATCATGCAAGTACAAAGGAAGTAACAAACACAGGTTGGGTACGAACTGTTTCATTGAGCATTTTCAGACAGGAGATGCAATACGGAGCGCCGCCAAAAGACGCCCCTGCATGTGCCAGCCTCAAAGATATAACAGAACAAACAAATTTACGTAAAGAAATGAACAAGAGGTGATGTCACGCAGCGCGGAATGTTCCACCGCTTACCTTGTTCTGCTTCTGATTAATGCGCTGACACGAGTGCTTTAGCCGCCCCATCGCACATAGCTGGTCCTCTCGCTGCGTGCACGGGAACGGATTCAGAAGGGGGATCCCGTCCGCTGGGCGTTCTTTATTGGGATCGTCGGAGGCGTCTGAAGGGCCTTGATCGGAGACTGGACTTGACGCGCCGTTATCTGCACTGCCATTTACTTTCTGGGGGGCGTCATTCATATCCTCACAGGTACGTTGATCCGAGCAGTAGTACGATTCAACGTGTGAAGCGTTATGGCCTTGAAAAAGGTCTTCGAGCCGTGACTGAATACGACGGCGTTTTTTTGGCGATCACCGACTTCTTCATGGGGACGACTTGAACGACTCATCCAATAGCAGCACTTACATTGTATGCAGACTAGAAAAAAAAATCACGGCGACATAGCAGCCTGCCTCGTAGACCCGTAGTCGTGACGGCCGGTGCTAGTGACTGGCTTTTGGAAAAAGCTAGACCGGGTCCCAGAGCTGTTCTCTCTGGGCCAATCCGAAGAACAGAGAATGGGCCTTTTCCGGGGTTTCCACGGCGCATGCGCGGCAGCAGCAGACAGGAGTCCGCCATTTTTGGTGCGTGGTACGTCCGGCTCGGGGCTGCAGGAGGATGCGGTGGTCGCGCGTTTCGAAGCTCTCCGACAGGCCCTAGCGCTGTTTCGTTGTTGGCTGCAGCAACGACTGCAAGCATTGTCGCGGTTTAAGCTTCTTTGGTTGTCCTTCTACTAGCCTGCACTCGACAAAGCGGCAGCTCTGGATTCGGGCGATCCAGCGATACAATGCGGGCGGCTCGTAAAGGCAGCCTTCAAAGCACTCCCGCGTTTGCAGTTGGCACTTCAAGGAAGGCTCATGTTTTTGTTCCTTCATTTTTTATTTGTGTGTGAATACATATCAGCAGATTGGTTAGGTATGCTGTCGTGTCGTTTATGTGCCACGCAGAGCGAGCGCCTCGGAGTTGGCGTTCCTGGAATAGTGTGTTTCACTGGCACACTTGTTTGTTTACCAATATAACGGTCTCGCGTTGCTACGCAAACTGCCTGTCTGCTTTTTGGTTGTTGTAAACGTTGGAATAACCCACAGTTTTCAAATATTTATAAATCATTGAGGTAAAGTTGCTATGCTGCACAGTTTGTTGTTAGGTGCACACTCAGAAAGTTGAAATGGGAGCAGATATATATATCGCTACCACGACCGCATCTGCTGGTCTTGTGGTTAAATAAGAAAGAGGAAACAATCATCTTGATGTGTTGTCCTCGTGTATGTATCGAGTAAACAAAAAATAAGTTTGGACAATCTCTACAGGCGCTAAACTAAAATAAATAAATAAAAAACGAAAACAGGTGTGGCCGATTTTGTGTTTTTTCTTCAGGACCTAGAGTCACACAGAGCTGTAGCCAGAAGTGGGGTGACATCAATGACGAGGCTCGCTCAGAAATCTGTGGCTGCACGTATTAATCTCAGATATTTATTAAACATGTGTCTTAGTGGTGAATTTGACCTTGTGAAATTTCAAAGTGGTGCTTTTTTCTAGTAAAAAAGGAGACCCACAAACTCGCCTTGGTGTGTGGCGCTCGCAAACCACATTTAGTATAGTCGCTGAACAAGTCAGCCGTTGACCCGGCCAAGTTTGTTGGTCTATTTTATAATAGAAATGGAGCCACGCGTTCGAATTTCACAAGGTGAAATCCACTACTAAAACACATCCTTGATGAGAATTACCTTGGTACGCTCAGGCGCCGGTGTTTTTCGGACGGTTTAGAGCAAGCTTTCATATTTATGAGAATACATCTTGCCAATTAAAATTTTCGAGGAAATTAAACAAATAACCTGCAATAAAAAAAAAAAAAGGCTTTCCTTAACTGTAACCTGGTCTCGAATATTTTCTGAATTTACTGCCGGTACTGCATATGACATGAATACTAGTTTAATGTAACCGTTTGTACTTTCTCATAGGTCGAAGAGAGCTTCAACGGTGTCGTCAGTTACAACGGGCGCCACGGCGAAATCAGTCGTCCATTCATTCGGAAAAAAAAAAGTACAAACGGACGAAATCGTCCGTAGTTAACGCATTAATTGAAAACAAATCTGCTCTTCAATTGTGTTGGATAAAGGAAAAACAAACGCTGAGCAGTGAGCGCATTTCCCGACCGCGTTCAGACAGCACACATAGCTTGGAGAGGGCAGAACCGGGAGCAAGGCAGGCCATCAAAAACGCCTCTCCTGCTTGCCGATAGATGGCGCCCAACATTTGCGGAAAATAGAGTTCCTGTATAGCTACCTACGGTAGCAGAGTTGCGCATTCAGCCTCGGCGGGTGGCCGTAGCGCCGGCTTTCCTGCACACCCTGGATGCTTTGCTCCTCACGTGACTAAATTTGGCGAATAGCGGCGCCGCGCGCGCCGCCGCGCATGGAAAGCAGGAGAAGAGGAGAAGGAGGGCGAAGGCAGGGGAACATACGCCGGGGCAAGAGAAACGTCGTCGGAGCGACCGTAAAGGTGGTTTTCTTACACGGCGGCGGATGCTTTGCTCCTCACGTTATGGATCTCGGCGAATAGCGGCGTGGCGGCGCGGGGAAAACAAATGCGCAACTCTGCTCCCCCTTCGGGGGAGCATAACTCTAGCGGAAAAGGCCCATTCAGTGAAATATTTTGGAAACGACTGAGAAAATACGTGCACCCAAAACTTAGGCTTGTCAATTGTTCGTCGCCACTATCTTCCCCCACTTTTTTCTCGCCCTCTTTTTGCCGAGTTTCCCGACGCATCGTATGGGGTTCTATGGAGATGCCACTGGCATCCCCTCTGCCTGCCTTGTCCCGTCTCTCTCGCGCCGTGGCGGCCTTTTTTTTATTATTATTATTTTCTTCTTTCTTTTTTTTTTTTTTTCGCACGTAAGTGTGGACTGGACTTGAACGCTTTTTGGAAAGTCATCTGGGCCATTCAGCGGTTGGCATCATGAATGCCAATCTCCATAAAGCGTTGACAGTATCTACCGGATTTCGTCATTGCCGTGCATTTTATTTTTTGGAGTCAAGTTAAAAAATGCGCAAGTGTGCAGTGAAATTGTGCTCCTGTATAGTGTGTGCCGGCATGCGATTTTCGTTTGGGTACGTCACTACTGGCAACGAAAGCCAGATCTGAACCGTGACATTCACGTGACAAGACTCTGCACCCCGATCTACCGAAAGTGCTAAGGCGCTTGAAGTTGGTGCTGTGGATGAACTGTGATGTTGATGCGAATTTTTTGGTTGTGCGCAGGTGAGCATGGGTTAGAAAATACGAAGAGAGATTGACGAACCTTAAAACAATCTCGGGTGGTCGCGGAGCAGTATGGATGCTCCTAGGAAAGGATGCAGGCCTGAAATCACCTGGAGAGGGGATTGTGTAGCGGCGCCCCTGAGGCGCGTGCCAGGGCCCAGAACCCTTGGAAGACGACAACGCGCGTGCAAAATGCAATAATGGCACAATTCGATCCGTTCTAAGCATCATGGGCTTCACTTCGCAAATTAAAACCGTAACAATATTTTAAACAAACCAACATTATAACAAGCACATGTGAAAGGAATGATATTCCCAACATGCCTCTTGATATTATTTTTTTTTTCTTCAATGTACATTGAGTTTTGTATATGCCCTCCCTAGCGTCATCGATGTGCACTTAATAGCATTTTGAAATACATAAATTAATGTATAAATAATTAGATTTCTCAAGGTCTCAAAAATTAAGTCTTGTTTGCGGCTCTTGAGCACTGTCATCTTGACCACAGCTGTAATTAAGCTTTTAACAGTGGAAGCGTATTATACGTGATTCTGCGGCTGGAGATGGAGCTGGAAAATCTAAAAACGTGGAACAAAACGTGAGTGGTCGACGTTGCCAGCACGTCTTGTATGACGTTTACGACATTTAGGTGTGAACGCGACGTCGCTGAAACGTCACTGACGGGGCAACAATGTAACGTCACTATGGACTTTAACTTCGAAGAAACGCGAGTGTTCAACGTTGCTAAAACGTCTTGCCTTGACGTCGTGGTGACCATGACGACGTTAAAGTTGAAACATGACGTCGCCTGCACGTCACTGACAGGACGATAACGGAATGTCATTTATGAACTTCAGTTCAACGTCAAAGAAAGGTGAGCGTTGGACGTTGCCAGAACGTCGTGCATCGACGTCGTGGGAACGTTGACGACGCTTGAGTTGAAATACAATGTCGTCACAACGTCACTGATTGGACTCAAATGGAACGTTATATAGAGACGTCACCTCAACATCGAAAAAAACGTGATCGAAGTCATGCGGGACGTCGCGGACGTCCGGGACTTTTTCTCGACGTTTCCACGACGTTTTGTGCTGCCTGGGGTACGTTGAGTCAGTCATTGACCCTTTCCATTGACTCTCTCAACTGCTTTGCGGGAAAGCAGGCGATCCAGAATTCTTTGAGTGTATGCCTCGGCTTGACGATTCACCCGGGGTAACACACTCAATAAAGGACAAAGACCACCGTGACGTTGCGCTTTAGCGCCGAGTGGTTGGCCAACCCGCTCGAAGCGTCGATTGAGCATTTGCCCAAGGCAAAAATTATACAACTCGTTCTCCATCGAAGACTCTCCAGTGTTCGTTGGCGGTGATGTGTAGGGTGCATTGTCCTATAGTCCCCGACTGCTTGAAAATAATCGTCTATACGCTGCACTATCGGGTCATAGGCTGTGGTAACGCAGAATGTGATATGGTAGTCCAGGCAAACAGGGTACACATATGTGGAGTCTGGATGGTGCGTACATCGTCTTGCGTAAAATAAACAAGAGATGTTTGGTAATACAGTCGAGCAGGGGAGGATGTTCGGGTTCATTGCTCCTGTATACAGCGGGGTCGCCTCCCCAAACGACAGAGAAGAAGGGCAAATGGAGCAGGCCTTAAAGTCAGCCGCCTCCTCGCCGGAAGACACTTGGAAGACCAGTTACTCTTTCAGATTTACCGCACTCGTGAACCACAGTTGAGCACACACGCCACAGGCTGGGCTGAGAAGGTCTTCCATAAAGCGTTTATGAAACTCCGTGTCTCCATTGCCGAACTCGCTGGACGCGGTCTCGCTGGGGTCTACGGGCGACATCGCGTCGGCTATCTTAGCACCCCTGTAGAGGTTACCTGCCTGGCTGAGGTCTACTCGCGGTTCTGGGCATTCTGCTCTGCTGACGCTTTTGAGCGTGATGTACAAGGCCGGCAGAAGTAGACGGCCAAAGATTATCGTGTGTACGGCCGCGCGCGCCACTTGAGAATGTATGTGCCCGAGATTACAGCTTGTCCCGTAGAGCCGCCTCACCCGCTCATTCGAGGACTTGAAAGCACCCCTCGAATTGAAACGCACGACTGAGTATGCCGAAAGTAGAACAAGGGGCACGCGTAAGCGCCGAGTGCAGCAAGAGTGCCAGCTCCTGCCAAGAAAGCATACGAACTATCCTCAACCCGTCACGGTAAAGTGAACGCGCCTTCTTTCTTTCTTTGATTGTCGCTCCTTTCCGCATTCTTTCTCTCGGGAAGCCCGGGGCTGGGTCTTTTAAGCTTCGTTTCAGTTGAAGTCTAGACTCAGCCGAAGCTACAAGCGTGAGCATGTGGCCCTGAACAGTGCTTGCACCGAACGATCCCGCGTGCTTGGTAGGGATGCTAAAAGCCCGGAGCTCGCTCTTGTAGCATCGGCTGCGTCTCGACTTAAGCTGAAACGAATTATAGCCTCTGCTATACTCTGTTCACACTTTAGCTGGTACTGCAGACAAAGCTACAAGCGCGAGCTAGCCCGCGCTCTTGGCTTTGGGACGTGCTTTCCTAGCGCTAGTGCTCGTTCTGCATAGGAACTCTTCAAAGCAGCGATCTTGAGCTCTCGTGCTTGTGGCATTGGCTCCAGTCTCATATTAAGGGTGGAGGGAGTATAGGAGTAGAGCATAGTTCTATGATTGATGGCGTGATGTGACTCACGGAAGGAACTCGTATCTATTGGCGACGTGCGCCACCAAAAGCGTCGCTGTGATCGGCCTTCGAAACGCTCACTCTTGAGTAGGTTTACTTCTCCTCTCGTCGACGGAAATAAGAGACAGACACTCAACTCTGACGGTGTTGGTCTAGGAACGTGATGACTAGGCTTGCACCATGCCTTTAACGCAGCATCGAACTTGTCGCTCGCTACTAATAACCTTGGTCGTGACGTCAGGGATAGGAACCATGGGCCGACACCGAAACATCTTCTGGGAGTATGCACTGGCGGGCAAAGCAGAGTTGGCAGACACGGAGCGGGTGCTGACGGCGAGCTTCCACGGTTATTTTGCAACGTGCATTCGACAGCATCGAAACTGCCGATCTTAGCAGAAATAAGAGCTCATTCTGAGCATACGCAGTGAAGAGCGCACTTAAATATGGCGTCCAGTGAATGGCACTCGTATCCAAGCAGACAAGACGAGCGCTGCGTGAGCGTTCGGCTGGCACTTTTCTTCCGACGTTTCTAGAGTGAAATACCGGAAACAGTTAGGCGCCAGCCACAATTATTTAACATAATCCGTGTAAAAAAAAATGCAGTAGGGCGTGGCGAATCCCGACCATCTAATTATCGCTACGCAGCGAATGAGATTACGACATTAGCCGATAAGAGCGAATCATAAAGCAAGAAGCGTGAATAAATACAACTAAAAACCCATCGATATTGATGTTTTTCGTTGGTGCAAACTACTGAAAATCATTTCTACGGATCACCCTAAACATTTTAAGGCTGGGAAGTGCGTGTTTGCAGAAACAAGAATATTCATGGAAAGCCTGATCTCGAACTTTCGCCCGAATTTATGGCGATCATGGCGAAATACTGCCCTTCTTGCCATTTTAGATACCTTTCGAACAGGAAGTGTTCATTAAATTGCTTTCTTTCTCTCTCATCGACCAGCACTCGCGTCTGCAAACCGGCCAATCGACGCCTACTTCGCTGAGCGCTTGACACGTGACCTTTCTTCGCGTAGAGACGACGCGTCACTTTTTAGTTATTATATATATATATATATATATATACATATATATAGGTAAAGGAGAAAACGACGTGTTGCCGACTTCCGTGAGCGACGGAAAGGATAACTCAAACTACTTAATCTACTAATAAAAAAAATAATCCTAGCTTTTGCCGGTTCTCCTTATCGTACTCATCCAAACAACGCCCTCCGTACCGCCGCCGAACACCACCATGTTGAAAATAAGGAGAAAACTTTCAGCCTTTCCACTCTGGTGAAGAAGGAAGGCCAGCAGAGCCGTACAATGGAAAGTAAAGGCCGGCCGCAAGTCGGCCAGCCAGAGTGGAAAGGCTGCCGCCATCTATGAGCGATGGCGGCAACCAAATACGTGGCTTGCCGCCGTCGCTCATGGATGGCGTCAGGTATCCAGAGTTCGGTGTCTTCATTTCTTTGCGGGAGACACGATCCAGGGGAAACTAGCCCCTAACGGCTCCGCTGTAATAACAAGCCAGGAGACAGCCGATGCCTCGTCACCAACACTTCCGGGATCTGAGTATTTAGATTGCGAAGTCAGCTGCGTAGTGTGCTCACAATCGTCGCAAAAAACGATTGTTGGATGTCATCATTAGTTAATACAGACATGTAACTTGCATGCGCTGCCTGAAAAATTCGAAAAATTGCATTCGCCTTCAACGTCACGGGGAAAAGAAGCGAGGAGGAGCCCGCTGTGGGCGGGGCGAGGGGGGGGGGGGGGGAATGTTTGGCCCATAGTTTTATTAGAATGTACGCTAGAGGTTCAACTGGCACTAGTGTCTATGCGACTTCTGGGAAAATAATTGAAGCAGACAGAAACCAGTCTACTTTTGGGGTGCTCCTGTGCATTCCTATGTGAAAACGCGCCTGCATTTTCTCTCTTCACCAGAAAATAACATAGATAACTTTGGTTGTTCGGGTCGTACCGAATAGTATGTACCTTTTTTAACATTGTTAAAGTGTAATTGCTTTTGTTACAGCACTATTCTTTACCACTGAACGATGTTAAACTTCGCTATATTTCAGGCCTAAACCTCTGTTCCGCAGCAGCTATGTAAAAACGAGCGACGATTCTAAACAAAATACAGGCCCAAACCTCTCTTCCGCAGCAGGTATGTAAAAACGAGCGACGATTCTAAACAAAATAACAATCGAAAGGAATGTAGAGTGTGTTCAAAGTTCGCCGGTATTTCGGTGGCACTTACATATTGCTAATATGCCCGTCTTGTCGCTATATAAAAATGACCCCGTTGCGCATCTTTACGAGCGGATAAAAACATTCGAAACGTAAATAATAAAGTACGTGGGCAATGGAGAGTGTGTCTTTTTATTATTTCCTATGTCGGGCAGTTTTTATCGGGCACCTGTTCTCTGGCTTCTCCCTACTTTCAAAGATATCGAACGTGCGGGTGATGTTTTGAACGCAGAACAAGCATCTTCGCACATTTTCATGAGCAGAAAAAATAAAGAGATACTTATTTACTGCAAATCGGGCTATATATTACGTGGACTTTCAATTATTTTAATCATCTTTGCACAAGAAGTTGCTGATCCAGTGTTACTGCGTAGATCTTGCCGTCTCTCTTAGTTTTCCACATCTCCTTCATTCGTTTAACAGGTACAGGTTCCTTTTTTTTCATAAGATTTACAGGTTTGTTTTAAAAAAAGCCGTGAAAGTTACTTATGCGGTTTGTGCAGGTGAGTTATACGGCCAGGGGGACATTATGTGGGTGGATAATGTTTGCGATAAGTCGGCTAATTAATTAGGTTTCTTTAGTTAACTTTTTAATTAGTGAAAATAGACATGTGGTTCTAATTAGAAACTTAGAGAGCGCCATCGAATACCCCTGAATTAAATCTTTCTAGAACGACTTGAAGCTCGTGGGAAACTCGGGGGCGCACCAAAGTTACCACTCGTGAAGCAGGCGCAAAGCAGGCAGTGGCGGAATGCGATGATAATCTAATCATTTGCCTTTTACCACTGACAGCTTTGCGTCTGCTTCACGAGTGGTAACTTTGGTGCGCCCCCAAGTTTCCTATGAGCTTCAAGTCGTTCTAAAAAGAGTTTATTTAGTGGTTTTCGAGGACGCTCTCCAAGTTTCTTATTGGAGCCATATGTCTCTTTTCACCAGACTTGGGAAGTAATCCGTTACTTTTTTAACTAATTTTGTAATTGCCACGTTACTTTTTTACGGCAGTAATTTGTAATGTAATTTCCTTACAAAGATTAGTAACGAATTGCTTTAATTACTCGTTACTTTTTTTTTTATATCAACGTAATACAGAAACTGAAGTGATATGAGGAGGCAATTAAGCAGCATAAAGATAACAAGTTCAGCAAAATAGAAAACCTCGTGAAGAGGAGAATTGCCGAAAAGAAAACACGATTTTTCGTATGACCGGTCACTAGAACCACAACAAAAATGTGCGAGGCATATCGAAAAACAAGAAAGAAGAAAACAACGCCGAGTATGCGTTGCCTTCTTGATCTCCCAGCGGAAGGAGACGCTGCTACTGAGCATGGGCACCGCTAGCTTTGTCTGCAGAAATCCAGGGATCATTTCCGTTCGCTCTAAGCTAGCGGCATGACGGGTGTGGTTGCAGCTGTGGCTGCCTTCTCAGCTTACAGGTGAACGGAGGGCACCTTCAATCTTTCTCTCAAGTAAAATATTTTATTTTTACAAGGACTACCATAATGCGGGCGTATGAGAAATAGAAAGTAGTTTTGCAGCAAATTTTTAAAAAGATCAAAATTGTTTCTGTTGTTCTATTTATTGGTGTACGGAAAAAAAAAAAACGCGAAAGGAATTTGTAATATAACGAGTAATGTAATCCGATGCTTTTCAGCGAAAGTATTTTTTAACTGTAATCCATTACTTTTGAGGCTCGGTAATTTGTAATTGTAATCCATTACATTTTTCAAGTAACGGGGACAAGTCTGATTTTCACTGATTGAAATTCAATTAACGAACTTCAACTAACTAGCCGACGTAAAGCAAAGATTATCCACCCACATAATGTCTCCCTGGCAGTATAACTCACCTGAAAAAACCACATAATTGTAACTTTCACCGGTTTTTTAAACAAATTCGTTAAGCTTAACACACACACACACACACGCACACGCACGCACACACACACAGAGACACACACACACACACACACACACAGTATATCCCCCATGCTGGAAAGCACCGACGCCGTGTTTCGCGCTAAGAGTGTCCGACAGTGCACAAGTACGAAGCCGTTTTAGCACCATCTTCATTGCCACGAATATGAAATAAAGACGCCGTAACAGACCAGTCATTTCGTCTGCGTGACTCAGAAATGTTCCTTCTCCCTAATACGTCCGCGATATCTGCTCTGATAATCAAGCACAGGGAGAAAATGCACTCGCTTTTTCCCATCGAAATGCATTACCGGAAATCACATTCCGACTGGTTGCTGTCTGCTTCAATTTGCAGCAGCACACTGGTGCCAGTTGAACCTCTAGCGTACATTATAATAACGCTACGGTTTGACCACCTGTGTCCTACGACAAGAAACTTTTTTTAACCATGGATATTTTTTTTACGTTTTTATTACGCGCAATTCAATTGTCGGAGGCTACAAAGAAGTATCGATGTTGGTGTTGTTCGTGGCCCTCTCAGTAGCCTGTGACTATAATTAATTAAAACTTTGGTTTGATCTAGTTGGTCCATGGTAGGTATAAGGTTTAAAAGCGCAAACAGACAGGGACAGTAGAAAATAACAAAAACGACAGGGACAAGGCGCTCAAAGCGCCTTGTCCCTGTCGTTTGCGTTATTTTCTACTGTCCCTGTCTGTTTGCGTTTTTAGACCTTATACCTACTATAATTCAGTTTGACTAGAAACAAAAACTCCGACCATAAGCACTGACCAGTTAAGGGACTTGAAAAGGCGCGATATTGCGGCCTGTTGCGATATAAGTGGTTCTCGTCAACCAAATGCCGCTGCCGCTCACCCCGCTTTCCTCCTCTATACTTGTTACAGCCTTAGGCAATGAAGCTGACATTTACAGCCACCCTTGTAAAACATCCGAACAACCAAGTGTAGGATAGAATGGCAGAAACCACACGAAGTCCAAGGAAGACATTAAAGGCGGGGCCTCTGTCCAACGACCGAAGGCGCCCTAATCGCGTAAAAATACACCACCCACTCGATGTCGGCGCATCTAATGGCCCATTTGAAAATGTTACGACTTTAGTGTGCGCGTCGGCGGCCGCTTCCACTCGTAGATACTAGCGTTTGAGGCCTAGGAAACGCGCACGGAGTAGATAGCTTGTCCGCCCGAGCTTTCGTCAGCTTTGCGTCATTGGTTAGTTTGGTACATAATGCCAGACTTTTTCAGACTGGCGTATAAAACAAAACAAAAATGTAGTGCCTTACAACTAAACCGCCCATCGTCAAGGCAGCCATTTATGTTTGATGCAAGAAATATTATTCGAACAACTTTGGGCTTTTGTTTTGCATTTGATGTTAATACGAATCGCCACAATAGTTCGCAAAAGGGAAGCGCGTATTTACTGGTGGTTATTACTTCGTTTCAATAACTATAAACCATATGCAAAGAAAAAAACGCCATCGAGTTTTCTTGTTTTTTTATGCTCAATTATTAAGTTTTCGCCATATTGAGGGTTCCCATACCGATACTTCCGCCCGAGAGACACTGGTCCCGCACAAAGTGGGAGTCGTAGATCTAAAATAACAACACGTACTGCCGTACAGTCCGAATCACTCACACAACCCCGGCTGCACATTTGCGCGCTAGTGCTCAGACATGCGTTTTCCTCTAAACACAGTCTTCGGATGATGAAACTTACATCAGCAATAAAATTAATTATTTCACCCGCACACCTTCTAATCACGCGGATATTAGGGCCAACTTAGGTGGCCGAAGTTGCTAACTGGCAGAAACTGAGGGAGAGAAAGCAATGAAAGCGTGCGGTGATATCAGAGCAGCGAGCTCTGATTGGAAGGATAGAGGGTAGACGCAAAGCGGCTTTTGTCTCTTCCTACGGTCTCCCTCCAATCAGAGTGAACAAAGGCGTCGTCACTCCTCGCGCAGGATTGCGTTCGGCGTTCGAATTTCAGTCCCCACGCAACGAGCACGCGACGCTCTTGTTCGCCCTGTCTAGAGGGTAGGGGAGACACAGGCAGCTATACTTACGGCTTCACCTTAAATAAACATTGGCAGGGTACTTATGCTCGCAGAGGTTTTTATCTGAAAAATGACTTGCGAGAACCCTACAACTAAGAACCCAATTTGCTGCTCGAAATTTGTTGTCTTTCCGCCCGAAACCACCGGTTGAGAATTAGCCGGTTTGAGGCGTGCTCACTTTTTCTTCCATAGTCACCTGCCGTTCAAACAAGTCTACCAAATATATTCGAAGTCGTGGGTTATCGAAAGCACACATATAATGTTAAAAATAAAAAAAAAGAAATATCAAACCCATTTTTTGCGGCTTCCAGAAAGCTGCAAATATGTTGATTTAAAAAAAAAATGCTGCACAGGTCACAGGGGCCGTGTTTCAAATCTCACCCCAATGGTTCCGAGTTACTCCGGCGGGTCGTGTCACGTGACAACACAGATTGAAAAACGCTGGACGCGGGTAGGTTTTAGAACACCAAGGTACACCCGCCGGCAATATGAAGGTGAACACCTTACCTGGTTTCTTGCCGGTTTTACGGCTCCCTAAAGCTATATTAACTCTCAACGTCTCAAATGGTACGTGTCTTGGGGTCTAAACTTTGCGTTCTAGCCCTCTTCTGTAACAGGGCTTGTTCCAAAACGTGCAGGAGCGTCAAAAACAAGAAGAGGGCTGTTCACCCTCATATCGCTTACAGGTGTACAAACCCTTTCCCTGGAGTAAGATCAAGTAGATTTTGAAACACGGCCAGGAAGTAGATGTAGACTCTAAGAAATGCTTGCGCTTCTACATACCCGCAAAACACTCAAATAGCCAATCGTTGCGATCTAGGAAATCAGCTCAGCGAATAATTAGGCGGAACATTTATTTAGACCTAAAATGAAGTCTGCTCTGTGGCATTACGTAATGGAAAGCGTCATGCTTGCAGTGCGTAATGCCACAGCGCAGACTTAATTTTGAGGTCCAAACAGACATTCCGCCTCATCATTCGCTGAAACTGATTTCGTAGATCGCAGAGATTCCCTTTTCCAGTGTTTTGCGAGTAAGTAGACGGGCAGGCATTTCTTAGAGTGTACTATGTCGTTCTCAATATGGCGACGTACCGCGGTCTGGACGACGCGATGGTGGCGCACGACGGACCAATGTTGCGACGGACGTGGGGCCGCTACTTCGGAACTGTCATTCGCGGTACCGGCCAATCGACCTTCAAGCGCAGAACAGCGAGGAGAAGGGATATAAGTACGAAACAATCGCGCAACAAACGGCGCACGCAACGTCGTCGTCATCCTTGTCTGCTACACACGCCGGAGAAGCGGAGGAGCGGAAAAAAACTGAGTAGGGAGCGATAGCCACGTGACATCCAGCAACTCTCTCCTCCTTCACATTTCCCCCTCCTCCTCGGTACGTTAGTCGGGCATGAGCAAAGCTATGAGTCTCCGTGCTCATGCTTCGGTTTTGAAGTAGTCTAGTTTTTTTTTTTTTTTTTTTTTTTGCTTTATTAAAAAGAAGCCTAGCTAAACTCGGAAACAAAAATATTGATAGGGCAGTGTTGAAACACCACATTAAAGGGATACTACAACAAAAAAAAAAAGACCTATACCTGGTCTATACCTGTTCAAGGGAGCACTATCACATCGGGCACACCAATCTGTTGTTTTAAAAGACACGAAAAGAAATTTTAAAACGATTTAAACAATTAGCAAAGGGAACCTGCTGGATGTCGCTAGAGCCTCGTTTGTAATGTTCGTCTAGGAACCTTTACAGGTAATGACGATGCCTGTCTCGCCTAAACCATACATGCTTTGATCCTGACATCGTACTGCCAGCTCTGCGGCCACCACGAGAGAAAAGGGGAAGGAGGAACTCCCCTCTCGCCGGGACTCTCTTTTCTGTGTCCCGGACGTCGCTGGTGTCCCTCTACAAGAATATAGAATATAAACCCGTTACTCAAAATTCGTACAAAAGGAGCTTTGGGGTAGTTGCCGTGGCCCAATCGCTGACGTGCTTTGGCCGCTTGGGTAGCTGGGACGGCTAAGGCATCCTGTCGACGTCAGCCTCGCCGCACCTTTGCTCGTACCGAGACAAACTATGTCACGACCGCGTCGGATGTCACCTGCTCTCCGCTGACTGCTGTCCGAGCGCTTGCCAGAGAGGACCGCTTATAACGAAGAATACAGCCCTCAGGCTCAAAATACAAACGTGCGACTGTCATTTACGGATATTGTGGATCATACTCAGCCTATTTCTGAACACGACGGGTATATTTCAAATTTTGTTAAAGTATCCCTCTAATTAAGTCTCCTGTAAAAACACATATAAAACTATTTTGGGGTTGTCAGTGTCCCTTTAAGTTCAGACGTAGCCAACATTACGAGCTGATAGGACCAATCAGGCGGCATCAAAAGCCCACTATCATGGTGTTCGTCGTGCTTTTTTATGCGTTCTATTATCGCTGAACCAATCACGAATTAACCTCGAGATCGACCTAGAGGTGGCGCTACCGTCGCGTTGTCATTATAATCAAAGCGGGGATAGGAGCACCATGGGAAATAAGCGCCGAAGGAACACGGACCAAGAGTAGAATAACAACGACACAGGGCGCTCGTTGTTATTCTACTCTTGGTCCGTGTTCCTCCGGCGCTTATTTCCCATAATGTACCAACTGGCCCATCTAAGCATTTGATAGAAGCACAGCCGCCCCATAGGATCTCCACGTTCGAGCGCGAGACGGCGTAGATTCTTGCGTTCATTTTGTCGCATAATGTCGGTGGAAAAACAATTCTAGCGGAAAATGGTGTGGTACCGTTTGATGCTTCAGTGAAAATCGAATAGAGTTGCTAGGGTACGGCCTAAATTTAAATTGCCGCTCGTGTGGATGCCTCGTCTTCTCTAGGCAGACGTTGGGAAGCATGGATTACCACGACGGGTGCCTGTCTCCGGGTGAACAGCACTATTTATGTTAAATATTTGATTATTTTAAAATAGATGTACCGGCTCACCAGCGTGGAAATTCAACAAAACAATAAATTCCAACCCAGATAAAATTATACTGGTACTGTGGGCAGTGAAATCGCAGGTCCAATGCATTTTATTTAACTTTAAGCTTTTGCAGTAATATAAATATTTGGCTTGAAGAGGAGTTATTGCTGTATTGGAAATCACAGTGTTATTGAGTTCCTCAGAAGCCAATGTTTCATTTACTGTGCCATAGTGTGGGTACGTTTTTCGGAATCTAAACAATTCTACTACGTCGATGAGCAGATAGTGCCTCTTCTAGTTACGTTCCGCAAACTGCACGTTGGCAGGACAACTAAAAAAGTGAAACAAACTATTCCAATATATCTTCCGCGTTTGTAATAAGCGAGTGTAACCGAGCAGCGTAGCAACGTTCGTGTTATTAAATGCTCTTCTCGGTAGTGTGGGTTCACCCGCTTTGATCTTCTTTGTGAGGGCCGCAAATGTCAAGAGTCTAATATTATAAATTTCTGGCTAAATAATACTCTATTCAAGCACAGTAGACTCTGCATCTCCAACAAACGACCCGCACCACGACACAGACAGCATTGGCCGGAGCTACACTCTGTTGCTGATGAGGGCTAGCGACTCTGACGAGACTTTCCCATCACCCTCTGCCCTCACCTAATGCATATCGGGACTGGGCAGTTCCTCTATTAGCCTTCAAGTTGTTTAAATATTGCTTTGAGATTTTTTTGGCCGCTTAAATAAAACCTTGGGATGGAGAAAGTCAGCAAAAAGCAAAAAATGCCTGCTTTAATATTTCTGACGTCTTTATTTCTTTTATGACAGAGGCTTGCACGGTAAACCACTTCAGTGTGCTTGTGATAGTCACCGAGGGTGATTATACTGTTTAAATAATAACTCAAAAATTACTTCACTTTAAAAGGTGTTCATATTTCTGTAGGCGTCCCAACATGAAGTTTAAAATAGGAATGCACAATGTCATTTATGACATACAAAAAAATTGTTTCAAAAATGTGTAGTTTTAACGTCATTCATCCAATATGACCGGCGAAAAATCAACTAAGGTATTTATCGATTGATTAGTTTATTAAATGGTGGCGAACAGTCGGGTTAATTGTCTAATCAAACCACAGCTCCAATCAGCATTCGATGTTTTGTGAAAGCTAAGGTTTGTGCGAGATAACAAAGAGACGTGGGACCAGAGCGGTTGTATATAAACTAACCCACTAAGATTATGGAAGCTTCGAACTTAATAATAATCGCTGTGCTGAATTCGCACGCATGGGAAACGATACAACACAGCCTTCAGTAAGAAGAAACGACAACAAAAACATCAAACAATTAATAAGGAGGGTCAAACTCAGCCGGAAACGGGCTTGCATCGTCGATATTCATGCTTCTGAAAGTCCGCCCGTAGCAGACGACGCGCGGCGGTATCCCCGCTTTCGCATGTTTCGAATTTCGGCCGTACGGTGGCGACAGGGTTCGATTTCGAGGCGAATACATTCTAAAAAATGTCTGTGCGTCTACTTTCACGCACAACACTTGGAGAACTAATCAGCGCAACTTACGGAGGCAGCTCAGCGAATGACGATGCCGAAACATATGTTTAGAACAAAAAACGTAGAGTTGTGAGATTAAGCAATGCAAGCGTGACGTTTTGCATTGCCCAGCATTCCCTGCACTGCAGGGAATGTCCAGTGACTGGCGCTTTTGACGCTGCTTGATTGGTCCCATCTCAGCTCGTAGCGTCGGCTGCGTCTGGACTTCAAGGGGCACTAAATTACATTCTGCGATAGTCTATTTATGTTTATAAGGCTCGTAACTTAATCTATGGGATCTACACATCCTAAAAAAAAAATTACATTCATGCGTTGGCGGTTTTTCTATTAAAATCGGTATAAAAAGATCGACACAAGATTGCGCCCACTGGACGAGGAAGGGCAGAGCCCTCCCTCCCTCGACGGCGCCCTCTGGTGTCTGCGAAAGTTGCGAGGTCATCGATCTTTTGATACCGACTTTAATAGAAAACTCGGCCTCGCATGAATGATTTTTTTTTTTTTTTTTTTTTTAGGATGCTTAGAGTTTATAGAAAGAGTTGTGACCAGAAATAGACTATCGCAGAAAGTGGTTTAGTGCTAAAGGAAGCTAAAGCGCTTTTCAAGAAATCCGAGTTAGGAGTGGGACCTTTATAGCTTTTTGTCCCGTGAATTCCGTTATCGCACTTATCTTGGGCAGAAATAAACGGAAACCGCGTTTATTTTGAAACATGCGTGCAGCGATTGCCACTGGGCATGCGGCGATCCTCTCTAGCGCATGTTATCGGTCCACAGCGTCGTGATGTCATGGACGGCATCCCCGTGTCAGCTCAGTGGCGAGCAAGGGTCATGTAACCCCGCTGATGACGTCACTTTTGCTCATTTTTTTTCTCTCCGCTCTCGCGCTTTCGCACCCTTGGTGCGCCGCAACAGGAGGGTCTACGTCGAAATTTTAATTGACTATTCTACGACACTCCTACCAATAAGATCGAAAGAAAACTTAAGACACATAATTTTTAAGGTTTCTACATTCCAACTTTCACTGTTTGTTGAAATTCAAGGACATCTTCAGCTTCCTTTTAAGATGAAGCTAAGTACAACGTGTCCCTCAAACAATTTTAATGTTTTATTCGACTCAAAAATAAACTATGCATCGCCGAACGCTCATTCTCCGCCCAAATGTAAAGCTAGCGATCCGAACCAGATGACAAAGTTTCAGAACTAACCATTATGTCGTTCAAAATTTATGTGATTTTTTTTTTATTTGAATGGGAAGAGGGAGCTCATTTTCGCTCGTTTTCGATAACTGGCGCCATTCAACTGCTGCGCTGTCATCGCGCGACGCAGCAGAGGCTGGTTGCACTATCTCTCCACGGGATGTGGTGCCGCCGGGGCTGAGATGCGCTCCGATAGCAAACCGAAACTTAAAAACCCGTCGGTTTTGTGCGGTTTTTCCGAAAGCCGTAAAATGCTTCGCGTGCCTTATAATGTTCTGCAATTTGTTGATCTAGTGTTTTTAGGTGATGCTGAGCAATTTTCTAATTTAAACCATGCCCTTAAACACAATATTAAAAAAGTTAATTACGCAAAAATAATTAACAAGTTAATTATTCCGGACTTTAATAATTTTCCTAAATGGGCCCCTGGCCCTGGACCAAAACGCCACGCGCCTTTTTTCGTTGCGATGAGTAGTTTTCGCAGGAGCGATTTGGCCTGCGTTCTCTGAAACATCCTGTATATATATATATATATATATATATATATATATATATATCATCATTTATTATCCTTGAAGGCCCTTACGGGCATTACACAAGGGAGTACTACATTTGTTATTATTTTTCTTAATCGAACACTTCCGCACGCAATTTTAACACAATAGAAGAGGGAACGAGTCGGATAAAGCAGAGATGAAAGTGGTTACAGAAGCGGCAAATTTATGTGTGTCAGTTAAGGTAACAATGTCATTTGGTAGTATGTTCCAATCGTTTATTGACAAAGGTAAAGTTGAATTACTGTATGAAGTCGTCGACGAAAAAATGGGCCGCAACTTGCAGGAGTGGTCAAAGCGGGGGAAATCCTGCCACGGGGGTAAAAGCAGAGATTCACGAAGAGGCATGTTATGGTGAAAGATTCGGTGAAGGAGAGAGAGACGAGACACTCGGCGCCTCAATGAAAGCCTGTGAAGGTTAGCTGCTTCGCGCAATCCAGATATGCTCGTGAATGGTGAGTAATCAGGAAAAATAAAACGAAGAGCCCTGTTTTGGATGGACTCAAGTTTGTTAGATAGGTAAGATTGCCAAGGGCACACCAGAAGCGAATTCAAGCTTAGACCGAACGAAAGTTGAGTATGCTAGTTGTTTTATCTCTGGTGTTGCGGGTTTCAGGTTTCGGCGCCAAAAACCGAGGGTACGGTTTGCGCAAGCTACTATATTACTGATGTGAGATGTCCATGAAAGGTCCGATGTTAAATGAATACCGAGGTATTTATATGAACTGCAAACGGTGATGGGGGACGCGTCAAAATGGTAAGAAAAATGTTGAAGAGCACGATGAGAAAAGGAAAGGGATTTACATTTGTCGAAATTGAGAGTCATCTGCCATTTATTGCACCATTGAATAACTTGTGAAATATCTGTTTGCAAGGTATATAATATATATATATATATATATATATATATATATATATATATATATATATAATTATACGATCAATATTGGCGAACTCGTTCATTTTGTGATGTATGCAGACGACACTATAGTTTGTTCGTTTGACGCGGATGCGAAAAATTTAATAATATATAAAGGAAATAATATCCTATCCAATTTCGCAACGTGGACAAGGTCGAATGGACTTAAGATTGATTAAATAAAAGCCAAAGCAATTTATTTCCCATCAATCAAGAAACAGGAAAACCTAAACAAGACTCTCTAGTTTAATTCTATGACTGGACGGATGAAAAACCATACAACATTAGGCGTTATATTTTCACACAATTTGACTTGGGATCATTGTACAAATCATGTTGTCAGTAAGTTATAAAAAAATTGTCGGTGTTCTTGCGGATGTCGTGCCGTTCTCCCAGAAAATATTATATTACAACTAATCAAAGAGTACTTAAATCTAAACAAAACGATTGTTGTCTTGTCTGTGGTACGACGAAAAAAATGCTATCCTAATAGAATACTAATACTTCAAAAGAAAGCTTTGCTCTTTATCAGAAACGTTTATTACTTATTCCACACAAAATTATCAACACATATAGATTCATATTTCGCGACTAGGTTATTTCGTTTTTCGTCTCCCCAATTCATTAGATTTTTCAAGCACACCTCAAATTTAACCAGAAAAATAACTACCATCAGCACCCGCTGCTCAGAGGAATGGAAGGTTTCATTATTGTAGAAATAAAAGTTTGGAATTTTTTTTAATTAGCTTACCCAGATTACTAAATAAACATTGAATAGATAACATTGATATCTATAGTTTATATCGAAAATAACTGCATCCACTTTTTGCATTATATGTATTCTTTTATATGAACCGTTAAGCTCCTATATTTTCTGGATATATGTTACTTTTATATTTATTCTTGCATCTTCGTCACCATATCCCAAGCATTCGGGGCCCGGACCTTGTCAAGCCAACAAAGATTGGCTTTTTTTGTCCGTGGCTCAGGGCATCTGAATACGCAGATCCAAATAAAACGATTTAAAGTTTAAACTGATTTTCATTTGGAAAACTTTTGTGTTCGCAAGAACTGCAGCTTCTAATCTTGACCGCTTCCTTCCTTAGACAAAAGTCCAGTTCTTGTGGTTTCTTCCTTTTGTAAAGCTCAAGTTTACCGAGATGTTCCAATCTGTATCTGCATAAATACAACTTCAAAGAAAAAATGATGACAGCGTCGACGGCTGGTGGTGGACATCTAGCTCCCAGCTTCTGGCCGGAGAGATGGAGATGTTACAACTCCTCCGAGGAACGGCCAAACCGAGCCCCGCCAGAGTTCAAGGGAAAACCAGTTACCCATCCTTGCACCTCTTATATAATCTGAAAGGCAACGCAATTTTTTTTTTTGTTTTTGTGTCAGAGCTCCGAAATAAGCCTTGAGCGGCAAGGGAGCAGAGACGCAGTCTTGCTGAAGGGCTATGGAAGCGAAATTCTTTTTTTTAGACAGGCTGCCCCTCCCTCCCGGGGGCCACCGAGAAGGCAAACGACGGACAAATTTCTTTGACGACGCCCGGGCTCGTAAAGCATTTTACGGTCCTCGGGAGCGTTCGCTCGTCCGCATTCGTCTTTTGTTCGTCCTGGGCTCGGATTATAAACGTGCCGATAAAAAGGAAACAACGATGTCTACTTTGCTAAACGCAATGAGACGCAAATAATGAGCTCGTTATGACA
This sequence comes from Ixodes scapularis, assembly GCF_016920785.2. Lineage (NCBI taxonomy): Eukaryota > Metazoa > Arthropoda > Arachnida > Ixodida > Ixodidae > Ixodes > Ixodes scapularis. The sequence goes on along the minus strand of NW_024609884.1, from coordinate 67,286,170 downwards.
CATCGCTCTCAAGATACACTTTGGCCGCGTTAAGCGAAGAAAAGACGCGATCCAAACGAAGGAGCAAGTACAATTCCAAGAGAGCCTGGAAGAGAAGACTTCGAAATACTCGAGGGGGCCACCCGGACGTCGCGAATCCACGGCCAGACGCGAAAATCCACCTCGTTATTCTCATTCCATTATCCCGGGATGAACGGGCCGGGCACGATATAAATGTCCAGACCATGCTGGCATTCGGGCATTCGATGTCGCCATAGATGGTTTCATTTCGACACGAGTGTTAGTTTTGGAAAGCAGGGTGAAGTATAATTTTTCAGAAGAAACGCTGCCAGAATACAATGAACGCATCTGAGGAGCTTTGTGAACGACGCACGCACAATGTATGACCGAGTTTATAAGCTTGTGCAAGGATGCTTGAGCACTGCCGCTTCGCTATGGCCTGCCGCTTCGTGCATAGAAACAGCGATCCAGCTACGTTTTCTCAGCTCGTCGCTAGAGGTGTGGCGGTTATGAGCAATGCTTTTGCACTGCTCGGGTCTTGCGCCGCTCCCGCTCGTTCGCCCGGAGTCACTATGACACTGTGACCGTTATTCAGCGCCACAAGGATCGCAGGTACCATCCACTGCGACCGCCTTGAGTACTTTCGTTTCCGCCGGCAAAAACAGCCACTCGGAAGCAGGCTACCCAGCGAAGTGGGAACTAGGATCGAGCGGTCGTGGATTGTGTAATTTCGTCTAAGTTGTAAACCGTAATTTGAGTAAATTCACCGCAAAGAAACCACAGGTGATCTCGTCGTCCCAATTAGACTGAAAACTACTCAATTGTGTTCAACTCTACCCAGAAAAAAGGATGCACGGATGATCGCTGCAGGTACAAACTCATAGGCTGATATGTCTGGGTTTGTTCCTGCGGGAAGCGAGCGAACAAAGCAAACACCAGGCCCGCCAAACCACACATAGAAGCGATCACGTGCCTCTTATCAAAATTAACTTATCATGATGTCATTGTGCGCACACCTTCCATGGTCGGCCAAGAGCTCAATATTACGTTCTTACTTGGTAGTAGGATCTCTTCTACTTACATAGACAGGAGGGTTCCAACTCGGACACTAGATTATTGGCCTATAAAACTATTATTTAGTCAATATTGCAATACGCTTACGTTATTGGGGATGCGTTCACAAAACTTAGCATAGCGAAATTAGATAGAGTTAAAAAATTAAGCTTTAAGGCTTATTTTAAACACGTATGGGACGACATCAGTACATAGTCCTGTACAGAAAGCTGACCTTTAGTCACTGACGGAAAGAAATCAGGAATTAAAATTAAAATTGTTATTCCAAATAATTTACGGAAAGACTAAAAAAAGGATAAATGATTTTTTTTTTATTCACGGGGCTACTCCACTAGACATAGGCACAGCTGCTCCATAGTCCCATTTAGGGCTCGTAATAGTTGTTTTGAAGTTTGAAATTTTTCCATGGACTGTGGAGGAGTGAAACGGGCTTCCTGAAAAAGAATTCGTCCAGGAATCAGTTGAAATGTTCGCTGCGCGTCTCGTATGATTTGTTCAGTGTCTTTTGTTTTTCATTTTGATTGTATACTCGATGTATCTGCTAATGTCATCGTTCCTCATGCTGTCTTTTTTTTTTTTTTTTTTTTTCATCTACGAGTATCTTTTGGTGAGACTTGCAGTATTCCTATATAAATAAATGTAAGACTGCTGGCTTCGAAAGCATTTCCGTTGAGCACGAGATGGCTACAAGCTTCCACCGTGTCTTACACACACAATTAAACTTGACGTTCGTAACTGATGATAAGTAGCCGGGATCACACCGTGAAGTTAGGAACAGGCCAATCCAGGTCGTGAGGTTCCGGCACGGTGGAAGAAACACATTTAGGTGATGACTCTGGCCGCTCTTCTGGGAGCGAGCGACCAGATCGTGTTCGGAGCTACCCTCAAACCAGGAGTAGTTGGTTCCGCGCCGTTGCGGAGGGCGCTGATGTATGAGATTTGGGCGGCCACGGTGTCGGCAGCGTAGCGTGCTCGCCTTTTGCGCGGTGTGGTGGTGTGGTTGTGTGGCGGTGGTGGTGTGCGGCCAGTGGCTGGCCTCGTGTTTTGCTTTGGTGCTGTGTCGAATACTGGTGCCTCCATCGTGCACGCAGGCGAGCCTTAACCCGAAGAAGAAGAAGAAGAAGAAAGAGAAACACGGATTTACGGACCCTGGTGACTTGGTGGCGACGTGGCGACGGTGAGGTACAACAACAAGCGGTGAGCGAGGGAATGCGGAACCACCGCTGGGAGAAACAACCGGAGCGGTCGGTTTGGGAGGGATCCCATACTTGGGCGCCATCTATCTCCGTGCGAGTGAAGCGCGCTCGGTGCGCCGAGCATAATGTGACCGCCGCGTCGGAAAAAGAGTCATCACCTAAATGTTTCATCCACCGTGGGTACAACAAGAAGCGGTGAGCGAGGGAATGCGGGGACCACCTCTGGGAGAAACAACCAGAGCGGCCTGTTTGGGAGGGACCCGATGCTTGGGCGCCATCTATCCCCGTGCGAGTAAAGCGCTCGGTGCGCCGAACATAATGTGGTCGCCGCGTCGGACAGAGAGTCATAACCTTCTTCCACCGTGGGTTCCGGGTAGGAGAAACTGCCTGTGTCTTCGGTATATTCAAAAGGCGACGTCATGGTGTCATCTGACGTCACGCCGTCTCATTAAGTTACATCACGTAACTTGGTGACGTGACGTTAGATCAAGTCACATGACGTCATAATGTCACATGAAAACCCTCACGATGACGACGTCACGTGAACATCGTCCGCTAAATTTAGCGGGACGTCTTCTTTTCAGCGGGACTCCCTTCATCTCCATCCCACACACAGACACAAAAGCGCTAATAGCTGGCCCTTAAATGCTCCGTATTTAAAAAAGAAAAGTTGCACCACTAGCACTTCTCCCCGTATCTTTGAGAATAGGGCGGGGATGACATCTAATTTCAGATAGGTTGCGTTAGAAAAACAGTGATGTTCATCAATGTTATGCTGACAACGGCATTCTTCCGCGCGTTCATTTCTGGCAACCCTTGGAACCTCCCTTAAATTTCAACACTGAACGACACGTAAAAACGAAAGAAAAACAGCGGTACATCAATATAAATTATACTTTTGTAACTCGAACTCTGTACAAACAATATGTTATTTCATGCCCGTTTACATTTTCCCCTGTTTTGGTATGCCCCTCCAAAGTGCTCATATGTTGCGCCAATTCGCAACTTCACAATGTCCCTCAGGGCCGAATCCTAAACACAGCCGGTGCTTTTGAAAACCGCCTAAAGGTGAGGAGCGTCTCAAAGTGTAAACATTTACATGCACGAAATTTAGTTTCTTGGATATACTCGAAAACCTAATGAAGTAAAAATGCTCAAATACTTTTCTGGCGAGGGCCACCTCGTATGATCCTTGAAAGATCTCATCACTGTGCAAGCGTAAGCGTCGAGGCAAACCAGCTCCAAACAACAGGCGCGTTTGTCTTTCTTGAAACTGCTGGAGGCTTGTAAACAGCCAAGAAATTGATCCGAGTGCGTCGCCACTCTCCGAGAAATGTAGCAAGGAAAACAGAAAGCATTGGTATAAATATTTAATAGCTATTCACTTCCGTCTGCACTTGTTATTCTGAGGGCATTGTAATACCCTCATGTTACTCCCGTTATTTATTTCGACGCAGAATTTTACCCGCACCGACCAATAAATTCATGCAGGGTGTACATTGAATGTCAGTGATACCTTTTGGGATGGAGGTAGGGGAGGGGGTGGGGGGGCGGGGAGAGATAAAGGTAATATCCAGTCATATTATTATGCCTGAGAACTATCATTAGATAGTTTTATAAGACCGCTGCGTGCATTACTCTCTTCGCAATTCGATCGCCGTATACGTGCTTCGGAGGAAAACAAAACCAGTGATCCATTTTACTCTATCGTGACAGAGAGTGATGGTTACGAGAACGGGCTAAAAGCCCTGACAGGGGACAAGACGCTACGTGATTAGAAGTAGCTGCCAGAGCTTTGAGCTCGCGTTCCTTTCGTCACCGGCAATGTGGGCACGCACGAATCCCCTGACAGCCCATGTGAACCCGTACATCAACAAAGGAAGGTGTCCTCCCGGCACTATTTGCTAAAAGGCGTCACTGGGCACGCGCAGCGACCGATCTTTAACATTAACATTTAGGCATAAAAAAGAGAAAGAAAAAAAAAAGTAGACAGCAAAAGAAGAACGAGTGACTGTTACGCATAAACTGTGAACACCTTCATATGCTACGACGAGAGCAGTACAATGCTTGCTCCCACGGGGAATTTCCACCATCCACAATGGCGACAGCCGCGTTGAAAACATGCATTCACCCTACCACAAAAGTGCTTCTGCCAGTTACCACTCTACAGTCGGTGGCAAGTTAAAATCCAGTGTTGTACAGAACGGCGTTTCAAGGAACGACGTTCCTCCGACACTTTCCTTTTAGAAAGATGGAGAATCGTCGTTCCATCTTGCATGCATCGGTGGAACGGGAACTCGTCACGTTTTTGTGGGAACGGAACGACTTTCCTTTTTCTTTCTGAAGATATCTGCAACTTTACCCGAATTTCGTAGGCATTTAGGCATTTTATTATGGGCTGTTTTAATTTCCGACTTCGAGGGATGGGCAAGTGTCCGAGAGATAGTAGAAAACAAAGAACTAAGACAAACAGAACCGTGGCGACACAACACGTATATCGATAAGAATATTTACGTGATAGCGTTAAAGAGCTCGTGCCGCAGAAAATTGGTGGCGTGGCAGAAAAGCTGGCGTTGGTGGCGTGACACGAAAATCCTGATTGGCCGATAGGGTTATGACGTCGCAGCTACATGACCTCGCGCGGGAATTTCAAACAACCCACAACGCTCACGTGAAACGTCACGTCAAGCGTGTAATGAAAGTGATTAAAAAAAAGCTCGAGGTACACCTAAGCATTTCTTATGAGTTGTGCATGCGAAAGCATGCAAGCCGCTCGTTCGCTCCCTTTGTCGTCTGCTGCGTACCAGAGCGCGCGCGCTTCGGGATCTCGGAGGCCATGGCGCAGCGGCCAATGGGAGTCCCGTCGACGCGCGCCAGCCAATGGAACCGAAGGCGAATCGCTCCTATTGGGATCGTGGCGGAAACTATAGGAGCCGTTTTCGCGCTTCAAACTGATGACATCAGCTCGCTCCATGAGATATTTAATGCTTTGGCATTAAAACTAGGAGGACGCTTAAGGTTCGCCTTTAAAGGAATGCTGAACCAAACATTTCAGTGTCTATAATAAGTGGCGCACGATCTTTCCACCAGCCAGCAGCCGCCGGTGTGCGCAGGCACACGCAACGACAATGACGTCAAAGTCCCCCACTTCAGCTTTAAAAAAAAATGGGGTGTGTGTATGTTTATACAGCCCTGAACTTGAACTGCCTCAACGGGCGACCAGTCTCCCAGCTGAAGATGAGAAATTTAGCCAGTGCAGTGCAACCGCTAGCCTGTGGTCTTTAACGTGCATCATGCAGTAGTGATACCCGACCGTACGCCGGTACGATGCTCAGCTAGACCGAAACGGGCAGGGGTAAGCATTGAACCCAGGATCCTGGGTTCCGCAGTACGAGCTTTCGCTCCACGTGCTCCGCGAGCTGGTGTGCGCTAGCCCCCTCGGCCACCGAGTGGGCTAGCACAGGGAAGGAAGAGCATGAGAAGCAGCGGCTTCTTTGTTCACCAAAAAGAGTAGCGCCAGTAAGTGAAACCCTAATCGATTTGTATAAAAATATTGAATTCTATCATTCGAGCAACGACTTGTATGATTTAATGTTCCATGTTTTTACATTTTATATAAGTGATCACCTGCCAATATTTAGTTTCTTTCCGTAGTTATAAATTAAAATAAAGGCGCTATTGGAATGTACGGCCAGTTTTTCAACCAAAATTTTGCACAGATGCCCCAGCTGCTTTCTGTTTCATGATCGACGGTACGAGTTAAGATGATGTTTATAATAAAGAAAACCTAAATTTATCATATAACGTACTTCTGCGTATAAAAGAAACAACAACGTTAAGCGTGGATTTTCTTACGTCCTGCAGGAGAACATAGATCGAGAAGCCATGGGTCACCCGTGAGGTCTATAGACCAATTGCAAAAAAAAAAAAAAAAAATCTATTTGATAAATTTATTCGATTTAGAAGGCCAGGCGCAATGGACTATTAGTACAAAAAAATTAAACGCTGATTTTAAGAGAGCTCGAAAGTATACTATGGAAACATGTTCGTTACTTAAATTCTCTTAGGGGTCTGATGACCCCTAAGAAAATTTGGAGGGAAATGGGAAGGCTTGTTGGGTAAACCGAACAGTAAGATCTCAAGTACTTGGAGTTTTGAAGGTCACCCGGTACCGCGATGCATGACTGGCGGAAAATTCAACTTTCTTATTTTTTTTTAACTCCGGTGATGAAATCGAGCAAGATTAAGATATATTTTTTCTACAGTTTCAAACATTGTGTTTTTTTCCCCAATGAGCGAAATTAAAATATTTTTAATATCCTTAATGATATGCTGATATCATTGCCGAACTAAAAGCTGTCGCAGATCTAATATGTTCTCCTTTGTGGCACATCCGATAGTCGTTAAATACAGGAACTTTCCAGAGAGCACAAATATTTAGTTGTTCTACATAAAAGAGGCATTGCTATTAACATGAACAATGACAGCCTCATCTCAGTTCTGTCACTGCTTTCTATGTGATAAAACTCGCTGAGTAAATTTCTTGATGAAAAACATGCATTTGTAAAGTTACAATGCAAATGTCAATAAATGAGATCTAAAAAAAACGCGGGATTAAATGTCAATAATAAATAAAGAAATAATTTTGAACTTAAACAATGGACTGTCTGATTGTTTAGAGATTTTAAAAGTATTCTACTCAATAAAACACGACATTTTGATTTATAAATTCCCAAATTATAAAATTTGAGGCGTAGCGGTAGATTTGATTAGTAGCCATCTATTGAATCGGACGCAAAATACCCGTCTAAATGGCTACCGATTCAAGCCTCAGTTGATCATCCATAGATTTCTGCCAGGATTCATTCTGGAATAATCATTTTTTATTATATATATCAGTGACATCAGTGTAAATATCTCTCAGACCCATAATATAACTTTCTAAGCAAACGATACTAGCTTCCTTTTTTTTCGGTAATTATTTGCATGCTCTTGAAGTGGTGGCTAATATGTGGTTGGGTGAGCTACCGGACTGGCTCGGTTCAAATCAGCTTCCAGTTGAACGTTCACAGAACTGAGTATCGAATTGTCGAGGCACAAAATAAACTAGATGACTCGTATTTTTATTTTAATTGTGAAACCATGATTGAGCCAGCCTGTCTATAAATTGCATGGTGTTATTTTAAAAAAGAGGGTCTCCTATATAAACAAAATACATGAGAACATCTCTCAATCTATTGGCATCCTTTACAAAGTCAAATCTTTGATTACAAGCTGGCAAGTTGTAATGCACTTTAGTGCACCCTCGTCTTCAATATTGTCTATTAGTTTGGGGTTCCACAACTAAACGAAATCTAGATAGAGTTTTCATCCTGCGAAAAAGACAATACGCTGCATCGAAAATCTTCATCATAGATAATACTGCTCGGTGATTTCTAAGGCACAAATTGTGTAATGTTAACCGACGGTTTTATTTGGAACTTTCAATTTATTTACGGAATGAAATAATTTGTGACCAAACCGATTTCTTATACATTCTTTCGGAGTAGTACTCAATATAATTTAGACATAAATCCTAGAAGATACCAAGGTTAAAGAGAAGCTGAATAGATTCTTGCAAAAAAAAAAAAAAAACAGAGGGGAATTCTAGAGTATTTTTATCTCGTGAATCTGAATATCACGTTCGTTTTCAACGAATGTGTAACTAAATGCGAGAAAACACGAGAAGTCTCCGACCAGTCGTTACCTCATAGTCATACCCAGATCTAGGGTGCCTCAATGTCCTTCTGTTGGTGATGCCACCCTTTGTAGTACCTGATGCCGACAGCACACGCTCACGGGGAAAATACAGACAAATCGACGAAAACAAAATGTCATCATAGCACTACAGTCCACTAGAGTATAGGGGCAATGAAAAAAAGCGTCGGCGGCGCCCCATCGGCCGTGTGGAACCACAAGTGTAGACTGCCGCAAGTGGCGCTGTTGTCGAAATCTGGAGGACATGGCTACTGTAACAGTGGATATGGCGTCGCGTACGTTCTCAAATGGTTTCTGTGGTGTGTATGGTCGTTTTTGCAATTTGTTTTCGTAAATGTCAAGTACTTAACATTGTGATTACACAGGATCGAGTCTTGTCGCTAAGCAATGAAAACGAAGAGAAAGAAAACGGATGCGCACCGCTACGCGCCAGCATGCAAGACTGCTTACCCCGGTTTTCACTACGTTGCCCAAGTTCGCTTTAAACATTTATTCATAGACGTTGAAACACCCATAGAGCGTACATAGTCCCCACTAATGAACTGCTAAGATCAAAAACAGCTACGCTTGGCACTAACTTCGCGGGCAGGAGTGCTCCGGAATCGAACACCAGCGCTACCAGGCAGGTTCTACACGAAGCGCCTCACCTGGAGGCCGGCTATTTTTCCACTACTCCTATTCTAGTTCACTGTAATAGCACAGTCAGCGCCACAAACGCGTGCAAGGACACGCTCTTCCACGCGCTTCTGAACAAAAAAGAAAAATAAACGTGTGGAACAAGATTGCCAGATGCCACTAGTGACTCTGCCACCACCCTAAGCAAAGCGCACATGAAGGCACCCTACCCAGACCTTTCGGCCGCCAAGCGCGTGTCGCTCGTGCGAGCACACTCTCAAAAAAATACGTTTTTAATAGGTTCTTCGACGCCCCAAGAACTTTCTCAGCTCGTGAAGAACAGTTTCGCATCAAGCACTATCACCCCCTGGCGCACTATAAAGGTAACTTGGCGATAAAGAACTCTTTCGCATAAAAAAATGAGCTTAGAAGAACCTCTTATACATTTTTCACAAAGAGCCCTTTTAAAGGGTGCTTAAAATAACCTTTTAGGGTGCAAAATACGGACAAGCCGAAGAACCCCTATAGTCGGGATCACACTGCTAATAAAATCACACAAAAGACAGTCTGAAAACATCAGCCGTGGTTCAAATGCCGCGTGCCAAGTTTATTCTTGAAGTCCGTGCCACGCGGCATTCGAAACACGGTCCTCGTGGTGACGTGCGTTCGAATATGTTTCCAGACTGTCTTTTGTATGATGTACAAGCAGTGTGACCCCGGCTTAAGAGTTCTTTTAGGACCAGACTTTCTTAGACTGCAGCGTGTGCAATTGCATGCTTGCCAGGTATATTTCCCGGCCCTGACACCAGTCGTGACGTCTTTTTTTTTTTTACATTTTTGGAAATAGCAAGAGTGCGCGTGCATAGCTTTGATAGGCTCTGAAGATGCTCGAAAGCGGAGATTCCGAAAACTCCAGATTTGACGCCACGCTGAAAGAAGGTACTTTGAAAATAATTTTCTCCAACCTCCATGCACCAAATTGAAACATAATCTCGATATTCGTGATCCTAGAGGTCAAATGACGATTTAATTGTTTTTTTTTCTCAGCTACAGAAGCGCTTCAGTTTCCCTTTAGAAATAGTCTATGCGGGTCAGAAATAACCGCACTTACTTAATAGCTCATTTTTTTAACAATCATTCGTATGTTACGGTAATTATAAAAAAAATAGTGTTTCACATCAAAGCTTCAAAAACAATGTGAAAATTAAATTTTTGATTTTATCTTCTACGTAATAATTTAGTTCGCCAGTTGGTATTCACACACAGTGTGTACAGCATTGACAATAGATCTTTCTAATAAAAATATTTTAATGATGTTCTTCAGGATAGCCACTGTATAAAATGTAACGAATATTTCTTTGTTTATGAATGTGCTAACATTCACAATGCTGTGTTTATGTATTCTGTCGATTTTTTGTTGTTATTTTTGCTTTTCAATACCAGTGAATTCCATTGCCTGCTGTGCGCTGATACAACGTATTAGGGTGATTGAGCCTTGTCAGGCGGAGTGTATCTGCCTTTTTCCCTTTTCTCCCAAGACCTTGCATCCAAATAAAAAAACAAATGAGGGCGCTGAAAGGGTGAAGCCATGGATGTAAGCCTGTCGAGCCTCTGAAAGAGACTTTTTACATCCTTAAATGTGGAAAACATCTCAGTGTGTAGCTGCTCGAGGTACCGGGTACGGCGACGCGACAAAGGAATAAACGAAAGAAAGCGAACAAGATGAAGGAAGGTGGAGGAAGGTGAACAGAACAGGAACGGAAATATGTTAGAAACAGATAGTGGTACGTTGGACTGGTACGACAGCACACATATATGAAAGGGCAATTTGAAAACCGAGCGTACATATCCATGGCGAGTTTCCACTGAAAATACCATATCCTCTATATGTGATTGCAAGCAGGACTTCTGGCCGCCGTCATCTCTCCGCTCACGTAAGTAAGCCTGTGCAACTACAAGCCTGCCAAATCTACTTTCACGCGCATGCTACACACGTGCGTGCCAACATGTGGCACTAACTGGGGTGCATATGGGCTGCAACGAAATAAAAACGATTATAAAAAAAGGCGACAAAGCCTGGTTAGTTAATGCATCTTGCTAGGTGCTCTAAAAAATCAAGAAGAGCCTATCAAGCAGAGGGAGAATGGGAGAGATCGCTTAGTTATGCTGAATAAAGACACAAATTTCAGTCAGTTGTCATCCTCTAATTGTACGAGTAAGCTCATTGTCTCAAAAAATACATAAATAAAATTAAAGCCGATAATTGAACCAGATGCACGCGACAGGCAAAAGTATAGAGAATCATGCATATTTGGGCGAAACCAGCTGAACATACAATTACAACCATTCAAACTGTAATTGTATGTTCAGCTGGTTTCGCCCAAAAATGTATCACCAACTAGCTCAACGTTTCCCCGTCGTATATAGAGAATAACCTACGCACCTCCAATCGCGCATCATCGAATTCTGCAAGCAGTCCAGCTTGAAGTACCCAGGCTTTGTGGCATTTCAGTGACGCTTTACATCAATGGTGAACAACGTACCCTTTGTGCCAAACCCCAGAGAAAATAAATACCATAACCAACGCGGCTTTTCAATATACGTGTACATATACGCGCAATTCCGCATGCAAAAACCGAGTGCAACAACAAAGCCAGGCACAGCGCGGTGCGTATAGAAAGGAGCCAATCAGCCCGTACGCGACAAAAAACAAAACAGATTTTCCTCTCGCGTATCTTTCTGAAAGAAAAACGCAACACGCAAAGAAATCAGACAGAAACCATAGGTTAAAAAAAAAGTCAAGTGCCCAACCAAGAACATAATATGGAGACTGGGCTTGCGTAGAAAATTGGAGGCGCTTATCAGGCCGAAACCAGCGTTGCCTTTTGATAAATCACGGCTGTCAGAACAGGCCTGCATGCTTGAGGAGATGGTCGAAATACCCCCCGCCCCCTCCCCCTTTTCCCCCTTCATAACTAACGCGCGCTAGGACCCTACCAAAAGCAGAAAAAAAAAATACGCAACAAGCTTCTCGCTCAAAAACGAGCGCCGACAAACATGCAGAAGGAAGTAATTGAGGAAAGGGGAGTCTTGAATGTCGGAGCTCCAAGCACACGCATCTTTTAGGCAGTGTCAAGACACAGATTGGCGAACTGCGACGCGCACTTAGTGTGCTGTGCCAAAGGTCCGCATATTGCGCTCGTCGGTTCGAGAACGTCGTCGCCTGCGTGGGTGGAGGCGGGGAAAAAATGAGGATGAATTTCAATAGAGTGGCACTGTCGGCAAATTGAAGGATAAACCGAGGGGTGCGAAGGCAGCGAAGTATAAGGCGCCTTGCTTTGAGTATCCAGAAGAAAAAGACGGGGACCGAAATGAAAAGATCGTTAGACAAACATCTGGAAGGACGCCCAGAGAAGCTGTAGCAAGTTGGCAAAAAAGGTCCGCGATATTTGGAGAGTCCAATCATTTTGAGACACGTGGCGATTGGGTACATAAATCTGGCACAAGATGGAAGGCAACGTAATACAACCGGAGAGACGGAAACAAAAGAGAAGTACACAACACCGTCTTGGCGTTGCGTATTGTGTACGGTGTTGTGTACGTGCTTTTTCTTTCCGTGTCTCCGGTTTTCTTAGAAAGTTCGAGGGAACCGTTTTTTCTCACCTCCAATCCGGTATACGATGGGCCCTCCGGTATGCAGTACGCATGAGCTGCCATAGAAGACTCCCATATGCGCAGTTCGTACTCGAGGGCCCATCGCACCGTGTCGGACGGACGAAAAAGGTCCCTAAAACTCCCTATTATCTTGACTAATATTCACCAGCTCACCTGCGCCCTCGATCTTCTTAGAAGATGGAGCGAAGAAACGATTGAAAATAAACAGCGTTCACGTTGGCGGCATTTACAGACTCCGTGTCTCACGATTCACATGAGTGCGAGTGCGCGTGCGACTTGATCCCTTCTTTTTTCACCATGAGGACTGACCCTACCGACGGTTATTGTTGATTCTCGCATGGTGCTTCCAATGCATTGTTCCACAAAAGGGCTTCTGGCGGTTGTCATTTCAAATATTGGTGCGTTTTGCGCGCGCGCTCGCCGAAGTGGCAAGCACGCACCGCTAGGCTGGTATATTGCACACTAGATTTTTTTGTGAAAATCAGAATAGTCTTTTCTAGCTGAAGGAGAAAAAGTTCGATAACAACGTAGGCGGTAAATAAGAGCTATTTACACTAAACTGTTTGAGTCAAAGGCAAACATGTGCCAGTGTCGTGTTTCAACACTTATTAGCCCGTACCTTCGCTCCATGACACGTGGTAGCCGACGCTATACTTTCTCTACACTTTTAAAGAATGGCCTTCCAGTAACGTTTTGATTATTATTTACTGAATTTTCCTTTCTGGCGTCAAGCGGAATGTCACCGGACGTGACGTAAAGTCGCACCTTATCTGTAAGCGTCGGTTAGATGATCGGAACCACACTCTTAATTTGCTTCCACATAGGTTCCATCTAAATTAACAGTCCATGTCTTAGCTTCTTTTTTGCCGGTCACCTCCGTTTCTTTTCTTTTTTTTTTATGTGGAACAAGGAAATGTCCGGATCAGGCGGTCGTTCCACTTACTGGACTGCACTCTCGAACATATCTGCTTCAGTTAGAACCAGAAAGTGTATTTTATTTATCTTACTTTTATCAGTGTTCCTGTTAGATTTTAAAGGAAAGAACCACAAACGAGAGAAACAAACCAAGAACAAGCACACACAAAAAAGGTGGCCATAGCCGAGAAAGACGCCACATTAAAAAAGAAGTAGGGACCCATGACTACGTTCTTTACACAACTTACCGCTCATTCACACTGGAAGCGGATCCGCGTTCGCAAAGCGGTTGCGAACGCAGTTGTATAAAGATCCAGACCAATTGCACGCGCACTCGATGACATCATGTGCGCGTGCAATTGAACTGGATCTTTATACAACCGCGTTCGCAACCGCTTTGTGAACGCGGATCCGCTTCTAGTGTGAATGAGCGTTAAGAGTTCCAGGACCCTTCATGTTGACAGTAGAAAAAGAAAAGCGTCATTCAACATTTATAGGTGCCCTAAACAGGTTATTATCTTGGCGTGTCAGCTTTGATTAGAAATTTCCGCGGTATGGTTCGAAAGCGAAAGTTCTGAAAGCGGGCATCGCGCATTTTTACACACACTTGCTGAACCTGCTGCAATCTGAAGCGCGCCAGCGCGCCGCCAGTTGCGGTCTTGCCGCCATTTTGTTGGTGCCACGGCGACCACGTCTAGCAAATCCGCAGACTTCGCATTAAAAAAAAAAAGAAGTTAATTGAGTGTCGGGCAACTCCGGTGCATGATACATTTGTGTGTGCGACGTTGTGCATTTCTAACAGCTGCACTTTGGATTGTGTTGCATCATACCCCGCATCTCGAATTACACATCTCAAGTATCCTGTTGTTATCTCAAGTACCTACTTCACTTGCTCGAAACTTTTAGAAACGGGCGTTCGCTCTGTTCCTTTTGCTTTCTGTCTACGATCGCCATGGACCTTAAACAGCTACAGGTATGGTTGCCCCGCTAGACTCGTGACCACTTTAAAGGGGCGGTGCAAAATAATTAAACTTGAATATGTCATTTTTACTTTACACGAGCCTACTGGCACTAGTGGAACCAAGAGCCTTTCATACTGGGAGAGTTCGGCGGATGGGAGGGGCTTACGGCCCGCTAGGTTTAGCGGATTCAGCGGGTTCCGCTCCCGCCATGATGTGCCTCCCGGCAAGTGGGTCCCCATTGACGTGCGATGTATACGCGTGCAGGTTTTGCCATTCGCGCTTTTGTTGCCGTTTATGAACGGCACTCATTTATAAATGGGGAATCGCTCAAAAACACCTGCCGTCCGACACAGCTCAGTGGCATTGTGCGCATTTTTCAGAGGGTAAGTTCGATTGTCTGGATCGCTCCCCGACTGTTTACCACATCACAAGGTTTGTGCACCGTTGTGCGGAATACGGCGTACCGATCGTGATTTTCCGCCGTGCTTCTTCACCTGCCGATCTTTTTGTTCTTTTTTTTTTCATTTTTTGGTTTGCTGTGAAGAAGCAGCGTCGGCATCGCGTTGTGCTTGAGCTTATTGAAATTGACAACCGCTTTCGAATTCACTGTCTGCGAAGTGCACCTAAAAAAAGAAAAGGGCATGCCAAGTAAGTACTTACTACGCGTATTAAAAAAAAATAATTAAGGTATCGCTAGCGAAACAAAAGCGCTTGCGAGACGGCGAAGCGGAGCTACGAGGAGCTGCATGCTTCGAACGTGCCTACGGAGCGCGTGCGCTCGTACAGTGCACGCGTCGTTCAGCGCGACGTGCACGTGCTCGCAGCGATCGGCTCCGCTCGCACTTATACTGAACTGCAGTATACACAGTTAAAGGAGCTGTGCAACGATATTCAATTGGAATGTTTTTCTCTCTACACGAGCTTACTGGCACACCTGGGACTCAAGGATACTCACACGCAACGCCATTTGCCAAGAAACTCCTTTGTTGCGGTGTAATTTCAAGGACAAAAACGATCATTTACATTCAATCTCTCCTTTGCAAAATTCGATGACGTAACTCGGGGATCGCAGTACACCCAAGTGACGATATTTGAATGCGGTTTATAGATTGGACCCGAGCATTGCGGGGGCACTCGACTTGGGCTCGTGACAATTGCTAGCTCGAGAAGCATTCGGGTTGTGACCCGTGTCCAATCGCTGCAACGACGACAACAGCCGAGCCATAACAATGTCTGGAACTCAACGCGTGTCCTGCGCTTTGCCAAACCCAGCGCGTGGCTATGATATACACTGGCGTGGCCGCTTGTTCTGGCTCCGAGTTGAGGGGGTGAACGCTGCTCGTTTTTCTTAAATTTTTTTCTGGGACTTCTATTGCGTTGGGTGAAAAACGAACGCGTGTTTCATAGGTCATTAACGTTAGGGATCCGTTTTAAGCGGTATTTGTGCACAGTACAAAAATTGTTGCATAACTCCTTTAAAAGTTCACAAGCAGGGACGCTCGCAAGCATCAGGTCTTGCGCGGCAGGAAACGGCTTCGTGATCAACGGGCACTCTCCCCTGACGCAGAGCAGTACTTGACGCTCCCGCCTCAAGTCACTGCACAGTTTTAGTCAAAATAAAACGCGTTTAACTCACAAAATAAATTAGTTATAATATTACCTCGCACCATGGAGAACTCGAAGTCGGCTTCCACTTAGCCCTCTCTGTTTTGGCCTCCCGGATCTTGTGCCTTGCACAATTTTCTTTTCCTTGCGGACACCCGTACATCCTGAACCCTTTTTTCGCGCTGTTCGAGCACCCAACGGCACTACAGCACCCCATTGCGTTTTCTTCTACCGTCTCGCGAAGCGCAGAACGGTCTTTTTCACCGTGGTCTTTCGTTCCACCCTAGTCAGATGGCTGCCGGCTCGAGACGACAAGGCACATCATGGCGGACAACGAGACTCGGAATGCGAAGCGCACAGTTGCCAGACTGTTCGATCAGTGCTGCCAGACTGGCGGCTGGATCAATAGACCGCCGAACTCTCCGAGTATAAAAGGCTCTGGTGGAACCCAAGTACACTCGCACGCAACACCACTGACCAAAAAACTCCTTTGTTGCGGTGTAATTTCAAGGAGAAAAGCGAGAGTGTCGCAGTGTCGGCGTAGTAGCCCCAGGGATGGTATTTGAATGCAGCTTGTAGATTGGACCCCGGCATTGCGTGCGCACTCGATTTGGGTTCGTGATAATCGATAGCTCGACAAGTATTCTGGTAGCGACCCGTGTCCAATCGCTGCAATGACGACACTAGCCGAACCATAACAATGCCTGAACCTCAGCGTGTGTCCTGCGCCCTGCCAACCCCAACACGTGGCTATCATCAACACTGGCGGCATATAATCGGCTCCAGATCAAGTGGCCGCTTGTTCTGGCTGCGAGTTGAGGGAGTGAACGCTGCTCGGTTTTCTTTATTTTTTTCTGCGACTTCAATTGTGTTTGGTGAAAAAAAACGTTTTTCATCAAACAGGTGAATAAAGTCAGGGATTCGTTCTAAGCGGTATTCGCTCTAAATACAAAAACCGCTGCATCGCCGCTTTAATCAGACTTTGCTGTTTCATATACGTTCAAACAGGCAGTTTTACGTCTTGCAATGCACGAGCGCGCGTGCTGGACAAGGACGCTGAAAGGCCGGCACTCGCTCTTGTAGCTTCTGCTCCACTCGAATTAAAAATGAAACGGATTTACGTATTCGAAGTAGAAAGAAGAAAGAAAAGGACGAAGTTTGCGCATTGCGAGTACGCCCTTTTGCGAAGTACGAGTACAGTGTTGCACAAGGCTATAGCAAAGCACCTGCACGATGAATCCCCGCTGTTCTCAAGGAAGGAGACTTCTACTAACGAGGCTAGGCTGGCGTGACATCCAATCTATGATTTCTATCACTCATGCCATGAAACGCCCAAGCTTCCTTTCCGAACGCGGTCTGCTGGACATTGCCAACGTAGAAGAGAAATCCTTTAGGAGGCAATCCCGCTTCCAGAACGACCTGGCTGCTCTGCAAGCGGGCCTCCAAATCGCAGCACCCGACAGATCGGCGCAGGATGTTGCCATCTGGCGAGACGCTTTGCATGGTTCTTTGTCGACTGGCCTATCCCAACCGTCTGTTCGAACTTGAATGAGCTTTTGGGTGGAACTCGTCGGTGTTCTCCAGTATTGCGAACCTCATCGTGGGTCACATCAACGAGAGGTTCGGCCACCTGCTCGCTGACATGAAGAAACATAGGTGGTTGACCCTCGCGGAACTGGAACTGTGCTCACAGGTGAGATCCTGCATGCTTTGTGTACATTTCGCGTTTCTATTGTTTCTAGCACAGCTGCTCTGTCTGGTACAAAGTTACTCTTTTTGTTACGCCAATACCTTACGTGTTTACTTCTCTTTCGGTACGAAAAAACAACAAGGTGTACATGGGCAGTGTTAGGGCAAGTCACGACGAGCGCGTTTGTAATTTGTGAGTTTTAGTAGGCCACCTTTATGAGCTCTCTATGCTCTAGTCTACGCTCTGCAAGAAGCATCGTCCCCACCGCGCATGCGTGGCCCGCTCTGAGTTAGAGCATATAGTTAGCGAAGTGAGCGTGCGCTCCGCTTCACGAGTTGCAGAGCGGACTTCCCTCAGCGCGCGTTTCACATGCAGCGGTTTTGGCCCTAGAGCGGCGCGATTTCTGCCGTCGCGGCGCTCTGGCCAGCACCAGCGGTTGAGCGGCACGAGCGCCGTGACGGCAGAAATGGCGCCGCTCTGGTGCCAAAATCGCTGCATGTGAAACACGCTTTAGCGTGATCGCTTAGATCTCAAGATGGTTGCTCTTACTCAATACGTGTCGATATTTTTCACCGTGACCTCAGCCTGAAAGAGGCCGAATCAAGAAGTAAAACAACGGCCCACGCGTAAAAAGTAAACCATTTCATTTGAGTTCTATGTAAAACAAAGAGGATAATGAAACGAAGTTAACGAGCATCACTTTGCAACCAGCACGGTGTCGGTAAAGGCGTCTCGCTTTGGTGGTCCTTCTATGGCTATGCAGTCAGATGTACGAGAGCGCGTGCTTGAACGCCGATTATACCTGTGCACGCGCCCTCCAGTCGAAAATGCCACTGAAAGTTGTCCACGAGCATAGCGCTTGCAAACCGCGCCAAAAAAAAAAAAAAAAAAAAAAAAAAAAAAAAAAAACCGTTCCTCTTAACTTTATTTATTCACATTCGCGCGAAATTTTTAAATTCTTTAACTTTCCTCCCGAAATGTTCACCTTGGATTTGCTTGGTAGATTTTGAAAATAATAGAGGCTTGAATACAGCCTTCTTAAAGTGTATGCCATGCTGCCACAATACTTCGAGGCTGACTTATTTTGGCCAAGCGTCTAGAGAGCAAGAGAGCTGCGTCATTGTTTGTCGTGGATGCGAGTCAAAATGCAATAGACACGAATACTGCGTGAATGCTGGATATGAACTCGGATCTAGTCACAAGTCTCGCAGTAAAAGCGATGCCCAAAATATGGCGGCCGAATATGTTACCCGGCGGTGTTTTGAAAAGAGTTACCAAAAACGGCCGAAAGAATATTCCGCGTCAAGTTTTTGTCCGGTGAAAACCAGACAGGCATAGACAATGCATAATTTAGCAAACACAACGCTTTGACTTCAAAGCAACAACGGTAGATAAGAACGCTTTTCAAAAGTTTCGTTTTTAATTCCGGTGTATAGCGGGCCTCGCATGCACGGTTTGACGGCCTCAGAGCTTAGCGGAATTAAGAAACAAGTAAATCTTTTTTCTTTTTTTTTAATTTAAGATACACCTTTTTCTACAACCGTACCGTGGAAGTACGCTTTATCTTATGTGAGTAACAAGTCTCATATCACATGTTTTGATAGTGTTTAAATACTGTCGTGTTGTAAGAGTGCCTTTTTGTTCTTTCCTTTAGGCCGTCAAAGACAAGGGATGAGCCCTAGACAACTGTTGGGGTCTCGTAGACCGCACAGCCCGCCCATATGCCGTCCATCAAAGAATCAGAAGCCATACTTTTCTGGTCATGCTCGTCATGAAGTACCCGGCAGTGATGTGCGTAGACGGCATAATTTGTCAGCGAGACGAACCCTACGAAGACCATGGGCATGATGCAGACAATCTAACATGTTTAGTTTTTTTTTTTTGTTTGTTTGTTTAATATTAGAATGCGTAAACTGATCACAGTGAATCATATCTAAGCTTTTGTAATGAGAAAAATACTTGTCCAACTAAGCTGAAAGGCATCTAGAAATATTTTAATAAAACAACATTTACTAATGACTGCCATTTTACTTCTCAGATGTGCGTGTGAATACTGCATCTAATCAAATTACAGTGTTACTGTTGATTTCATCATTGTAAAAATAACTTGTGTTGCGTGGCCTTCTGTTGCAAGAAAACACCGTAGAACAAGTGAGGCGGAAACTAGGCAGAAGCTCGAGCCGAAAAACGCACTTTCAAAAACTCACAAAAGAAATGAAAGAAGTGTAGCCAAGAAAAATGGTTTCATGTCATCTCCCTAAGCAGATACGTACACTGCGCTCCACTGTTGATACGAACACGATAAAATCGCTTTTATTTGCAGTTTACTTCTTTGACAACTATTGAGAAAGCTGAAAATTTGTCGCTCAGATTAGTGCCCCAAACGAGCGCTCTATTCTACACCAATAGGTTGATGTGAGCCCCTCGAATTTCAGGTGAAAAATAACAACAGGATATTGATTGATCCCGCTAATGGTGTCGCGCAGTGTACATAAGTACCAAGGTAGCCTATCACAAACCGAAGCATAAGAAGAAGAAAAAACTAATTTCACAGGGAAAACAAAAACGTAGAGCTATATATAGAGCACTCACTTTCTCTAATTTGCACTGTCTTGCTGCCTAAAGTAACCTAACAAAATATCTGTCCGTTTGCCGACTGCTCGTATAAAAAAGTCGAACCCGCTGGCTTAGACAAGGCAGCAGCTGTTCCTCCCACCATTCAGGGGCCGTGAAAGGATTGCGGCCAGCGATTTTCCAAAGCAGCCAGAGGTTCTCCACCACCGTGAAACGTTTTATTGATGACGCCGTTTCAAACAAAGTCTGCGCAGCCATCTCAGTGCAGCGAGGTTCATAAAGGGGGATCCACACGAAGGAGAAATCCGCCCCTTTCCTCCGCGGATCGCGCATCACGTGAGATATACGTCATCCCTTTTTGACGCCTCGTGGCGCCGTTCTCCTCTGTGGCGTAGGCGCGGAGGCTTTGTGCTGACAGCACGAAAGCTCCGCAAGTGCACGCGGCGGAGCCGGGGACGGAGTTTCCCGGGATGTTGACGTCACGACATCCGTCCGCGGAGTTCTCCTTCCTGTGGATACCCCTTTAAAGGGGTATTCACACCGGGGGAAATCCCGGGAATTTCTCCCCGGCACGCGCATCTTACGACGAATACATCAAGCTTTGCGATGTGCAAAAGCCTTGCGTTTTCATCTCGTGATGCGCGCGTGCCGGGGAGAAATCCCCGGGATTTCTCCCTCGTGTGAATACCCCGTAACGGTCGAACGCGCTCCCAAGGATGCTTTCAAGTGGCGAGCAGCCATTTCGAATTCCCTTTCACAAAAACACCATCTACTGAAGCTTTACTCAGAGTGGAACGCGCTTCCTAAAATGGCGAGAAAAGCGGAGCTGACGCTTCACGCTCAAATCCCAGAGCGGGTCGCGCATGCGCGATGGCGACTCCGCTTTCCATAGAGCGGAGCGAGAAAGCGAAAACGGACTACTAAAACTCCCAATAATACGAAGACGGGACAAGCGCGAGCTCACAACTGTCGTTTTGATTCAAAAGAGTTTTGAGTTGTTAGTTGTTGTGTGTTAGCGCTTATACCGTCTACGTGTTCTTGTCCAAGTGTCCCCTTCGCACTAGTTATTGTTCATTATGCTTCACCAATTAGCCTACCTTAATATCTTAGTAGAGTTTTAAAGGCTGCAAACTAAAAATGCGTTGTAAATACCAATAAAACATCTGTCGCGAGAGAGACCTGTGTTTGAATCCTACACAGTGGAAACTCTAGAGTGCTGACTTTCCCGCAAAGGACTTGGAAGAACCAATCGCTGCAATCTACGGTGGCATAACGGCAAATGAAGAGGCTGATAATATATTTAGACCTAAAAAAGGATTAAACGAAGACGCTTAAAGGGGCGATGCAACAATTATTGTACTTTGCGGAAATACCGCTCAGAACGGATCCCTGACGTTAATGACCTATGAAACACGCATTGGTTTTTCACTCCACGCAATAGAAGTCCCAGAAATAAATTCAAGAAAAACGAGCAGCGTTCAACCCTTCAACTCGCAGCCAGAACAAGCGGCCACGTGATCTGGAGCCGATTATATGCCGCCAATGTTGATCATAGCCACGCGCTGGGTTGGCAAAGCACAGGACACGCGCTGAGTACCAGACAATGTTATGGCTGGGCTATTGTCGTCGTTGCAGCGATTAGATACGGGCAACTATCCGAATGCTTCTCGAGTTGTACTTCGTTTCTGCTTCGGTCCGAGCGCAGCCGATGTTATGAGCCGAAGGGCCCATCAAACAGCGAAAGGGGCACAACGTCATGGCGTGCTCTCTGCAGTTGATAGGACCAGCCGGTATTCTCTGTCTTTCTGTGCGCGCTCCTCCGCCGGTTGGTCCTATCAAGCGCAGACAGCACACCATGACGCTGCGCTTTTTGCGCTGTTTGAATGGCCCTTCGGCTCATAACATCGGCTACGCTCGGACCGAAGCTGAAACAAAGTATAGTCATTATCACGAGCCCAAATCGAGTGCCCACGCAATGCTCGGGCTCAATCTAAGAACGGCATTCAAATATCGTTATATATTTAATGAAAATTATCGCTTTTGTCCTTGAAATTACGCCGCAAAAAAAAGAGTTTCTTGGCCAGTGGCGTTGCGTGCGAGTAACCTTGAGTCCCACTAGTGCCAGTAAGCTCGTGTAAAGTGAAAAACATCCCAAATGAATGTCGTTGCACCACTCCTTTAAGACTGCTCGCGTGTGGGAATGCGAAAGCATTCCTACACGCAGCGCATACCTACAAGCAGCGCGCCGTCTTCCTTTTTCACACTGCGCTCCGGCGGTGACATCCCGCTCCCACACTGCGCATGCGCGGCACCCCCCGCCGGCTCCAAGGCTTACGTGACGATGCTTCTGCGTGGCTGTGCTTTTCTGTGTGTTTTATTTCTGAGGCGCGTCCGCTTTGACCTCGAGCGCTCCGCCGGCTACCGTGACGAAACATCTCCGTTTTTGAGCTTTTGTCCAATGGCACTCTAGTTGCGTTTCGCTGAGCCAATGGGAACTTAGTTGTCGTTTTTCGCTGCTACAGACGGAATTTAGGTGCCGTTTTTCGATGCTACAGACAACGCCGGCTTCACTTCATGGTACAGCTAATACTTTCGCAATAAAATAATCTGCGCCGTGACAGTGAGCATGACGTTTCACCATGCCCCGTGCCACAGCGCGGACTGTTTATTAAGGCGAAATCCTTACATGTCCCATTACGGGAAAAGCGTCGGCGTTGTACCCGAAAGATAGCCATACAAACACGAAAGAAAGTCAGCCTTTCGCTCCCCAAAGCGAAAATATTACAGGACATTTCAAACTGCTTACGTGTAGGAATGCGAAAGCATTCGTATACGTAGCGTATGCCTACAAGCTGAGCGCCCCGCATTCCTCTGCAGAGGCCGGCCGGGCAGCCTATGTGGACACCGTCCGGACGGGCTCCGGGGAGCGGTGGGTGTGCACTGCTGCGGCGGGGAGCGGGAGCAGCGCCAGGAGTGTGGGGTGGCGTTCCTTGGAAGTATCCGGCACGCGCGCCGCGTCGCAGCCATTTTAACAACCGTTCCGCGGAGGGAATTTCTCTGACGTTTTTTCACGGTTTCGGCGTGGATGGAATTTCTCTGCCGTTTTTGGCGGTTACGGACAACGCCGGCTCCGCTCCTTGGGACAGTTAATGCTCTCACATTAATACGTCATCAAGCACGCGCCGCTCAAGATTAAAACGCACGAGCATCAGAAATAAACCACAAAGAAAAGCACAGCAACGCAGATGCTTCGTCGCGGAAGCCGTGAAGCCGGCGGGGGCGCCGCGCCTGCGACGTGGAGGAGCGTGATGTCACTTCGGGAGCGCCGCGTGCAAAAGGAACCGGCGCGCTGCCTCCCGCGCGTCATTTGCGCTTTGGACTTCATCTATGCTTGGTGTGTGCTTCGTGCGATGGATGTGAGGTGACCGCGTCTACATCTACGGCCTCGTTTATACGTCTAGAAACATTACTCGAAAACATTTCACCCGCGGGACTATAATGCTTTCGCATTCCGGCACGCAAGCAGACTTAAATATCTTCGCCGTGTTCGTTTTTTTTTTTTTTTCTCAATGTATTTCCAGTTTTGTTACTGGCCGATATCCTCCCGTAGATTGCAACGATTGGCTCTCCCAAGTTCTTTGCGGGGGAAAGACGGCGCCCCTTCAGGTTTCTCTATGTTCTTACATAAAGCGAAACGACAGCGGCAGAACGTTTTGTGTAGTCAGGAGTCTTTTCCTTACAGCGTTTTGTTTTTGTGTGGTTTTTATACCGACATTCTAGAAGGTTATAAAAGAATGTGTTAAAATAGCTAAGACATGGTTGCAGCAGCTATCAGATCGGCTTCATCTGAAACGGCGTTCCAGATGTCAATGCATGAAACAGCGTTTCACATAACATTCCTGATAATTTATGTGGAACAGCTTCCCCGATGTCAATATGTGGAACTCTGTTTTGTATACCACCTTCACAACATAGGTGAAATACTGTTGTGCATAAACTAAGAGGTGTATGGATCAAAGGTTCTATCTGCTCCAGTGAAACGTTTTTGCAAAACAAAAAGTTGCTGTTATAACCTGATGATAAGTGGAGCGAGATTAAGAATGTATACAGGAGGTAGCGTCAGTACGAGCAGTGTTAAACGCGCTTAAGTACTTCACTCTTTGCAAAACAATCATTTTTTGGACTCTCGAAGTGTGCTCTCAAATTTAGACACCCTGGACTGGTTTCCTGTATTGAATCAATGCACGGTTCTTAAAACCTGGAAGTTTAGCATGCAAGAATGGTAACTTGTCTTTCGATGGATTCTCGCAATCATGGGCAATGATAGAAACAAACGCGAAAGACAACTTGCTTCCAACTCACACCATTAAGAAGAGCCTTGCGTTTTTATCTCGCAATACAGTGAAGCCTTCACACTCTGTAAATCAATCGCCACAGTGCGCCCCTTAAACGCAGATGTTGCGTTAAACTTCTCTTCCCAACATTCCAGAGGCAAAACTTCGAAGGCGCGAGTCAACTTTGCTTCATCGTCTTTGTGCGGAGCGCGCCTATACTTCAACGATACTCTACAAAATACTCAGGTCACAAAATTCTATCGAATGCCATGTTCCTTAGAATATTGAGCAGTTTCTAATGAACTGTCCACACTGTGATCAAGCTCGTCTCTCCATTCTCATTACACCATCCGCAACACACCCGTTGCCTGAAAGAACAACATTCTCTTTCCCGATGGAGGCCGATGAAGAACAGAAGCAGTTTTTACTTATATTTTTAGACGACTTCGAACCACAAGTCTCGCAACACGCCTTTAGCTCTCCTACTCGCATTCTACAGTTTTCCCGTTGCAAATGTCGTTGACCATTTTCTGATATTTGTGCCAGAACGAAGTTCTCCAACATTCATCTTCATTCCAAGCAATGTTTTTCTCAATTCGGCTCTAGTAATCGAAAGATCCGTGTGACCCAATTACATTCCCCCCTTTCCCTCTTTTCATCTCACACTTATTCCTACCGAAGGAGGCTATACCAGTATGCGCACGCATTTCCGAGTTTAGAACAGCACTCAACAACAACTCGCAGCTTAAAAAAAAAAAAAAAATTGCAACCAAAGAGCGAGGGTGCAACAACAGGTTCTCTCAATAAAGGGCTAAAAAGAAAAACAAGGAATGCAAGACGCGGAGTCGAGGGACCATCAATTCACTCGCCGTGAACTTCATGTTTAAAGCGGCAGCTCTCGCAGCAATGGGCCGCCCGTGACATGGCATTGTGAGGCAACTCCCCTGTCACCTTGTCGTACAATCGGGTGTATGTTCCCAACCCCCGAGGTTTAAGCTCTTGGCAACGCCCTGCTCCTGTCTTGTTGAGTTCGGTGCTCCCCGATTTTCATATTTCCACCATTTGCTCCGTCGCCGCCCGACGGTTGTTTTCCGACCGCGGCGGGGCGGTCGGGAGAAGTTGTACGCCCTTCAGACAGAGGTTTCGGGCGTTGCAAGCCACGTCACGATAAGAGGAAAGAAAATTAAAAAGAAGAAAGAAAGAAAGAAGCAAAAGGATTTGCCGATGTTATTTTTCTTAAGCCAGAAACGGGGGTACAAACCTATTCGCTCGAAACATTTGTTAATTTTTCGGTTTCAATTGTATCCTCTAGAGAACACTTTTATACATAATGCATTCAAACAGAGAACATGAATAAATTGCTCAATTGTTTCATGTGAGCAGCACCATGTTCAGGTGCTATTCACAAGAAATCCTCCTCCGGCTTTCAAAGTTTCAAGGTGAGTAGGTGGGTGGCCGGGTGGCCGGCCTTACTTTAGGAAGGGCCGAGAAAAATTATTTTTTTCTGCCTCGTAAATCTTCTTAACAACGAGTAAAAAAAAAAAAAAAACTGTCTCATGCAAATTTTGACACAAACGATGGTTAATTTTCATGATTTCTATGCCCGAGCTCATTCCAGATTACTAGGGTGCCTTCATGTGCGCTTTGCTTAGGGTGGAGACATCTGACCATTTTGTTCCCACTTTTACATTTATTTTTTGTTCAGAAGCGCGTGAAAGAGCGTGTCCCTGCACGCGTCTGTGGCGCTGACTGTGCTATGGCGACATTTTGTTTTCGTCGATTTCTTTGTATTTTTCCCGTGAGCGGGTGCTGTCGGCATCGGGTACTACAAAGGGTGGCATCACTCTAAACAGAAGGTCATTGAGGCACCCTACAGATTACCGCCGGTCAGAAATGCATGAGGATTTTCCTAAAACAAAAATGGGTATAAGTATATGCATGCCGATTATCTCTCGAGCAATAGTTCTTGTAAGAAGTCTGTCAAGCAACGTTGGCAGTCGCCATTGCTTGGTCACAGAGCGCGTGATTGGATACGAGTCATCGCCGAACCCGGACGCAAGCAATGACCGACAGGCGATGACGCGGACTTTTGAAAAGGCTCTTTTGTTCGCCTGAAAAGCGTGCCTAGCTATGATCGGCGCTATATTTTTTTTTTTTTTTTTAAGTATAAGGCGCCGAAAACAACAAGTTATAAGCAAGACGAATTAAGACAAGACAAGGCGCACTCGCCATTGTTGTTTGTGCGCCTTGTACTTTTTGAATTATGAACCAACTAAGCCAATGAATAACTTTGCAAAGGATGTGTGTTCGGCTACCTTATTTTTATGTTATTTTTCTTAATAAATGCTCTTCTGGTGGAATTCAAAGCTACAGGGGCGGATCAGGTCAGAACATGATAAGTCCGCGGAAGTGCGCTGACTTCCTTAGTAAACAGTAACTGAGTGATGAAAGAACTTACGGCATTTTGACACCTTGTCTCCATGAGTGATTAACGAGCACTTCAAATATACTTATTCCCGAAGGGGTGGCTTTTTGCAAATGCTGAGATGTCTCAGGTAGTACACTTTAGGAGATATCCTTTCTAATGCTCTGAAAGAATGCATATTTTAGGTGTATATAAATATGTAGGGTTCCCTGTTTTCTAATAAATTTGATAAAATCCGAAAAACCGGCAGTTAAAATTTTCGTCAATTCAGATTTATCCGAAAAAACTCCTAATTTCCAATCACAATGGCAACAGAAAAGAAAAAAAAAACGGTATGTTTGGTCGGAGCCAATACACCTGGAGAACCACGTGTATTGGCCCAACTATCGTTTCAGTGTTTTTTTTTTTTTTTTTTTTTTTTTTATGCGAAGAGGGCGTGTTATAATTCAGAACTATGAACTGTGTATATAATAGTAGAAGAAGAGATCCTCTTGTTCAAATTTGAGGGTGGATGGATGTTGCCTTATCGCGTCGACCTGTAAACGTTGTCAACGTTCTTGCATTGTGTGATGAAGGCTGTGGCACTTGATCTGTATAGACTTTGTCCTTTTGTGTTGGTGGAGATGACCTTGAGATTGAGACTATATAAGGAGGTGGACTAAATAAATGAGTTAGCTGAATTTGAGACGTCGTCCTGTCTATTTTCTGTCCCTTCTACGTTTTGATATTTCTTCTCTACCCCAGCCTCAGGTTAATTCAACATGGTTACATTTCTTTCAGATGTTTGCTTTTAAGTATTCAAGTTTCGTAATCGGACAGTTAGTACTTCAAGTGTCAAGAACGCCAATGCCCCAAATCGGGCTAAAGAAATATAATTGCAAATAAGTGAATCCGGATTAGGTTTGTATTTGGATATTATTTATTTTTATTACATTCGGGGAAATTCGGATTACAGTAAAATTAAACTCCGATAAACCCTAAATGTTCGGCGAAAAAAAAATAATTTCCGAAGAACACCATCCGTATTTCACGAAAAATTAACTCTGAAAACGCGGAACCCATGCCACGCTTGAGATATCACTTTCATAGTTTGGAATACGACACGCCTGAGATATCACTTTCTAGAACAAACTGTGAGTCTGCTGCATGGTCTGAAACTGCGATGGTGTATGTCATAATGGTGTGGCCATTTTTTTGTGCCGCGGATAGGCTCTGCTACTAATCAACAATTATTTTTATTCCGTTCATTTGGTGCATAACAACACGAACAATGAACCTGAAAACAAACCAAAGCTTTAGTTTTTTGAGAATCTCAAAAATGCAATAAATGTTGCCTAACCACGTGAGCACTATTACTGATTTTTTTTTTATATGAACGGTATCTTTACGGAGATCGAAAAGCAACAAAACACCACTTCTTACAGAAAAACAAATATGTTCATGTTAATTGTTTTGTTTTTTGGGCAAGCAAAAAGCAAGTAGCTTGAACGTTCCACTGCAGAGCCTAACGTCAATATATTGAGATAGCTAAGAAGTGACTTCCTCGCAAACTCAATGAAGTCAAAATTGATCTGCAAAAGCTATTTCGAACCACCCAAAACAACTAGAACAACAACACGTGTAACTTGCAATGAAGTCAGCACACGAAATACCTGACGTCGTGATTCCACAATGACCGCTCCGGAGTAAGGAGAATGACTAACTGAATTTAAGACTTCCACTTGTCCTTGGGTTCTTTTTCGCTCTGTTTTATTTATTCTGATCATGCACCGACACACTTTCATGCAAACAGTTTGTCAAAAAGCCTCTCGCACAAAGCCGGGTGTTGGAGAATGGACACGGGACGACGAAGGAGTGGGCAACGGGGCCACGCGCAAAAGAAACCCGCCATGTTCTCATTCGGATAAGACCGCTACCATCACGTCGATCAGCTCGTAGTTTCTTCAGATCCCAAACATCTGGTGCCGAAACCCGGGATCTAGGGGACGCCCGACGAAACGAGTTACAGCTCCCCATCTGACAGACACGGACCCGGACAACAACTCGCCTTCAGAGAATGGATCGACTGCGGAGGAACCGAGCGTCATCCGGTCAGCAGTGACCAGAGCCACCAACGAGTTACAAGCTCTACTGGATTCTTCGGATGCAACCGCTGGTGAGTTCACAGAAAACTTGAATATCCTCGAACTGAAGAAGCAGCATTGAAGGCAGCTAACAGTGATATTGAAGATGGGGTTGATATTGACCACCTTGAAGAAGAGATGGAAAGCGACGAGGGTTATGAATTGTCGATCTTCCATTTACGAACAAAAGCCACGCTCAAGCTGGGGGGCTATGTTGCACGTTTTGGACTCCCAGGAGACTAGGGAGAAGGAAGTGACGTCAACAACGCTCTTTGGATGTTGATTGGTGGAGTCGCTGATGACGCGTTGCGTGGTGCTGCTAAGATACGTTCATTCACACCTACGTCACTTCCTTCTCCCTAGTCGCCTGTAAGTCCAAAACGTGCAACATAGCCCCCCCTGGATGCCCTGCGCGCACCTAACCTCGTATCGAATGCTGTGGAACGGTTCAAGATCGGGACTAAGGCCATCAACGGTCAAGAACGATAGCAATCAAACTTCCAAGATTAGAGATCCGAAAGTTCGAAGGAGACCTCCATAACTGGAAACCTTTCTGCGATCAATTTGAAGGGGCTATACACAACAACCCCGACCTTTCTCCAGTAGATAAATTTAGATATTTGGCGAGCTATCTATTCGAAAAGGCGGAAGAAAGCGTACGGGGATTGTCTATTACGGAGAACAACTATAACATCGCTGTGAATCTCTTGAAGAAAGGGGTCGACCAGACCCAGGCGATAATTGAAGACCACATGACGCGACTCTTGAATTAAAAAAAAAAAAATGTCACCACGTCGAGCGAC
The DNA here is from genome assembly GCF_016920785.2 of Ixodes scapularis. Lineage (NCBI taxonomy): Eukaryota > Metazoa > Arthropoda > Arachnida > Ixodida > Ixodidae > Ixodes > Ixodes scapularis. Next base: position 67,256,422 of record NW_024609884.1, on the reverse strand, counting down.
GTCACGGCTCTGAGACGGCTGTATGATGATATCACAATGAATGTCCGCAGCCTGAAAGCACTTGGCGTAAAGGTGGAAGCGTACAGTGTGCTGCTACATGCTGCCGTGAAGAAGCGACTTCCCGACGATCTTGTCCTCCGCTACTGCCAGCAAAGAGCCATCGACATCGCGGATAGCACCGGTAGTCTGCAAACGTTTTTGAATTTTCTTAAGTCCTTAAGTCCGAGGTAGAGAGCCGAGAGTGCGTGGTGAAGATAAAACCCAATCAAGGCAATCTATCAAAGGCCCAAAAGGAGGACTCATCAAACCAGGTGAGCAAAGCATACATCACTCCATTGGCAGCAGCTTTAGTAGCAAGGAAGGATGCTCAAGATGCCGAATGCTTTTTTAGCGATGCACGTGAGCACTCGTTCGACCAGTGCAGCGTGCGTTACATCAGAAAAAAAAAAGAAGTACTGAAGAGAAACGGCCGATGTTTCAGGGTGTGCAAAAGATATCACCGGGCAAGAGATTGTCGCAACGCCAGATTTCTCCGCTGCGCCAACTGCCAAGGGAGACACGGTACTTGCCTCTGCCATGTTGACCTCAAACCCACGAAGGACAGCCCTCATCCGTCGTCACAGCCAGGAACTTCGGAAGTGTCAGTATCGAGTACGGTGTCTAACAGCGTCGAAACAGTTCTTCTGCAAACCGCCACGATCTGGGCAGAAGGGAAGACTAAGCGCTGCCTATTCCGGTGCTTACTGAATGGAGGGGGCCAGCGAACGTTTGTGACGACCAGGCTTGTCAACGAGCTGTCTTGTAAGGTTCTAGAAAAAGAGGATTTGAACATTACAGACTTCGGCGTTACTGCACTTGGTAATGTGAGTAAACTCCGCAAGATAGAGGTATGGCTCCAAAGCCAACACGATCGGAGACGGGGACGAATTGAGGCTCTGGAAGTTTCTGTCATTTGCCATTCTTCTGCGTTCCCTGTAAGTCTTTGTAGGACAGCCCAAACGCGCACGCTGTAACTCGCCGATCTTTCGTGCTCAGGGTTTAAGAGAGACATTTATATTGATATACTGATCGGAGCGGATAATCACTGGAAGGCTGTCACTGGGGCTATCAAGCGACTTGACGGAGATTTGACAGTGGTGGACACGATATTTGGTTGAACACTGCAAGGTCCAGCACGACCATTACCGGAAGTGGGCTGGCACCAAGCAAAATGCAGGTAATGACTCAACATCAAAGTGACCAGCCTTCTCAGCAGCTACAAGAAAAGAATACCCTACCGGTACATGAGGAGGATGTACCAGAGCCCAAGTTGTCGACCATCACGAGCGTACCGGTGCCCGAGGAGGCAGCCCGGAAAGACAGTGGCGTGTAATCCGGCGAAACGGAGGCCTTGGAAGGGGCGCCCTGTACGGTGCTGACACCTTGCAATAGCCCCGGCAATAGCAGGAAATCTGGCTTCAAAGATGACAGGGAAGCAGCTGACGCTCAGCTACTATCAGAGCGTGTCGGTTGCCAGAGCGAGCTGAGTGCCAGTGACTCTAAAGACAACAGTGGAATCCCCGAGGGGAAGGTCATGATCAATCATGGGGAGGGGGATGAAGATACTCCCACTGGTGCTGTTGAAACACGGGGAAACATCCTGAAACCGGCCAAACGCAGAAGCGTTTTAACTGAGATTCAAGAGGGCAAAGTTGTCAGCGTCGACTGCAGGAAATTTCGTAAACGGGACCGACACGGAGGAACCATGAATTCACATTCGAAGACATTTGCATCATAGAAGGAACAGCTGAATGACTCAGCGAATCAAAAGGCGGGGGAAGATGTTGACGCAGTTGTTGGTAAAGTGCTTCGTGGCCTCATAGAAAAGAGTGTGGAAGCTTGGTCAAGTGGACTACTGGGGGAAAAATCTCTACGGAAACCCTCAGACATCTCTTTTGAACGTTCTATGATTGCAAAGCTTACCGCTACCAGGAATTTGTGAGTGACGAAGTGGGGCTCAATCTAAGTGCCCTTTTTGAACAACCTTTGGTGGAAATGCAAGATATCGCTATGAAAAAGCGTCGCCGTGGTAGCTCGGACCACGGGTCGTCATCCGATCACGGGCCCGAAGTTCCACCCAGGATAACCAGGAAGCGGCGGAAATGTTCTACCCCCGTTTCCGTGAAGAGAATGCTCACAAGGAGCCAGCGGATAAGGACGTGTAACGTGAAATCTTTCAAATTTGGCCGCTTGGAGCTGCCATCTACGAACACGGTAGGATTACCTGACTCAAGCGGTATGCAAGTGGGAGATGTGGTGCTTCTCAGGAACGACCATCGCACAAGAACATTCTAGTATCTGGCCGTCGTCGACAATACCTTTCCTGATTGAAATGGGAACGTGCGTGCCTGCACTATTCGACTCGGAAGTGGCGTGAAGATAAGAAGACCCATGCAGCTTCTTTACCGTCTAGAAATTCCAATGAAACAGTCGGCTTGACTTTGTTGGGTGGGAGGATGTTGGAGAATGGAGACGGGACGACGAAGAGGTGGACAACGGGGTCACGCGCAGAAGAAACCCGCCATGTTCTCATTCTGATAAGACCGCTACCATCGCGTCGATCGGGTCGTAGTTTCTTCAGATGTTGAACACGAAGTACTCTTCCTTTTGTTTGTTTTTTAAATGTTCGTCCACTTTCGGAATAGCATGGGCCCACTTCTCAAACGTTTCACGTTTAGTCGGTGCGCGAAAAATGGATCTTATTTGGACACGTCATGCAGTTTCCATCGCACCCGGGCCATTGTCCCCTCTTAAGTTTTCTCCCTCTTAAGTTTTCTCTCCCCTCTTAAGTTTTCTCTTTCTTTTTGAACGGCATTGTCCCACAAGAAAGTGACTGATAATCACGCGCAAACTAGCAATACGTGCTGGCGGTCTCCGCCGACCGACGGAGGCCCATCCAGCGCCCCCTGCTCTATAACGCCACATTTTATCCGTAGCGACATCAACGCGCTGGGGGACCGCGCCGTCCAAGGGGAAAGCAGCGAGCATTTCACACCAGCCCTTCTAGTGCACCCTCACCTAGGTTTAAAATCTGACAGTCGTCAGATTCCGGAGATGACGCCGTGCCGCTCTCCATCTTCGGCCCCATGCATAGGCGGTCGTTGCAGCCATTATGGCGAGAATGTCAAGGAGAAAGCGGCCCCAGGCACTTGGAACGCATGCCCTTGTCATTTGGCATTTTTTAAACCACGATTTTTGTTTGTTCGTCCTATCGACCCGCCAAGACCGCGAGGGAGAACTCCGATAGCTTCAAGAAAGAACCGGGAAAAGAAAAAGAGAAAAATAAATAATAGACGGGAAAAAATCGATCTGACGTTGTATATAGCTTCACGATTGTGGGGGCAGTCCAATTAATATATCGATAAAAATCTCCGTGTCTGCTCGATTGGGATGCAATTAGCAGTCGTAGAAAAGACATATTCAGCGATTAGCTTACAAGAGACTTAATGAAGTATCCAACGCAGAATGTGCTCGATTTCGAATAATGCGGCATTGTTTGGGCTCAAAGAGAGAGAAGGTGAGAGGAGGACGAACTATACATCAGCGTCGACGACGCTTTAGAGACGATGGGACCTGCCATTGTGGACTCTGGGCTCTACGCGCCCATTGGAACCATGCTCTGACCGCTTCATGGACCGTCCGTTTCCAAACCGATGATTCCTGCTCACGTCAGCTAGCGCATCCTTCTATTTTGCTTGAACCTGCGGAGCGAGCTTTCGCTACACGCGCTGTCAAGCTGAGTTGCGTCCGACTGCGCTATCGTCCGAATCATTGAACGAGAAGAACGCCCCAGTACAAGGCAGGTCATGCGTTATGTTTAGAGCACACGTTACTAGACCATTGTCGCAAAATGCATTCAGTTTTTTGTAAACCTTTCCAACGTTCTCCGCTGCCTCGCTTTTTTTTTTTTTCTCCCCCTTGCGGCTGCACTTGACCGCGCCGCCTGACGTCACATGGCCTATTGTTCCCGAGACAGGGCTCTCTCATCCTCAGGCGTCGGCCACATGGAAATGTCACGTGGTCCAGGAGGGGGCTACGAACGAGGAGCCCAAGGTGTCAGCGAGGACGAGCGGCCGATGCTGGCCTCTCTCTTGACCGGAAAAACAAGCGAGAAGGACCTGGCTGCTGGCGCGGACCCACGGAGACATCGGCACTGGGCCGCCTCTGTGGGTGCCCGCGCTGCCCGCAGTTGGCCGTGCCCACCGCAAGCCACCCGACCACAAGGATGAGGGATAACGGACCCTCGTGCGATGTCGGAACCCCCCCCCCCCCCCCCCCCCCCCTTCCTTAACCACTGCTGATTTACACCCTTAAGAGTGTAAAACCTTTTAGTGCGTAATTAAAATCTACAAGGCCCGTTTAAATTCCACTGGAGTGTTTGTGATGTGATTATATTTGGCACTCTCTCTCAAACACTGCGCGTACGCACGCACGGGCGCACCAAGAAACACTTGCACACACACGCAGGCACACAGAGCAGCACCTCTTCATTTCCGCCTTTAAACCAGATTGCTTCAGGTGTCACAATTTTTTTAGCTGGCGAACCTGGCTTGCATTCAGAAAGACAATAAGCTTTCCAGCAACTGTTCACGCGTATTCTTTTTTTATTGCCCACAGTCGCGATGTCGAGGATGGAAGAAAAAATAAATGAAAGACGTTTACAATTCTCTATAATGCCGAATAAAGCGCAGCTCTTAAAGAGGAGGAGGGGAGGGTGCGGAGGGGAGCGTATGCCCCTGCTCCCCCTACGTACCATCTCCTCCTCCTCTCCCACTCCCCTCCCATCTAGCAGGAAATTTTCGCTAAATTTCCCGCTAAATGAAGCGAAAATTTCCCCTCTAAAATTAGCGGGGAAATATTCCCGCGATATTTAGCCGGAAATTTACCCAAACTTTCCTCGCTAAATTTAGCGGGGAAATTTTCCCGCTATCCCGCGAAAATTTTCCCGCTAAATTTAGGGGGGAAACTGAATTGGTGTTGAGGTCACGTGACGTCAATATGGGGAATGCCCCATGATGCAACGCGCGGTTACGCCGACGCCGCTCAACCCGGAAACGGGGACCTAAGAGCAGCGCTCTAAAAACTAGTTTTCAATAAGACTAATTCAAACTGTACAAACTGACTCCCACTGACATTCCCTCTCTTTCGCGCTACAAGACCAAGACCCAGACTCTTCTGAAGGCTATTTGATGCGGAGCCGGCGCTTCCTCGGCCTGATGCGGAAGTGCGCTGTCTCCCGCTGCTCGCCTCGACGCGCGCGCGGTCGCCATTCAGCGCAGTCGGCAACGGTACACTGCCGCCTTCACTCCGGACACCCTCCCTCCCGATCATCCCACGACGGTCCACGAAACACTTGCTCAAGCTCACGGGTGTCAGCCAAGACTGTGGCGGCTCCGCTTTCCCGTCCATTGATCGCGCTTCCATTCGCATGCCCCCTGCGTGCCCAGAGAAAGCAGTGCGATGGGCAAAAGAACCCAAAGCGCGAATCGTGGACCCGAAACCAGCAGGAACAAACTATCAGTACCGAAAATCACAAGCGTGCACGCCAAATAATAATAAAAGAAAAAGAACGCGCGCTTTTGTCACCACGTAAAATGCTGCAAGTTGAAGAAGAGGAGGCAAAACCGTTCGGGGGATTCGACGGCGCACAGTTGCATCTTGGCGGTCTCAAAGGTGGGTGGTGGTGGGCTGCGCGCCGTTAAAAAGCGACGCCGTCCATAATGCATGAACCGGAAACAGAGTCGCACGACGTCGGCGACAGCGCTGGGCTGCGACGCGGCGCGCGCGACCACACGCCATTCATAATGCATGAGAGAGCCCGCACCGAAACCAGCGCTTCACGCCTCTTTCCCCAGAATCCGCTCGACCCCCCCCCCCCCCCCCCCCCTCCCCCAGCTTTCCTTTGTTCCCTCGCTCACCCGAAAACAAAAGCAGACCGGGAAGACAAAAAATAACCTTTTCTCTTCTTTCGCCAAGACCCCGAAGACGGCGTAGACGCGTTGATGTGTGCGTCCGTGCGCGTGTGCGCGATCGTGTGCTCTAGTTTGTGTCCGCGATAAAAAGCAAATCGAGCGGATGCGCCTCGCGAGAGGACGTATTCGCTTTTCTTCAGATGCCGGAAAGACCGGAACGACTCGTGTTCCGCCGAACATAACGTCTTCTCAAATATACCCGACCGAATTTTCGGTCGGGTAATTATTCAGGTGCGAATAAGTACTGGTCTGGTGCAAAACGCAAAGCCGCGCTCACACTCCAAATTAATCCGACAACAGTCAGCCTGCACACACTGTCTGTGGACTTCCTCGTATCACCATCACATTGGCCATGCAAAAACTGCCACCACACAGTGGAAAGCGTATATACTGGAACACGTCGAACAGGATTGAGGTGTGACCGTAGATCATTCTGACATCATTACTGCAGCGAACACTTCGTGTTTAGTATTGCGTATACGTACAAATGAAGATTGCGGCTTAAATAACCCATTGCATGGAATTAAAAAAAAAAATTATTGGGCATTCAATGATGGGAAATTTCCTCGCTGGATTTGGAGCGATCCAAACGCTCGCGTCTTCACGTTGGCAAATGCAACCGTGCTTGCACGAGTAAGAACATATACGGACGAAAAAGCACTCCAAATTCACCGAGAGAATTCCCCATTAGATGTATGTAGGGTGCCTAGATGAGCTCGAATATGGAAAACAGGAGCGGACACTCGGCACCCCCAGAAGCAGAGCGCGCAGTAAGACACCCTGTAGTACATGAAAACGTGCGAAGCGCGGTTCCGCTCAAGGGAAGTCGTACTTATTTATCCTCCTGTAGAAGCGGATGAGGCCCCCGGAAACGTACTCACCGACCGTACTTTCAGACACTATATAGCGCCTACGGATCGCGCACCGACTTTGAAAGCTCGCGGGTTTTAGATGCTCCGGCGAGGGCGCGAAACCACAATTCAAAACCACTTTTCCTTTTCCTTTTTCTTTTTTTTTTTTCGATAAACAACCCTAATGTTTCATACATGTTCGCGCTTTCAAATATTTCGTGAGTGGACGGACGAAAAACAGTCTTCTGGGTGAATTTCAAATAAACAAATACTCTTCATCACCTTTTATTGGCCCGCAGAGTGCCTCTTTCCTTTGTTTAGAGATGTCAATCCCGAAAGCAAAAAATCAGACCCCTCGGAACCACAGCGACCGAGAAGAGTTCCGAAGGTTGTCTAACGATCGCATTCGGCGCCCAGGGGCGGGCCGGCAGCGCTGTCTCTTGAGCGGCCCCTGCCAGGAGGACATATTTCCGGCTTCCGCGCTTCTTCCCACTCCTCCCTGGGCGGTGTATGGTGTGTGCAAAGCAAACTCGACGTGACCATGTTTATTGGAGTTGCTCGAAAGAGCAGGTGTCCCCTCCCCGCCTGCCAGCGAGCCCACCGCGATCGAGCCTTCTGAAAGGGAGCGCGAACCAGGCTATTTTAATGTGGCGAAGGAGGCTCATTTGAGAGAAGCACCTTTTGCCTGGTCGCGCTTGCCTGCTTGGTTCAAAATAAACATAACCCGCGCCACTTTCGATAAAAGCGGCTTTCACGCCCTGGTACCTGCTGGCGAGAGCGAAAGTGAGCGCTGTCATTTTTCCCATTGGAAAACGAGTGGTTGTTGACTGCGTTGCGCTACTTGGCCTCCTACACTCGGGAGGCAGAGAACTGCATGCTCCTTCGTTCAAAGCAGATGCGTTGTTCTTGCTCAATATTTTTATTTTTTGAAGATTTAATTGGACATTTTTCTGGGCCGTTTTTGCGACCTGCTTGCGCACTTTCGTGCTGTGGCCATCAGGTGCCGTGAAACTGTGATGCTGTCTTGAACAGCAGTTCCTGAATTTTCAAGGTTTGACATGAAGCGATAATACCACTGAGGTAACCTTATATCGAAGCTGTCAAAATAGTTACGGTTATCGATTTGGAAAGAGGCAATGAGATGACCTGGTCTCACCACGCCCTGCTTTACTGCCAACCCAAGCATCGATTTTCTTTTGTTTTTTATTCCTGCAAGTGATTGGAAATGATTCCAAGCCATCACCTTGAAATGCTTCAACTTGGGAACCGCGCATTTGCAGAAAAAAGAATATATTTGCAAAAGAATTATTGGGAACTCTCGCCCGAATCTTTGACGTAGATAGCGTAACAGTGCACTCCTGAAACTTTTTTTTTTTTTCGTGGGGGGGGGGGGGGGGGGGGGTCTTTAAACAGGAAGTGTCGCTTCATTTGTTTTTTTCCCCCTCATAGCTCACGACAACCACGAGCGCTCACGTCTACTAAGACTAGGTCGACAGCTGCCGCTAGGGGCGCAGCTGTTCTAGCGGGGCCTTTTTGTATGGTCACCCCAACCTTGGTGGGTCAACCCCAATTCGCGATAACAAGTAGTTAAAAAAAAAAAAAATTCTCGTACACCGACATTTTGTTACGCCTATAATTAATTGATCGCTCTATGCACGCACCGATCATTCTTTATTGATCTCAAACGAAAAACGTATTCGCACACTGCCCGGACCTCTCAAGGGCGTCAAGGGCTCTACATTTTCTATTCCGTCTTTAGATGGGGACTGAGTAGCGGCGGTTACAACACGCTCCCCCAGAGGCACGGTGCCTCCTCCGGCTCCACGGCTACCGTGACGATGCATCTGCGTTCCCGTTTTTTTTTTTTTTTTTTGTGTGTGTGTTTTATTTGTGAGGCGCGTCCGCTTTGACCTTGAGCGGCCCCGCCCGCTTCCGTGACGAAGCATCTGATATGACGCGTCGCAGCCAAGGGGATTTTATTGCTCGTTTCGCTGCTACAAACAACGCCGGCTTCGCTCCAAGCTACAGTTAATGCCGTCGAATTAATATAAAAAAAAGAAAAGAAAAAGCTTTGGAAACGGAGAGGGTTCTGGCTCGATACCAGAACCAGGCGAATTTTTTCGGTCGCACACCAGTCACTTAGCCGTGTTTGGAGATTTATGTTTGTCCTCTGTCCTTCTTGTTCCCCTTCTCCATGGATTATTATTGTCATATCGTCCAGTTCGCTGGCACCTTTGCGTTTAATTACATTATAATTATAACTTTTTAAATATTTTTTTTTTAAACAAAACAATGTTTCGCAAAAAAAAAAAAAAAAAGAGGCCTGTAACCTCAGTGTATACCGGTTCGCAGTGACTACTTGATGGCGCTACTCGCGGTCCTGAATTTTGACGGTGATAGCGGCATTGAGAATTAATTTTGTGGCAAGAAATGAAGCATAGGAGACATAAATATAACACAACCCGAGACTGCCGGACGAGAATATGAAACAGACACACCGTCTCTAACACTGTTAGAAACCGTGTTAGTGTACGTGCGTGCGTGTGTGCGTGTGTGTGCGCACGCCTGTGCGTGTGTGTCTGTGTGTGCGGGCGGCTTCGGGAGGGCGGGGGGGAGGTGCGCGCTACCTGCAGTCTCGGGGTTTGTGTTACGTCTAGTAATATCCACCAGATCGTTTGCGCCCTGATTATCTGAAAAAGAGCGATATTATTTTGGAGGACAGTGCAGAAAAGGAAGTTCCAACAGTTGACTGAGCGTACAGAGCTGACGTCGCTCACATTAACGAGAAACGCTGCCAGTGCAATGACACGTCACCGGGATCTATTGGTGTCTCATTTGGAGTGGGCTCGAAATTAGGATCCCACTTTTAGGTTGCCAGACGCTAAGCGGCACTGGCTAGACTGGCAGTTCTTAGGTCTTGTGCGCGTTAGCGCCACGCGTTTACGCGCACGAAGCTCTCCCATGGCTCTACTTAAGAGTTTCGTGACCGGTGGCGTATTGAAGGACTCTAATATCTAAAATACTCTTTAAATAGGAAAATAGGAAAATAACGCGTTGAAGACTTTTTTGAGCGACGCGAGAGATAACCCAAACATCTTGGTTTCTCGACCAGCTCTCTTGATGTCCGAAACGTTATCCGGGGCAGAAAAAAAAGAAAAGAAGAAAAACCAGTCGTCCGGGTTTTTGCCAACTTCGTAATCGTCCCTAGTTCTCTCAAGATCCTTAGCAGAGTTGCCGGGCGGCATATTGTTTTTTCCTTCTTATTCTCAATATGGCGGCATATTGAGAATAAGAAGGAAAAGAAAACCAGGAGACGGCCGATGCCTCGTCGCTAACACTTCCAAAAACGGAGTTTTTTTGTTTTTTCTTATTATTTTGAAGCCATGGGCGTAGTGCGCTTCCACGAGATCCCTAAATTTCTGGTTTGGGAAAAGGAGGAGGGGGGAGCGAGGGCTGTCGATCACACGTCTTTTTTTTTTTTTTTATCACTGTGCATTTTGTTTGAGTTGTATCACGCGGCTCCTGAAGCGTTGGATACCATAAAACATATAATTGATGGTGTTCTCGATGGCTCTTTAAGCTGTTAGCACAAAGCAACAGTCGTTTCCGCGATGCCGCGCAGACTGGTTCATATTATTCTCTTTATTGTTAGCTGTTCATCTGGTATGGCATGTGAAACAGTGACGACGATGGCATGAAGGCGTCTGGATACTGTCCCTGAATGCTCTTTTTGAGTGGAACGTGCCGTGTATCAAGTGTGTAGCTGCAGATTTTGAGGTCGACATCGGACTACCCACAGAGGTTGGTCACGAGGATACGCAGAAATGAGCCTCAACTTGTTCTCAGTAACTCAGTTCTAGCGATTGAGGTGACCATTTACTGGGACTGCGAGACTCCAGTGGTAAAAGCCCCTCTTCTACAAACCCTTCAAATTGTTTCTTTTGAAAAAAAAGAGTGTTCGTATTTTAGATGTTGCGTTTGGATAAATGCTCATTGTTTGCGCGAGGGGAATTACGTCAATGGGACTCGTCAGATGTCAGCACGTCACTGTTGACGAGATAGTTGGGTGAATGCGAGTCAACACACTCGTTAACTCGCATTCAAACAACGTGCGAAGCTCTACCATATAATGTTTGAACTATCGCTGCACATTCAAGAAAATTCACCAGTTTCGTCTCCATTCGGTCAACACTTCCAGCCGTGGTGGGCTAAGTATGGCGCCGATCTCCAAGACAAGCGAAATGTCAGCTGTCTTTCTGGCGAGCATTCCGTTTGCCCTTCGGGGACTAAAATATACAGATGCATCCTGTCTAAGAAGGACTAATGGCTGCTTTTGCTTGCGCACGCTTCTTGATTAGTCCCAATCGAGCGCAGTTAGTCCTTAACTTTTGCGCACGGTACCTTGCTTGAACCAGGAGAATTTTTGTTCAGAGGACCAAATGCTGCCGTTAGACCTTTTAGACTATCTTTTTTTTTTTTTTTCTTAGAGTAAACTTTCGTGAGTCATACTTGACCTGCTGTTTGCGCCGTCTTTCGCCTCCTCTCGTGGCACTGAGCAAAGCCGTCGGGCTGCGGATCGCACGGATCGGGGTTCAATTCTCACTGAGTCGCACGGTGAATCTTGCGTTTTATAATTAATTACGCCTTCTACCGGATAAGTGGATGGATGCTGATGGCTGTATTTATAACGGGTGGTGGCTTGCGCCACCTAGCCTACGAACCTAAAATATTATTCCTCCCCTCGTCCATCGTGTTTTTTTTTACTACAAAACAAACAAACTATTTTTATTATATCCCATTAAAGTGTGCATGTCTGAAGATTTGACGCGAGGTTACTTCTCTGCTCAGCATCACTTAGGTACGATGGACCGCAGCGGACCTTAGGAGCTCTCCCATCGAAGCTAGCACTGCGTACAACTCGTGTGACTACGCACCCCAAGCATTTCTGCGTCGCTCCCTAAGGTCACGTGACACTCACACGTCATTGGAATGGCTCGTAGAGTCCACTGCTGTCCATTGTTAGGTGAAACGGAGTAGATTCGGGTTTCAACGATCTCGATGGGTCCCAGAAGGCCGGCTTGCTATGGCGCGCGAAATCAGCAGCTCGTATTGGTCGCGCGGGAAAACTCGACGGCGTCCGCTTTCTTCACAACTACGACTCGTGTGACGCACCGCGCAGCGCTACATCCGCTTCAACGGGCCACGTAGTACCTCTTCTCCTTATTGGTCCGAATGGCCCGTGACAACGTGACGTTCGCGCCATCCGTGCTGCCATTGGCTGTGGCCCTCCGACAATCGGACAGCCGTGCGGCGAATATCTGCCAATTTGGTCGCAAGCCGTAGTCGGACGGAGTCCCCGTCCGACGCTCCGGTGCGATGAAAACTCTCGCCTCCGACCGTCGTTCCGACAGTTCACGCGTCGGGTCGGAGAGTTTTGACGCGCATGTGTCTCGCGCTTCCGTCCGGCTCCGGCATGCGACCGACTTGCCAGATATTCGCCGCACGACTGTCCGATTGTCGGACAGCCGTGCATCTATCCGTGCATTTTTCGCTAAATTTAGCGGGAAACGTGGCGTCACATGACTTAACTTGATGTCACGTGACCTATACACCATTGCAGAAATTGACGACACGTGACCTTTACGTTAACTCAGTTCCCCTCTAAGTTTAGCGGCAAAATTCACGTCCCGTGACCTATACACCAAATCAGTTACCAGCTAAATATAGCGTGAAATTTCACGTTTTGTGACCTAGACATGAGTCCACTATCACAGCTAAATTTAGCGCGGAAAATAGACGTCTCATGACCTGTGGTCAGGTGGCCTATGCAACCATTCAGTTTCCCCGCTATATTTAGCGGGGAAATATACGTCACGTAGCACACCAATTCCCTATGCTACATTTCCCGCATTGTTGGTCATTAAAAGTGTAGGTCGCTGCCAATTTTTATTTCAGTGTTCTTTTTAAAGGAGTAAAAATACACGACGCACATGGAGGGCAAGCGCGATGTATTTCGGGATGTTTATAGAGAGCCGAGTCAATCCATGACATGAAATTCTGAGTGCAAATCGAAGCTCGAATCAATCGACTTGATCAAGCAGGCGGGGGCCCTCACCAAAGACAGAGGAAGGGGGCAGAGTCCATGGACATGGCAAACAGGGTCTTCCCGCTTTCAGTTTCGACCCCATGTGCAAAAAACAACGCGCAAGGCCGGGCACGACAGAGGAATGCAGTTCAACAAGGGGGGACCCCCGAGGTCCCTCAGCAGATAGCGAGAGCTCTGCAAACGCACCCAACCCACTCGAATCCCTAGGCCGCCCGACGCACGCGTCCGCCCAGAGCGCAGTTGCCGTTTACGGAGCCCACAATCCTGGCTGAGAGGCGCGGGAAGGCCAGGGGCCGCCGACGGAACGGTAGCCCGGAACGCCGGCTCTTATTGAACCGCGTGGCGCCTCTTCCGCGAGCACCGACCCCTCTCACTCTCTCCCCGCCGATCCGTCGCGCGTCTCAGAGCGAGCCAAGAGACGGGCGCGGGCCGCAGCGCTGCTTCGAACGAATCATAAAGCTCGCAGGCCGGCACCATGCCCCGCGGGTATGCACCCCTCCCCATGCCTCCCCAAGCCTCTCCGTATAAGAACACAATACGCCCGAAAAAGACGGGCGAATCTGGAGAAGTCGTCGTCGTCAACTCGACTCCAATATCCTTTATCACCGGTTTCGAGCTCCTCGCGCGCCTGTTCCTGGTTTAGCGCCTTTCGCTTGCTCCGCGGTTACCGCGAGCTCGCGAGAACGGCGCACTGCGGCGTCGGGGAGGGATCGGGATAATATCGGAGCCAGTTGGAGCTTGGAAGGAAAAAAGCGCGGCGCTCTTCCGATTCGAATAAGGTGCCCTGCCGAGACACCTCTGTCAGTCTTTTAGAGAGAGAGGAAGAGTGTGTTAAACAGGGATACTCCTTTTAGTCGGCTACTCTCTGTGGGGCAGATATGAAGCCTAGTTTTCAAGAAATAGAGTTTACAAGATAAGGTGGAAATAAAAAAAAAGGGACCACGATATGCAAAGCAAGCACTCTTTTCCTACACACTTAAAATTGCACATTTTGTCATTTTGAACCAACCAGCTCACTTTGCCACCGTTATATACTTCGGAAAGTTGGAACAAACCGCCTTAACCCTAAACTCTGCCTATTTCTACATACCACACCATGCACGACTGAAAACGCCACTTTTCACATGTTCCTACCTTGCTGGCTCCCTGATTTACGCAAATTTATTTTATATCAAGACAGACTACACATACTAAATATTTTTGAAGGAAATCATCAATTCCCACCATTGTTCAGGTAATTAAATATGCCACGAAGCTTCAAAAGTTCGAGTTTGAAAGTTTTTGAAAATTTTGAACATTGTTGTTCGAATTCGACAAGATCCGAACTATCGACTACGCTGAAGTTCGAATTGAAAACGTTTCAAGAGGTTAAGGTTTCTGAAACTTTGGGTTCGAAGATTACATATTTCTTTATACATCAAGTTCGAGAAATTAAAAGGTTTCGATATTTCCGAGGTATAAGTTCGAAATCGTTCAAGATTTCGAATCTACGTTGGAAGTCATCAAATCTCACGGACGCAGATCGAATTCCGCAGATTCGAACAAAGTTTATACGACTTCACGAAAATGTCCCAAATGTGTGACACATTTCAATCACAAACTTGCACATTTCTTTTATAGAGTAAAGACTCCTCCCTCCCTGCAGCATTCAGAGTAGTTCTACTCATTATTTATCGCCCCCCACGGAGCAAGCGCTGAACCGGTTGAACGGTTCAGCAAAAGCCCTGAACCAGTCCGGTGAACGTCCTTCCCACCTCTGCAAACAGGCAGTCATCCGGTCGAACGACGCCTAAAGTCGATGCTGGCATGAAACAACCGAATAGGCAAGTCGATACTTGCATATGAAGGCACCCAGGCTGCTCGAAAGTATTTAGTTTCTCTGGGCGTTTATTTCCGGTGGGATGCCCCGAAGGATAGAGGGAACATTGGACGAAGGCACAGCACCCGCTTACACACCTCAAGCTCGAGGAGCAAGCTATCACACCGAAATTCGGGACGGGTCTGACCCTTGGAAAACACAGCTGATAAGGCCACGACCGCGCGCGCATCGATTAGCCTTCACCACAGTGCGGATATATCGCGCTTTTGTTCTCCGATGAATGAAGATATAGGCCACACGAAAATGCAGCCGGTTACTAAGAACAGTAGAGCAGGCCGATCCAGCGTTTGCTGTCGCGCGTCGGTGTCGCTCTCTGTGCGTGTCTTTCCCCGACCAACCGTTCGCACGAGAAAATTGGGGCACTTGCGTAAAGAAGCAACTCAGATTACGAATGAAGGCCCGGCGAAGCGCCTCGGTCGGACTTGAAAGCTGCAGGTCAGGAATCCGTTGGCCCCCAAATTACCTCGGGGCAACAAACACTGTTTTAAGTGGGGGAGGCTCTAGGCGAAAGCCGGAGAACTCTCGGGTACGAGGCCGAGGCCACCGCAAAGCAAGACGTTGACGCAGGACCTTAGTAAAGCTTCAGTGTAATTTGCATTCTACTCCATGGGCACATTCATATCTTCGTGTAATTTATTAACCCCGAGCGGTACCGATTGGAGCAGTGCGATCGCTCGATGGTGACGTAGAGACCAAGATCACGTGACGGGGCCAGGTATTTTCTCCGCTTTGCTCTGCTTTGGCTGTCTGATTTAACGCGCAGCAGCAGAAACTGTTCGCTACGTATATTTCGTTTCTGCTATGACGCAAAACGAGCGTAGGACGAAACCTAAAGAACAGATGCAAATACGTCAAGCGAAACGATTGGAAGTTTTGTGTAGGTTACGACGGAAGCCTATGACAGCTTCGTGGCCGCCAACACTGCTCGGATACTTCGCCGTAGAAACCAACGAGCATACTTCTACATGTTCTTCCCGCGCTTCCCGATTTCAAGCAGAAAAGGAAAAGAAATACTTACTCGAAACTAAAATTCTCGGTGAAGGCCGCTTGATCCACGGATTCCCGAAAGCAAGGAAAACGATCCCACCAACGCTGATATACGAGCGGTTGAGGCGCAGCGCGTTCAGCCGATCGCAATTGCGCTGGGAGCCATGTGATCGCGCTCCTCGCCATCTGCTCTATCTCGCCTTCGGTCGCCCGTTCCCTGGCCTTTGTACGCAAGAATGGGGCGACCGAAGCATACGCTGGAGCAAGTAACGGCTGCTCGATGGCGTAAAGGCTCCCATGAGAGAACGTGGTCGATGTGTAGGCGCCGAGGGTCTCACTCTGGGTGTTAGGATGGAACGCATTCGACTTCAAGATCATGCTGTGCCTGAACGTGATGCGGCACGTAGAAGAGAACGACACCGAGCGAAGAATGTGCATGCGTACGACCAAGGAATTTGTTCAGCGCGTCCGCGAGAACGTGTTCGGTGCTAGCTGTTCTATGTGTGATCGGTTGTAGTTTACCTAAGACACCGCGCGACGCAACATCAACGGAAGATCCAGTCAATGACGCAATATCATCGAGATGTCGCACCACCCACCTGACGTTGTCCACACTTATCACGTCCGTGATTGTGCGCAAAATGACTTTTTTTTTTTTTTAATGCGGTAGCATTTTTTTTAGCAGCGCAGCACCGAATGTACGAATATATTGAACCCGAGTCCCAGCCAAACGCTGATACAGCCCTCGTGACTAGAGTCTGATGACGTCAAACTTTGAGTGAACATGCCTTGTTGCTAGTCTTGGTGGTGTCGATATAAGTCTACGTACTAAACTTGTAACCCGTACAGAAATGCCACGTAAGGCCAGATCAAGAACTGGGCAAGTAATGTCATATGGTCATATTATACACCCAAATAAGGATTGATTCTCTCAATTCTTGATATGGCGATATGAGAACGGCGGCTCGTTCGAGCATCCCCCTGTGTGGACACGCCAGTGCCGGAAACGCCTGAACGCCCAGCAAAATATCGGTGCTCCGCTTTCGCATATGCGATTTTCATCACGTGTTTTTAGATCACCAGGCGCTGTGAATTCGCTTGAGGAGGCTGGCAAGCGAACTTGCCAACACAGTTTTCTGTTCTAGCCGCTATGTGCCGTCGATTTCGCTGGAGTCACAAATACCCACGCACGAAGCTCACTTGCCCCATTTCTGCCTGAGAGGTGAACGCTGCTTCCCTTCGCAGCGACGGTGCAATGTCGCTCCATGGCCACGAAACGCGGTGAAGGCTCGCCCTCCGTGCCGCGGCACTTTATCGGAGCCCCGCAGGAGCACCGCGGAGGCGGCAGTGCGCCGCGTGTACCGCTGCGCGTGGGCCTGCCCTCCGGAAAGGTTAGCCCTTTATCCGAAGCGCGCTCATTTTCTATCGCTAGGGAGATAATCCGAGCCCCGAGCCCCGCCGAAGAGGGCAACGATGGACTGCGGGAGAAGCCCACTTGGCGGTAGTCAGGCCCACGGCCCGTATCTGGGAAGAACACCGGACTCGATGTCGATTGCACGGTGCCGTAAAGCTTGAAACAGCGCTTCGGAGACGCGCTGGCTCGCCTCTTTTGGAACAGTCCACACCGTAATCAGTGGGTGGGTTAATAGATGTAGGGGCGGTGCGTGTCCGGAACGTTTCGACGTAATCGCAACGCAAACACTGGGTAGGTCCTCTCTTTCAGACTCCTCGAAAACCGTGAAATGGCTGCTCACTGTGTTGTACATCGCCCACGTGATTTGTTCAATTATTTTTACCCGGATTGAGTGCGGTAGTGAGAAGCGTTTGTTTAACTTATCAAGGGGAGAACTAATATCAAATTGTAACTACTTTGGAATAGGCCCAGATTATGCGTGATTAGTTTCCGATGTATTTGATCTGAATTATCAGAAACAAAAAAATACCTTCAGTAAACCCTGATTCAATTTAATTGTTGAAGCACTACGCAACCACTGCACAGAAGCACTTTAACGACACGTCTATACCATCAAAGCTACAAGCATGGAAATAATTGTTACTTCTCAGTCTTCTAACAAGGATCGTGGTTATGCCTTCCTCTGCGTTTTTCCTTATGGTCACATTTTCCCTCTCTCGTTCGCCCCCTAGCGTAAACGAGTACGATAGGTCTCTTTGTAAAGCCCGACCTCTGCGCTTTTCACCCGCCATTAGCTTCACCACTACGTTTTAATTATCGTTCAATATACTCTTCTGTGCTTTTCAAACGGTGCGCCATTTACGGCTTTTCTGCACCACACGTGCTCACCCCTTGCAAACCTCGATTTCTATTTTCTTTTTTTTCATATAATATTCTATATACATGTAAATAATAAAAAAAGGAAACACCTCATCCTTAAATTGGAAAAAAAGGCATGAAGTAACTTCAAATAATTGTCTGTGGCTTCCTTATTTATGCATAAAAAATAAAACGAAATAAAAAAAATATCCCCGTTTAATTAAAAAAAAATGCGCGCTTATCCCCCGAAGTTGGGCTCCAAACGTTTGCAACGTCCAGTGGGAGTGAGCAGGGACAAGATTTGCAGGTGACGGGCCTCCCACAACTGGACACGTGTTGGTGCGTCACAGCTCTAGAGTCCATCGCGGCCCAAGAAGAAGCCTGCCCCGTCCCCGCGGGCGGAAGCAAACACGGCGCTTCGCACCGTGCAAATAGTTCATTGGCGACCGTGCTCATGTTGGGTGTATATACACAGCCTGGTCGGTACAAGCTTCACTGCTCGGAGCAGCCCTCGCGAGGCCTTCTTTGGGGCTTCTGCGCTCGCGGGCTCTGCTGCCCTTACGCGTAGCTATGCTTCCCCTTTCGCACACGCCCCCTACACGAGCAGATAAAAAAGAAAAAAAAAAGATGGCATTGAAATGTACCTTAGGCCTCCGGAAATACTTGTATCTCGGCAGGACGAAGTAGTGCGAACAAACGCCCAAACGGAAGGAAGAAGACCAATTGCGAGGAGTCACAAGAAAGCCGTAATGTGTCGAAAAACACTGTTTGCAGTGGCGCTGTATATTTGACATTTCAGAATGAACTCGGCGGCACACGCTGTTTGACCACCGCGCGCCGTTTCTACAGCCTTTGCGGGCGCTGCCGTAATTTACTGAGGTTTCTATCGGCCTGGAGCACTAAGTTTGCGGCGTCACATGGCTTAATGCTTTGCGCATTGCGGCAATTTAGCGAGCAACCCTAAGAACGGAAAGAAATACCAAGACATTACGGCATATGCAGCTAGTTACTGCGTTGCATGAATCTTGCAGGAGTAAAGCTCGATATTTGTCGCGCTGTGGGGCGGTGAGTTGGTTGCCAGCATATAAGATTGCGAAGAATTGTACGGGAGTTGCCGGCGTGGCAAACATAGCGGCGCCACATGGCTGAATGCTAGAGGCCCATTGCGCCAGCTTCACCGACAACGGTGTTCCAAAGACGCAGCTCGGGGAAAGGTTCGCGAAGCTCGGAGGAGCTCGTTCTACGGCACGATACACTGCGATATTTTCTATCGAGTATATTATACTCTCCTACCCAAGTAATAATTCTTCAGATAAGACTCAGAACGCCCCAAAGAATACTTTCCGTTATGTAGTTCGTTCTCCTTTAGAACAATATTTTGAAACGAATCAGGGTGCAGTTGGCTACTCTTTCGGGAGAGACAAGCCGGGGATGGAAGCCTGTTTGCTAATTGCAAACCCAAATTGTGCCTGGCATTTTTGTGCAACCAGGTGTCGTCTGCAGTCTGCAACCAGGCTGCCGGCTGCAATTACAGGCGGGAACAAGGCACTGAAAGACGTCTCTGCCAAGCACGAGTCTCTGTCGGAACCGAGATCACTCATCACCCATCACCGGACGAAATGATTCGGCGAGACTCCCTCCCGCCAACGGGCCAGCGGCGCAACGTTCGAAAGCAGTGACCGATGCCTAACGCGGCCTCAGCCAGACTCGCATTCGCCCGGCCAACGATAAGCGCAGCGTTGAAACACGCAGACCGACTACCACGGCCCGGCCAGGGAGGTCAGTGTGCGCAGTGGCGGTGTTGCGGCAGCGCACCGCTGCTACTGCAATAGTGTGCGTCCAAGAAACGAGCGCCATTACGTTCCCCGAACTCTTCGGACTGTGGGATCAATAACAGTGGTCGGCCGTTAAACCGCGACTGCGGCGGTATCGCTGGCTCTCCGCTGCGAGCTGCTTGGGCCCTTTGCCACGTTCTCGAGCCGAGCTCCGGTGCTCTTGTGCTTGTTCGCCTTCAGCGCTGCCTTCCGGACTTGCTGTAGCCCGGAGATAGTAGCCGGAATCGGAGAGAGAAATCCTGCCCACCTAGGCGCGTATGTGGCAATTCCGCACTTTGGCGGGCTACGCGCGGCTCCTGCAGCTTGCACTTTTGCACTGATCGGTTTTTTGTTCTTTTCTTGGAACCATGTTTTGATTCTCTCCTTCTCACTTTTAAGATGCGCTTTTTGGTGCTCACAGTTCCGGAAGTCGATACCAGCTCCGCAATAGCACGAAGAAGGGAAATAGAGTTCGAGTCGAAACTCGGGCGTTGGAAGGATCTTGTTCTGCGGAGCAATACCTGCGGGGGGAATGTAGCAAAACGGGAAGAAGACCAATATCAAGAAATGATATTGGCCTTCTTCTTTTCCTCCTGTTATATATCCCTCAAAAGGAACGTGCGAAAGATGCTTCCTCTGCTATGCCTTGAGAATGGCAGAGTCCGCGCTATTTTACGGCCCGAAATGTTCCCCCGTCTAATAAAAAAAACCTTGTCTTTTTTTTACATATTTATTGAAACAAGCATAGATAAAGATATCGCATACTTGACGAGTTACTCCCATGTCAAGCGCCGCAGGTTATACGACCCTAGGTTGTTATACATCTTGAAAAACAGCAGCCGACGGACGAAAAAGGGGATAACACACAAAACGTCTCAAGGGACGTTTTGTGTGTTGTCCCTTTTTCGTCCGTCGTCTCCGTTTTTTCAAACATGTGTAACATCAAGCAGCTCGCCTGCCTGCTCACTCTATCTTCAGTCATCCTAGCTTTTTCTCTTTCCCATAGCCGCAATAACCACATACTCCCGCGTCACCGTCTTTCTTTTCTTTTTTTTCCAAATCCATTTGTTTTTGTGTGCTATTATTTGTGATTAAGTTTATTCGTTTTCGTGTTCGCTTGACTCGGGGTTTTACCGAAAAATGTCTCGCCTTATACTTCTTTTATTACAAGAAATTCCCAGACAAGGAATTTAGTGCTCTAAAAATATGTTGTGAAAATGACTGGGAACATATATCTGCCTGGGATACATTCTCTGCACATCAACTGGATTGCTTGAGCGCAGCTTATCGAGTGACAAGTGCCGAACAGTTTGAACGAGATCAAGTAACGTACGGGGCCAATTTCATTCTCTAAACAAAAGGGTCAAGTATTTTTATTTTTTTTTTAATTGAGATTATTGGGAATGAAATATCGAGAGTCTGCTGAGAAAACGTAGACAGTTGGAAAGGCACACGAGTGGCCTCTCGAAAGAATTGTTGCGTATTTTCAACAACAAGTTCTGATCTATGTAATCTACGGTTAACTATTTTACTGACACCAGTGAAGAGCGCGGTATCCTTCCATTCTTTGGACCTTTTGCACACCACATCCAACACCACCACCACGAACCTTTGTCTTCGAAAGTTAGAGGGAGCAGACAAAAATATAACGGTTTTTATTTCACTTCACGTCATGTTCGTACATTGTACACAATGTACAAACGTACATTCGTACGTTTGATTTTCTAAGCACTGTAAACAATAAAAAAATGTATTGACGCTAAGCCAACACGTAGTTAACTTGTATTAAATAACATAAAATATCACTGAAGTTGAGGGTCAACTTTGCGCATTCACCGATCAAGGATAAGTTTATTGCACATACGTTCAGTAAGACCTCTAATGCGAGCGAGCTTTCCGAAATAACCAAGCAGTCTAAGGTATTGCATGCCCAATCGAAGCCGCTCTTAAAACATCAATATAAAAAAGAAATTGTCAATTATTACAGCAGGCTACTCCGGGCAGAGGTTGTCACGCCGTGCGCTCATTTGTCTGCTAGAGCTCTCTTGAGTCAGCTGTGGTTTACAACCAAAGGAAATACGCACTGACAGATCCTGTAATCATACCCGATTTCAGGTAATTGCTCTCTTAGATTACAAACTGGAAATTCCTGCGTTGACTTCATGCCTCGCGGGAAGGAGTTCTGAAGCGAGGGACCAGAAACAATGAGATAAGGTCGCGGCAAGCTACGACTTCACAGGGCGTTTCTGAAGA
Source organism: Ixodes scapularis (assembly GCF_016920785.2). Taxonomy (NCBI): domain Eukaryota; kingdom Metazoa; phylum Arthropoda; class Arachnida; order Ixodida; family Ixodidae; genus Ixodes; species Ixodes scapularis. Next base: position 67,234,249 of record NW_024609884.1, on the reverse strand, counting down.
ATACTTAGAGGATACTAAATAAAACACTAGGAGAAAACTATCAATTCAGCGGCGGTAAGGCCTGACGGCAGCGAAAGCAAATACATTTTTAGCATAAAAACTGTAAAGATGAGAGAACGAGTGCTTCCTGTCAAGGGTCACGGCCGTGAATGCAGGATTGCACAGCAGGCTAGCCTGTAGAAGAGACAGGGCGCCTGGCATATCTGGCTGCCAGAAAGCCTTCCCCAAAAAGTATGAAACTAGTCGGGTGTTTCCTACACCACAGTGAAGAGTTTCTTGGTGTTTAGCTAGCAAACAAAGTCGAGTAATGTAGGTGTTACTTGTGTCACAAATCGAATAGTTGTCAGAAGTGCCTCTAAAGGGCAACTCCGGTCAATTCCGAAAACGTTGAGTTAATGGTTGATTATATATCACAAAGAAGTAATGAACGGCTCTACGTAATTCCAAAGGAGTATATTTTTTGTGCAATTTTCATTGAAAGATGACCACAAACCAAAACCGAAACTTTGCCTACGGCGGGCAACATTGCTCCCGTATCGTCATGGGCATGCTTAACCACGTGTTAGAAATCGTGACGTCACTTACTGAGCCGCGTATAGGCATTTCCTCACGGAGTAAAATTATGGGGCAAATTCGGTGCGGCTGGTTGGCTTTTTTTTTTAAAGAAAATCTTTATTTTGAGTATTTTAACTCTTTCTTGACCGCGTCCATAGGCCACCGATCACCGGCGGTCGATGATTTTCAAGCGACGTCAATAAATTAAAGTGCTGAGAATTTTGTTCCACAATCTCTTGGATAGCCGAAGAACGCTAGTTTCGGTTTTAATGTAGGTTTAAGCTTTATCACAAGCTGATGGGCTGTCAAAAATAGTCCCGAGAACAGTGGTTGCACTTCTCTAACACGGCTAACTGCTTGCATCAGTTTTCGTAACAAATATGGCATTATTTACATAATTCAACTGTATTGTGGCATATTTTTTAGACCTCGAGAGCTCTGGTGACACTTTTAATTGTGTTATAGGCGTCGCTTAACAGACGGTTGTCGGTAAGCATCACTATAATTTCCAAATTCCAAGGCTGTCTTGAGCCGGCGTGCACGTTATATGTTCCCGACAAGGCGCACAAAAATTCGAAGTATGAGGGAACTGCAATCAAGGCTATGACAAAACTAAGGTAGAACACAAAGAAAGCATTGTGCTGGGGATGTGATATATGTACTATCTGTGCCTCAGCAATATAAGCATTCCTTCGCTGAAAAGCACATGTGTTATGAAGGCTAACTCTCCGACGAACCATAAATAGACAAAGTTGGAGTGCACTAACTTTCAGAAGTAAAAGCCGTGCGTATGGTTCACATTTTCTATATTCTGATTTTTTTTTATTTGCTGCTTAATTTGAAATATCTGTAAACGTTTCGGCGGTTATACGCCTTCCGCACGTACTTTATATTTTCGACAAATAAAATTTTAAAATATTTGTTTACACTATAACAATCTCTGTATGTTTTCTTAAAGACCAACTAATTGGCCACATTTTGATGTGCCGTATTGCTCCATACGCAAGTTAGGAAAATAAAAGCGTTTGCCAAGGTACTTTGAAAATTGCTACTTTTCCCTTGGCCAGGAGAGAGTTAATACTAATGATGGAGCCTGTTGAAGCCCGTAAGGCTTGTATGACGTGGCCTTGCAGCCACGAGAAATAGAACTTCATAAAAACACCGTACCTGCGTCGAAACACAAGACACCCAAATTACATACTCTATCTAACCATTTCGTCGTTTACCCTGAGACTGGGTTTTTTTTTTTTTTTGAAGAGCAGAAGAAACAGAAAAAACAGACAGGTCTCAGGGTAAACGACGAAATGGTTGACTTCCACCAGCTAGCCTGTACTTTGACTCTTTTCTCGTATACTCTATCTAGTTTAGCAGACACGTAAAAACTTCCTCGTGAATTTCACGAAAATATTACAAAAAACATTCTGCTAAAGCAATACGCTATTTGGCAATATCAATAACAAATTACGAAATTACATCTGCTAGTTGATAAAAAGCGTGCAAAACAAAATGTATACAGAAAAAGGTTCACTCGATTGCGCATGCAATGATAATAATTTAAAAAAAAAACACTTCACAAGAGTAGTTCTTGTAAACGAACAAACTTTGTACCGGAACAGAAATACAACAATCAAGTCGAAAAACAGGAATGATAAGCATGTTGATAACCAGGCAGTTAAACGCATTCACACAATGGGAGGTATGTACAAGACAAACCTATACACTAAGTTGCTGCAAGGATGAAGTCTTAATAAAATAACATAACGAAAAGAACAATGCGAGACAAAATGTTTAGCAATCTTTATACCGGATGAGTAGAGATGTTTCTAGGCCAGGCAGCGCAACCTAACGCCCGACACAAAGGGTGTAACCCAGTACCATCCATCCATTGATCAATCCTATGATAGAAAACATACACTTGCTGGAAGTGCTCAGGTCGTCTTTACAATGACTCTCAAGAAAAAGGAGCGGAATAAGGAGCACATGGTTGAACACAAGCGGCGGCCCATTGAGGCTCAGCGTGAAAGTCGGCCAATGAGACACAGGAAACGAGAAAACAGAGTTTCGCGAGGGAGAGAAAAGCAAGGTTGGCTCGTTCTGCTACAAACAAGGGCTGCGGTAGAAAATTTGAGGTTCGTCTGAATTTAATCAGCGGAATATGGACTTAAGCCATCTTTATATTATCGAAAATGTACCGGAGTTGCCCTTTGGAGTGCCGAGCCCCTAAAACATCCTCAAAAACAAGCAAAAATAAAAAAAAGATCAACATATGCAAGAAAGTATATAACAGCTTTCAAATAACGCCAACATATGAACTTATAAAAATGGATATTGGGGCGCAGATATAAACTGATTTGGTCTTGAGTTTGCACATGCCACGAAACCGGCTTCTGGAAAGCAACATTTTAATTATTTGTGAAGTGAAACTCTGTCTGTTGTTTATATACTTAAAAATGTATATTTTGTTCCTATAAAAACTAAAAGCATTTGTTCGCTTTCTACTGTCAAATCCCCCCCCCCCCCTTTTACCTCTTCTTCCCCCCACTTCCACCGAATAAAATGAATAAAAAAAAAAATGGCGGACTGCAGGCACCGTGACTTCGGCATCAGGAGGTAATCCCCTTCTCCTACATGGGTTCGGACAACAGCTAACAAAATCTACCAGAAGATAAAAATAAAGGTCTCCAAGAAACAAAGACCCAGGGTTTCCTCTGTCGTTTACTTTGAGCCCCATGTCCGGTTCCGAGGTTCTAATCTGTCCTCGGCGTTCTCTTAGATCTTTCGCTTGTTTTAGAGCGAGTGTTTTGACGTCGAAGGGCTTATCCCGTGAGCCTGTTGTTACCGCCCTCGCTTTCAGATTTACTGGTTTGTGGGAAAATCCGCAATTCTTTCACTGCAACTGCCCGCGCGTCTAAATGAAATTTTATTCCATTTTCAAGTTCGCTCCTTTCAATTGCTTTTTTTTATTTTTTTTCTGATTCGTTTTGAAGGCGAAACTCTCAGGTGATTAGTCATCTCGTAGTGACGAAAACGTTCCTTTAACAAACAAAACATTTCTGCAAGAAACAGAAGTAGAATTCGTAACCTCATCGGTTGACGATGCTCGTGCATTGTCAAAAAGCTCCCGGTAAATAGCAAACGTTGCTGCACAGATTATCAACAAACGTCCATAAACGCCACCCACAAAGGTTTCAAGGAATTTAGGTGACGGCGCAAGTGTCGATGACGCGATGCCAGTGGAACAATACTCTGACAATCCTTATGCCAACGGGTGTGAGATTTTGTCTCTACGTATTTCTGATTCCTGCGCACATTTGAAGCACTGCACCCATACAGCACACCATCAATATGCTCTGTTCAACTTGTATTTACATTACAAAACATGCAACAACTAGTTAGCACACCGATATCCAGTACTTGACACCTTGGTAAAATTATTTGATCTGCCGCAAGCTTTTTACCTCCTGTTCTAGCGGGTGCCTTCTCCCGATCATGCGAGGACAATATTTCCGTAGGGGTACTTCTTCTGTTTGACGAATTTATCGGTAATGACCGAGAAAAAGCGTCCTTATAGACGAGGCAATGCACTGATTTTAGTTCTGAAAAGGGAGCAGTCAAAAACAAAAACCATTTGAAGTAATAAATGACAATTAATGTTTTCCAGGAGTCTAAACTGGTATCTTAGAAAACAGCATATACAGCTCAAGGTTTTATAACAATATCCTACGAATACAGCGAATCAATCATTTGCAGAAAGGCGTATTCTTAATTCATCTCCAATTTTTTTTTTTACTGTAAACGACTTGGCTGGGGGCTCAATCTATCTCATGCGATTGATTGAGATGATGGGATATATATATATATATATATATATGTGTGTGTGTGTGTGTATATCATATCTTATCTTATATTACCTTATCTTATTTTATTTTGCAAAGAATGATAGTGGCTGGGGCAAAAAGCTGCAGCTAGTGCAGCTTGACAAGGCTGCAATATATTTACCAAATCAATTTTTAGCACTACCTTTTCAACTCGCGAAATATGCGAAAAAGAGGCCCCCGAGAAAATAAGGCGATTACAGTACATGTAGGAAGCAGGCGACTGCCGACCTTTCTAAGGCTTCTTTTGAGTGCGTGCCATCATGTTGAGGCGTCTCAAGTCTGCTAACAACAGAGGCCGTCGACTCCTGTAAGGCAGGGTTCTTGATATTCATCTGATTTGTCAAGTCTTCAGGGGTTCACATATTTTACGGAACAGTTGAACATATCGCCAGTCATTTGTATGAGGACGACCGCGCCTAGAAACAGTGATATCCTGGGCACGTACACGCACTCGCCAGATAATTCCAGTTTCGTTCGCCAGCCAAAAAAAAAAAAAAAAAGACTAACCGGTGGCCCTAATCTAGGCACTTGACGAAAAACTCTGCGAGAAATCCGGCGGCCGTGATTAGCCGGCGCCACACTTCCCCTTGGCCCCAGCCAATCATAGCCCCCGAATTTCTTGCCAACGTTTTCGCCAAATGTTCAGAGGCTCTAATCGGGACACTTGGTGAAAACGTCAGTGAGAAATCCGGCGGCCTTGATTGGCCGGCGCCACACTTCACCTTGGCCCCAGCCAATCATAGCCGCCGAATTTCTTGCCAACGTTTTCGCCAAATGTTCAGAGGCTCTAATCGGGACACTTGGTGAAAACATCAGTGAGAAATCCGGCGGCCGTGATTAGCCGGCGCCACACTTCACCTTGGCCCCAGCCGATCATAGCCGCCGAATTTCTTGCCAACGTTTTCGCCAAATGTTCAGAGGCTCTAATCGGGACACTTGGTGAAAACGTAAGTGAGAAATCCGGCGGCCTTGATTGGCCGGCGCCACACTTCACCTTGGCCCCAGCCAATCATAGCCGCCGAATTTCTTGCCAACGTTTTCGCCAAATGTTCAGAGGCTCTAATCGGGACACTTGGTGAAAACATCAGTGAGAAATCCGGCGGCCTTGATTGGCCGGCGCCACACTTCCCCTTGGCCCCAGCCAATCATAGCCGCCGAATTTCTTGCCAACGTTTTCGCCAAATGTTCAGAGGCTCTAATCGGGACACTTGGTGAAAACATCAGTGAGAAATCCGGCGGCCTTGATTGGCCGGCGCCACACTTCACCTTGGCCCCAGCCAATCATAGCCGCCGAATTTCTTGCCAACGTTTTCGCCAAATGTTCAGAGGCTCTAATCGGGACACTTGGTGAAAACATCAGTGAGAAATCCGGCGGCCTTGATTGGCCGGCGCCACACTTCACCTTGGCCCCAGCCAATCATAGCCGCCGAATTTCTTGCCTACGTTTTCGCGAAATGTTCAGAGGCTCTAATCGGGACACTTGGTGAAAACATCAGTGAGAAATCCGGCGGCCTTGATTGGCCGGCGCCACACTTCACCTTGGCCCTAGCCAATCATAGCCGCCGAATTTCTTGCCAACGTTTTCGCCAAATGTTCAGAGGCTCTAATCGGGACACTTGGTGAAAACATCAGTGAGAAATCCGGCGGCCTTGATTGGCCGGCGCCACACTTCACCTTGGCCCCAGCCAATCATAGCCGCCGAATTTCTTGCCAACGTTTTCGCCAAATGTTCAGAGGCTCTAATCGGGACACTTGGTGAAAACATCAGTGAGAAATCCGGCGGCCTTGATTGGCCGGCGCCACACTTCACCTTGGCCCCAGCCAATCATAGCCGCCGAATTTCTTGCCTACGTTTTCGCGAAATGTTCAGAGGCTCTAATCGGGACACTTGGTGAAAACATCAGTGAGAAATCCGGCGGCCTTGATTGGCCGGCGCCACACTTCACCTTGGCCCTAGCCAATCATAGCCGCCGAATTTCTTGCCAACGTTTTCGCCAAATGTTCAGAGGCTCTAATCGGGACACTTGGTGAAAACATCAGTGAGAAATCCGGCGGCCTTGATTGGCCGGCGCCACACTTCACCTTGGCCCCAGCCAATCATAGCCGCCGAATTTCTTGCCAACGTTTTCGCCAAATGTTCAGAGGCTCTAATCGGGACACTTGGTGAAAACATCAGTGAGAAATCCGGCGGCCTTGATTGGCCGGCGCCACACTTCACCTTGGCCCCAGCCAATCATAGCCGCCGAATTTCTTGCCTACGTTTTCGCGAAATGTTCAGAGGCTCTAATCGGGACACTTGGTGAAAACATCAGTGAGAAATCCGGCGGCCTTGATTGGCCGGCGCCACACTTCACCTTGGCCCTAGCCAATCATAGCCGCCGAATTTCTTGCCAACGTTTTCGCCAAATGTTCAGAGGCTCTAATCGGGACACTTGGTGAAAACATCAGTGAGAAATCCGGCGGCCTTGATTGGCCGGCGCCAAGGTCAAGCACAATGCCGGACGCTCACGGGCTCTGGATTTCTCGCCGACTTTTTCGCTAAGTGTGCAGATTAGGATCCCAGTCTAGGGCCCCATGTTTGGCGGTGGGAAGCGGGCGCTTCTACCTAGGAAAAAGTGACGCCGCATTTCCGCCGAAACACTAACATTCGGCCGACCCCAGCGACGCGCCGAGATCGTGGCTTCGCAGTCACGATTTCTCTGAGTCCTGTTCGGTCCCTTCTCAACAAAAACATCGCATAGAAATTGGGCAATTTTTGCATGACGAATATCCAACGTCGAATTCCAGCTGAACGAGATGCGGGCCAAATTAGCGATCCGCCCACTCTGAAGAGCTCGCGAGACCCCATCACCAGGGTCTCATTTGCATACAGACCGCGGGCACGAAAGCAAATGCGCCCGCTTCCTCTTCGCCAAGAGCCATAAACAGCGGCTGTTTCGACGAACACCCTCAACCGAGCGAAGAATCTCGCGCGATACAAATGTCCACAACGGGTAGGCCCAACTTCCAGACACGAGAGGGGCGAATGGAATGAATTATTATCGCTCGCGGCGTTATGTGGGCGCATATGCCAACGAGGGTCACGTTTCGGCCAACATATCCAAACAATGTTCTTTTCCCAAGCTGAAATAATAGGTCAGGCGAACTTATATAAGCCCACGATGGAGACCCACGACTGAGGGAATCGAAAATAAGAAACTTCTTTTGCGTTGTCCGTTCTCGAAGTACTTGCCTTCAGCATCGGCTCTTTATCGTGAGAATACTCCTCAAATACGCGTGATTAAAATATTATCCTCTCGCTCTGGCTATTGGAAATTGAAATTGCCGCAAAAAAAAGATAGCTACTGAGATTAACAAAAGTATTCTGCGAAGAATGCTTTACCTCGCTATTATGATGTTTATCATTTTAATCCCCATGTGTGATCATAATTTCTTGCTATTGCCTATGTTATTCCATTTTCTTGTTCACATAATGAGTTCTCCATTCTGTATAGTCTGTTTTAAGTTTATGGGTGTGTTGCCAATGTGTTCAGTGCATTTACTTCTAACCCCCCCCCCCCTTTTTTTTTATGTAATACGTTCGAACGAACGTTTTTGAGGGTAATTAACTTGAACTTGAAATAGAACTTCAAAATCAAGGTGAACAACAAAAACTAAGGTAGAATCATATTATTTTAATTAAAAAGAAAAATATAGAACGCAGTTTTAGCCTTCATAAGATGTATGGCGAAAAGGATGAAACGCGCTGAGCAACAACGAAGAGGGAGTGAACAACACCCAAACGAGCAAACAAAAACATAGTTAAAAAAAAGGAAAAAAAGTCTAATGTTTTTGAAGCTTCGGTTCTGGGACGGCCAATATATTGCATGCTTTCAAATGTGTGCGATGAGATAACATAGGTTGATCACTTTGTGTAACGAGTCACTTTGTTACTCTCTTAAAGTGGCTTGTGAATATTGTTTTGGACAAAAATAATGGCCACTTTCTCATAATGGCCACAAAATAATGGTCATGTAACGTGGCTCATGAGCTGAGGTACTCTACATTAAGATGCAGCACACATGCATATCTTAGTAGTACTTGGCGATGTACGTGGTTTATACCCTTAAGACGGTCAGAGTTCGACCGCTTCGACTCAGACGCGGAAGTACTACCTTTAGTGATGTAATTAAACTCTAAAAAACACGCCCCGCACCTACTTTGCACAACTGCTCCCCTAGCACCGCTATGTCCCCCATGCCCGTGCAACTACAATCAGCGCGACCACATAGCAACCGCGGAAAGTCGCCATCAGTGAGTTTTAGCATTGCGGATAGAGCAAACGCAAGCACTGCGTGTTTGCGTTGCCGTTGTCCCACATTGATCGTGTGCAGAGCCCTAAACTGCGTTTTGGATTGGCCAATGGCGACGACACGCATGCACAGCGTGGAGCACGCAACGCTAACGCAAACGCACAGCGCTTGCGTTTGCTCGTATATGCAATGCTAAAACTACCTATTCTCTTATCATGAGTAACCAATTATTAAAACAAAATGCTAAAACTACCTATTCTCGTATCATGAGTAACCAATTAATAAAACAAAAGCACGAAGCAATGAAACAAAAATGTCAAGTGTCATTCACGCGCAAAAGCATACAACCAGCCCCTCCGTATCCATTTTGTATTAGAGGCAACACTATGAAAGAGAACAGACTCGCTCGCATTTTCGACGTACATACAAAATTTGGAACATGGCATGGTTTTGACGAGGGCTAGAGCCGAAAGTTCAAATGCCAAGCTACATACTGTTTGATAGGTTGAGATTTAACGAAAGTTGTGAGAGCTGCACAGGAAAAAAGAAAGATAAATTGTCCCCTTTCATGTTGTTGGCGACAATACGTTTGTGACTATTGATTCATCAGTCGTTGGCTATTGTCGCGGAGGAAAATGACCGGCGGGTTTAAAAAGTAAATAATTGGCGATGAATAAATCTGGAAGGGCGATATCAAGTAAGGAAGCAAGATTTAAACCGCTAACGAAAGAAAAGAAACTGATAACGAACAACGATCTAATCAGTGGGATGAACGCAGACCTCACGTCAACCGGAAACCACGAAAGTTCCGAGGAGTCGGTGAACATATCAAACGTGTCCTATGAGCAAGTTTCGCATGGCCAATGCTGCTTCTATACGACCATTTTTATATTTCGTCGTCTAGTTTCGGCTCTTTCCCTGAAACTAGCCACCGCACCTTCAAGCGCCGCCATAGTCACACCATTTCTGAGGAACACTGAATCTTGTTACCGGCAGGGGAAGCAGTCGAAAACACGTATCCGTTCGGCTATGAAACATTTACAACACGCTAATGCATCCATAATTGCACAAGCCGCAGCGAAACGTGCTCCTGAACAATACGTCTGTCACAACTGCTACTATCAATGCCATTTCCTCGCCAAAGTAGTCTGCTCCAAAACTTTGTACCGAACAATCCATTTCACGGCGGATTGTGACCACTGTTACGAGCCAGCTGAAAGCAACCATAAATATGCAGTTTCATTGCGTCTTTTTCCAGATAATCCAACATACTGTAACGCTTGGCATGGTTAAAAAAACTTCGTATGGTTAGTCTAGCTGAACTTGCTATATGCAGCGAATTCCAATCGGTTGCAGCTTTGTCCGACAAGAACAACACGAAAAAATCGCCCAACAACGATTGCGAATGTAATTAATCGTTTGGTGATCGTACCCTCCACCCCTTCTCCCGTTATTTAATTTTGACAATATTTATTTGAAATTGCAGATGACAACAAATCGCAGTCTATAGTGTACAAGTAGCTCAGACTGAACCTACGGCTTGGCTATTCTGCCAAACGAGAAAACGCATGGATTAATGGCACGAACATCCGAGTTAGCAGAGACCAGTGGATTTTCTGAACATAGAACGTGTTTATGGACTGGAGTTTATGCGACAAGCGCTACACTCGAGCTTAATAAAAAAAAGGGTTACACGCAGGCCAAGGTAGCATAACGCATACACAGCTCCTAGCAGGCAACGCATAGCATTCCCAGAAAAGGCACTATCAGTCATAACTACCCATGCGCACTCATTATTAGGCGTAATTCATTGTAACAAGCGAGGTTGACCAAGCAGGCCAAAGGGAATCAAACCCCGGACCGTGCGATCCGTAACCCGACTCCTATGCTCGGCGCCACAAGAAGGAGGTGAAAAAGGCAAGTAGCAGGAGCAAGTATGACTCAGGGGAACCTGAGGTATCTGTATCGGCTGCTGCGATCGAGAAGACATGACAAGCCGATTGCGGGCGGAAAAGTGGATCGCCGAGTTTATTGACCGTCATTTAAACACAAATGAGGGAGAGGGAGTGAATCCGGTCACCACGAGCAAAATATTGCTGACGCGTGGCACTGCGCAAGATACAATACATCTCCATTTGCTTATAATGACACCAAAACATAATTCTTATAAAGAACACAAACATAACGCTTACGAAACAAAACAAAAACAAACAAAAAAACGAGAAAGCCACAGTTTAGGTTTAGAGCATAAAGCAGGAACAATCGTTGCAGCAAGCAATTCAAGGCACTTGAACAAAGTTCCGATCCTATACCAATCGCTGCAGGGGTTTACGCTCAGCCACCTTCTTGGCGCTGGGGATGGTGACGCACTTCTTAGGACACTGGTCACCATTTGCGGTTAATCACGCACTCCCGGTGTGTCACTTGAGGTTGAAGCTGCAGTTTCACTTTCGTGTGTGTCATCCTCGCTGTCGTCAAAAGTGTCACAGTGAAATGCTTCTCTGCTCGGCTGCAAGTGTTGTCGATTCTGTCGCAGTAGTTTGCCGTCGGATGTTATGAAGTTATACTATCTTGGATGCCCTGAAGACTTCAGAAACTACGCTTTCGTTTCCCATGCCCCCATCTTGACCGAGACGGTGTCTCTTGGATTGATGGGAGCGGGTGGACCCCTGGAATGGTCTGTTTGACAATGCTTTGTAGGTTGGTGACCAAGACCGACGTGAATGTATGGTAACTTCGTTTGCAGCCTTCTGCCTTCAAGTGCCTCGGCAGGTGACGGACTTGATTCCAGTGGAGTGGTGCTGTAAGCAAGAACGCCCAACCAGAGGTTATGGTTCGTTTCCGGCCTTCTTTAAGATTCGTTTCACCATCTGTACCCTCTTTTCCGCCAGGCCGTTAGATCGCGGGAACCCTGGACTCGAGGTGACGTGCTTGAAAATGTACGTTTTGGAGAACGATGCGAAGTCGCGACTTGAAAACTGCGGACAGTTATCGGAACTTATCGGAACACACCTTCACTGGTATGCCATATCTGGCAAAGATAGTACTTGTTGCGTCGATGACAGGTTTTGAGGAGGTTCCTTCGAGCAGCTCAACCTCAGGAAACTTCAACAGGGCCGTCGTACACACGCAAATACGAACTTCCAGCCATACTCGAAAATGTATGTGTGGACCCGTTACCAGGGTTGGTCTGGAACCGGGCACATCATCAAAGGCTCTCGTCGCTGGTCGCATGCGTGTTTTCTGCACACTGGACACATTTGGAGGAACGCTTCTACGTCTGAATTCATTCCGAACTACGAGAAGTCGCGCCCTCGCTTCGCTCTTGTAGGCGCGTGGCGCTGCGCAAGATACCATACTGTATCCTAGTCAGACTTGTACTGTGCTCGTATACAACTAGTCAAGTTGCTTGGAATCGATTACTTTCTGAAGTAATTTTGCAATCATTTGAACACATTTATTAGAAAGTTATCACAAAAGTAAAATCTCTTGTAACCGTTATTATTTTTTTCTCTTCCTGATAACGTCCTTTGTACGAGTTCCCCACCAAGGAATCATCGAACCAGGTCTCTGACAGAAAAATGGTTTACCGATATCGCTGGATTAAATAGTTTAGCATTTGGTTATATACTAGTTCCATATTTAACAGTACGAAATACACGCTTGCAAACAGGCAAAAAAGTCTCTCGTTTTGAAATTCTGAAGTAATCGAAAACGTAACGGTCACTTCTTTTTTTCAAATAAGGCCAATCACTTCTCTTCTCAATAATCAATTAATCTGATCGAATACATTTTCACCAAATGTAATTTATTACTTTTTTGTTTCAGTAATGGGCTATCATTCTTGCGACCGTCGGCGCACGCAGCGGACACCCCAATGACGAAGCGTATAGCTGCCCCCGTGACCTCACAAGGTTACGGGGCGGATCATAATGCATTACTGGATAGTGCCGCGGGAGTATGACGTCACGACTTGGCAAAGTTTGCGGCCTATAAATAACATAGCGTGAGCGATCAACTCTAGTGATTACATCAATCACCACAAGGGGCTCCTCGCAATCCACGAGCACTAAGTTCTCTAGACGCCACACGCACCCTGCGAGGCAGCAGAACCCACATAAACTTCTCGATAAAACATACTCCACACATATTACACTCCTGAATACATTTAAACGTGTCTCGATGATTCCGGTAAATCCGGAGAGGCAACGTATCCGAAACCGCCCAATGCTCCCTGCAACCAAGCAAAAGAAACCATAATGCACGAACGACATATTAGGTGACCTCTGAATTTATCAGGATGATCGAGACAAGTGTTATAATTAGTGCATTTCGTTTCATTAAAACAGCATTTGAGTGTTGTCGTTAAGGTATATCAGCACACGGTTAGAGTTAGAGGTGCGTAGAAAAAGAGTGCCCAGTCGACATGAAAAAGGAACCTAATACTACGGATAAAGTAAGGAAAGATGACACGCGCAGCGTATCCTGAACTGCGCTGAGTGCATACTTATGGGCTTTTCTGAACTCAACTGTTTGTTAAATCTGGAGGGCGATCACTCGCCCGACTTGCGACGGCTTTCGCTGGCTTTACGCTCATCTCATGGACACCAACACTTGAAATAAGGCCCCGTGTTTTCCGGTTCATCTGCTTTTTTTTTCTGTCAAAATTGGAGGTGTTTTTTTAGGGATTAGTTTTTGTTATTTTTCAGCAGAATGGGTGTTATTCGGCGCATATTTGCGGTATCGTATTTTTTTTCTTTTTTTACCGTGCTTTATGTTTTAGAAAACAGGACACGGCATGCTATCTTCCAGCAGCCTCTGGGGAACATCCACATAACACAAATTCTTGGAGAGCGTCACTGTACCCATATGAAAAAGAAACGGGGGATGGGCTGCACGCTTCCCAAAGCAAGAAGTCGCTTTTGTGGGGGTCGGATTTAGGGTCAATATATGATGAAGTTGGAGATAAATATCTGTTCCCGTAAAGCTTGGATTTTTTTAATTTTTTATACCAGAACAGCTTAAATTCCGGTTTCTTTCTCATGGACTTTAGCAAAACCGCCTTCATTTTGTGTGGGGGGGTAAGGGGGGGAGTGTTCGGGTAAAGTATGCGTGTGTGTGGGGGGGAGGGGGGAGTAGGGGTGGGGGTGTTAATGTTAGATACAAAGAATACGGAACCCTTCCTATAACACATTGTGTATTGAACACGATACCCTAACGTGAAAGGTTTGGATGGGAAGAACGAGTAAACGATCAAGACTAAAGTAATTTTTGAGCACGAAAATCTACTCTGAACGTGATTACCGACATGTGAGATAGGCCGCCATCGCAAAAGTATGACTCATTATGAATTACAACTGAATAACCTATACATTTCATCACGCAGGCATATATTGACGCAATACTGAAGTGTGATCGCACTCCGAGACTCATCAAAGCGTAGCGAGAGACAGGTGCGCACAACATACGCCCGGAGAACGTCAGTGCGTTTGGTGCGCAAGGTTTTCTGCGGCGAAATTGCCTTCGGAATCGCACCGCTACTAATGAAACCGTCAAACGTCCCCACGGTACCGCAGCCACGCCTATTTTATGTCGGTCGACGCCAAAGCGTTTATCTTCGGAAGAAGTAGCTCCCACAAAGGGAGAAGTCTCGCGAGGGCTGTCAACGCAAGGGCGTTTTCGGAGCCAATTGAACCGCGCACGCCAGAGAACGTCGTTTTCCCCTCTATGCTCCTAAGGAAGGCAGGCAGAGCACGCTCTAAAGGGGCCCGGCGTAGATTCGAGCGACCTGAGGCCAATGAAAAAATAAGAACTTCTAGTGAGCGCCGCGCATTTTTCAAATTTTTTTTTTTTTTTTTTCGCGAGGAGCGGGGACATGTTAAATAAGTTTGGTACACAACTTGCGATTACTTTAGCTACCTAAGGATCCTTAACGCACAGTCAAAATCTCGGTTGGACTGTGCTTGTAGTAAAATAAGTCGGGATTCGGGCCTACCCAATGCCACCACATTGCCTCGAAAGCAGACACCGTCGAAGCCGACAGACGCCGTCGAAATCGACGGTGTCTGTAGCCGCTGTATGTAGCAGCAAAAAAGGGCACCTAAATTCCCATTGGCTGAGCGAAAAGGAATTTAAAGTACCATTGGCTGCGAAGCGTAATTTCAGATGCTTCGTCACGGAAGCCGGCGAGGCCGCTCGAGGCCGCTCAGAAATAAAACGCAAAGAAAAGCACAGCAACGCATATACATCGTCACGGAAGCCGTGGAGCCGGCAGGCGCGCCGCGCCTGCGCAACGGGGGCCCGTGATGTCACAGCCGGAGCGCCGTCTGAAAAACGAAGACATGGCACACTGCTTGTAGGAATAGGCGGGGGAGGGTGGGAGGGGGGTCCCAAAGACTTTGTGAAGCCACCGATTATCTCGATGCTGACTGGCTGGCACAGGTATGACGTCACACCCAGTCTCGCCGCTGATTGGATTCTTTTTTTTTTAATAGCGATTATTGTCGGTTTTTTTTTTTTTTTTAATGCGAAAGCAATAACTATCCCATGTAGCGGACACAGCGGCGTCTATAACCTAAAAATAACGCGAAAGAAAAAATGCCAATTCTCCCATTAGCTGAGCAAAACGGCTCCTAGATAGCCATTGGTGGCCGCTTCACGAGAGCGCGCGCTCGGCCGCCGCTCTCGTGGCAAACGTTGCCGGAGGGGGAGAAGGGGGGGGGGGGGGGGGGGGGGGAGGCGAAGAACATGGCGGCACCTAAGTCTTCTCTGTCGTCGGCGGCCGCAACCTTGGAAGCAGCGAAACGTGGCCGTCCACGCAACTACGCCGCAGACGAACTAAGGGAGCGGAAGAACGACATTCATGCTTTCGCATTCACAACTCATAAGAAGCGCTTACGTGTCCTCGGAGTTTTTGTAATTATAGAAACTGCTATCAAGTGTACATTCCACGCGTTAAATCCCACGCACAACAGCCAGAACCGAACGCGCCGAACGAGCCATGCAAGCGTCACCAAAGTCGCGAGATATCGGAACGTTTCACGTAGAACGCAACTGCCCAGTAGTTTGCCATACATTTATTTTTATTTATTTATTTAACGCTTAATATCAGACTTCTCCGAAATGTTGGCTATTCTTTGAGTGATTTTCTTTTATACACATTGTTTTTGTTTTTTTTTAATGATCGAGGGAATACATAGTTTCGTTACTGACTGTCTTCACTTGCGACGTCTATCACTGTGTTTTATATTGACGCCATAATGACACCTGCTCATTCTAAAAAAAATAGGTTTGCACTTAATTTGACAAATACACAATCTATTATTGATATACTTCATTCACCATTGGACTGATCATACAGAAACTTGCGACCGCTAGCTGAAACGTTTCCTTTTTTTCGGTTTATACCATTTTTTGTGGAGAGGCCGTGGCGTGCGCGAGCTAAAGCAATATCGCAAAGCACTAGTGTGTTTGTTTTACAGTACACATAAGAACGAATGTTGGTTATAACATACGTATCCCATAAGACTGTGTTTTATTTCATAAGTTCTCAACTTACGTACCTTCACCGCTCAATTTTCTTTTTTAAAAGGACTTCGTTTAATGCCTATATAACGTTATTTCCCTAAAGAGAAAGCGCCGGTAGATAACATAAAATAAAAAGAAGCAAACGTCGGAAACAAAATTTGCCATCACGAGTAACTATGTACACAGTCAATCCCAAATTTTTCACGAACCAAATTAAAGAAAAAAAAACTATAGAACTATGAATATATCGCCAGACGTCCAAAAAAAAAATTCACGATATTTGTGGACTCGTGCGCGCCAATCTGCCGCATTAAAAAAAAAAAAAACGAAAACCGCTACCTGCTCCTAAACACAAAAAAAAAAAAAAAAAAGAAAAAGACGCCAGTGCACGCACTGAACTTATCAAAGTAAAAAAAAAAAAAAACAAGCATCTTGTATGAAATGCGGTTCGCGCTTCAATGATGCTGCACTCTCTGCCAGTCAGTCACTCACTCAGTCAAGAAATGTTTTTCATTGAAAAAGAAAAAAAGGTCGAACTCTCCGCAGAGGCTTAAACATGTCGCAGTCCAAAGTTAAAAAAAAAAAAAAAAAGATACCTCGAGTCCAGTTTTTTTTTTTTTTTTTTGATAAACCATAGACTGTAAAGCTACGAACCTACCACTTAGCCAAAGACGGTCGAAACGCGCGCGTCTGATTCGCTATGCGGCATCGGAGAGGATCGGACGGGAACTGAGCGCATTGACGTGGCTCCGTTCTCTACCATTGCCGCCCCTCGCTACGACGGGCAAAGGCAGCAAAATTTGCCCGGAATTTTAGAGGTGCCTCGAGCTTCGAACTCATGGGGGAAAAGTAGGACATTGTACAAATCGGTCGCTTCTCTCGCGCTTTTTTTTTTTTTTTTTTTTTTTTGTTTTTTGTTTGGACGTTTGAAAGGGAGTCGGGGGAACGATCGGCCGGAGTCCCAGCTCGGGAGTCGGCGCGAGGTTGAAACGCCGCCGATCGTGACGTCGCCCTCGGAAGAGAGACAAACGCCGACGTTCTGCCCGGAGTTCGATCGCGGCTAAGAAGTGGAGAAAGCAAACATGTAGGGGTGGAAATTGTGGGGGGAAAAAAGGAAGAAGCGAAAGAGACAAAACCGAGACGTGAGGCGCAGGAAAAGACATAAATAATGAGGCCCGGGGCTATTTCGGAGCCGCTGCGCTGCCTGAAACCAGAGAGAGACTTGTGCATTCCGCTCACACCAAGTGTACAATCGAGGCGTACGAGAGGAGAAGAGCAAAGTAAGCACGGCCGTCTTTTCTTCTCTCTCCCTCTTTCTTTCTTACGGTTGTTCTCGTTTGCGCCGTCGTTATCCGCACAGTCTGGATTTCCTTCTTTATCGGCCGTTTCCTTCGAACACCGACTCCCGCTCCCCCCTCTTCGCCCGGCTCTCCTCTCCCACGAAAAACGTGGAACGAACGACCGGCCGAAGTGCCTGCTCTCCACCCTCAAAAGCGAAAAGCCGCAGGAGAAAAAGAAGAGGAAAAAAGTATATAATCGAAAATCGAAACGGTTTCTTCCATTTCTCTGCAGGCGAGAGCCAAGGCGGCGCTCTCCACTTGAACACGCTGGTCGGCTAGCGCGCGTGCGAGCTCCTCCTTATATTTGACCGAGTCCGAGGAGCTTAGCGCTGCGCGGCCCCGCGGTACTTGAAGCCACGGCAGCGCAGCAGCGGGAATAATACAGTCGCCGTGCGCCGGAACGAGACATTAGACGGCATCGGCACAAACACTTGAGGCCCCAGAGGCGCGCTTCCTGACTTCCAGCAAAAAGAAACACAAAAACGTTCATTGTGGCGAGGTCCTGTCGCTTTCCTCGTGGGGCCCACGCATCGATTCCCGCCCCCCCCCCCCCCCCCCCAACAAGGGGGGGGGGGGGGGGGGCGCACAAGGGAGGGAAAGGCTATGAGTGTGCCGTTTGCTCCGCCAGCTCGGAGCCCAAACGTGAGCCGCGCATCCCCGGCCGTGGGCCACTAAACGGGAGACGCTTCCGCCAGCGCCTCACACACCGGCGGAAGTGGACCGGCCTGTTCCGCAATGCGCCATCGTTTAGCGCCGGCAACGCCACGTTGCCATTCATCACGGCATGCAGTTGTAAGGCCGCCCAGCAATGCTTCTCACTTTTCACCTCTGTTACCGCCCGCATGACGCTGTAACGAAATCGGGGGCACTGACGCCCGCTTTGTTAAATTTCGAATAAATAAAGAAGGACGTCCAACCGAGCAGTAATCCTCAAGGACCAAACATTTCGAGGCCCTCTCGGTCTCTTCTTCAGCGTCCCTGAGAATTACGTCTCGGTTGGACGTCATTCGTCAATGTAGCTCCAAGAACCAAATAGATTTCCGTCAAACGTTCGCGTTCGAATTTTCCCAGTTTAGTCGGTTTCATAATTTTGTTTTTACTTACTTAATATTGCGATAACATGTACACATTATACATAGCGGTGGTCTCTATCAGAGTCTGCTATGTAATGCGTATTAGGGAGTCCTAAGAATCCCCCTTCCGAATGGTATTACGTCTATAGCCGCGGGGATCCGCTGAGACTGAGCTCGTCGAGAGAATAAGTTGTGTACAAACTGGTCTTCTTCTTTTTTTTTTTTTTAATATGAAACAAAAGAGAATGCTATAGTAAAACGGCAAGCGATGGGTACCCGAAAATCAGGAAATATCCATCTTTAGTTCCCTCCGTGTCGGGCACTCATCAGGAGAGCACTCATCATTCAACCGCTAATGCTAAACGTGACTCGATATTCGTTCTCGCAGGCTCCGTGAATATCTCTGCGCGACGCATCATCACTGGCCATGCGATTACAAGAGAGCGTACGTGTGTACTACTCTGCTTCGCGTAAATAGCGAACAAATGACGCGACTAGGCGCCCTGCACGTCGCTACGGCCCTACCTAGGGTCATCTGACAGGCAGACGGCATTGAATTGGCTGCGATGGCCCGTAGAGTTTTCGGCGGCTTAGAACTCGATCCGAAATCGACAAGGAAAAGTACTGCAACGAGTGATAGCCCTTAGCAAAAAGAGGCCGTACTTCAAACGTAGTTGAAATATATTTAGTACGAATATTCATTTTGTATTTATTCTGTATTATTTTGGCCGCATTCGAAATACACGCGTAATGTATTCAAAATACATTATAAATATGAATCAAAAAATATTTTAGATATACCAAAAATATTATCCCTTCACACTCAAGATGCCATTTGTGCATTAAAAACCGGTTACACAATTTTTTTTTTTATTTTCGATTTTGTCAGCAAATGGTGTCCCTGTGGTATTTGAAGGCACTACTAGATACATCTCACAAAGGTACATTAGAAACGAACACAAACACAAACACCATGACGCACTGAACAGCCCATTCACAGTCCCGTTGACTGCTCTAGAGCCTTATATAGCCTACATATTGAAGGTAATAATTTTTTCGGTGACCACCTCTGCGCTTATTAAGGTTCCAAGTATTCGATCTTCTACTCGGGAGTCTGTCAAAGGGGAAACAGTGTTTTGAAGTTCGTGGACGATATCTCTTAGTAAAAGGCATTGGTACAACTAATAACAATTCGGCGCAGTCCTTAAAACAATATCCACACAAACGGCTCATAAAATACATGTTATTGCTTCTCTGCGTAGCACCACTCAGGACGAAGCGAATCAAGGCAGTATCTTCACATTAAAATACTGTAAACGACTTTATTTTCGTGAGGACCTAATTCTCGCAAAGTTCGCGAATCGCCTACAATTCCGAAAAATAGGTCCCGTGAACAATTCCGGCAAAATGTAAAAATATTAAAATCTATATTGCGAACCCAGCGCGTCGCGAAAATTAGAATTTGCGAATAATTCCAAAACTCCAACTTTGACCTGAATCGTGAAATATTTAGCCCGCGAAAAATAAATATTTTACTGTAGTTGTTTTGCATTTCCATTTTAGCAGTTGACTATTTAATATGGTAGTTAATATCACTATATTAAAGTCACTATTCACATCACGTACAATGGTGAGTATACACGTTCAGTGAACTAACATTGTGCTAACAAAACCACTTCAAACGTATCTGGTCACAGCACCCGCTGAAGCTTTACAGCATCAGCAAATATTGTAGTTGTAGTCCCCGAACCCCGTTTGTGATTGGTGTGCAAGGAAATGATCAGGTGTGTCCTTGATAGAAAAAAGGAAACAATAACATAAACTGGGCTGATTTATCAGTGCGATGCTCCGCAATTCAGTTGACAAACAAATAAAATGTTGTATTTAGGCGCTTTAGTGTACTCCATATCTACTTGAAGTGAACTTCTAGAAGGCGAGCATTTCAATATTTTGGTAGTTTAAGTCAAACTACCAAAGTATAGCTCAAAAGGTACTTCGAGTATAACACAACAGTATTTACGATTTTCAGGTATTTTAAGAGTATTCTGCACGTATTTTTGATTGCTTCATTTTTTTAGGGTTGGAGTATATTTTGCATGAAATAAATAAATATTTCAAGAAATATACGTGAAAGGTATTTTGTGCCTATTAATTTAGTATTTACATATTTCAAAACGCATGAAGGGAACTTCAAATGTAGTTTAAGTGAAGGTATTTTAAAATTATTTTTAGAAGTATATTTTAGTACGAAGTAAAAGTAAAAAAAAAAGAAGTTTATATTTTCGGTCTATTTTTCGTGTACTTAAAATTATGAACTGTATTTCAAATACACTCAAATTAGAATGTGGTATATTTCAAACGTATTAGTTTTCGCTAAGGGAGGGCAAGGTGATAGGACAAGAAAGAGTGCTGCGAAGGCGGCGAAGACGACGACACCGTTTGGAAGAGCAGCAAGGAATATGGTGTCAGACGGAAACACTGGTCTAACAAAAGTGGTTCCATGTTTTTTTTTATGTTTTCTTTTTTTTAAATTCAACATGATTCTAAATGTCGCATCTCTTCACGTCGACGTGAGCGTTGTGCCTTACAAAGCCCCCGGCGAACTTTCGATACAATATCAACGACGTAATAGTTCTTTAATATGTTAAAACAAAAACTGATTATTCCAGATGAGTCCCGATTTGATAGTTATCCGCAAGAAGGCCCTTGCTAAAATTAGTTTTTGTCAACGTGGAAGTCTCTTGTGAAAGGTCGAAGGTGATTCGTCTTTGCCTCTGACAATCAAGATATAAATGGGAAACTTCTCTGGCTACCAGATCTCTCCTCGAGGGTCCCACGTGTTGCAAGGCCCTGCTGTTTCTTAGAAATGTGCCGAGTGGCGATACCCTTGCAGGGAGTATGTAAATGCTTTGAACATCAGGCTTTATCGCGACATCCCTACTGAGAAAGCGCTATATGTCCTCAAAGTTGACGGATGCCAGAACCTCCTGTTCGTGCCTGGACGTCCGCAACTACCCAACTATACCAGGTTTCATTGAAAAATCGTTTTATTCGTTTTAAAATTAGTTTTCGTGCGTTTACAAGCGGAAGACTGGTGTTTCTAAGGTGCTGACACAACGCAGTTTCTTTCTAAACAAAGAAATAAGAGCGAGAGTTTTGTTTCCGTGCCCCTTTAAGAGATTCGGAGAATGCGGAAGGCGTAAAATGGACCTCGGGCCTCCTCACATTTACGCAGGCGACTCAAAGTTCAGGCATCCGGAATACAACGAGAAATAAAAGAGCTTATGTGAGTAATGAACTCGCCCGCCTTCGAAGCAAGGGAGCAGCGCAAGGGAACAGCGGGCTCGAGCACGTGCATCGAACCTCCATCCTCTAGGCCGCGCCATCTGTGAACAGACACACCAGTTGCGCCAAAAGAAGGTCCCCAGCTGCTCGCGGAGAACGGCGCAGCATTGACGACAAAACAGTCATGTCCACAGTTCCAATAAATGGCCGACTGATGGTGAAATCGAGAGAAAGACGCGACACCAAAAGGCGACATAAAAGTAAAATCATCACACGTATCCAGGTGTCATAACGTGACCGCGTGAATTGCGCGGATTTTCTTGTCTTGGCACATCTCAAATTTTAATGGCCATTGCAATAGCATCGCCGCTGAAGTAGGCTACCTCGCCGATGATTAAAAAAAAAAGGAAAAAGTAGAGAGTTACTTAACTACACTCCCATTACCTTTATCTCTTTCGTATAAAAACGAAGAAAAGGGGGGCGGGGGCTTTTATGGTTGTGTTTATGTTTACTTATTGATGCCCACCAACAGCAACATTCCTTCCCGGTGGGACATCACAACACAGACGAAGAAGAAACAACGCGCACTCATCAAACTTTCTAACATTACGCACATGAAATAGGAAATAAAAGTGAAAAAAAAAAAAAAAAGAATTCGCATGTATTATAGTTTTGAGATTGTATAATTTTTTTTTCAAATAATTTATATTCATAAACATGTCCACTGAAGGTGACAAAATACCATTAAACAAAACTTCCATTCGGGTGATAGGGAATTGCTGGAAGCGCCCCCCCCCCCCCCCCCCCCAACATAAAACAATTCCACTAACCTCAAAAAGCAAGACAAACAAAAACCTTACGAACAAAATAAAAAGTTTAAAGACGGCGAACAAAACGAGGACAAAGAACACACGAAGACAAGAGGAAAGGAGAGAATTGTTTAGTCACTAGCCGCCGCATGCTACACCGGTGCGTTGCAGGAGAACAGACGCATTCCCTCGGTCAGGCTTCTGCGACGCTTCATGGGATCTCTAACCGATAGGAGGTCCCGGTAATATGTCCTTGAGGCTGTATGGGCTTTACGGACCTAATTAGTCGGGAGCACACCATTGCAGCCCACAAAACTCTAATAATCACCATCCCCGATGACAACTCCACCTTCACCTTTTTTGACAGCGTTGAATCCGCGTGCTTCAACTGCTTGATTTGTTCCGTCTTGGGGTTGCAATAGCGCACCCAACACAACACTCATTCAAGGTGATCAGGCGATCAAAGCGGCCGTCAGAGTCGACTTGGCAAAGTTGCAATATTTCCTTGGCAGATTCCTTGCGGCGCTGTTTTTACGTGTATCAGAGGGCAACCCTTGTTGTCATTGGGTCACGTGTACAGTACATAAATTGCCCACGCGAAACAGAACCCGTTGAGCGGCAGGGTGAACCTGTGACAGAAGTGGGCTCGTCACGTCCCCTTGATAGAAAGACGCGCATGCTTTCTCCTGTGACGACAAGCCGTTGAACAAGTAACGCTCGAATCCAGACCACCCGTGCCTTCGGTAACACTTCAGCGACTCGGACCTACAGCCAGCGAACGTGTGCTGTAGGTCGAGCATCAAAATGAGACGCCCGTTCTGGTCTTTTTAAAAGACTAAGGAAGTGATTTCAGATGCTGAATTGCTTGCTCGAATCCCCGCTTCTTACAAAAGCGGTGTTGTAACCCGCGGTGTAGTAAATTTAATTCCATGGCGCCTCAAGTGGCTCGCAGCAATGAGAGTGCTTCCTTGATGGTTCAGAGAGGCCCCAGGGAAAGCTCTTCCATAACATGACGGAAAAGATTCCACGCAGCTGCACCGCGCTAAAAACGCTTCAACGTCTAAGACATCTGCCATCTAGAGGGCGCCAGCTACCGCTCGATGAGAAGCTGTCGCCTGCGCTCCAATATTCCCCCTTGTGGAGCGGACTATGAATGCCCATCCATCCATCTTTATTGTTTTACTTGAAGTACCACAGCGGTTGCCAGCCACCTTGAAGTTATCACATGCGTCTAAGCTTAAAATATAGCCGCGAGTTGAGAGATATCATCGGCATGGTACACCACCACTACCACGATCGGATCGCAATATCCAGTCCTTATGGGCAAGTGCCATCGTTCAAAACACTAGTCCGCACGGCGACGCCTCCTCGGCGCCTTCTCCTACGCACCGCAAAATCCCGACGCTAAGCGACACAAGAGAGTCGGCAACGTCGAGCCAGGGCAGTGGCTTAATTCCGTTATTCAGTGGCCCCTAATTATTCTACGCTTCGCCGTGGTCACAGCCGCCGGCCTTCAATTAGTCGGAAGAAGCCAGCATCCCCTTGAACGCACGGCGCTGCCTCGCGGAGCGACGTCGGACCAGGTTCGCCACGCGGGCTTTTGCTTTCCGCCCGCCGGAAACTATGCGGCCCCCGGAGCGGCTTTATGAATCCGTGATCGGTGACCTGAAAAGTGATCAGTCGACAATTTCGGGCGTAGTCAAGCAGAAAGAGGTCGACATCCAGCCTCGCTAATTGCAACCCCTCGTACTCTACTTACGCGTTGGCGAGACTGTTGGACACCATGTCGACGCCCGCGAAACTTTGCCCGACTTTACCTGACTGCATCAATACCACGGATATTTGATACATATGGTTTTGTGTGCACTTAATTTTTTTATGGAGTATAAAATACACCAGGAGATCGAAGCCTGATTGTTATGTGTTATTTTCTTAAACATTTTTTTTCTTTAAGCCAAATTAAAATCTTAAATATGTTTACTAAACAATTAAAAAATGCATAGCAAAATGCTGTGCAATTGTGTTGCATTTGAAACGTGTGGCGTCTACGCTCTCGGCGCTCTTCATCGGTTATTTTTGCGACTGCCCTAACGCGTGGCATGTATACACTCGAGAGCAATTCATGGAATGGAGATACCGGCACTAACCCCGATTTTAAAAACGTGTGACACTTGTCAAGTTGCTATCTGCCGGACGCAGAGCGGATGCCCTACAGGGTTTGCCCACCGAATAGCATGTCAACTCACGGCCATGTATCGTGACGTGCTGGAAAGACACTAGCTTATTAATTTAATGGTCTGGGTTCCCGCCAGACGTAACCGCTCTTTTACAGCGATGGTCTGCCCCCCCCCCCCCCCCCCCCCTCCCCCTTTAAAACCGATTAGCCACAAGACTCGCGGCCACGCTTTTGTCCAGGCTTCAGGAAATGTCGTACACCTAGAAAAGAATATTTCACGTTAAAAGCCTGAGTGGGACAACGTAATGAGAAGCCACGGAAGCTCCCACGAGAAACCGTCTTGCACATAGCCAAGATTTGACAAGACTTGGCAAGTTTTTTCTAGTGTCAAAATAGATCTATGCAAAACGTACACGTGGGTCTATATGGGTAAAGAAAACACTTCGTTTTCTAAAGCAGTTGTTAAGAAATAAACTAAGCTCAGGGGAGTTACCTAGCCCTGGCTTAATATTAGAATCAAACACTCTTAAGTGCAGCTCAAAACTCCATGCAAAAACGCGTCATTCGGAAAGGAGGGGGGGGAGGGGGAGTACGCGGTGTCTTGACAAGTTTTAATATTGCGTATACGAGCAAACGGAAGCGCCGTGCGTTTGCGTTAACGTTGCGTACTCCACGCTGCGCAGGCGCGTTGTCGCCATGCGCCATTTTCAGACCGCAGTTAGGGCTCAGCGAGCGCGCAGTATGAGACACACAAAAGCTAACGCAAACGCACAGTGCTTGCGTTCTCTCGCAAACTTAATACTAAAACTCACTATTCACCCGCGGTATACATGCTGTTTCACGAAAACTGGACAAATTCGATATTGCGAAAACTACGCGTCGCGGCAAAAACAGGATTGTAGTCGTTTGGGTACTGGGCCCAGGGGCCCATTCAGGAAAATTATTAAAGTTTTGAATAATTAAGATGTTAATTATTTTGTGTAATTAACTTTTTTAATATTGTGTTTAAGCGCTTGCTTTCAATAATGCACTTGCTGAGCGTCATCGGAAAGCACTAAATCAATAAATTGCAAAACGATAGAAGGCACCCGCGGCCTTTTACGGCTTTTTGAAACACCGCACAAATTCGACGGGTTTTTAAGCTTCCGTTTCAATCGGAGCGCTTCCTGGCCCCGACGGCACCGCGCCCCGTGGAGAAATAGTGCAACTAACCTCTGCTGCGCTGTCCTCGCGACACGCAGTAGAGGCTGGTTGCACTATTGCTCCACGGGGTGCGGTGCCGTCGGGGCCAGGAAGCGCTCCGATTGCAAACCGAAACTTAAAAAGCCCTCGAATTTGCGCGGTTTTTCCTAAAGCCATAAAATGCTGCGCGTGCCTTCTATCCTTTTGCAATTTGTTGATTTCGTGTTTTTTGATGATGCTGAAAAATTTTCTAATTGAAACTATGCCCTTAAACACAATATTAAAGAAGTGATTTGCGCAAAAATAATTTACAATCTAATTAACCCAAACTTTAATAACTTTCATAAATATGCCCTTGGCCCAGGACCAAAAAGACACAAGCCTTTTTTCGTTGCGAGGAGTAGTACTCGCAATATTGAATTTGTCCACTTTTCGTGAAACACCCTGCATACACGTTCCCAAGTACGGCCTCTGGGTGCCGGCATCTTGCTGCTTATGTGCATAGATCATCTCATAACAACGCATCGCTAACGCATGCCCACGGTTGTCAGATTGCGCATTAACAAAGCATTTTCCAAACACGGTCGCCAAACAAGGCAGAGAACTGTGCCAGCTTGCAAACGTGTAGGCACCCGGTTCCCCGCCGCAAGCTTCAGTTTCGGTAATACCTGGTGGAGATCGAAGGAACATTCGTCTTCCTGAAGCGGATCTAAGAGCTGTGGTTAAAATAGCAATTGAAAGGGTCGTCAAGAGCAAAGTGAGTTTTTTGACGATCGGAGCAATGGTTAAACATAACAAAACCTGAGCCACACAAGAGGAGGCACCAGATACCCACTATATTACCGCTGTTTAAACACACTCACACTTATTACTTTAGTTATGTTTAAGATTACCCAGCTCGCTTGCGCGCTCACTTTTTTTGTTGTTGTTGTTTCATATAGGAGCGCGTATTTAGGGAGATGTTCTTGTGTTGGCCAATTGGTAACGCTCAAGCGCGAACAAGGTTACTAACAGCGAGTTTTCTTCCAGAATGCATCGCACTCACACAGTGCCGCACATGAGAAACCGGTCCCGATCGAACTTACCGAGTGCACCGAGTGCAGCATGATGGTGTCGCCATCTATGATGCAGTAAGTATACATACCTCAAACCGATAGAAGAACCCTGCTGTCCGACAAGGACAGGCGGGAACGCATAGTGTCGTACGTCACCGCAATGTGTGTTTGATATTTGCGATGGCTTCAAACAATTCGACTGCCGTTAAGATACTTGCAGACGGCGTGAGTTACTGCAAGCAGCTGACTGCCAAACAGCAGTAAGAAGTAACGAAACTTGGGCGATATTTAAAATCTTATAACTCTTTACACTGGAGAAAACTGTTCATACTGTTCGCGCAGACGCTTGACCAAATTTAAACGTAAACCTCTGAAAAAATACGGCCTAAAGCTTTTCCGTTGAAATCTCCAGCAATACTTTTAGCGGTACTTTCGATTCCGATCGTCGTATAAAGCTGAATCAATCAAATCGTATGCCCAGTGAGAGCTTTCTCGTTATAGATACAATGCTGCAAAATAGCTGTTGTAGGTAAATGTTAAACATGGCGAATTTGCCCAAGCCTAGGCTAAAATCACATTTAGCTTTCTCGGCCGCTGAATGGACGCGTCACTGGTTTCTGCTGAACGAGCTTTGTCGACAAAATGTTGTCCAACTTTTCACCCTCGCACGGATGGTGAGAGATGGTGAGAAACCACGTTATATATTTGCTCCATTGTACGTATCAGTGTGCCAAGACGTGTCATGCAGAGGCGAGTTTTTCGTCTGCTTATCGAGCCCTCCCGGCGGCTCCGTCTGCTTGTTGGGTTTTTGCTCTACTGCTCTACTGCCTGTCAACACAACATAAAGCTAGGGATTGAAATTTTCTTCACGTAAAGCCTCTTTTTTTTTTTTTGTTAAGGACAACTTTAAATCCGTGTTTTTCTGTTTCTCCTGATCTTGACAAAGCCGGCTCGGTGGTTAATTTTCAGAGTTTAACGATATGTACCGAAAGCACGAAACCCTAGTTATGAGGTACATGTGGCGTGTCAGCTGGCAGCGTTTGTTACGACGTTCGTTGACACACGCCTACGAGCAGCTCACATACTGCTGCCCCGGTGCCCTAAGGCGAACAAAACAGGGCGTTCATGCTATGTTTCTTTTGTTTTGTCCGCGACTGTACGATGCACCGGTCGCCGTGGTATGTCAGTCGGCGAACGGAGCAGCCAGAAAATCGATACGCCTCTATATTTCTTCCACGTACGCGTTCGGCGTCCCGATGTGCGCGAAGAAGGCAAGGTCTGGCGTCGGCAAAATCTAGGAGACAACATCACCAGAAAACAGCAGGAAAGAGCAGAACGCGGGCTGAAAGAAAATCAGAAAAATCGAGAATGACTAGCAACCCTGTCCGACCACGTCGGGATCGCCAGCAACTGTGTCTGCTTACGCAAGACAAAAATGCCGCAGCTCTAGCTGACCGTTTCAGAGGCTTGCTTCTTTGTTATGCTCGAACGGAGCATTTCTGGTGTAAGCAAATACCAACCTTAAAAAAAAAAAAAAGTTTACTCCGCGTACAGCAACATGGTTTCGGAGTGGCTTATCTACAGTCACAGAGCTTCTGCATATTGTTCACGTGCAGTCTAGAGTAGTCGAGCATTCTGGTCAAGCTCATGCTGCCTTTCTAGGTTTCGCAAAAGCGTTTGACCTTGTGTCCCACCCCAAGATTTAGCGCAAGCTAAAAGACGTTCTAAACAATGACAACGTAGTAGCGTGGTTTCTTTCATGTCTTGGCAATCGCACCAAGTTTGTGAGCATCAACGGTCACGAGTCACAAAAGAAGTGCACATTTTGACTGGCACACCTGTACTGCAAGGCCCAAGGGTCTGTGAGGTAGATTTTAAAGAAGTAGCTTTATAGGGCCAACCAACCTCAGGAGCCGCATAAGCACGAAATATGTAGGTCGGTCAGTCCCTAACCGCTAAACCATCTTGAAGAAAAAAAAAGGAAAAAAGAAAACGTCAACCGGCGCCAGCGATCGCACTTCGGTTACCGGCGTGGAAGCCCAGTGTGCTGCTGACTGAGCTACGGACCCAGCATGCATGAACGAAAGGAGGCCAAGCAGGTTGTGCGAGAAAGCGCACGGGAGCTGAGAGGGGTGGAAAAGGAAACATAGGCAGGAGCAGAAACAAGCAGAGAGAGGTTGTTCTGAAAGAGCGCGCGGTACGAGGAGGAGTGGAAAGGCCAGGAGAGCGCGGTTGCCCTCTCTTGATGACCAAGAACATTTAGTGCAAAGCCTTTGTAACGGATGGTGCTGAGGGGAAGCCCGCGCAGCGTCACCAAGAGACAATGTTGTGACGTAACCTGTTTCCATGCAAAATCCTGTCCAATGCATCACCTGAACTAAGAGCGCCACCCATCCCAAGCACTAAAAGACAACGTCCTCTACCCTAGGCACCACCCGAACTAAGAGCACCACCCACCATATAAAGCTACACCATCTAAACGTGTTTGGCAGAATGACCAAACATGCAGCCAATTGTTTGCATTTTTGGTTTTCATCAATGACCTAGAAATAAGCAATACTTTTGCGCAGCGCCGTTTTTTTTTTCTCATCAGATGGCTGCGTATTGTTTACAGATGTCACACGTATTACCGATTAAATTCATCTACATGAATGCATATCACAAGCATCATCAAAGTGCATGAATTGGCCAATCTTCCTTAACGCTTCGAAGTGCGTTTACATCACCGTTACCAACAAGAAAACACCCCTTTCACTTCCCCTACGTTATCAACAATGCGCCCTTGAAAACCGTGGATGAATACAAGAACCTCGGCGTCAAACGGCATATAAAACACTCATAGATCCATTGATGGAATATGCATATGAAATATGGGATCCTCACACTACTCAAGACGTGCCTAAATTGGCAAGAGTGCAGCGGCTTGCTTTGCATTCTATTTATTCCAAATATCGCCGATTGGACTTTCCAACGGCAACCTACTCAAAAGCTAACCTTCCGGTACTCAAGACTCGGCGCAAGGAAAAAAGGTTCAAATTACTTTACACGATTTTAAATGACTTCCAGAATATTGATAAAACAGCGTACGTCATTTTTGACGTATCCAGAATTACTCGCAACAAATATAGCCATACCATTCGTCAGCCCCAGTGCTTCAAGGACTATTTTAAATATTCATTTTCCCCTTAACTATCAGCGATTGAAACTCTCTCTCTCTGAAGATGCTGTCTCGTGCCATTCGTTTGATTGGTTATGTTCATTACTGGTGTGTAAAATAAAAATAAAGACTTTTTTTTTTGCGTGTGTGCGCTTTGCTCTTGCATTCGTGCTATTCTAGCTTATAGTTTAGTAAAATACTGCGTGTTTTATTGCATTTGTTCCGGCAGTTTTGCCAAGCCATCTAAAAATCTGTTAATGCATTTTATCCGGGTTTTCTTGTTCCAGCGTGTGTTATTTTTATTTTTTGTATTTTGCCATAAAATGTATATTCCCATTCCTATTATAGTCTCATGAGAGATTGATAGTATTTTAAAATAATAAATAAGAATTGAAGTTGTCGAAAAAGCATCAAGAAAATTGCAGTTTTCTGCCGGAGCCTGCACTTTCTTTATGCAAAAGTAATTCGACACTGCTCTGATCTCTTGCAGGTGACCTTAGGTCCAAAATAAATAGTAAGAACGCACCGTCTAGGGCGTCACACAACCGGGTGCTGGCGCCCAATAATTGTAAATCTAGTCATTTTATAGACCAAGGAAGCTATTTTTTAATGGTCGTAAACTAGAAGGCAGCGAATATAGTAATGGCGAAAACTTCTTCTATCTAGTTTAAATACCCACGAGCACCCTTGTTACTTTTACTAAAACAAATCTACACCATTTTCATCGTGCTACAAAACCCTATTCATCGGCACAAAACGTTACGTTTCTGATGAGTCATCGCAAACTTTGGAAGAAATCGCCAGCAATCGTTTGCCGCCAGCCAGTAATAAAACGCCCCCCAACCCAAACAACCACCCCCAGAGCAAATACCTATTTCCTTTTCTGTCATTCTCCCCCCCCCCCCCCCCCCCCCCCAACCTAGGTAGTTTTCTTTCTAAACGAGAGCTGGGCCCGTTTTCTCGAAGCGCTAACCGCGGCTATACACCAACTCATGTTTACAAATAAACCGGAGCGCCTCTAGCGAACAACACCGGCGCCGCGCATGCGCGATGGGGGTGTGGGCAAGAAGCTCGCCGTCGCCCGTAAACAAACCATCGAAATGCGATGTTGTCGGCGTCGGTGTGAGTCCCCCTGCCCTTTTTCGCGTTCGAATTGTTGGTTCTACGTCTTCCTGGCAATTTCTGACTACTTGAGCGGCCTCAGCAAAATTACTGAGGCTCGTTACACCGCAAAACTTCGCGTGAATAATGTGACATGTGGCGGTACATTCCGCGTGGACGCCGCAGAATGTACGCTAAAGCCTAATTCGCACGATGAGATTTCCCTCGCAATTTTCAGTCGCGACGCGGGCTGCAAAAGCGTGAACCGTAGCTGAGATGATCGACTTGGATACTCAAAATCGCAAGCAGAATCGGACCAAGTGGATCAGGCATAACAAGTTGGTGTGTGCCAGTTCTAACAATGATCAACATCTTGTACATACTGTTTACATTGAGCCTTCACACCAACCTTCAAACTTAAGTCTTTTGAGGCCTGCACTTACTTCTTATCGCAAGTACCGGGCCAACATTTGACCTACGGGTCGGTATCGTTTAAAAAAGTAGACGACAAGCAGAAACGTTGGGAAGAGCAGAAGACAGTTCGAACGATCAGGCGGGCGTTCAAACTTGAAGACGCACTGAACGTAGTCCGCAGGTGGTTCATACAGTTTGACGGTTTTCCAGCGTTCATGTTGGAACAAAATAAATAAATCTGTTGACCACAAGTATCCGTGAATTCAACCCAAAGTGCTTCCCGCCCAAGCAATCGTGGTCCGACGGCGTCTGGTTATCCCTTTTCACGGCACATATCCACGTTTTCGGACGAGCCGAGTACCTGAAAACTGACCTTCAAACCTTTCTCGACTCTTTTGGTACAGTCCCAGTCGCGGCTTTTGACGAGAAGGCCGGTTTTCCTCTGGTTCCTTTCAAAACAACGCAGGAATACACGTCCCACATGGGGACTTCTGCCCACAGCCCCAGACCGGAAGTGCGCCCGACGCGCCACCACCGCGCCGTGACGTAACAGAGTTGAGTTCGTGTATAAATTACCTAAACTGCTTAATTTGTTTATTTTCAATGATGCTCACTTAGATACCATCGACATGAAAGAATTGCGTGCGTTGATGTGTCATTTAATTATAGCCACAATAATCGCGTTCATTTATGCTTAGGAATGGCCACAATCGAAGGACTATCTAAAAAATGCGGCAAGGTCTCGTGGTTTGCGATTTAAGTGAGGTAAGGCAAATCGAAAGCCCTCTGCACCATTCATTGCTCACTAACGCGCCCTATATTGCAGCTACAACGACATATTAGTTCCAAAGCGAGCGGCGTTCACTCACCGGGGCACCGCCATGTTTCCCCGCATCCCTAACGAGCCAGTCACGTGATTTCAAAATCCCTCTCGTAGGTACTGTGGCTAACTTTAGCCGCGGTTAGCGCTTCGAGCAAACGGGCCCTGGCGTCTAATATCGTGTCGTCAACTGCCAGCAACTTACTGATCCTAACAGAAACGTAACTGTCTTGCACCGTCATTGCCACTGAAGTCCTTTATGAATTGTCAAATTCCCTACTTCCTTGTAAGCTTCTTTTTTTTTTTTTTGTGCAGTACACTTTTACGAGGGGGAGGTGTACTCTTTTGTGTCAGTCAAGAATTTTCATGCCCTGTCATTGCGCTTTGGCTTTTCTGTCGTGCAGCGCCTCAAACTGTATACGGCGAGCAAGTGTTCTAAAATGTGTCTTTCGCGCATCGGAATGCAAGGAGGAGCGTTCCAATCAGAGCGCAACACAGAGAGCGCCTAGGAACCGCGCGATGACGAGGCATTCGAGTACGCGCCGTCATTGGATGAGGTCGGGAGGAGCAAAAGCACGTGGCGCATTCGAGCGTGTAAAGAAACGCACGAGCTGCGCAAAGAGAAGACTAACTTGCAGGCCGTATTACTAGGCATCAGCTACAGACCGCGACATAGCAGTCCCAACTTTTCGCGTAAACTTGGTAACTTGGGGCAGCTGTCTCACGTCGCTCAGGCTGTGGTTAGAGCCAACGGCAGAAAAGCAATGTTCGTTTCGCGGACAACTCACTTAGTTACAGACAAGGTGGAGGTATGGAGGCCTGAGCGCGTTAATGCGGCACTGAGATTCGGGAGACGCGGCTCCTTTCTCGAGATTAGTGACGCTTGTGTATTCCTTCTAATGACGGCGATAGCGCCATAGTCGCTAATGAGGACGTTTTCTTGAGCCTCGTTGAAATTGCATTAGGGGCCCCTCAGCTTAAAGATTAAGTGCTTCGTTTCAACGACTCCCCTTGTGTCCAATGCGTACAGTGCCTGCGTTAATCAAAAGTTGTCAAAGGCGTTTTTGTAGCGCAAACACGTACTTTTCTTTCGCGCTTTGCCGTTACATTGGAGAAAAAAGAAAGCTAACCGCTTCCTCGTTCGAGGCGCTTTTAAATCAGCCTTCCCTATCTATTTACGATCTGAATGCCGTCATCAAAGCGCCGTCGTTAAAAGTCAGTACTAAGGCCGCTTTTTTTTTCTTCTTCTTAATTCGCGTATAAATGAATAATGAAAGCATAGAGGAAGCCAATCCACGGGCCGACTGCGAAGCGAAGCAAAGAAGTTCGGGGAACATTAAATGACTGCAGGGGCGGTGCACGTCTAATCACGTCCTCGAAACCCGCGCGTGCTGTTCAATCAGGCCGTGCCTCTCAGGTTTCCGTGGCATCCCTTCCCCGCCCGCGATCTCGTCGGAGGCCCCGCTTTGTCGGGTAACAATATTCCTGCGAATCCCCTATTTTTGCTCTTCTGTTATTCCCTCGTGCACCTTTCGGGCAAGCCAGCACTCGCACTACTCGCGGTCAACTTTCTGTGGCAATCCGAAAAGAGGAGGAAAGCGCGTGTACGGCGGTTGGTGCACCCTCTCCCCTAGTATTGACTGCATTGCCACACAAAGCTGACCGCGAGCTTTGCGATGAGTGGAAAGCGCGCGTTCTAGGGGGAGGCTTGGGGATAACCATGTGCGTCGTGATATGCCTACTATAGGTTAACGGCTGCACGCGTATTTTACCATAAAACACTATATTACCGTTTTTATCTTGACTTTGAATCTCGGACAAAAACTCACCCAAATAATTTTATTTTTTTACGTAAGTTTAAGTAACGCCAGAGCTGCCCCAAACAGCAACTCAATGAATACAAGAGTATACATGACTTGCGCAAGGTTTAAGTTTAATACTATTGCTCGGCAATAATAAATCTAAGAGAGGTCCGGTCATTATGTAAAAAAAATGCAAAGAAAAATATTCAGATATTTGATTCTCGTATCGTGAACGCATTATTACGACAAACATACCCTGCTAGAAAGTGCAAACGCCTATAAAAATACGGTTGGATAAGAATAGTCAACATGACTTTCGGAAAGATAGATTTTTAGTGGCCACTTTTCTACAACTTCCGGTCCTTTGGTGCCAATCGAGTCATTTCTGGAGGCCTTCTGCGTATCGAACGACTCTTGACAAGTCCTGCCCATAGTTTAGCCCTACACGCTTCACGCGAAGCAAGTTGTAGTCCCGATGACCAAAATAGAAAGAGATGGGTTTCTGTCCCCTAGTCTGCCGAGAAGTGTGCGAGCTTTTGTCTGGTAAGCTTTTGTCCGGTTACCCTCGGATTCAAACTCCTCGCTGACTAAAGCAAAACGAAGGCATCATTAAATTGTTTGTTGTTTGTAATCTTTTTTCAGAAGTTGCAACTTTCCAGTCGGGGTATAGTTAAATTTATCGTTTCTCTTCGCTTGCTTCTGTGCTCCAGTTATTTTTGTCCGAATCGATATGAGGTGATCTGAGCAAGTCGTTCGCGTGCAGGGATTCCCAGCGCAGATCATATTTTCGAGGCAGTCATTGCCATGCGTATGGCAATCGTTGACTCCCTGCTGCTCTGCAGCTAGCTAGACGCAGTACTCGTTTTATATGTATATATATCAAAAATCTCATATCCGTGATAATTTTCTGTTGTAAATCATATTTATGCCGCCGAGTGACGTGGCATTACGATGCCAAAGTTTTATCGTGTCTATTAGACTAGAGCCTCCAGACTTTTTAACTATATCGCGTGAACGGCGACCGGCCGGGAGATCAGCGCCTTGTCGCGGAGTGAAAGAGGAAGTCAGCGAGGCTAGGCGTGTGCCTTCTGCCACTGGATAGAAGCGCCGAAGGACATGGACAAAGCGAAGAAGGTTGCGACAACACGGACCGCACTCGCAACTGAAAGCTTATTAGAAGCACACTGTCTTAAATACTTTAATGCCACACGCGCGTAGTGTGGCTGACCTGCTCTTTCATGCCGCGATAAGGCTCTGATCTACCTGCCGGTCGGCGTTCCCGCGATATTGTTAAAAAAAGCCTGGAGGTTGTACCTACCTATTCGCGGCAGCTCAAAGTTTCAAAGCTTGAATTAAGTTACCGCTAAGAACTGCACTATCAACTTGTCGGCTTTAAATACTGTTTTTCCCCCTAAAACAAAAAGAAAAACAAAA
Source organism: Ixodes scapularis (assembly GCF_016920785.2). NCBI lineage: Eukaryota > Metazoa > Arthropoda > Arachnida > Ixodida > Ixodidae > Ixodes > Ixodes scapularis. Next base: position 67,198,349 of record NW_024609884.1, on the reverse strand, counting down.
AAACAAACGAGCCTCACAGTTTGTCAGGAAAGGGTACACAGTAATAAATGCGATTGCATTTAAAACTGCTTACGCCACCACCATGGCTGCTCAACTAGGCTCCGCCTGCTTCTTGTCGAGTAAATAAATGAAGGCTGTCTACTATAATCACGCCGCTGCGAGAGTATGCGTTCATCTGCAAAACGTGGCTCGGTTGCCATGTCTCATCGTCAGTTGCATGGTGCCCCCAATGAGGAATGATTCCTTCGTTCTTCCCCGGACGTCATGAAACAAAGCCACCATCGTGTTCTGCAGATCCACGGCTTTCGTTGAGTTTAGAAGATCGAGCGAGGAAACAATGTGATCCCGCTCGATCACCAGCGATCTTCGCTTTCTCCGCACCCGCAGGAGGCCGATATCGCCGATCCCTGCCATTTTCTCGAGAGCGGAGGAACATGAAGCCGTCGCATAACGTGCTTGTAGGCAGAACTTCTATTCAGACTTGAAAGTAACGCATTCCTGCACCCTAACAAAAATCTGCCAGTAGAAGAACGGGAGGTCTCCGGCTTGTCTATATTTTTCACTCTAAAATGTTCTTCCAAACGCTCCCTTAAAGGGTTCTTCGTGAAAAACCTATGAGGGGTTCTTTTAAGGTCCTTTTTTTTATGCGACATGGTTTTTCATTGCCCAGTTCCCTTTCTAGTGCGCCAGGGGGCGATAGTGCTTGAGACAAAACCCTTCTTCACGAGCTGTTTATTTTTTTTTTTTTTTACTTTTCAGAAAATATCTAAATTTACTGTAATTCTATCAGTTTGTTTAGTTACGATTTACCGACTATTACCCGTTTGATTTCTGCTTTCCCACCAAAAAGAAAGATAGGGTGGAGGACAGGCGATGCATTGGCCTCGTAACTCGAGCCCGCTGCTCGCCCTCTCGTGGACGAAGGAAGAACCAGAGGAGATGGGACGGCGGCGGAGACGGTGGCAGGGACTGGCAGCATTGGTGATGGTGTTACCTCATGGTTTTTGCTCAGCGCGTTCGTACATCGTGCGGTTTTAACAATAGAACCGGTTGCGTTAGAAGAATTGTTGTGTTCCGCTTCATAACAGCGTTGCACAAGGAGATTGGGATCTCTAATTTAATTGGAGACTTTTCGTAGATCGCATACGCTGTAGATTTAGGGTCCTGCGGTCGCCAGCTCAATCTCTGGTCAACGTGACGGCAAACGCATCCGCTAATAGTGCAAATGTCTTGTGTATGATCTACGAAAAGTCTGTTCTTTCCCGAAAGTAGAAGAGAGCTGCTCGGTCAACGGTGTGTCGAGCGATTGACATCAAGAATGGGTTAGCGTTTACGCGCGAAAGGCCGTGACAAGGAACATGACCGCTTACTCCAAACAGTTCCAAAAGACAGTCTACGCATACTTGCATTCAGGTAATTATAAAGGCAAACAAAACATACTCGTACCATTTTCAAGTGCGTCTGTCTAAGCCAGCTATTCGTGACGAGTGCTTCGTTCGGGCAGTTTTAGTGAGGCAGGTTGCGGCGCTGCAAGTAACACGGCACAGAGGTTATACGGTGCTATATATTCGCATATATTTTTATAGAGCAATACATAAACCCTTTAATTACGCCTATGGCATTATTATGCATATCGTTATCGCAGCCTACCGTGGGCACGGCAATGCTCCTAGGTCGTGCTGAAAATCATGCTTCAAAGATGCAGCACGAGTTACCGGTTGCAATGCCGCACCGAACAGCACCCTGCGCTCACGCTATGCTAGAACGAACTATTAGCAACCATGGCGAAGGCTGATAACGTGTTGCGATGCACCAAAACAGCAAAGGTGTGCAGTGACTTGTGAGCCTTCTGACACAGGGTCGTCAATGTGAGTGCTGCTTTGCTGGAGTTTGGCGGTCACCCTGCGCTGCTCAATTTTTCGAATGACTGGGGGCCAGGCACAAATCAAACAACACGATACCTTCACCACCCTCAAGAGTATTTTGCCACACACAATTATGTTGCTGGCGCCCAAAACGCACTCCGCAACTTTTAACGATAAATATAAAACATGAGGTTTCCGCATCTATTAAAAATGCACATGCTCGTTTTCCAAAAGCATGTCAACATCTCCGTCACCTTCGATATGCTCCTGCCCTAACCGCTTCGTGGTTTTATCTTAATGAAAGCACGAAAAAAACCCGCCAAATCTATCCCCGTTTCTTTCGCCATCTTGTAACTACCTCCCTGCCATAGGGCGTTGGAGTTGCAAGGGCCCCTTGAGGACTGGTCCCACTAGTGGCCGAGCTACTCGAGATGCGCTTCGCGGGACTCGAGCCCCGACATCAGCCTCTGTCATTGACCTCATCCAGCAGGAATAGTTTATTTAGATCAGTGACATTTTATTTGGAATGTTTTCCGTCCTATAAAAAAAGAGGCGCCTGTATTGTCCCGGACAGCTCGAGGAACGCTAATTATGTCCACGCTCCACTGGTCCTTGTTCGTCATTTTTATCGCCTGTAGAGCGATGCTCGGAAGTCACCACACGCTCCTTAGGTTTTTTTTTTTTTCTTTATCCAGCGCGTATTTACAAGCATATATTAAAAAGCAAACCGCCCGGCACTTTCGGGCAGTTGCACACTTAAAGTTCTTTCATTTTCACAAGGCTTTCCAAAATATTTGCCCGTTCAGGCAAGGACTGCTTGTACTCATACACACTCTTAATTTGAGCAATCAACTCAATTAAAAACAGGTGCGCGGATTTTGGGGGCTGTTCAGCATGTCTGACGGACATACGGGACTTCCACAGACCGAAAAGTGCAATAACCATAATCCTGTCGTACGGAACACAACCCTGCGACTCGACGGGAAGGAAGCGTATTGAATACGACGTTATACACAAATCCTTTTTTAAAGTTCGTTTTGTCACGATCCTTCTAGAACATGGACGAAGGGGGCCAAAGCACCCGCCGAGAAGAGACGACTCGCAGCCTGGTTGTGAGGGTGGACGATGACTGACCGGGGCGGCGTGCGCTCCACGGAGTTTATTCTGCGCGCTGACCAATGTTGCCCGCCGAGCCTGGCGGCCAAAGACTGGTGGACTGGAGGGGGCGCTACATACTGGTCACACGTTTGAACACATCCCAAAGGAAAATGACATCCCAGCAGTACAGAAAAAAGTGTTCAATCGTTTCAGGTTCTTTACAAAGAGGGCAGTTTACACCACCGGGAACTATGATACCTTTTTCTCCAAGCCAGAGTTTCACTGGCAGAGTACCAGTGTGCAAGTGAAAAAAGAAAGACTTTGCTGCTGGAGGTATTGCCATTTTCCTCACCCGGGTCAAGACATCCTGGCCTGGCCCATTGCACTGGTACTGGAAAGACGTTATCAATCAAATCACGGTACAATTTTCTTCGACTAACCGAAGCCAGATAATCAAGTGAGAACCTGGCGCTCACAAATCTAAAAGCTTGAACAACCTCTTTTACAAACCCAACCATTCTTTCAGGGGGACCGATGGACGAGCTCACAAGGAAGGTTGGAATATGGCTCGTGAGCCTTGTCTGAAACATTACCTGCAATAGCGGATGTTTTGGATCTCGTAGATACGAAAAGCGTGAAACCACTTTTTGGATGAATCAGTGTAGCAACCCGAATCCCCCCTTGGAAGGCCTTAAAAACGGATTGTCCCGTCGCATGGGTTCACTTACACATTTCCATATGAACAGAGCAAACACACTATGCATCTTTTGGATGCTACTTCGAGCGTAGTGCATCACCTGTAGCACATACTACACCCTAGCAGTCAGAAATATATTTCAGACCGTAGCTCTGGTGAAAATAGACATATCGCGACCTCCCCATTTACTCGTTGGTTCTTTTAAATCATCCGCGACGTCCTCCCAATATGTCTTGCTTTTCTCTAGGTACTCTAGTGGTGCCCCAAGGTACTTCTTTGGTGCGCAACTAAACTGAATACACTAAAAGAAATCTGGCGTTGTTGCCCGCTCGCCTTGCCAGACGAGAAGACACTTGTGCATATTAATCTTTGCACCTGTCACATCACAGAAACATCTACACAATTCAAGCACCTTACTAACACTGTTTCTGTCCCTACAAAAACGGCGATACCCTCAGCGTGCGCTAAAACTTTCACTTCCACGCTGTCCATTTTAAACCCCCTAAAATGTTCGCTTTTTATGACACTTGAACAAAAAAGCCTCAAGGTAGAGACTACACAACAAGGGTGACAGAGGGCATCCCTGTCGCACGGAGGAACATACATTTATCTTTTCAGACAATAAATTATTTATAACGAGCTGCATGGTACACCCCGCGTATGCGATTTTAACCCCTTCGCAGATAATTTTCCCAACATTAGCTTTAGCCAAAATCTCCCACAGTACTCCATGGCTTACTCTGTCAAACGCCTTTTCCAGGTCAATTTGTATCATTTCCACCTCACTACCTCCATCATTTGCGCTTTCAAGAATGGTTCGTGCTACATGAATGTTGGCCTGAGTTGCCCTACCTTTGATTCCACATGTCTGGTGGTCCCCTACCAGATCGCGCACTACATGCTGGCTTCGTCGTGATAAAATGTTTGCAAATATCTTATAATCAACATTACTTAATGCTATGGGTTGGTACCCCCGTCACCTTCTGCCTTTGAAGAACGTCATTAAATTTAGATATCAATACTGTATGCGATTATAAGAAGGATGGTGGTAGGGCCTTCAGGTCGTAAGCTTCACGTATAACTTCGTAATAAAAGAGACAAATTTGGGCGCGGAAGTGCTAATAAAACTCTGCACAGAGACCGTCAGGACCCGGCGTTTCGTGGGTGGCGAGGCCTTTGATGGCTCTTCCTATCTCCGTCAACATGATGGGTTCTTCCATCCACTCTTTCACACTTTGCGATAGCTTTGGTGTTATCTGGAGTAGTTCTTTGATGGCTGTCATGTCTTTAGGCATATCTTTGCCTCCGAACAGCTGGCTAGAGTACGTCACAAACGCCCTTCCAATGCCATCTCTGTCATTTATGACAGCGCCGTTTTGTCCCACGGCAGAAATCTCATTTGCAAGCGCAAACTTTAGTTCATCAGCCAGCGCACGTTTCGTGGGCTGTTCCCCAAGGAGAAATTTCTCGGCCCTTGCCCGCACTACCACTCCACAATACTTTATATCTTGAAACGCTTGAAGTTCGGCTTTCACTTGTTTTATCTCAGTAGCCGTCCCCCCTGGCTTATCACTTTCGACCTTGAGGAGTTCTAGCCAGCGCTACTGAATCATTTTGTCTTCCTTTGCTGCATTGTAGTTCAAAATAGACGACCGTTCTATGGCTAATTCTTTAACTTCCTGTTTTAAAAACTCCCATTTCTCCTTATAACTTATACTACAATTCTCAGTGACTTTCTTCAGAGTGTTTTTAACACCATCTGTAAACACTTCGTCTTTGAGCAGCGTTACATTAAATTTCCATAGGTTCCAGTTAAACGTTCGTGTCGCCTTTCCTCTTCCCCGACAATCACAGTTACGAGGCAGTGATCGCTGAAAAAGATTGGTTTGACAGAGTATCCCATGGTACATGTGCTAACTTCTGTAGAAACATAAATCCTGTCTAACCGAGTGTGTGATGATAGTTGAGGGTAAACAGCAAATCGCTTCGAAAACCTTGCATTTCCGCGACGTCCTCCAGCTCATTCATTTAACATGGCTCTCAAAAATTAAGCGCTTCTGTGAAGTTGCTGAAGACCTATCTTTTGGGTTACACTCGCAGTTAAAGTCTCCTAGTAACACAATATACCTATCGCACTTTTAAGTAATCTTCTAATTGGCGAAAAAAAGCTTCCCTCTCGTTAATTGCGTTAGGAGCATAAATGCACAGCACACGCCACAGTTGATTTTGAACCCTGAAATCATAAAGAACAAGTCTTCCTTCACCATCTGTCGTGGTTTTTAAATCGGTCAGGCCAATTGATCTCGCGAGAAACAAAAAACACCCTGCCGACACTCCATTGGCTTGACTGACACATATTTCATACCTGTTCAAAAATAGTTTGAAGGCATATTGAATCTGTTCACTACCATAAATTTTAGTTTCCTGAAGGGCCTATAGTTTTGTCACCGAGTCTATAGTTTCGTCACTGAGTAGTCGTTGGAGTTGATACTGTTTTTTTGTTTTTTTTTTGCGGGAATTTAACCTCCTGACATTTAAGGTGGCACATCGAATAGGCGGGATAGGTTCGAGCGTGGTGTTGTATTAAAGGGAGAATGTTCTCAAACTCACCCAAGATCACCTTTTAACGCGGCCTATCACCCCGAAAAGGCTCGGTGAATGCCACACTACGAGTCTTTACGCTTTCGGTCGTCCCGAAAGTCTCGAGGCTTGGTCACGATTCACGACACGGCTTTTCTTGGGTCCCTGTACTTGCCACGGTGGTTCGCCACCAACCGTGTCATCGGGTGAGGCCTTGTGTAGTGTCTGGTCCCGTTTTCGCTTCCCGGTCTTGTTGACGTCGATGTTCATGGGTTCTGCCACTTCAGTCTCACTGTCTAGGGTATCCTCATCTTTCACAGTGTTCATCCCGAAATTTTCACCCGCGTGCAGTGGTTTGGGGACAAATGAACCTCTTGCTCCTTGTTACAGGTCGCCTGTTTCGCTTGCTCTGGCTGACTGGGCTGAGAACTCTCCTCAAAGTTGTCCTGGTTCCCAATGGAGGCGTCACCGCCGCCGTCATTGGCGCTTGGAAGCGGAGGCCCGTCACCTCCCGTCGCAACCTCTGCCTCTACTTCGTCCATCAGAAATTCGGTCGACTCTTCGTCTTTCCGCTGTTGAGCGATTGACGCGTAAGTACGGACGCAATCGCTGGCTTCGTGGCCGAACTGATGGCCTCCTTACATAGGGGAACGCAGCAGTCCCTTCTGGTGTGTCCTTTGCGTCGACACCTAAGGCATAGGGGGACCCTAGCAGGTATGAGGACGAGGACCTTGCAGCCGCCGACACGAATCTCATGCGGGACGCCGTCCCGCCGTCCACAGTGACTCCGTCTTTGAGCGTCATTCGCACACTCCGCGTATTCGTTTCGACGTTCTCAAACCCCTTTTCGCGGAAGTGGTCTCTGTTGATGTCGGACAATTGAACAAAGCGCTCGAGTTCTTTACATACTTGGCAGTTGGGGACATCGTAGGGCACCCAATGCAGTTTAGCCTTGACTTCCGCGTTGGCAGGATCAAGCACGAGGCCAGCCCCCCCCCCCCCCCCCCCTTTGATTTGCAGTTCTTTCACATCCATCAAAAGCTGCTTTTCGGCGAGTGAGTGCAGAACGTGATTCACTTGGTTCATTGATTCATTTGATCACGTGATTCACGTGATCCAAACGTGATTCATTTGGTGGGCGCATCCCGACGCCAATTCTGGAAGGACATCCAGTCGCTTCAGCTCCTGTTTTAAGTCTTGAATTCAGTACGGGCGGTTGCGTACGTCGCAGTGCAGAAAAACTGCATTAGTCACGATGTATCCGGTAGGCAGGGGAGGCAAAATAATCTTGTAATCAGTCGGATCTTCAGAAACAGATACACCGCGGCCCGTATCGGCCGTCGCTGCCGCTCCAACGGAGCTCGTCATCCCGCGTCCGTCTCGGGCGAGCGCTGGAAGCAGAAACACGCTCCTTAGGGTGCTACAGCCCCTATTCGCCTCGAGATCGAGCGATGTCGCTGCCATGCGGCCGAAACTGGAAACATTAGAAAGCGGGGATACCGCTCCGCGTCGTCTGCTACGGGGGACGTTCAGAAGCATGGATGTCAACAACGCAAGCAAGATATACAGCGAAGCTGTATATGGCTAGGATTCCATGCATTTTTGGTGTCCGTGTGCAAAAACTAAAGTCAGAAATTGCATGTGAAAGCGCTTCATTACATGGAAACGCATATACGCCTCGTCACCTCGATATGCATTTTGATAAGGAAAGACGTCGAAACGTGTGATAATGGAGATGCACCCGAGAACAATGGGCCTCCTCCCACTCGAGTCGGATGACGTCACTGCTTTGCATAAATAAAAGAAGCAGCTGCAGCGCAGGGCATTCCATTGTGTTCTGCAGTAGCTATGGGAAAGCCACGTATAGTTAGGACTCCCGAAGAGCAACGTGCCTATATGACGAGCGCCATCGGTCATGCATAGATTTAACTTTAGCAAACAATCTCACCAAATTGTAATGGAACCCCATAATGTATATTATAATGATCACAAAGCAATTTTCACTACCAGTTCAAAATGGTGTTTATATACTGTAAATAAACATTTTGTGAACTACTTTTGTGTGGCTCTTGGTGAATCACTCGTGGTCGTGCTCCACAGCTTCGCTGGAAAGCCACCGTCACAAAGTGGAATGGCTTCGAATTTTTCTGGCTGTGCTGGACCCTCATTAAATGCTAGTTGTTGTTGTTGTTTCTTTGTCGTTTTTTCTTACTAAAGGTTGTGCTGTATCGCTTCACACGCGTGAAAATTTAATAAAGCGATTAATATTAAGTCGGATGCTTCCATAATCTTTGTGATGTAGTTTGTAAAACCGCTGTTTCCATATTTGTTTGTTATCTCGCACAATCCATGGCTTTCATAAAACATTAAATGTTTTTTGGAGCTGTGGGTTGATTAAATATTAACCCGACTGATAGCCACCCTTTATTAGACTAATCAGTTGACAAATTCGTTAGCTGATTTTTCTCCAGTCATATTACATGAAAGACATTAAAACTATAAATTTTTTTTACTATTCTTGCTATGTCAAAAACGGAATATTGCAGTCCCATTTAACTACAGAAATGTGAACACGGGAAGCCTTTTAAAGTGAACTCATTCTTAAGTCATTTATTAAACAGTGTAATCACCCTCCGTGCCAATAACAATCGTGCTAAAGTGGCTTACCGTGGAAGCCTGTGTCCTAAAATAACTAAAGACCTCAAAATATCAAACCAGGCTTATTTTTTTTACTTTTTTTCCTAGCTTTCTCTAGCACAAAACTCCAAACAAACGACAAAAACATATCGCAAATAAAGCAACATTCGATTATTCTGAAGGTTTATCGATGAACTGCCCAGTCCCGATACGGATTGGGTTAAGGTACAGGGTTATCGGAAATTCTCGTGACCCTCATTAGCCCTCATTAGTAAAAGGGTGTCGCTCCGGCCGGTGCTGTCTGTGTCGGGGTGCGAGTCGTTTGTTGGAGTTGCAGATTCTTCAACGTTTGAATATACGATGATTTAGCCGTAAATTTATAATATTAACCATTTGACATCCGTGACCCCCCCCCCCCCCCCCCCCCGCCCTCCCCCCACGAGGAAACTGAAGTGTGTGAATCCACACAACTGAGAAGAGCATCTAATAACATGCACGCTGCTGCGTTTTCTCGGTTACTCTCGCTAATTCCCCTCGCGGCAGATATATTAAAACAATTTGTTTCAGTTATCCTGCAAACGAACAGTTTGTGGATCATAACTAGAAGAGGCATTTTCTCCTAATTTCAACGTAGTAAAATTACTTCTCGACTCCGAAAAACTTACCCATGCCGTGGCACAGTGAGTGAAAATATTGGCTGCATCGGAGCTTCCTCATTCATAAAAGCTATAGCAATAGCACGGTAATTTCCAACACAGCACTAACTTCACTCAGTGCGAAATATTTATATTGCTGCAAAAGCTCTAAGTGACGCACACAAACAAATGCATAGAAATCTGCGATTTTACAACCCACAATAGCAGTATTATACACGTATCCTAGTTCAAATTGTTTGTTTCGTTGAATTTTTACGCTGGTGAACCAATACGCTTCTTTTAAAATACGCACATTTTTGACATAAATAGTGCAGTTCCCCTGGAATCAGGCATCCGCTGTGGTGATCCATGCTTCCCAACGTCTCCCAAGAGCAGACGGCACATCCACGCGAGCGATTCCTTAAATTTAGGCCGAACACTGGTAGCATGATTCGATCTTCACTGAAGCACCAAATAGTACCTCGTCATTTTCCGCTAAAATTGTTTTCCCACCAATAATATCCGACATAAAAAAAGTAAAAATCTACACAATCTGGCGCGCGAACGTGGACATACAATGGGGCAGTTATGCTTCAATCCCCGCTTCGATGATGATGATGATGATGATGATAGCGCGACGATAGCGCAACCTCTGGGTCGATCTCACGGCCAATAGACCCATCACACTGTTTACAAACAAGACCGCGTGGGCTCACACCAGGTGCGGGCAGTGCGCATGCGAAAAAACCGTATTTGCCTGAGAGTAAGCATCTGAGCGGCATCGATACCAGCGCAACCGATGTGGCATGGCGTCAGAGATTTGAGTTGGTGTATTGAAGGCCATTTTGGTGTTTACAAACATGAACCTTGCGTCCCAAGCGACTTGTGGTCGCTCCGTCTTTTCAAGCCTGTCGAGCTTGCTGCTGCCACCGGTGACAGAAAGCATAAATGCTACATGGACAAGAAAGTTGGAGATTTAGCGAGGGCCTTCGGTTGCATGGCATGGCGTCAGAGATTTGAGTTGGTGTATTGAAGGCCATTTTGGTGTTTACAAACATGAACCTTGCGTCCCAAGCGACTTGTGGTCGCTCCGTCTTTTCAAGCCTGTCGAGCTTGCTGTTGCCACCGGTGACAGAAAGCATAAATGCTACATGGACAAGAAAGTTGGAGATTTAGCGAGGGCCTTCGGTTGCACGATTTAACGTCTTGGACGGGACAAGTTGGTTCACAAGAATAGTCGAAAACTTTAAAGAGATCTCGCGCTTCTTGGTTCTTTTGGCGTTCGCCTGGAGAATTGGTGATTGGATGTTTCATCGACGTTTCAAGCAGCGGTGTTAAGGTGGCTGTTGTAAATCATCTTGATATGCTATCTCCCGCCGCCTGAGCCAGGCGTGTGACGTATCAACAACAGCAGCGTTATGTCTTTCCTCGCCCTTTCTCCCTTCCCAACTCCCTCTCTCTTGCTTGCGTTAAATACTCTGTTCACGGACGAATAAACGTTCTTTTCCAGTCCCCCAGCGCTGGTCTCGTCAGTCGTCCACGCACCGTATGTGCGCTTGCCACGTAGCAGTGGCGACGAGTAAGACAGGAACCCATGCACTAAAAGAAGATCACGGCGAGCAAAGCCACGGTACGGCCTTTCAAGAACCTGCAGCAATGACAACGCCAGCCTTGGCTCACCACCATCTTCCCGAGTATGACGGCGAAAGGGACAACTGGAGAGCGTACGTCATCAAGGCAGAAGCTTATTTCGAGGCAACGGGAGTTACCGACACAGCGAGAAAAAGGGCGTTGCTCGTAGCAGCGTTAAACACAAAGACTGTGCAGATCCTAGCGGGACGAGTCGCTCCGAAGAAACCCAACAGTCTGACCTACGAAGAAGTAGTTGCAACACTGAATGAATATTTCGACCCAAAGCGCCACGAGATCACCGAAAGCTTCCGGTACTTCATCGATGTCAGCACGAAGGTGAGCCTTTACAACATTTCCTTGTCGACATCCGACGCATTGCAGACAACTGCAATTTCGGCAGCATGCTGGAACGAATGCTCCGCGATCGTATAGTCTGTGGCGTCAGATCAAAGGCCTTGCAAAAACAGCTTTTGGCAAAAGCAAACTTGACTTTGGAAGAGGCCGAAGCGATAGCACTATCAGCCGAAACGGCAGATGACGACGCAAATAAGATATCGGGCGATACAACCACCGTACTGAAGGTTGACGCGCAGCGCGTGTTGACGAACGAGCCGACTCTAAAATGCGGGCGTTGCGGAAGTAAGAAGCACAACAGCCACGCATGCCGCTGGGCCAAGAGCAGGTGCTATCACTGTGGTAGGCCGGGTCATCTTGCGAAAATGTGCTCGAGCGACGCTCCGAGGAAACGCGAAACGGCGTCGACACAAGGCATGCGGGGACGAGCACTGGCGATGGCGGAAGACTGTGCGGAGGGGAACGTAGACGAAGCGATGCACCTCTGGACTTTGACTTCTTCTCGGAAGTGGCAATTAGAGCCCCCAATTCACAGGACATTCACGTGGTGCGGTGTCGACATGCCAATGCTGATAGACACGGGGTCGCCCGTCTGTGTTGTGCCCCGCGAAATTTATGAAAAGAACTGGGAGAGATGGCCGCCATTGCAACCTTCAGGTGTCAAGCTGTCCTGTTATCTTGGCAAGCTCCCCGTCCTAGGACAATTGGACATGAAGGTAGCCTACAAGGGTGCCGTAGTAGAGTGCCCCCTAATTGTATTGAATTGCCCCGGTCCTAGTCTATGCGGGCGGGATCTACTGTTTCAGCTGAGCAACGCAGGGTCACCTATTCTTCACACGACTGCGGAAGCCGGATCGCCAACGAGTCTCCCGGCCGCGGACGACATCGCCAACGAGTTTCAAGACGTCTTCAGTGCGGAACTCGGCTGCATGAGCGGTCCCCCTGTACACCTTCAACTCAAGGAGGGAGCTACACCAAAGTTCTGTAAGGCACGATCCATCCCTTTTGCTCTCCGTGATAAGGTTTCTCAAGAACTAGACAGACTGGTAGCAATTGGCGTGTTATCACCGGTTGCGCATGCGGAGTGGGCTACGCCCATTGTGCCTGTCTTAAAGAAAGATGGAACAGTTCGGATTTGCGTCGATTTCAAGATCACGTTAAATCCTGTATGCGAACTGGAGCAGTACCCATTGCCGGTGATTGACGACATGTTTGCGTGCCTAAACGGGGGAGAGTACTTCAGTACTCTCGATCTTCGTGACGCGTATAACCAAGTACCGCTTGACGAAGAATCACAGAAGCTATGCGTAATCAACACGCATCGAGGGCTATTTTGCTTCAAGAGGCTGCCTTTTGGCATAGCGTCTGCCCCAGCCATCTTTCAACGTAAAATCGAAACAGTCCTGCAGGGACTACCAGGCGTGCAAGCTTACCTCGATGATGTGCTGGTTGCGGAGCGACAAGGACGTAACGATACTCTGCGAGCGGTACTGCAGCGTTTCCGCGAGCACGGTGTAAAACTCCGGCGAGACAAATGCAAATTTAGTCAGCCTTCAGTCACGTATTTAGGGCACCAAATCGACAAAGACGGCCTACATCCCACTGAGAAACATGTGGAAGCAATCGCCCAGGCTCCTAACCCGACAAATGTGCAGGAACTTCGCTCGTTTTTGGGCATGCTGTCGTATTACTCCAAGTTCCTGCCGAATATGTCATCCGTGCTTGCACCCTTGTACCAGTTGCTGGGGAAAAATGCGCGTTGGGTCTGGAGAGAAGCTCAGCAGGCCGCCTTTGCCAACGCAAAGCAGTGCTTACTTGTGGCAGGGGTACTCGTTCACTACGACCCCGCGAAACCATTGAAACTGGAGTGTGATGCTTCTCCGCATGGCATCGGTGCTGTGCTGTTTCATACGGTCGGAAAAGTAAACCGGCCCATTGGCTTCCGGTCGCGAACGCTGACCAGTGCCGAGCGGAATTACTCTCAGCTAGAACGTGAGGCCTTGGCTCTGGTTTTTGGGGTGTCGAAATTTCGCGACTATCTCTTAAACAGAGATTTCACCTTGGTCACAGATCATCAGCCGCTCCTGGGCCTGCTGAAAGCGGACAAGCCTACGCCGGCGTTGGCCGCAGCCCGAATACAGCGCTGGGCTCTCTACCTCGGTGGATTTCGCTACAAACTTCAGTATTCGCCCGGTAAGCTGCTACTAAACGCCGACCCACTCAGCCGGCTACCGCTGCACACTCCAGAACCACCAGCAAGGAGCGAACCCCCCGAGTATGTTCACGCGCTGGCAAGTTTCGATGATGGCACTGTGTCTGTCGAGGAACTCAAACAGCTAACTGCGCAGGACGTGTTACTAACGAAGGTTGTGGAGTATACGAAGCACGGCTGGCCTACACATGTAAAGGACGCGGGATTGGCGCCATTCTCGGAACGCCGGTTGGAACTATCTGTGGCTCACGGGTTGGTATACTGGGGTCATCGAGTTGTTGTTCCCACACAAGCACGAGAACGGGTACTACACATGTTGCATGAAACGCATCAAGGGTCCTCGGCCATGAAGGCGGTTGCCAGATCGGCATTCTGGTGGCCGGGACTAGACCGAGAGATAGAACACCTCTCAGCGTCGTGCCACAATTGCGTTCAAAACCTGCCTATGCCGGCCTCTGCTCAACCCATTAGTTGGCCAGCCGTTAAGGAAAAATGGTCGAGGCTCCACGCCGATTTCGCCGGGCCGGTCGCAGGCAGCATGATACTGGTAGTCGTGGATGCTGCCACTAAGTGGATTGAAGCCGTGCCCATGAGGCAGGCAAGCACGTCATCTACGATTGCCAGCTTGCGCAGCATTTTTGCCAGATTCGGTGTTCCACGCACAATAGTTACGGACAACGGCACGCAGTTCACTAGCGAAGAATTCGCCATCTTTGCTAAGAACAATAACATCGCACACCTACGTACGGCTGTGTATCACCCACAGTCTAACGGACTTGCTGAACGAGCTGTTCGTACGATTAAGGAAGCGCTAAAGAAGATGAGCGAAGGCACACTTGAAGAGAAGCTAGTCAAAGTTCTTTTCAACTACAGGAGAACGCCGTGCCACGAGGGAAAATCCCCTTCCGAACTTCTATTCGGCTACTTGATCCGCTCGCGCTTGGACTCGTGTTTCCCGCCTTTCCCAGGGTCAACCCAGGAGACGGAAGAGTGGACACTGCCGCCCGACACAGCCGTGTACGCCCGTAACTACGGCCAGGGGGAGAAATGGACACCAGGGAAAGTGCAGTCCACTACAGGGTCACGTATGGTCACCATACAAACGCCTACTGGGGTGGTTCGACGTCACATAGACCAAGTGCGTTCCAGGCCGAGCCCGGCATCCGCTCGGAGCGACGTTCGAGACCAAGACGAGGGGAGCCCTTCGGCTGCAGCTGCGCCCGCACCGACCGACAACGAAGGCGATTTGAACGAGCAGCCTACAGACCAGGTGGCGCCGGCACAAGCGTCGCCGCCTATCCAGAAGGCGCAGGAACCCCCTCAAGCTTTGCGACGATCTACTCGGGAAAGGAAGCCTGTACAGCGTCTTCAATACTAAGGGAGGAGAAATGTTGTAAATCATCTTGATATGCTATCTCCCGCCGCCTGAGCCAGGCGTGTGACGTATCAACAACAGCAGCGTTATGTCTTTCCTCGCCCTTTCTCCCTTCCCAACTCCCTCTCTCTTGCTTGCGTTAAATACTCTGTTCACGGACGAATAAACGTTCTTTTCCAGTCCCCCAGCGCTGGTCTCGTCAGTCGTCCACGCACCGTATGTGCGCTTGCTACGTAGCAGTGGCCTTTGTTCATTCATTCTATGAACCGGAAGTTCACTGGGACGTCCAAGACTGGAGCACCACCTGGTGGCGTTTGCAAAGAAAGGGCCTCTGCTGCTCGTCATAAGCAATGTTGGATGCAGTGCATTAGCCCCGAGAGCGAACAAAAGCGTCGCTGGGGTCGCCGCGTCTTGATTGGGTGAGGTTTACCGTGACGTCAGGCGAAGGACTCTGCTTCGCGTTCTCGCAACCGGCTCGCTTCCGCGCGCCCGTTTCTTCACGACCGTAGGGTTTGTGATCATGGTGACCTACTGTTCAGTGCGGCAATGCGAATTCCAAAACAAACTCGGTATCACCTTTCACCGTTCGAGGACGTCGAGATTACAGAAAATTGCCTTTCCCATTCGAACTAAGAATGGGAAAGGCACCATCAACGTCGGCCGTTTTTTGCCGTAAGCCCTTTGAGGAGCGATACTTCCTTTACCGGGTATACAAGACGCTTGGTGAGACCCATTCCAACGGGCTTTCTGTATCTTTTCAACACGTGTTTGTCACGTTAGGTTATAAAATTAGGTCATAAAAAGTACCGAAAGTTATCGGCGGGGGCAAATCCGTCGATAAACCACCAAACACAACTATAGGTGACTCGTGCACGACTGAAACAATCCGCCCGGTCCTCCCGCCTGTCCACACTACTCCGCACGACACTCGGCCATCATGCGAGGGGTCGGTGAAGGGGCGGCGCAAGTGTTTAAGACGCTGAAATTCTGTTCCTTGCATTTCCATGAGTTAGGAGTACATATTACACCCCGCCTGCACCTATTCAACATGTTGCTCGAGCAGCATACAGCTTTTCTCTTGATACGTTTTTGTTTAAAAGCAGACATAAAAGAAACGAAATAGTATACACAGTCTGTTCATTTATTCAGACCATCATCAACATTGGTTGTGTGAGATGTTAATATATCGTGATGCTTCTGCCACTGTGGCCGCATTTCTTCCTTTTCATATACCAGCTGTGATTTATGCGCTGCTTGCCCTGTCAACCATGTCTGAAATGTTGGTTGAAGTTTCGCCTGCAGCTACAGGATACACCTCAATGAAACCAGATATAAAAATTCCTACGTCCTGTGATAAACACACACACAAAACAAATAGAAACAAACGTGTCTACAGCTAACGTTGTCACAGCCTCCGCAAGGAGAGCAGGGCGAGCGAGGGAAACATTCTGCCATCGGCGTGACGTCATTCCAGCTCGCCGTAAAAGGGCGCCACCTAAACTCGTGGAGCTAATACGTGTGTCTTTCCAAAGGGCTTTCATAACGCCAGTGCTGTTGCAAACACAGCGTTCTGCAGAGCTACGTTCTCGCTCCCGAGTCTTCGATATCCCTCTAGTAAAGAACTTCTGAAACGGTATCCCTGCATCTCAGTTCTTTCGAGGTTATAACTAGGTGTTTTCGGGGTTTAGTCTCCCTCAAATTCACGGGCGTTTTTTTTTGTTTTTTTTTTTTTCCCGTGTTTATTGCTTTTTATAGATTCGGTGTTTTTTGGTATCAATTTTCGACGTCGTCCCAAAAATTGTCGTTAATAGGGGCTTGAGAAAACAAGTAAAGAAAAACTTTCCAACCTCCAACCAACATCCGGCCAACTCGCCGAAAGTCAATTGGACGAAGGTCAACTCGTCGAAGGGCAACTCCTCGAAGAGGCCAACTCCTCTAGTAGGCCAACTCGTAGTAGGCTCATTTGCAGAAAGGGAAACTCGGCAAAAGAGGCAACCTGTCAAAGAGTAATTTGTCGAATTGGCCGGAAGAGAGTTTTAGGGGAAGACATTTTTATTGTTGACGTGTCTTGCTTTCAATTGTCGCACTCAAATTCATTTTCTTCATTTCTTTGCCGATGATCTGCCACAAAACACTAGCACAATGAAAAGCGAAACTCCGAAGACGTATTCTAGGAACACACAAATCAGGCGTTTGTGCCCCTTCTACTATCATCAGAAATTACTAATTTTAAGTGTCCTGGTTTCTTTTTTTTTTGCTGGGAAGCTAACGAACACTGACGAGAGCACACGCCCGTGGTACTCCCAAGCCGCAGCGTTCGCGAAACTAAAAGTGTGCAAAATGAGGGAACACTAACGTTCTATTTGCCTTGGTCGCCCCCCACACGCACCGTACAACCTGTCTGTTGATATATTTTGTACGTGCAGCGGCTCGAGCTAACGTTTTTCATTTACACAGTACGCACATCTCCCGAGAAGCAATATTGTATAGCAGTAGCCAGTGCAAAAAAGAAGTAAAAAGAAGACGAAAGTTAGTAAATTGTCCCACATATATTGCTCACCAAAGGCATTGAGCAAAGCGTATTGTCGTTATGCAAGTTATGAACCACACGGACTTGTCATATAATATATTCGTATTCGAATACAGAAAATAAATTCAATGAAAAACTTGGAGCTCCCATCCACGCTGTGGAGGTGATTGTTCAGCGAAGCTGTGGTATCACCTGCAACGATTGCCTACTGAACAATACAAAATGTGGCCACCAGTCGCAGCATGCCGCCGCTGGTCGTATTGCCGTTTCTTTTGCCTTTCCCGCTCCTAGTATTCACGCTGCTCCTCGGGAGTCCTAATTATGCGTGGCCTATTCGTCGCGGTGCTGCAGCCACAATGAAATCAGTTGCTATATTCCGTTTCACCTTACGTTTAAGCGCAGCGGATGTTACGAGCCATCGGAGCCAATCGGAGGCCGTGTGAGTGTCACGTGACCTTAGAGAGGGGACACAGCGGAGCGCGGAAAGCGTATCACGGGCCACGTCCACAGAACGGGATTGGCTAAGCTAGCTCGTAGCATCCGACGCGTCCGGACGTAATGTGAAACGGGGTATAGGCGGGCTCTTCTTTTATATATGACGTCACTCCCCAAGTGGCAAGCTGCCGTCGCCGCGGCAGCTTGGGCAACAGTAATCTTCACCGGGAACGTATGTGGTGAGCGCTACGCGCTTCGCGTTGTTTTCAGGAGCTCTTTATCATTCATTATATGGTTAGGATGCATGTTTTGTGCTTATTCTCTATTGAAACGAATGTTGTGCAGTATGTTGTATGCGTGGTGTTTGTACTTTTCGCCTTAATCTTCTGAAGTATTTTTTCCGTGAGAACGCCGACATGAAAACACACGCGGGGAGAAGGAACGTGCTTCGCACTGTTCGCAGGCGCCGTTATCATCCAGTACGCGGTTTGCACTTCGCACGAGGGCTTCGAATGACGTCAAACCCTTTCGAAGCAGCTGCAAACCTAATCTTTACCGAAACGCGTGGGAGGGTGTTCCTATTGTTCACACGCGCCTTATCATTCATCATGTGGTTTTGATGCTTGTTTTGGATATGTTTGCTTTGGGGTTTTCTTTATTGAAACGGATAGTGAGCTGTATGGCCTGATTTCAAAGGAGATATGCTGTTTTGCCTTCAATTGTTCGCCTGGCGTTTTTTGCTTACAACGCCAACGACACCAAAATTTCCTTGGCTGGTAGAGGTATACAGCTTCGCTGTAAAAGAAAGTGGCGACAAGATGGCCGTTTTGACAAACTGCCCTTCGATGAGTTGCCCTATGACGAGTAGGCCTATTCGACAAGCTAACCTCCGACGAGATGACCTTCCAGGAGTTGGCTTTCGATGAGTTGGCCTAGACCCACGTGTACAAATAACTGGAAACCGTATCGGTGCCGATAAGAGAAGGAAGCAGAACAACTGGCGTTGCTCCCGAAGGCTGTAGCAACCTCGCAAATTGCTCAGCGTGGGCTGTGTTCTGAATGAACACAGAACAGAACTGCAGATAAATATTTCTTGCCGTGAAGCTTGGGTTTTATATATCCAAGGACAGCTCCAAATCGGTTTTTTTTTGGTTTACCCCGAATTGGATAAAACGGGTCCGGGGGTTACTTTTTGGGGTTTATTGGTATGCACCGAAAATACAAAACCCTCGTTATAACACAGAAGAAGCTTGCCAATGAACGAACTAAAAAAGTTACCCAAGGCACGAGCGCGTGAATGCTGCACTCGCCGTCGCAATCAGATTTATAACTCTGTTTTAGGCGATTTTTTTTCGGTTCCTTTTCAACAAGCCAGACTCCCTCCACCTAACCCGTCCGTGGCCAGACACGGACAGTTCCTCTCCTATTGTCAACTATGTTTTTTTTTTGTTTTTTTTTTTTCTTTTATGCACGAACGCTAACGATATTCGTCGCCAGCCGTTGGTCTGACTGCTCCGTTTGTGTATAACTTGACAAACGGCAAAAGCTACAGCCACAGCGAGCCAACGACAGTGCGAGAGCGAGGCACGTAACAACGTATCCATCGAAGCGCGCACTCCTCCTGTAGAAAGCTGCGAGCTGTTTCGCTCCGTCACTCTAATTGGCTCACGGGGGACCGCAGTGTTCGCCTTTCCCCACGTTGAGCTGAAACGAAGCACAGCTGACCCCACCAGACCCTTGGCAAAGATCCCTTTGTTCACTCTATCCAGAGTCGACCCGGATGCTTTAATGAATGCGAAAAACAGTTTCTCAGCACCATCAAAACTGGAAAACCATTTACGTCGTTTACGATTTGAGAACTTTTAAAATTTTGCTCTTCCGGAACGGCTATTAGTAACAAAAGTTTTGCTTCTGGGGCTGACATTTAAATGACTCTGCCTTACGAAAAGTGTTCATTTGTCAGCATTTTTATACCGTTAGCAACAAAGAGCGCTTCCACGTGGAATGAGGCAGACGACAAAAATAACACGCTTTTCAAGGGAACGTCAACGGCCGTAGAAGAAGCTTCGAGTGGTAGACAATTGTCCTTTCACACAATCAAAACTTTGGGAACAAGCAGTCTCTAGCACTTCAAAAGACAGCATTATATAGACGCTATCATTGACTTCCTCATCGAAACTAATATCTCGAAGAACTCAAAGAACTAGAGATTGCGTACAACCAGCAGTGCTTTTTTAAGTCCAGAGGAATGCGTATACAATACCTATACTGGCGCGTGTTCACCTGCGCATGCATCTGCGCCTAGTATTTGGAAAGATGAACATGTTTGAATGGTATGTTCCTAGGGCAATGAACACGAGTCGCTTCGGTTCGCAGCTATACTCCGTTTCAACATTCGTTCGAGCGTACGCACACTAAGAAAACAAAAATGGCGGAAAACGTTGGCAGCCACGCGTTTTCCTGCCTGTTACTGAAGCGTCACCAAGCTGACACGAGGAGAAGGGAAGAAAAATACATTATGCCATTTGAACGCTAGAGGTTCAGCAGGCGCTGGTGTCATGTTGCAAATTGAAGCAGACAGCAATTACTCGGTGGGGGAAACTGGGAGCTTTTCTTCCTTTGCGCTTCATTATAATAGCAGGTATTACAAATAATTATTACGTACTAAATAGCTTCGAACGTTTCTCAGTTGCGTAAACGAAAACATTGATGATGTACAGTGTTTTTTTTTTTTTAATTTATGGTAATAAAAACGGTGCTAAAATAGCTTCTTACATGCATTTATGCTCACTGTTGGACGCTGTTAGCGCGAACACGGCGTCCACAATTTTGCTGAAGGGGGAGATTTACGTTCCGAACGAACGAATGGCATCTGGGAAATCAAGAGACGGCAAGGCTTACGGAGTAACACTGGATCAGTACCTCCCTGTGGATATCGACGAACAAAATTAAGTGAAGGCCAAGTAATTATAGACGACTTTGCAATAAATGCCTTTATATTTATTCTCTCTGCTCATGCGTATGTGCAAAAGTGCTTGTTCCAGCCTTCGAAATATCATCCGCACGCTCGGAATCTTTGAAAATAGGGAGAAGCCAAAAAACAGGCGCCCGACAAAAGCTGCCCGGCACACGAAATGATACGAAGAGACACCTTTCATAGCCCACGTGCTTTACTCTTCTTTTTTTTTCTCGTTTTATGTATTTTTAAATTATCCTAAAGTTACATGACGGGGTCGTTTTGATATAGTGAGAGGGCTGGCATATTAGCAATATATTAGTGTCATCGGAATGCTGGCGCACCTTGAACACACTCTAGATACCTTTCAATTGTTATTTTGCCAAGTTTCTTCGCTTCTTTACACACCTTCTGTGGAACGCAGGCTTCAGCCTGAAATATAGCGAGATTAATATCGTTCACTAATTAATAAAATACTGTAACCAAAGCAATTACACTTTGACAATGCAAATAAAGGTACATACTACTCGCTATGACCCTCTCCCCTCAAAAAAAAAAAAAAGACAATGGTGATTCCAGTAAATTTCCGGCGAAAAGAAAACAATGCACGCGCGTTTTCCCATAGGAATACCAAGGAACTCGTTAAAAGTTGATTGATTACTTGCATCCCAGAAGTCGTTTCGACGCTAGCGCCAGTTGTACCTCTAGCGTCTATTATAATAACCACATGGCTTTCCCCCTTCTCCCGGCAGACGGGAGAAACTGAAGCCCTCCCTTCTTTCGGTTTCATTTCTCGAGCACGACACACGCCTCGTCGACTCAGCGCTGTTGTGCTGTTTGAGCGCCAACGGCAGTGAAGGTCGCCTATAATTCAATCTCCCAAACCAAGCACGCAGAGCAGCTCGATTGCATTAATTGCGTGTCCTCCTTGGCGAAAACTCCCGGTGGTGACATGAATCACATGACTCCCAACCAGACTTGTACGTAACGCGTTACAAGTAATTGATTACTTGTAATCAATTACAGTTAAGTGTAATTTTGTAACGCTTCAATTACATTTGTCAAGCTGTAACGCTCGGAGTAATTCAATTACTTTTTTCCTGTAATCAATTACAAAATCAATTACACAATTACCAATTACATTTTTCATCCCACAATTCTTTTTTCTCACAAAAATCAGCATAGTCACTCAGCCATGGAGCAAAAATGATTGACATTTTTTTAACATCTAAAAAAAATAAAACTAGGATTAGTCGGCAAATTATTTTTTCTTTTACGCCACGCTCTTCTACAAGCGCGCCACCAGCCTTGGCTGGGGAGTTCCGGATCTCGTTGCAGATTGCTCATAAAGTCGACGGGAAGCGGGAACTCGCTATTGACTTTTTAGTGGGCTTTGTTCCTTAGGTCGACGCGTCAGCTACACGACAAGGTCCGGGTCTGAAAACAAAAAAGGGAACAATAACCAAACAAAATTGTGTACGCAATATTTTACTGTGTATTTCTGTCATCGCAATAAGAAGTAACGTGAAAGTAACTTGAAAAGTAATCAATTACTTTGCAGTAATTGTTCAATTACTTCTGGGAGGCAGTAATCAGTAACGGTAATCGGTTACTTTTTTGACTGTAGTAATTGTAATTGTAATCAGTTACTTTTTTTCAGTAACGTGTACAAGTCTGCTCCCAACCGCCACCATCGCCGCCGAATTTATGAAACAAAAATTTCCGTCTGTCGAGCCAAATTTCAACTAGCAATCAATGGATGACAGCAATCGCTTTCTCTACAATCAGTCGCTCTAACAACTGAGTTATCGACGAAACAAATTTCATTGAATTTAAGGTGGTAGTGGAAGCCTGCGACAAGACAGTGGCGTCACGGTACGGCTGCTATCAGAAGCATTTCGCACAGACGTCGCGTGTCGCAGTCGACGTTAGTTTTTAATCAATGTCAGCTTGCCCGAGCACAGTGCAATACAAAACGTTCGAGGCAACAGTCGGCGCCAACTGTTTACACCACACGCTGAAATTAAAAACCCATCCTCTCCATGCGCTGGTGAAACGAGCCCCGATCATCTCAATTTCAGTAGGTCTATTCGATTAGCGCCAGTGAGCGAAGAAATATATTTGATAATACGAGGAGCCAAAAATACTTCTCATGTAGGTTTCATTACTTAGTGGCACTCGTGAATGTCGCCCCGTAGTGATTTCCGCAGCCTCAACAAGTGCTTTGTAGAGGTATGTTCAAGATAAACGAAAAACACGGCGGCATGTTGTAGTCTTTGCCGCTTACAGTGGCAGGGGACAATATTGAATTCAAGCGCCGAGGAACTCCTGCAGGTCGAATGACGTGAAAACTGGGTCCGGACGTTTCATCGAACGCCATTTCATCAAACGTCATTTCATCGAACGCTGTCTCATCGAAGCTGTTTAATCGAACACCGCCTAGTCGAGCAATAAAAAAATCTTAATGTTGAAAAAAAAAGAATATATATATATATATATATATATATATATATATATATATATATATATATATATATATATGTTGACACCGGAAGGATAACAGCTTTTTTTCTTTTCTACAGAGGTGGGAACTAATAATAAGAAACTTTACTTGCTTCTTTACACCTTCAAATTCTTTTTTTTTTCATGGTAACTAATGACTCGTGCTGCTATGTGACCAATTATAAACGTGAACACGGCCTTGTCATTTTATGAAACCTGTGATCATCCGGTGCAGTGACGAAGGTACGTCTCTTCAAGGGTGTGTCCTCGCCCTTGATAAGACACATTCTGTTTCCAGCACGAAACTCTCCTTTTAAGTCGGGGTCACACTGCTTATACATCATACAAAAGACAGTCAGCATACAGATTCAAACGCGAGTCACCGCGAGATCCGTGCTTCGAATGCCACAGGGCAATGAGTTCAAGGAGAAAACTTGGCACGCGGCATTCGAACCACGACTCGTGTTTGCAGACTATCTTTTGTATGATGTATGAGCAGTTTGACCTCGACTTTAAGCATTGACATGTCACCATGTCGCATGAAACAGAAAAAATGACATGTCTTCCCCTCCTTGTTCACTTTTCGTAATCGGTAGAGCCGTGGACCTGCCGGCTTTTCAACCTACGAGCTTAGAAAGGAAGCTATATATTATCCTGGGATTCGATGAAAACACAAGTGTATAGATAAATACGAAATAGAAAAGGCGTAGCGAAGAGTAGTTATTTTCCTTTACGGGTGTATCCTTCATACCAGAAACAAATGTGGTGCTGAAGTAGAGCCGCTTAAGTTACCTGAAAGCAGTAAGTCGCATATTCACTCAAGTTTTGTTACGTTCTATGATTCAACAGCCAAAGGTGTGGTGAAAAAGGGACCAGGGTAGTGCTACTCTTGGTGATTCCACAACAGCGTGAAAACCACTCAGAAGCGGGAGAGAAGCCCCTAAAAATCACTATTATGCTCCAAGATTCGGTGAAGTGAAATTCGATAAACGGCCTCAAGCGATTCGATGAGGCCGCGTTCGATAAATCGGCGTTCGATTAAATGTCTACATATTCGATGTAAACGGCGTTCGACGGAATGTCCGGTACCCCCGTGAAAACACATGCAGAGGAACGCTGGACATGGGCATGTTAACGAATGTCAAGGTGCCAAACCTTTTCTCCGGATCGGCAAACGCGGCCATGGAAAGGTACAGACGCAGCCAAGACGCTGCGAGTCAATAGAGAGTTTTAGGGAACCGTTTTTGCACACCTGATGCGGTACGGTGGACTCTCCGGTACGAACTGCGCATGCGCGAGTCTTCTGTGATACCGCATGCGCAGTTCGTACCGGGGGGCCCCCCGTGCCATATCAGATGTGCAAAAACGGTTCCCTAAAACTCTGTTATGCCTGAATAGAGACACTCTAGTCCTGAGCGCGAACACATAACGCGCACGCTGTCGACGTTTATGTACCTAAACGCCGCCCGGAACGCGTCTCCGACTGGTGTGTGTAGCGTCCCTTGTCAGTGCATCGAAAGCGGTTCCTCTTGCACTAACCTTTGATGCCCAAGTTTTTGTGAATTATTTTTTTCAAATATTACCTGCCCAGATGTCAATTTCTTCGGTTATCCCAGAATTCCTAATTCATCCGTCTGACGAAATCAAATCCCCAACATTCTTCCAGATTTCTGCGAAAAAATGTTTCTACGCCGTCCAGCGTGAGGATCATCCTCGATGGCCACCCTCCGCCACACAGCTCGTTCCATAGTTTGTTTTGTAGGATGCTGGGACAGATTCAGCATAAACTGCAGCACTTGGCTTATGGATCTCCTTTGCTTTCTTTTCTCTTCTTTTGCGAGGAAATTATCACAGAACGTTAGTATCCAAATCTGGCATGTTCTTACTTGATTCGTACGAGAACTCTCCCAACATCTTGTCTTTTGGATTGTTATACTCGCACTGGCCTGAAACTGTGCATGAATAACCTTGAAACATGGCACAACATGCCCAGACTTATTTCAACACGCTTGATCCCTGAACTAAGGTCCCCTACCCCTTAAAAAAAAACGGATTAAATGAAGTTCATTCTCTCTCTCTCTCTCTCTTCAACACACTTGCTACTTTCTTTTATACTCAGGCAGAAAAATTACTGAACACCCCTCGTATCACTAGACGTTCGGGGAATACAGTTTCTGGGATTGGCATAGACTTAATGATACATAAACAATTTTTCTTATTGAATTCATTTAGTTTCATTTCTTGATTTGTTTGGCAAACATATAAATACCATTGGCTATTAGCGGAAGTGGAAAAAGTAAAGGAGGGGACTTAAAGAAATACATACACAATATTACTGACGTCAATTTGCCCCCTGCTATATTCTGTTCGAGTAATTTAGAGCTCTGAGATATGTGTTAGAACCTCGTCGACAAACGCGAATGCCGATCTAAGAAAAGAAATCGGTTTAATGTGAGCCAGGCACGTATACCTGACAACAAAACAACCGCGCGACGCGGGTGGTGGCACGGACGTGGCGTGCTTTCTGCGTTTATTTTTAGGATGGGCTAAGATATAGAAGTTGGCGCTTGTGTAGGCACTTAGAAAACATGGCGTCTCCTGAAGGAGTGTCGCTAGGGGTATCATTGTCGAGGCTGAGTTTAACAGCAAGTCGAAGTTGATTCCTATGACGACCATACAGAAGTGACCATTTTCAACCCGCATAAAAAATGACTTGACGATTAATGCATTCACCAATCAATCGGTACGTTAAACGACAAAATTCACAACCCTAGCAGCAGTTCACGTCGCGGTGAGACAAAGGGTACAAGGAACATTTGCTGAATTTCGCGCCCTCCGCGAGCAGTTACCATTCGCCCGCATGCGCAGCGCTTTCCACGTCATGACAAAGCGGACTCAAAGCGACCAGCCCGAGGCTCTGCCGACTTCCGCTTCGAGGAAGCACAATGGAGTGAAGAAGCATTAACGGAGCCATAAAAAGGGACCCGCGTGGCGGGGACTTGGTACTGCTGGAAAGCGCTCCGCTAGCGGTGTCGCCCGACCCTAGTGAATTGCTCGGCAGGCAGAACGAACACCTCCATGCTACCCGGCCGCTCGACTAAAGTGACTTTAGATCCGGCGAGGGGGCTTCTTGGCAATTGGGAGAGGCTGTCAGGGGTATGCGTGCGCCGAAAAGATAAAGCGACGGAACCGGGCTCCCAATCACACGAGGCGTTTTTCACGCGTTTCATATCCGGCGTCTCCTTGCATCGGGGGCGCGTCGCTCGAAGTCACCCGCCAACACTACAGCACACGTGAGTCGCCGATGTCTCTCTCGACCGTAACTCGGCGTCGACGTGGCTTTTGTACAAGGTGGGGGCGAGGGCGCCCTTATCTTCTTATTGGACATAGTGCTACAGTTTGCGCATAATCAACCAATGAGACAGTTTTGACCCGCTCGCGAGTTTGAAATCGGGCAAAATTTTGCCAAGACCGTCTCACAAACTCCCAAAGAGCCAGAAAGGTCTCGCGGCCGCTGCCGTGCTTGTCCTTAGCACTAAGTAGATCAACCGGTCGATGTGAGCAAGTTTATGGCAGCAGAACAACTTGAGGCTTGCAAAAGAAGCGCGGGCTGCCAGCACAAATCTCTATGGTAGTAGGCTGGATCGCGGATCGGGAGCACGACAGTGGCACCACCCGCGGTCATTGCTTGACACCATGCAATACATGCAACGCTATGGGAGGAATGAACCACAATGAACTTTTTGAAGTAAAGAAAGTTTTATGAGGTTTCGCATGGAATAGTAAGACAGAATTTGCAGCAGGCAGTGACTGTTGAGAAGGTTATTAAATAACGCAAAGAGCGTGCCAACATCTGTCATCTACTGCCATCGTCGTAATTCGTCTACTCGACTCTCTCCAATGTTGTACGCATGATCGAAAATCCCCGTAGTTTCTTAAAAAAAAACAAAAAAACTCACAACACGTACACACTTTTTTATGAGGATGTTTTAAAAAGCTAGCTAGAGTATATTTGTCATCAGACATTGTTTGCTTTGATTTGGAAAACAAAAATTATGCCTCAAACGTAATCTGCAACCCTTCGCAAATAAAGATATAATAGTAGGTATTGCATGGAAGAAAACCTTTCTGGCTGCTTGCATGACGGCGTAGCTCGCACTGGCTGCTCGTGGGGCCCTTAGGAAGTCAGCAAAAGTATTTCCCCCCTAAAACTTTAGTGTACGAACTATTGATATCAGAACACAAAACTCTCTCACCATTGTTGGAAACCTTCGCCGAAGTTTGGTCACCCAAAATATACTACAAAAAAGAGAAACCTCACGTTTCATGTTTTCCCCATAGGGTTCAGTGCATTTGCTGGTGTCAAGCTATGACCGTCAGTGGCGCCACTTGACCCCAGAAAAACAAGCTTCGATCTGCGATCCCGCTTACTACAGTAGACATCAGTGATTGTCAGTGGCTTCTAACCAGTGTTGGACAAAATCTCGATAAAAGTATTTAAGTTAAGTTACTAAATACCTGCTTCATAAAGTACGCTCTAAAAGATTTTTGTAAGTCTACTTTCAAGCACAACACTCGGAGAGCCAATCACCCCAACTTACGGAGGCAGCT
This sequence comes from Ixodes scapularis, assembly GCF_016920785.2. NCBI lineage: Eukaryota > Metazoa > Arthropoda > Arachnida > Ixodida > Ixodidae > Ixodes > Ixodes scapularis. The sequence goes on along the minus strand of NW_024609884.1, from coordinate 67,170,230 downwards.
CAGCGAATGGCGATGCCGAAACATATGTTTAGACCAAAAAACGCAGTCTGAGTTGTGACATTAAGCAATGCAAAACGTCACGCTTGCATTACTGAATGTCACAGCTCAGACGGTGTTTTTTGGTCGAAACAGATGTTTCGGCATCGTCATTCGCTGAGCTGCCCCCGTAAGTTGCGCTGATTGGCTCTCCGAGTGGTGTGAGTGAAAGTAGACGCACAGACTTTTTTTAGAGTGTATATAAAATACTACCCAAGTTACTTTCACTGTAAAGCATCTTGAGTAGAGTACAAATACTTATAAATGTAATTCAATTCCTTTTGAAGACACTTCCGCATTGCGTAATTTGAATCGACGTCAGTGACAACAATTATACAGTTGCGCAAATCTGGTTTACAAGAATGGTTTATTTTCGCGCAACAACACAAAACGGCAAAAAAAAAAGGAAAAAAACAAACATCGCAGGGCTATTTCATGCAGTCCAATTATAAGGGGCAGAATATTGTCACGAATGACAGATGATGAGGCGGCGGATAACTGAAGAAACTGAGCGTTTAATGGGGCGAACTTGTGCCCAAAACAAAATAGAGAAAGGCTAGCGTCGCAGGCGTCGATCTCGGCGAAAGAGAAGGATCAAGCGCTGGGAACGAGACTAACGTACTCCGGACCAAAATAAAAAAAAAATGGCTTGCTTTTGTATGTTTATACAGCCTTGATGTTGGTACGCCTTAACAGGTGAACGGTAGCTTAGCTATAGATGAGAAATTTAGCCAGTGCAGCACAACCGCTAACCTGGTGTTTTTTAACGTGCATCACGCAGTACTGATCACATGAACGCGTGCCGGTAAGAAAACTCATCTAGATCGAAACAGGCGAGGGCGGTGGGGATCGAACCAAGGAGGTTCCTGGCGCAAGCTTTCGCTACCGCCACGCAAAGCACCTTTTCTTTCTTTCTTTCTTTCTTTCTTTCTTTTTTTTTTTTTTGTGTCTTTATTCCGGGGCACTTTTTGTACCCGCGTGGGTTTCTGGAACATTCGGCGTAGAATGTTCCGCGCGTAGAACATTCGTAACTCGATCAGACGACAAGGTTCTCGAACTTACGAGAATGTAAAGTTGAAAGAATAAATAAAAGAGGAGTCCACTCCCTAGAATCGAACCCGGAGGCTCCGTGCGAGAGCCAAGCGCGGTAACCATTCGGCCTCGCGCTCGCTCGGCAAAGCGCGTGGCAATATCACGGATACATGTTACAAAACATTTCTAGGACAGAAATAAAGAGGTTGCTTTAGCTATAGTGACATCGCTGAATATCACGTCCTGTGACGCACCTTAGACGCATCGTTTACCTACAATCCATATTCCCTATATAAGGATGTGTATACACGAACTTGGGATACGAATATGAGTGAGTAGATGACGAAGAGAACCCACATAATTGCCACGACAATGGTCGCACATTCTTCAAGTAGGTTGCGTTCAGAAAGGCACTCAGCGTTGGGGGGTGCTTTGTTGGGAATCGGTTCCAGCTTTTAGTTCGTTTCCTGCCCTGTTCTCAGCTTATCAATGTTCACTTACAGCCAGTGTTCGGGAGTGCAATACGTGATAGACTGAAGACAAAAAAAAATAAACAAAAGAAAGCCTAGACGTTTTGCCCTAGGAAAATCAAATAGACAAGCAAAACAAAAACTTTTTTTTTCTGTCCACCTTTTTTTTATTATTTATTTTCTTTACAACCAAGTCTGCAATGTTGCCGTGGGTCGTTTCTCGGTCTGCGTTGCGCCTCATTGTGACAATCCTGACTTCCGTAAAACCACACCTTTTGCTTGAGGATTTTTCGGGGGAAACTCGAGGAAACAAAAGGCGCCTTTCGGAAGACGAGGGGAAAACCTTCATTGTACGAACGTTTTGCTGAAATATGAGTCACAATCGGCAAAAAAGCGATGTTTTTTTCACGAGCTCAACCAAAGTCACCGTAGCTAATCGGAGTCGGAGCTAGCAATAGGATTTGCTCGCTCGAAAGAATGTTCACGTTTGCTCGTGCCACGCCCAGGCCACTTCACACCGAAAAACTCGAAAAATGGCGGAATGTCAAAAATGTATTTGAGATAATGAGAACAAGATACTCAGAAATTTAATTAAGATAGAGTATTAAATACTCTCGATCAAAAGTATTGGCAAGATACCAAGATACTTCAAAAAGTATTTAAAATACAGTGTCTTGAGTAGAGTATTTGAGATAGGCTCAAGTCTGCTTCCAACTAAAATAGCACACGATTACAATTTCCGCCCGCGTCCGATCTCACTCCGCCGCGGCGCCCGGTTCGTAGCAGGCGATACAGGCGATCCACTTTTTTTTATCCGTTAGCAGACGGGGTACGGTGTTTTCTTGTTTTACTTCCGTCTGCAAATGGCGCTTCGCAGCGGACCAACCACACACTTCGCTCGCGTTAGCAGACGAGCCGTCTACGATCGCTATCTTCGCTCGCTCCGCGAGAGGCAAATTAGAACTCGTCCCCACTCTCGCGGTGACCAAATAGTACCACAGGAGAAGGCCGATAAGAGTTGCGTGTGGCGGAAGTAAGGACGAGCGCGCCCTCTAAAACATCACAATAAGTGCAATAGCACCTAAAAGTCAAGGTCTTTTCCCCCACAAGCGTCATCACTAGTTGGACCCTCGCAGCGCGCCTAGCTGACGTCAGCGTCGCCGCTTGCGCGCCTTGCGTGCAGCGTCTCGCCACGAGCGCGATGCTATGCTATGGTGCCTCGAGCGCGTCTTCGACTGCTGTGTTTAGCGCCCTATCCCGCCCATAGATCAAAAGTGGTCCCAAAGTGGCAACAAATGACGTCACAGAAGCCGGAGTGTCATGCTGTAGCCTGTCGCTATCCTGACGGTTGGCCGTAGAATTGCTGGCGAAAAGCACGAGTGAACGCGAGTGTCGCTGTCGTCACGGCGTCCCAGGCGTCCCAACTTCCGGCTGCTTCAACTTCCGTGGACTGTCACAGTGGAGAGCGACCTACAGCAGAACATGCGTCAGCCATATACACCACAACTGTTGAGACGCCGCCAGGATCGCGATCAGCGACAACATGACACTTCTATGACGTCATCAGGCGGAAATCGAGGGACCACTTTTTTGGAAGCGGTAAACACACCAGTCGGAGACGCGTTCCAGGCACCGTAGCTATGCGGAGCGCAAGTTCGCTCGTCTGCTTCTTGCTCAGGAGTTGCGGCGACGTCCGAACGCCGAGCTCTGATCACAGAGATATTACAATAAACGCTAGAGGCTCAGGTGGCGCTAGTGAGCTGTTGTATTTTGAAGCAGACAGCTAGCAGTCAGAAATTGACTTCCGGTAATGCATTTCTATGGGAAAAAGCGAGTGGATTTTCTTTCTGCGCTCGATTATAAGAGAAAATATCACGAATAATTTGTACGTACTAGGCACATTGGAACATTTCTCAGTCACGCAGATGAAATAATTGGTCAGTAACAGCATTTTTATTTGAAATTCGTGGCATGAAAAACGGTGTTAAAACCGCTTCGTACATGTATTTATGTGCACTGTCGGACACTGTTAGCGCGAACACGGCGTCGACGCTTTCCAGCAAGGGGGATATACGTGCCAAATGAACGAAGGGCATGTGGAAAACCAAGAGCAAGTACTACGCAGTAACACTGGATAAGTAACTCGTTGTGCACGCAGACGATCGAAATAAATTGAAAGTCACGTAATATAGTCAGATTTGCAATAAATAAGTACTGCTTTATACTTTCTGGTCATGAATATGTGCGAAGATGTTTGTTCTGGGTTCAAATCATCACCCGCACGCTCCAAATCTTTGCACATAGGGGGAGCCAGAGAGCAGGTGCCCGATAAAAACTGCCCGACATAGGAAATAATAAAAAGACACCTTTCATAACTCACGTGCTTTATTTTTTGCGTTCGAATTTTTCTTTAACCGATAGTAAAGATGCACGACGGAGTCATTTTCATCCAATGACAAGACGGGCATATTAGCAATATATAAGCACCACCGAAATGCTAGCAAACCTCGAACACACTCTACAGTCCTTTTGATCATTAGTTTGTTTAGAAACGTCGCTCGTTTTTAGATGCCTTCCATGCAACAGAGGTTTGGGCCTGAAATAGAGCAAAGTTTAACATCGTTCAGTTTTTAAAGAAAAATCTTGTAACTAAAGCAATTCCACTTTCAAAATACCAATAAAGATACATACTATCCGGTAAAACCGAAATAACGAAAGTTATTCATGTTATTTTCCGGCGAAGAAACGAAATTCATGCGCGTTTTCCCATAGGAATACACACGGAGGCTGGAAATGTAGACTGCATGCGGTCTGCTTCAATTTGCAACCGGAAGTCCCGTAGACACTAGCGCCAGCTGAGCCTCTAGCGTTCATTGTAGTAACTCTATGGCTCTGATTGGCTCGATTGGAATGATAGTATGTAGACCTCAAGGCAGCTAGCATTGATGTCTACCCACTATCCTTTCATCAGAGCTAATTAGAGCTCGACGCTATGATGTCACTGCAACCCCTGCACAAGAAGCAGACGAACTTGTGCTCCGCAATGCACACGGTGGCGCCGGACGTGCGTTTGCCGCTTTGTGGTGTATTCTCCTCGAGCTACAGCGAGTTTGGCACTCGGAGCGCTTCGGGGATCGATTAAACGGCAATTCCACTTCATTTTTATTTTTGAAAAAAAAAAAAAAAAACAATGCAGTACTCTTCAGTATCACCTAGAAAGACCACACGCCAAATATTACAACCTAGTTCCGTCTAAATGTTTCTTAGACGGTCCGGCAGACTTTGCGACTCGCCAAGTTGCCGAAATCGTCTGACTCGAGCGGGTGAATTGAGGCACAACCAGTCAAGGCTACAGCGTGGGCGTAGCCAACATTGAGCTAAACGTCATCACCATTGCCACTTTTCCCTCGTTTTTACTACTTCGGGAGAGCGAAACGGGTGAGGTCTGCAACGTTTCCTCTCGGCGCTGAGCGGTTTCCACGTGATTGGTGTAACGCGCCTGTGCAGCGCGTTTTTTGGGAGCCGTCCGGGCCGTCCCGCCGTGCTCTTGCTGTTACCGCCATCTCCCGCGTCACAACCGTCGTCGTCGTCTCACAGTTTGTGATTACTGTCTCTCGGAATTTTGTTCACACTGTACAGACACCACGTGAGCAGACTTATGCCGCAGTTATGCACACGTCGTCGAATGTCGTAAAGATCAAAACGTGGCGAAGAGCGCGATGAAGACGACACTTGCGCCTGGAGCACACGCCCGCCCCAGTCTCGCCCGTCGTTGCGAACAGGATCACGTTACATCTCGTACCACGTGATAGCCTGTTCTTAACGGCCCAAGGCCAATGTTGCCGGACGGAACCGTTGTTTCGGTTTCGATTTTTGCTCGGGTTTAAAATTAGAGTTAACAATATGGTATTCTATTTTTTGCAGAGCAAATGATGGTGTCGTTTGCTTTTTAATGTGAAATCACTCATTATCCCGAAATCTTCGGAACTGAACGAAGTTGCCCTTTAACGATGACGTCATTTGCAGACTTAATTGGTCAGTCTCCGTGCAGCAGATGCAGCAAGGTATACGAGCTTTGGGATGGAGAGTTAATTTTCTTTTAACGTAAAATCAAAACGAAAGACTTTTGCCAGGCGATTCATTATGGTGTCAGAAGACTACACAATCAATATTTTGCTACAGCGCCACGCCTATTTTTAATGAAGTCAACAAACGCAACTGTTCAAAACCGAAACTGAAAGTGGACTGGAGAGGAAAACGAATTATAGAGGAGAGAATGGGCGGAAGTCACGTGGCTCTGCAACTTACTTTTTTTTTCTTTCAATCAACGTGTTTGCAGGTTTCTAAAAGCAACAAAAACATGGGTATTATATTTATTTTCTATTTTTAATATTGAGTGCGTGCCTTCGATGACCCGCGACTCTGATTACCTTTGGTGGTTGTGTCTAAACCATAGAAAACGGCACGTGACCACGGAAAAGAGAGTGAGCGCGACTCAAACCGGCCAGTTCTCGATCGGCGGTTTTCGGGCGGAAAGAAAACTAGTTTTGAGCCGCAAATTGTTTTCTAGGTAGTTTGGCTCTCACATGTCATGCACAAATAAAAAACTTGGCGAGCAGAAATACCCTGTCTGTGTCCCTTTAAGCCTCAACCCCATAGGGCGTTTTCTCACGCTTAAAAAGACGTCTCACGTGGTTGGGATTTTAATAACCACCTCTTTGCGGCACCAATATACACTGTAACCAGGTGCTTGTCGCCGGCTGTCCGACGTTTCAGGACTAGTCAATCTGACGACACTGCGCAGTGCCAGACCGACGCGGGCTGGCGCACGTCTTAATGGGGTTGGTAACCTGGGGTCCTAACCGACACGGCGGGACGAACAGGGACCAAGAGACCGAGACGCCTGCTGCGATTGGTCAGCGGTGTGAAGCTGGCCAATCGCAGCAGGCGGCGATGTTCCGGTCCCTTGGTCCCGCCGTGTAGATTAGGGCCCCTGGTCGCCCTTTTTCTCGTCGGGCGCGTGCTGACGCGGAAAGGCGAGGACGCCGATTAAACGCGTGAAAAACGCGTCCATGTAATTGTGCCTGAACGACACAAAAACGTTGGTGGATTCAGAAACCCCACTCTTCTAATCTGCTTTTTTTTTATTATTATTATTCCTCGTTTTGTCTTGAGGGGGCATTTGGGAACCGGTAGAGCTGTTCCCGCGTAATTATCACAATTTTTCTTTTAATCTTCAAAGAATACATGCTAAACGCTTTTCCTTTTTTTTTTTCTTTTTTTCTATTGTCTGGCATTTGTGTAGTAGCGAAAATATTCGAACGAGACTTCTGTCTACACTAACGACCGTAAAAACCTCGTAAAAAAGGGGGAAGTGTCGTAAAGAATAAAGTTGGAAGCCAACGCGGTAAACAAAAAGAAGGGTGGGAAAAAAGTAGAAGTGCTAGTTTATTTCTAGTGTTAAATGCTTCCGTGGAGTACAAGATATCGCAAAAACAGCGGCCCACAACTGTTTGTGAGTTCCGTTAAGGTGACTAACTGCCTAAAAACGAGTACGATTAACACAAATACGGTACTCGGAAGAAAACAAACCATTTCCTATCTAGACAGAAATAACCATGACCGTTGAAATGTCTTCCGCTGCGCCTAGGAGAAAACTTGCGATAAGAAGCCCTATAGTAACTAAGATAATGAGAAAGGCGAGGCGTCTCTTTTCGGTGCACGGTCTTCAGAAGGTGCTCGTTGCCTTCCATCGTGCTTTAGCTGCGCGCACACGCTCGAGGCTCATGAGACGCCCAAGTGTTACTGAAGGCAGGAAACTCGCGCTGGAGGTGATACAACTGAAAAACCTCCCTGCCGTTCTCATTCTGTCACTGACTGCAGACAATTTCAGGAAAGGGCGGCCGGCTGGTGCCACTTTAAGTGTTTGTGCGTATGGCGCATGCATTGTTCGCTTCCAGATGCGACAAACACGTGTGGGCTGTGATTGCCCCGCGTGCAGAATCCCTGTCGCAAAAGCCCCGCTTCATTAGCCCCACATTTCGAAAACCCCGCGTTCAATTATCCCGGCCAGTATTCTCCGCGTGCCAAAAGCCCCATCCTCACTGCCCCGCCCCACCCTCTTCGCGCTTCAACCTGCATCAGTTGAGCGCCTACTAAGGGTCATATAATTGAAAGAAAAAACAAAATAAGGTTAACTTCAATAGCTGAAAAACTTAAAATGACGTAGAGGTGGCCAACTGCATAAATCTGCATCACCAGCAATGCACTCCGCTATCATAGAGGGATACTCAGACTCAGAGTTATAAAGTTTATTTACCTGGACGAGTACAAATACTTTTTAAAACAACGTCAGAAGACTGTAGGTGGCTTTTGGTGCTGTGATGAATATGGCGCCATGAGCTGTGGTTTAACAGCTTTGACAGAACCCACTTGGTCGGAATTGTGAATTCGCGCGTGCTTCAGAGTCGACGAAATCTTCGGTTCAATGCTTATTGATAATAGCTGTAACATCAAATGTTTTGCCAGTGAATGATATTGTCCGCGTATTTTCACTTCTAACGTCGCAAGACGTGAATGTGTTTAGTGCACGCCTGAAGAACGGAAGCTTTATCCTGTTATTCATTATTTCAGACCCGGGTACCTCATGATTACGTTACACAAGCTGGACTGCACATTCTCTTTTAGTTATAAGCAGAATGATTTTCCGTCAAGTTGAGGACCCGGCCACCTGACACGGGGGATTCGCGTCATGGACTTCTGAAACTGGAGCTTCTGAAAGCGGGGTAAAAAGGACGGGGTGTTTGCCGCGGGGTATTGGACACGAGGCTTTTGACATCGGGTGCTTTCGTGCACCACCCATTTTTTGCAAACATTGGAATGGTGTATGGAGAACATCCTATGGAGCACTGTTTGCATACCGATTCGTAAAGACCGACAACAAGTTTCAAAATATCTTTTAGGGGGAAACCACTCAACAGATGGTGGTGAGTGGTTTTGGTGACGTCCTCCCATGGGTTTATACCTGGGCCTTTGCAAGGACGGGCCACGGTGCTAGTGATCCCGGCGCCTTATTACCCTGTCGAAGCAGTATGCTCGGCCCCCGAGCTGTAAAACCTTGTCGCTCTCAGAAGGAGGTGACCGTCTAGAGGAAAAAGGAAGCGCACACATGAGGTAACTACGATGATGCCCGCCAGCATTGGATCTCACGAAAATCATCTCGCGGCAGAGAGTACTTCCGCGGTCCGGCAAAAGGTGATGAGAACAAGTCAGCGGTAAAAGGAGAAAATATAGCACGGATATGGCACATAAAAAAATATTAAAGTACTAAAAATAAAAAGTTTCTTGGGATATAAGTCGATATCCCAAGAAACGTTTTTCTAGCTAGTTCCTTGAAACTAAGTAAAAAAAGTCCATTGGAACTTTTTTTACTTAGTACTTTGGAAAAAGCACTTTGGGATATAACCTTGCCCATTTGGTTGTAAATATATAATTTTAGCGTGCATTGCGAACAAAAAGTGTGACCGGAGGAAAAGATTTTGGATGAATGGTTTGGATGTGTCTAAAAGTTATTTCCGTGCAATGTGAACGAAGGGTAGTAATGCTTATTGTGTTTGAAAGGTCAATCGCAGCATTTTGAACAAAGGATGTGTCTGGGGGGGGGGGGGGGGGGGGGGGGGGGAGTTTGTAATGATTGTATCGAGAATGGCTCTGGGCATTTCTAAGAGGTCATTCGGTGGCTGATTCATATGTATCTAAGAGTCCACTCGGTGAATTGTGAACGAAGTGTATGTCCGAGAGAGGGTTTCTTGGTGTCGGGGTTATATAACGAGCGATAGAAAAAAATACAGGACACCTGAGACTGCTTACGTGTAGGAAGGTGAAAGAATTATAGTCCCGCGGGTGGAATGTTTTCGAGTAATGTTTCCACACTTATTAAAGTTTAGGACGAGGTATAGGACGACGTCCTAAAGATCGACACCAAGTACGGCGTCTAGGACGACCTCTAGGACGACTTCGAGGACGGCGTCTAGGACGACGCCGATGACGACATCTAGGACGCGCTCAAGGACGTCCTCTACGTCTTACCGTCCCCGTCAACTTATCCACGTCATATCAACAACAAATTTTTATTTTAAAACGGGCCTGCGACGTTCCTTTCGGAACGACCGCCCTGATGCAAAAGGGTTTTGGTGCTACTGAATAGTGAGACAAACATGATTCCTCTCGCCATCTATTACCAGGCGGTGTCGAATATCACCAGAAATTACCTTCGGGGGATTGGGCAAAAAAAAAAAACATCACCCCCTTCCTCTTCTCCCCAGCGAGCGAGTCGCCAATTTTCCTCTGGTCAAAGCTCGTCGTCGTTACCCCAGCACCGTACTCACTGGGAGACAGGGTTAAGACTTTGGGCCGAAGCCAAGCGGGAGGGAGTCCCGATTTTCCTCTGTCCCGCCTGTCCGCAGCTGTGCTAGTTAGTTGTGCAGAATTCATCTTTTTCTAGATAATTTCTACCTATCTTCTAATCGCCTCTCTGGGACTGCAATTCTTTTCTCTCCTGTCCTTCCACCGTCGCCAGAAAAAACACAGGGCCCCGGCCCCGGCCAAATCCGTTACCTCTTCAGGGAGGGCGGCAAAGCCACGTGCACGTCAAAACCAAGTGTTCTAGTGTCTCGCTCTCGTTATGGCAGGCGCCACATAATGTGTCTTTTTCCGGAAACATGGCCATATACGTCGTCGTCCTCAAAACCCCCGTTCTCGCCTCAAACAGTAAAGAACTTCCAAGTGAATTGTCAAACACATTTTCCTTTCTTATGTCCTGTTTTTGTCACCTGTACTTTGGTACCGCTTATTTTTTCCTCCGTTCTTACCTCCCACATTTTGCTTTCTGCCTCTTTCACTTTCTTTTCCACTGAAGTAGTCTATTCAGCTCAATCACTAGTGTGTATGTATTTAAATATAAGCTTTTGGGTTCGGTTTGCCCATTTTCTGTTTAGACTTTTCATGTGTAAATACTTGAATACCTACCGTGCCCACCACGTATCATCAATTTTGGTGAACCCTAGTTCAAACTCCGACTTACTAATTGCCTCCCTGCTTTCAAAAGACGACCAGCCCATGTCCCCCTGTACTCCCTCATTTGGTGTCTTTCCATGTGCTCCCAGTGCCAATCAGCCTACGCTTCTTTTAGAATTTCTAATTCTGATTTAACTTCCGATCTCATGCAGAGTACCCCATTGCCAAAAGACAGTCCTGGTACCATCACTCCTTTTCATACACCTCTGACCACTTCATATCTATTATAGTTCCATAGTGCCTTGAGCTTCATAACAGATGATGGCGCAGATGGCCTCGTAGCTATTGCGCCATAAACCCCCCAAATCTCTCTATTCATAACAGATGAATTTCGTTGCCCCTTTTCTAGATATATTATCCTCATGTTCCTCTAGATATTTCCTTCCCTCATTGAGAGACAGATTCCCAGATATTTGTATTTCCTACATGGTCTATTACAATGTCTTGTATCCTCAGGGGTTCCCGCTTTTTGTCGTTAAACACAATTGCTCTAGACTTGTCACTACTAAAACTCATGCCTCATCATGATTATCTGCCATAAGTGCTATGTCGTCTGCATACATCACTCCTGGTATTACCTGTATTACACTTCTCCCTCCATCCACATAACACGTCAAAACCTAAGTTACTATGCTCTAATTTATTTCCATTTCAGTGGGATATATAATGAAGAGTAGAAGTGAAAGTAAACAGCCCTGCCTGAGCCCCTTTTTTTATTGCTGCGGGTTGTGTGGTTTCTGCTTCCCATGCTATAACTACCTTATTCTGTCTGTACACCTGCTAAAGAAACCTAACCAAATTTGCATCTAAATTATACTCCTTCAGCTGACCCCAGAATGTTTCCTGGCTCACATTATTGTACGCTCCGTTTATATCCAAATAAGCTAACCATAAAGGAGTTTCGTTCTTCATTGCTATTTCTATACATTGCGTTGTAACGAATAAGTTATCTTCCAGTCTTCCATCTCCTCGGACTAAATTTTGGAGCTCAAAGAGTTATTTGCATATCTTCTGCCCATTCCTCCATTTTTCGCTTTACTATCTGCATAGCTAATCTGTATAGACCTGAAGTTACCGTTATTGGGAGATATGACATAATGCTGTCTTTGCTTCCTCTGCCTTTCTATATATTAGTCTCATTGTACTTCTTTTCCAATAATTGGGTACCTCCCCTACCACAATTATTTGATTAATCACATGCCGTAGGTTCAATTTACTTGTTTTTCCTAGTGTCTTTATGAGTTCTGTGGGTATGTCGTCTGGGCCTGTGTACCTGCTGGAACCTTACTTTCTGCCGTGTCCCATGCTCTTGTGGTCGTCTTCATTGTTACACAATTCTGCCACTCCTCTACACTGCTGCTCTCAGTGCTATCCACTGTCCCCCTCTGCTAAAACTGGAGAAAGCCTCTTTGATTGTAGGCCTAATATATACCAGCGCCTTTTCCCCCTCTACTTTTCTCCCCTCCTGTGTAATCAGTAAGTGTTGGAAACCCTCTGTCATTCTCCCCTGTGCTGTAATGTGCTCCCAATACCTTTTTGCCGTATTCCTATCTTTTTTATTTATTTTAATCATCCACTGCACTCCTGCACTCCCAATTTCGGCTTGTATTAAAGCTGATGCCTCCCCTTTCTGCTCTTGGAAGTTCTCCCATTTTGATGCTATTTCAGCTGGCGAGGCTCCCCTTTTCTTTGCTCAAGTATGCTCCCTAGATGCTCTTGGCGCCGCAATATGGCTGCTTTGACCTCCTTCTCCCACCTGCTTTTATGTTTGTGTCATCGGTTTTGCTTTCCTTTTTGTTTTATTCGATGATTTTCTAAATATTTTTAAACATTCCCATTAAATCCTCACACCTCAATTCTTTTAGATACTTTATTATTTGAGTTTCACTTAGTCTCGGCTTTCCCGCTCGTGCCTGAGCTTGTTCTTCTGGTTCGGATGCGTCAAATTTAATCTTAATTCTTTTGTGGTCACTCCCTAAGCTTTTTGTACCTTTCTCATCTATTTCCATACTTCCTAACCTGTCATACAGTTTGTGGGACATGCGGCAGCAGTCTATTGTTGAGAGTAAGTTGTTTCGTTCCCACGTTATTTTCCCGTCGCATTTTACTTGTGCAATACCTAACACTAGGTCTAGGGCATCCATGAAATCTTTTAAGAACTTTCCGTTTCTATCTGTGAACCCGTCAAACACTTCTAAGTGGGAATTCATGTCTCCTATGATTATTATTTTCTGATTAAGGCCAGTTTCTCTTTTTTTTTTTTTTGCGGCTGCCATTGCGCGGGGAGAAAAGCTAGCACGTGTTTCATATTATATGATAGTCAAGGGATATGTCTAAGTGGTATTTACTGAAAGTAAGCGTATTTATTGCTTCGCCCCTTTAAGACTCAGCTCGGCCGGTAGGCCTTGGGGCAGCCCAAAAAGTATCAAAACAACGAACCATTTCATGGCGGAGTTTAGTTTGGGGAGCACTGTACTTCCCGAGGCGTATGCAAGTTTTTCCTTTAAAAAATATAAAAAATAAACGAAGATAATAAAATAGAAGGCTTAAACAAGCCCAGCTCCTCATTAGGCTTAGTGTACGCAGGGAAGCGGCAGCAGGAAAAGGGCGAGTTTCGCGCTGGAACTCCCGGAGAATCGATAATAATTTGTCTCCCACGAGCGCCCTGGTATCTCGCGTAAGGTTTTCAGGTGATAATATGTATAAGCATTTGATTCTCATCTGGCAATTTATCTTTTTTTTTTTTAATTATGATTTCTTTGATTTTTAAGTAAACAAACTGGACGGGTATATGCAGGCCTGTATATATTATACATGACCTACTAAATTTAGTGTTAAATCAAAGCCAATTACCCTATGACTAAGGGTCACCATAATTAATAACTAGGCAAAACAAAATGATGACGAACCATGTTTGCACCTTAGAATAGTAGTTCAAATATGCCATATTGTATTTTCAAATGTACAAAATTATATGACAAAATCATATATGATAACTTATCTTATTGTATATCTTATACCATACAACGGGTCCCTCATTCGAAAAAAAAAAAAGAATAAAATTAAATATGGCCTTTTTGAGAAAATTGACGTGGAAATTTTTACCTTTAAGGGCTCCTTTCATATTCGAAAATAGTTTTGCTGTGATAACCTCAACTGACAATATCGACATTGTTCTTGTGGTATAGGTACATGTTCAAGCTTTCATTACATATTTGATGTCACAATTGTGGGTGAAACAATCTTTATCATAATTGAAGCCAGGTAAACTATCACCAAAGGGTCTACCCTATTGGAAAAACCAGCATGAAAATCAAACTGGTCAAGCTGGTAATTAAGGTGGTCAAGCTGGTAATCAAGGTGGTCAAACTGGTCAATGTGGTAATTAAACTGGTTTAGCTGGCAATCAAGCTGGTTTAAGCTGGGCAAGCTGGAATTTAAGCTGGTCAGTCTGGTCTAAGTAAAAACCAGCATGGTCTCACTCGAATCTGGTTTTAGATTCAATCTGGTGTAGCTGGGAGCCAGTCTGGTCTTAACTGGTCAAACTGGTTTTCCATGGAGCCAATGTGGTCAAGCTGGGAGACGAGCTGGTCATGCTGGGAGACAAGCTGGTGAATCTGGTCGAAATAATAATCGTGGTGGTCCAGCTGGTCATGCTGGGAGCGCGCACGCCAAGGTCGGCTAGAGATAGCCGAACTGGCATTGCTGGGAGCGCGCGCGACAAGGTCGGCTGCTGGAACGAGGCCACGTCCTGTTCTTTGTCCTCTCGTTTTTGGTAGACCACCGGGCGCGTCAGGCGCGCTGCAAGCTACCTTTGTGTGCGAGAAAAGAGAGAGAGAGAGAGAGAGTGGTAGAAACGGAGAATCGAAGACGCGTTTGGATAGCTTGGGCAGAGGGCAGATCGAAGGGACGGCTGTGTGCGCGTTGTTTGGAGACTAGTTGAACGACGGTGCAAGCGAAGCGGGTTTTGAGAAGACAGCGAGCGGCAGTCCGTTCAGTGCGGGAAGATGTCAGACGTCCCGACTGCGGCGTCGCTTCGTGTCTTCGAACGTGTGTGTGCCCAAGAATGACGGCGGTGCCGAGGAGTATCGCCAATGCCATCCAAGCCACACGGATTTCCTCGCCTCTGCCGACCACGCAAGTTGCCGCTTCGCCCCCATCGCTGGCGGGACCCAGGTTCGCTTCTCTCGTCCGTGTAGTATTTTCGTCTGCTATTGCCTGTTTTTGGCCTGTGTCTAGTATTTTTTTCGTGTTGAGAGATAAGCAATCTGGTTTTATTAACATTGTAGACAATTTGCACCGAGAATCTGTGCGTCGGTTAGTACTGTGTCAGCGCCGAGGATGTGTAGCATTTGAGTTCATGTGAGGCTGCCGCAAGTACGAAAATAATAAATTGGATGCCGAGTTGGCTTTTCTGACGAGCTTGGCTTTTTTATTCTGTGTATTAATTTAAACAGGTTAAACTGGTTGGGAAGTTCACCAGCATGACCAGTTTAACAGCATGACCAGCATGCCAAACTGGGCATGCTGGGGCAATAACCCAGCTTGAAGCTGGGACCAGATCAACCATCATGACCAGTATGACCAGATCAACCAGCATGACCAGCATGCCAAGCTGGGCATGCTGGGGCAATAACCCAGCTTGAAGCTGGGACCAGCTTAAGCTGGTTTTTTCAATAGGGTAGGTTCTGGATTTTACCGAAAATATTTAAAAACGATCTTATATTTTTATACATTCGGCTTTTTTACTGTAGTTATAAAAACCACCTGCAAAACTTGTTTGTTGTGCTAGTTGTGTTTGAGCCTGGTGAAATTCCCGATTGCGGGACCTAGGACGATCGCTCAAATCTCAAACTTCGTCCTCAGTCCTTTCGCAGTAAAACACTGAAGAACTAAACATTTGCCTCAAAGGCGATTTCCAGTTTCGTTTTAGTAAAAAGTTAATCTAACTCCTTTTTTTTTTTTTTTTTTTGCAAAAATGTTTAAATTATTACCGTTTTTTGTTGTTTATTTTTGCACGATTTGAAATAAGGTCGCCGTATTACTACCTCATAATTAAAAATACAGCATGGGCGACTCTGCGTAGAATGCGCGTTCTTTCTCTCTTTCCTCGATCCCCATTACAAAGTTCGCGCATTTAAGGTTCTTCTCAAAAACTTGAGCGCAATTTGCGTCCGTCGTGAATACGACCTCGAAACAAGCACAGACGTTGGCCTCTTAAAAACGCCCCGGACAATTAACCAAACATTCCGCATCCTTGGGAAAAAACGACAGCGCTGGAATCCGTGTTTCAAACAAAGGGGAAAGGGAGTGGAAAGGGGGGTGCGAAATACTGGCCCCGTGATTTGCCCTGCCAGCTCTGTTTTTAAAGGGCGTTCGTCGGCAGTACCGGATTCAGACCGCAGTGGCCGGCGGTGGCGGGTTGGGCTGCATTCTCTCGTCCAGGCTTTGGTACAGCGCTGGATGCAAATTGGAACATTCCCGAAAGATCCCGGCTGGGCAAACGTATCATATGGTCATTAGCGGTGCCCGGCGCAGGTCCCTGGCGAGCGACGCGAGCGCCTCTCGGCCGCGCGCACGCACGCGCGTTCGCTCGCCCACGCGCACGCCGCTTTTCCGAGCGGAGATCGATGCTCCAGGCGCATCGGCGAGCGGAGGACGAAGACGCACTGGGCCGGACCTCCATTTGCTCCTGATTGGGCCACCGGCCATTTGCTCGCTGTCCCACTCTTCCCGCTTGGTCTCCCGTCCCCTAAGCCCCGTCTTCTCCAGAAAACCAGCTTGAGGTTTGTGGTCCGAGTTCGAGAATGGCGTCGAATTTAGCGAAGCTAGGCGATGTTCGGGGCCCCTTCTCGCTCTTCTGCGGAGGCTTCTGTTCCCTAGTAGAAATCGTCTCCGGAGACCGCGGTGAGAGAAGGGAAATAAGCCGCTGCGAAGCTCGTTTGACGGACGTGGCACGTCTCGAGGGTCACGAAATGCAAATACTTCAAGATGAAAAAGCTACTTTTCTTGCGAAACCAGCGCTCAAACAAGTCACGTAAAGAAAAGGAACTGTAAGACGACACCCATACTCGACAGTGCAACCCCACAGTTGATACATAACGAACCACTCGAGGCAAACAATTTCCTTTCATTCATGTTGGGCAACTTACCAGAAGCTGTATCAAGGGCTGTCGAAAGCGGGCGCGTGAGCGCTAGCACTATAAAAGGCTAAAAAGGAAATAAGTGCAGTTGCAACCACTACAAGTTGCACAGTGTTGCACAGAAAAACAAAGATCGCTTTTCCAAAGCACCCTGGCACCTTTTTGAGCTCGATGATCGCGCCTCCCGCAACGCTACTTAGAGTTGCTCAGTAAGGCAGATATGACCGCTAAACTACTAAAAATACTTGTTGGGCTAGTCGCTTCGTTATGCTGAGAAAACTTGTATGTAAAAGAAAAAAAAACACACGAAAAGGAAGTACGCGACACGCTCTACTTATGTCCATTATAAGTTTTTAACGAATGCACGCAGAACCGGACCCGTATTGGAACATTCCACCCAACCTCTGATGCACCAAGATTCGAGAACTTGAGAAAAAATATTGGCAGCGACTTTTACCTTGAAAGACCTATAATGCATAAAATGCGTTATAGGGAATTGGTAAGTCACGTGACGTATATTTTCCCACTAAATTTAGCGGGGAAACCAAATGGTTGTTTAAGTCGCGTGACCTGACGCCGATTTCTTACGCTAAATTTAGTGGAGAAACTGGATTCGTGTCTAGGTCGTAAAATGTAAAGTTTCCCAATACATTAAGCGGGTAACTGAATTTGTGTAATTTCCCGCTAACTTTAGCGGAAAAACTGAAATAATAGGGAGTTTTCGAAGACCGCGTTTCCCCCTAACCCTCCGCAACGAAGAGGGCACTACTGCGCCTGCGCGCCCATAGCCTGGACTGTAGAGTTCCGGGTATCGTAGCGGGTTGCGGAGAGCGTGACGGGACGGCGAAAACGATCTACGAAAACTCCCTAATAGGGAGCTTTCGTAGACCGCATTTCCCCCTCCGCTAAGCCCTCCGCAGCGAAGAAGTCGCTACTGCGCCTGCGCGCCGATAGCCTTGACTGGAGAGTACCGGCTATCGTAGCGGGTTGCGGAGAGCGTGGCGGGACGGCGAAAACGATCTACGAAAACTCCCTAATAGGGAGCTTTCGTAGACCGCATTTCCCCCTCCGCTAAGCCCTCCGCAGCGAAGAAGTCGCTACTGCGCCTGCGCGCCGATAGCCTTGACTGGAGAGCACCGGCTATCGTAGCGGGTTGCGGAGAGCGTGGCGGGACGGCGAAAACGATCTACGAAAACTCCCTAATAGGGAGCTTTCGTAGACCGCATTTCCCCCTCCGCTAAGCCCTCCGCAGCGAAGAAGTCGCTACTGCGCCTGCGCGCCGATAGCCTTGACTGGAGAGTACCGGCTATCGTAGCGGGTTGCGGAGAGCGTGGCGGGACGGCGAAAACGATCTACGAAAACTCCCTAATAGGGAGCTTTCGTAGACCGCATTTCCCCCTCCGCTAAGCCCTCCGCAGCGAAGAAGTCGCTACTGCGCCTGCGCGCCGATAGCCTTGACTGGAGAGTACCGGCTATCGTAGGGGGTTGCGGAGAGCGTGGCGGGACGGCGAAAACAATCTAGGAAAACTCCCTAATAGGGAGCTTTCGTAGACCGCATTTCCCCCTCCGCTAAGCCCTCCGCAGCGAAGAAGTCGCTACTGCGCCTGCGCGCCGATAGCCTTGACTGGAGAGTACCGGCTATCGTAGCGGGTTGCGGAGAGCGTGGCGGGACGGCGAAAACGATCTACGAAAACTCCCTAATAGGGAGCTTTCGTAGACCGCATTTCCCCCTCCGCTAAGCCCTCCGCAGCGAAGAAGTCGCTACTGCGCCTGCGCGCCGATAGCCTTGACTGGAGAGTACCGGCTATCGTAGCGGGTTGCGGAGAGCGTGGCGGGACGGCGAAAACAATCTACGAAAACTCTCTATTGAGTTGACATATAGGTCACGTGCCGTCAATTTCCTCGGAGTGTATAAGTCACGTTGCGTCAAGTGAATCCACGCTCCTGCCAAATTTAACGGCGAATCTGAATTGGTCTATAGATCACGTGAGTCAATTGTTTCTGCTATATTTAGCGGGAAAACTGAATAGGTCTGAATGTCCCGTGATGTCAGCCCACGTGACACCAGGCCACGGGATATTAATTTTCACGCTAAATTTAGCTGAGGCATTGAATTCGTCCATAAGTCTCATGATTTCAATATCTCCGCTACATTTAAGGGGAAATGTACGGGTGGACAAAACTTTGGGATGGGGGGGGGGGGGGGGGGGGGGGGGGGTAGCGTTAAAAAGTATACCATGCTTTAAAAACAAAAGTTGACAAGTCCTCCCATTTATCAAGTACATTGTACATCAAGTGCATACATCAAGTACGAAGAAATCCCACCTGCATATCATATACAGCTTCGCTGTAAAATCCTTCAGTCTCCTCATTTCATCTAACACAGGATAGATCACCAAAAAATTGTATGGCGAATTGCTAGGCAATTGTGTTGCATACTTGAAACGTTCCAGCATCACAAACGTCAATTTTCCCGCTAAATTTAGCTGGCAAAACTGAATTGGTGTGTAGGTCACGTCACGTCAATTTTCCCCCTAAATTTAGCGGGGGAACTGCATTGTGCATAGGTCATGTGACGTAATATCTTGTGACGTCATGTGACGTCACAGGCCACGGCTTCACGAAATGTGGCTTCACGAAATGCGGCTTCGCAAAAGCTAGAGCAACTCAGCCAAAAAAAAAAAGTTCCGAGAATATTTTTGCAGGGCTAGCATTTTAAAATACAAATCTCTCCCTCTTACTGCTCGTCGATGGAACTGTTTACCTGAGTCACATGTCATGACTTAATTAAACTATATTCTCTACAATTATTGAAGAGTGATTGCATCTTGTTAATCGAGAACATTAAATGTGACGTCTTTCCTTTTGCGATTGTAGAACGTTTTTTTTTTATTGTTTCTAGCATTGTTGTATTCTATGCTTTAACTGTATTTATTTGTATGTGGTTTTATACTGCTTTTAATAACATACCCTTCTCCCCTTTTTTTTGTAATGCCTTCGCGCGCTGAAGGATACTTCGAATAAATAAATAATGAAAAGCCAACTAACCCAGTACTTGTCCTGCGTATTTCTGCCCCATAAATCCCTTTCTCTCTCTCTCTCTCTCTCTTTTTTCCTCTCTCTATCTCTGACTCTCGATATTCGCAGTAGTCTCTCAAGGCACTTTGGCTCCCACTTAAAGGGGCCCTGCAAGGACTTTTTTTACTGGTTTTTAATTTGCACTGAACCTGAGCGCACTGAACGTAGTAACTCAATAAAATTTTCCTTTCCTCGAATTGCGCTTTATTTTAAAAGTTATAGGCAAATTAATATTACAAAAACAAGCAAAAAATAACCCCCTTCATGACGTCCTTGGTTGCTTGAGTGGCCGTGAACTAGCGGAGGGGTAGTCTGCTCAGTGAGCTGTCACGGCTGCCGCACTCCATGTCGACGGCTCGAGAGGGTTCTGCCTACGCTGTATGAAGCGGGCAGCCAGGGCGGCTCGCATTGCATTGGCTGCGCGATTAAACACTAATTCGGCATGACACTTCATTGGCCACAAACGACAGCAAACACGGGGTAAAGACCAGTTCAAACGGGAGCCACTTCGCGCTGCCATACCGCCAAAAGGCTAAAACGCAAGCCAAAGCTGCTCGCCGAAGGCCTTGGGAACGCTCGGAACCGGTCGGTTCCTCCAGTCGATATGACCGCAGCGCCACCGCGTACATCCGGGACCTTTCCGCGTCGGCGCCTGATCCCACTAGCCCTTTCTAGTATGCCCCGCCTTTTCCACCGCTTGGTGGCGGGTATGTCGACGGGTCATTTCTTGTTTCCGTACCTTCTAAACTGCATCTGTTTCTTTTCTTATCCAAAATACTGAACGAAAACTACTTTCCTAAATAATTGAAACGGTTCGCGCCACTTATATTTTGTATTTCGACTGAAAAGAAGCTTTTAGCGGCTCTGACCCGTAGTAAGTCCAGGACCAAAGACGTCACATTTCGCGCGCTTTCGGCACCACGAGTCGCCCGCGTAGGTGGCGGAGGTTTCCGCGTCGTTCGGTTAAAATATGACGCACTGATATTTGGCTAGTCTCTCCGTGCCCGCTGGCTTGCCCGAACCCCGAGGGACGTGGAAACCGCAAAAATGGCAGAGGCTTAAATATGATTGCAGGGCCCCTTTAAACTTGCCATTCATCCAAAAAAAGGCCTGCGCCCACTTTTGTCTGGCCGACAAAATCAAACATTTAGAAACGTCAGATGTGAGCGAAACCAACGGAACAAAAGATGACGAAAATTTGCCAGCACCAGCCAGAACTCATCCCGCAGACGCACAATTGCCTCGATCCTTACAAAAGACGAGAAATTAGTCTCATTAGGGAATAAAACAAGTCCGTAGGTGCAGTGCAGCCGATCTAATGAGCAGACGAGCAGTTTGAACGCACAGTATAATTATTGTTGATTCGCTGTTTTATTAAGTTGCATAGTACTGGAGACAGTTAAAAAAATAATTCAAATGTCACCCATCTTCGCTTTGCGTCTGATTTCCAACTTTGCGTGCTTCTCGGTTTGCGAAGCACGGAAATTGCGAAGGGACCGTTGGTCAGTAACTCCACCAGTCCTGGAACACTCGTAAAACCGATCAGACTGAGCAAAAAAAAAAAAAAAAGATTTACAGAAGACAGGGAGCTTACATCATTCCTTGTTTAATATTTCTGCGTGTCCTGACTGAAAGGGAAAGACACTTCAGTTCATTAGGGAGTTACAGTAGATCGTTCCCATAACTCCGATAACGGTACCCTATAACGACACCAGGCATGCGCAAAGGTGCCAGGGGATTATCGGGTATCAATAAACAGAGCTATCCGAACAATATGCATCAAACTCCTTATTGACTCGTTAAACGTTCGGGGCGGACGCCACTAAAACCTACATGGTCGGTCGACAGTCCTGCATTATATATATATATATATATATATATATATATATATATATATATATATACAGGGTGTTTCACGAAAGGTGGACAAATTCGATATTGCGAAAACTACGCGTCGCAACAAAAAAAAAATACTTGTGTCATTTTGGTCCTGGACCAGGGGCCTATTTAGGATAATCATTAACGTCTAGGATACTTAGATTGTTAATTATTTTTGCGTAATTAACTTTTTTATATTGTGTTTAAGGGCATGGTTTCAATTAGAAAATTGCTCAGGATCATCGAAAAATGCTAAATCAACAAATTGCAGAACGATGGAAGGCGCGCGCAGCATTTTACGGCTTTCTGAAAAACCGCACAAATTCGACGGGTTTTTAAGTTTCGGTTTGCTATCGGAGCGCATCTCGGCCCTGACAACACCGCGCCCCATGGAGAGATAGTGCAACCAACCTCTGGTGCGCTGTCGTCGCGCGACGCAGCAGAGGCTGGTTGCACTATCTCTCCACGGGACGCGGTGCCGCCGGGGCCGAGATGCGCTCCGATAGCAAACCGAAAATTAAAAACCCGTCGAATTTGTGCGGTTTTTCAGAAAGCCGTAAAATGCTTCGCGTGCCTTCTATCGTTCTGCAATTTGTTGATCTAGTGTTTTTAGGTGATGCTGAGCAATTTTCTAATTGAAACCATGCCCTTAAACACAATAATAAAAACTTAATTAAGCAAGAATAATTAACAACTTAATTATTCCGGAATTTAATAATTTTCCTAAATGGGCCCCTGGCCCAGGACCAAAACGCGGCAAGCCTTTTTTCGTTGCGATGAGTAGTTTTCGCAGGAGCCCCGATTTGGCCTGTGTTCTCTGAAACACCCTCTATGTATGTATATATATATATATATATATATATATATATATATATTTGTGTGTGTGTGTGTGTGTGTGTGTGTGTGTGTGTGTGTGTGTGTGTGTGTGTGTGTGTGTGTTTCTCCACTACTTAAACTCAAGAAAACCGCTTATCATCGACGAGCGCCTTTTTCTCTGCTCCGTTCGAGAAACCTGTCGCTTGCAACACGGAGATAGGAGACCCGGGAAGTGTTCAATCCGGAGCGCAAACACCAAGTCACAGCGTGGTTACATTCACGTATCGATCGGGCGTCCCCCCGTCTTTGAAGCGCAAACATATATAAAAAAAAAAAAAAACTGTGAGCAAATCTGATGCGCCGGCGTTCCTGAACAATTAAAGCCATAAAAGCTGCGGTTGAAAAGACGCCTAGTGTGGTAATATCACGTCAGTCGTGTTTCGACGTTGGCATCGTGCTGTGGATTTCCTGATCAGTTCGGTCCGCGTCGACTCCTCAAACCAATGGGCGGTGCGTGCAACGAGGGCGTTCGGGCGATAGTATGAAGATGCGGAGTGTGTGATGCGTGCCACTGAATAGCGCACTATTCAATAGTACGGGAGCGCTTTATATACGCTACCTTACTCAGAGCGTCTACGATAGGAATGCGTGTGCTTTCAAAAGCCACGACTAAGAACAGTATCCAGAATATTGGTACAAAAATCGGAATCGCGAGTTAACATGCACTAGCGAAAGAAGGGCGAGCACGCCGGCGAGTGGGTGAAACGTTGACATGACTTAACCGGATACAAGGAAGGAGAAAAATAACATAAAAGAAAGGGACAACACAACGTCTCCGAAGACGTTGTGTGTTTTTCTTTCCTTCTATGTGTTCTTCCTTTCCCTCCTTGTCTAGGGTTAAGCTATGTCAACACTAGTACCGACATAAAAGCCCCGAAACCATAAAGTACGCTTCTAAGCGCTGTCAATAAACAAAATGTATCGTAATGAGTTTTGTAGACGCTGCCCAAACAAAACTGGTTAATCTTTATGTTTTTATATATTGTTCGAATGATGCTGGTCGCCAGAAGAGGAGGCGAAATACAACAGTGACAAGAGCACAACCAAGACAAAACGGACGCCATGATTGACCGGGCCCGCACGCGGGGCCTGGCGCGCGATGTCCATGCGCGCCACTGTCTCGCCGTTGCCGTCTTCACGTTCCCCACAAAACATAGATTTTCATAAACACAATACGTGCAGCTCGGAGCTTATTGGCTTAATTTGCTTTTCCTAGCTACCAACTTTTATTTATTTTTATTCTCAGCGTTTATGGGTTACGAATGAAATTGCTAAAAAATGCTCGAACTTGCCTTAGTGGAAGACATCGTGGAAATCAAACTTTAGGTGACCCTAAAGTGTAACGAATAATAGTGAGTACAATTACTCGGAAAGTAATCTAATTTTTGCCTATTATATTGAGATAAATTTATTAGGCAAATACAAAATAAAATATATAATTATCATACTCTCACTGCCAAGGTGTACAGTACGCGCCAAAGCTTAATTGAAAAAAAAAGAAAAGCTTATAGAGAACACATACGGCGAACTCGGTGTAAATAGACCTGTAACAATAGAAAGCAGTCCTATCTATTGCGATCCGCGTTATTTTGTAGGGTTTTGTGCGTTCCCCTTGCCAGTGTGACCATAAAGAGGCATGAGATGAGGAGACCAAATGCGAGCAGACGGCCCCAGTGTTTATTTGTCTCGAGCACTGAGCAAGGAGAGTTCCGAGCACACATGCTTACGTATATGCCGAATTTACAGCTGAAATGTCTTCGTCTCTTTGGGTAACCTTCAAATATAAATCTCGTGTATAAAAGAGGCTTAAATAAAAAAAAAAAAGCAATCTCGGCTTCATGCCATAGCTATATATAGAGTGATCACAACCCCGTAGTGGACTCAATGCAGACAAAATGTATACGCCCCAAAAATAAACGAAGATCCATTGGTGGATCCTTAGGGAATGCGTTTGTATGACTCTTCGGAAAAGCTCCACACGTCCCACTTTGGGAAACGCTTAAGCTGGCTCCTCACTTTTCTCTTTTGGTTTTCTCCTTTGCTTCCTCTATTTCTTGCTGCCTCTTTTTTGGCTTCATAACGAGGTCAGTGTTAGCGTTTCCCAAAGAAGGACGTGTGTGGCGTTTCCCAAGGGTCATGCGTTCTGCAATGATCCACCAATGGATCTTCTTTTAATTTTTGTAGCACGAACCAAGGCATAGGCGCTCCGCACACCTGCAAGCTGCACACCCGCCCCAGCATCCGCTCGTGCATTGGCTTCCGCCCCGTGACGTCGCCTCCCTCTCGCCTTTGTCCTTCGCCACTCTCCTCCTCTCTATATGCGCTTCCCTTTCCACTGTTTTGTCCGCAGACGGACGCCGGCAGCTTTTCCCTATCACGAGAGTACTCATGCTAAGGAATTAATAAAATCGACCATGAACAAAACACCAAAGAAAAATGCGACACGTGGCTTCTTTGCAGAACACGGCTGCGCAAGGAGAAGCTGGCAATCGAAATCTTTCCGGCGCTGGCCACACCCGAGCAGTACGGTGCATGAGTGCGGTGAACTTATGTAAGTGCGTGGTGGAAACGAGGAAGGCTCACCCTCAATGTGCGCTTACAGATTCAGCGTATAATACTCGAAGGGCATTGACAGAAACAAAGCGTCGTATGAACCGTTATAATCAAAATAAAAACGTTAGTGCGTCGCTTTATTTTGTAAGTTCACATTTTTTCCATTTTTTTAAATAATTGAACAAACAAACAAAATATCCGAACCCAGCTGGAAAGTAATTCTACAATTCTACGCACTGTTATCAACTTTGGCCACAGGGAGAAAAAAAGAGAGAAACTGAGATGCTGACAAAACACGACGTGAGTTTTAGGGGCATCAACTCAAAGAAAAACGAAGCTATTGTGGAATCCATCTAAAATTGAAAACACATATCGTGAATAAAGCAGTTCTCTGAAAGGAACAACAATACAATATCAGTAAGAATCGTAGGAACGGGTATAAAGCCAAACGAGACGACTGGCACAATGTATGCGAGTTCCGTTGTAAATGGTAAAATGTGGGGCTTCCGGCATGTCAAGCCACGGAGAACCGGAAAGCGGCGCGGGAACGTGGACTTGCGTGTGCTTCGTTAAATATCCTCCCCCCCCCCCCCCAAAAAAAAAAAAAAAAAAAAAAAAAAACGATGTACGGTACAGAAAAAAAAGCGAAGTGCCAAAAAAAAAAAAATGGGGGGGGGGGGGGGGGAGGAGAGGGGGGGGGGGGGGTGTTGCATGTTTGAGAGCGTGTGTGACACGAAACGAATTGCCTAGAACCCAGTCCGTATGTAGTTTACACGGCAGACTCCCTAAAAATTAAAAATTAAAAACAACGCATACACACGGACAAGAACGAGAAGGTAGACGAACAACAGCGCTGTTTTCATTTTTAACCATGCAATATGAACTAGTTATAAAGTCGACGTTAGTCCTTACATACCTTGAGTTTAACGTACGCCGTTGAATAAAGCTGGGGTGAGGGGAAAATACGAAATGTATTAAACAAGTGGCATAACATTTCAGGCGCTTTAATTGATTTCGATCAACAATCATATGTGACGATAAATGTAAAATAGAAGAATTGGGACGCGCTATTTTATTGACTGGCTATTTTATATTCTTGGAATTATTAAATGAGTGCATTCTTTAATACGGCTTAATTGAGAGTTTATCTGGTGGACGCACATATACAAAAGCTCTGCTTCGATTCATTAATAGCCACGAATAGGATGTATAAAAAATAGCATATAGATGTACATAGAAGTGTTCTTAAAGTATACTGTAATATTTTTTTATTATTTAAATAGATCATATGCTGTTAGGGTGGAGTAAAATAACCAACATGAACTACAACAAAATAATAGTAAAAAATACTTCGCATGCTTGATTATTTTCAGGGGAACCAGCGAGACTTCCGCACAGACCGCATCTTCGCAAAATATACTATATTAAAGGCAAATAAATATATTGTTTTCAAATGATTCAGCTGATAGACAATCAGAAACTGCACGTAAACCCGAAGAGTATTAGCACAAAAAGAAAACCGAAAAAAAAAACAATTGGAAAACATTCAAAATAAGAACATACTACGCCAAGCAACAATTCGATTATTAAGTGTTTTTTTTTGTTTTTATTTTTGTTATATATATTGAAGACAATATAAGCTTTGAATATTCCGCTACCATTTTCAAGAAAAATACTACAGATTTCGCGGTGACGAGTTTGATCTTTTTAATTAAATAATAGTGCGAATTGAGATGTGAAGTAAAACAATAATAGCGTCTGCATTAGCTGCGTGTAGTACTTTTTGTCAAAACGTTTATTATTGTGTGAGTTATTCGATAATATGATTGAATTTTGCACGTTAATATTTACTATGCCCAGTCCACCGCTGAACTGTAAATGGGGGTAGGGACCCCACAAGCTGCAACACCTTTTTTTGTACCTCCCTCCCCCCCCCCCCCTCACCTGCCCCCCCCCCCCCCCACCCCTTTTTGTTTTTGGTGTGTGGGGGGCGGATTGAAAAATAATTTCAACTTTAATTGAATATAGACTGGCGACTTTTAACACTGACGCTCTGTGTAGCCTTTTCATTACCGAAATCACGGTGTTTGTCGGAGAACCGCAATCATATTCAAGAAAACTCGGAACTCGCTACCTTTTTTTTTTGTGTCACGATTCCTCACTTCATATGTCAGATTTGCATCAGCTCGCTTGAGATTCAAGCATTCATTTGTGCAGTTTAGGGTCGAACGGTTTGCTCCGGGTGTCTTAACTATATCCCACTCTTAAAATTTTATCCACTATAAAAGGCAACCGTCAGTTGTCCGGACGCCATGCCGTCGCTGCTGTTAGAGAGAATAGAGCATTTTCAAAAAGAATAATCTCATATGTTTCTTTAAGCTGCCATTTAGCACTTTAAAAGTGCCGTGAATTAAAAAAAAAACAATTCATGATTAGCTGATTGCGGGATTACCATTCCCAACGATTGAGCGTTGACAATAATCCAGTTTTCGCAAACAGTAAGTGGTCCGTAATTGTTCTAACTACACACTCCTGATATTGTGAGGACCTTTTTGTATCATTGTGTTTCCCAAATGTCTGTCCTCGTCCACGCACTAAACTCCATGTCGTCCTTAACGAGCGCCACTCTTCAGCAGTCCTACAGATCCACCCTGTAATCTCGAAGCCTACGTGAACCTGGCTCAGGAAGCAGCATCTAATTCTATCCAGGTAAACCGCGTCGCGTTGTATTTGAAGAAACGAAAAGTCCCTTCGTAGACCTACAATCTCAGTTTGCTGCAGGCTTGCCGGACTAAGCGGGCCCTTGGACCAAACTGAACGCCGTGCACAGAGCCCGTCGCACGCCCTTCCTAACCATCCTGGGACCAAGGCTCATCTTGCCAAATCTCCGCGTATACCTAATCGCTGGCTCCTCCGCAGCGGATGGGCACAACGCGAGTCGTCCCTAGGCCGCGCACGCGGATCGGCCGTCAAAAGCGAGACGGTCGGACACACTCCGTCTACACACGGGACCGTAATTGGGCCTAATGGATTCCCACTCAACCCTAGCCCGCGTTGCCATTCGGGTCGCCTCGGGCAGGTAGTACATTTTAACTGCGAGCTGGCGTGCGGCAGCGCTGCCCGCTTGATTCAATTTGACTCGGCGATGGAGGGAAAGGAGGGCCCCTACATCCTTCGCTCTGCCCGGTCGGAGTCGACCCGCAAAGGCTTTGAGTACTTTTTGTCTTTAGTTTCGCGTGCATTGGTGGCTCCGTGCTTTCAGCCTGATTGCTCGGGACTTTGGGGTTCTGCGTATCCCCTACGCGAGGGGCGAAAAAGTGGAGCTAGGTGTGCTCCCTACATACGCACGCACACACAATGCTTTCTGCAGGCGGCGCTGTGTGTGACGATTTCGCTCCACTCGCGAAATAATCTCGCTAGGACGGTAGGAAAAGAAAGCGGAAGTCGTGTGCGGTTCGAGTTAAAGCGCGAAGCTGGCTGCATGTGGTGCAGCTCCCGCCCTGCGCCAGGCGCGGAAGAAGCAGGAGTGTAGCGGGCGCCCGGAATCTTAGATCTGGAGGGCCACTGTTTCTCTTCGAAGCGCATGAGGTGAAAATAATAGACGATGCTAAAGCTCGTTTTCCATATCGAATATCTCAACTTGCGCTTTATGTGGCGCCCGCGCATCTACATAGAACAATCGCTTAGAAAAAACAATTCGTATTATTCAACCCCGTACCCCCTCCTCTCGAACTCGAACTGCAGAGAGATGGAATCAGGCACCAAACGACAAGATCTTATACTATAACTTTCACACGCTGTTTGTCAGAAAACAAAGAACACCGAGGGGCTTCCGGCCGAAGATCGGATAGCTTCAGCCGTTTTAACCTATACCGTGCTTGCCACTCTCTAATCAAGAAAATTTGTTTATCGTTCGTTAAAACTTGGTCACAAGAACCCTAGCCCTTTCCTCGGTGGTCCGGGATGGGTAAAAAAGGACGTAAACCCCGTTATCGGTGTTGCCGACTCAAAAAAAAAAAAAGATAACAAACGCACTGGGAATTTAGAAAAACAGCTAAAATCCGCTACATTTACTCACACTGGGCAAGAAATACTTTTTAATACAATTTACTAGTATAGGGAGTCTAGGAACAGTCTTATATATAAATGATCCCTTAAAAGGAAGCTTTTCTTTTTGACCAAAACGGCGTCCATGCCCAGCATAACACTCCCTGCTTCAACTGGGTCCTTAGGTGTGTTTCCATACCTGCCGACGTACACCTCTTTATCTTCCCGATCTTTCGTGGAACATTTGGCGGCAGTTCAGAGCTTTGGTGAACAAATTCACATGCTTTGCAGAAAGTTCTGTAAATAGTGGTACCTGTCTATACTGAACTCGCTTAGAACCTCCAATAATATCCCTAAGATCCTGAAGGCCGGCCCTCCTTTTTTTTCTCCTTTTTTTTTTGTTTTGTTTTTAATGCGTTAGCATTATAACGCTCATTTTGACGAAAACCTGGCGGTGTATTTCGTTTGTAAGTTGTCGCGTGCGACGCTCCCATTGGCCTGAAGCGC
This sequence comes from Ixodes scapularis, assembly GCF_016920785.2. Lineage (NCBI taxonomy): Eukaryota > Metazoa > Arthropoda > Arachnida > Ixodida > Ixodidae > Ixodes > Ixodes scapularis. Next base: position 67,140,535 of record NW_024609884.1, on the reverse strand, counting down.
TGACGTCAGCACGCGTTAACCTCTCCTTGTAATAGTAAATTGTATTGAACACGGAAAATCATTTTTAAATACAAGCAATTTTGCCATTACACGAAGCACTGTAGGTTTTTCTGTAGATATCATTTATCCCAAGAAGCATAACATCGTTGCACACACACAGCGCTCACCCAAAATAAATTGTAGAACAGCTGAAAGTCAAGCATCATCATAGTTCAGTTCACTGGACATACTAAGCTCACCGGACAAATGCTCACCGGGAAAATTGCTGTTGCAGCTCGATCATTATAATTATTGTTGCAGTTGCCTTTCATCGGCGCATTGTTTGATAATTTCATGCTGATGTTTAGGTCATGATGATGCAGTAAATATTAATGAAGATAACTAGACGGAACTTTCAACAGCCTCGCTGGTACTGGTCACAATCAAATTTGAATAGAAAATGAAAATTGTGACATCATTGTTGCAAATCTTTTTGGTAATTGGAAAATACAATCACACAGAATTTTACCACCAGCAGGGGATAACGCTCGCCTTAAAATCACATGGCTGTGGTGATAATCAATTTGATATTTTGGTGGTAAATGTCACTCAGCCTTCATTTCTTAATGAATAATATAATAGTGTTCAATTTAAAAACAAGAAAATGTTAGAGCCTTACCCCCCCCCCCTTTTTTTTCCTTCCTTTAGTCAACGTAAGAAATACAAAAGTATTTTAATTCCTGAACAACAATATTTAATCAAGGCATCCAAAGTGGCACGGACGCAGCATTCATGTGCTGCTGTCATGCTCTTAAAGATATTTATTTGCGTGGAATGGTACTTACTGCTGAAGTTGTGTTATTCTGTAGTACGGTTATCACATAGTTATTTCTCTCACAAGGCACCTTTTTTTTTCAAATCTGCTCTTGCTTCTCGCTTATACTTATATTTCTAAGTGCTTTAATAAAATGATGTAGTTGAACGCATTCCTCTGGTAAAACATATGAGCCCCGAGAAATACAAAATCTGAGTCGTCATTTGTGAGAAGAAACAACTAAATTTGCGCTCGGGGAGCTTCTGTTACGACTTATTAGAAAATGCGAGCTTTTGTCCGTGGGCCTGTGAAAAATCGGTGAGCGTACGTCCGGAGAGATTGTATCCGGCGAGTTTTGTCTGATGAGTTTGGTCGGGAATAGAATATACGAGTTCTACAAGGCACTCAATATGCGGAAAACTGAAAAACACGAGTTTGAAAAGCGTCCTACCAAGTATTAAAGTACTAAGATATTCCCACACCAATTAAACAGAATGGAAAAACACCACACAATCGCAACAGACAAGGGTAATGGTTAATTATTTCTTTATTACTTCCCTCTCCAAAGTTAGCAGCGCTAAGCTCATGAAAACCAACTCAGTCATGACGGAAAATTGAGAAGAAGTGTAATTTACCAGACACATGTGAAAGTCTGAATCAAACTCTATTGTCTCAAGTTTTCAGTCAAGCATGATAATGTTATCAACGTGCATGACAGCACCAATAAGTTCAGCTGAGGTAATTAAACATGAAGAAGATACATAGAAAGGGGGGACGGACAACGAAGTCTTCGTTGTCCGTCCCCCCTTTTTATGTAACTTCCTCATGTTTAATTACTGTTACCAACACGCTCGTTTTGTACTTAATTCAGCTGAGGTTCTCCTTATTCGTGCCTTCAGAAACACCGCAGAGAAGCTGAAACCTTATGCCAAAGGCGCTGTGTGAAACCCACGGTAAACTAAATTTGGGAAGATGACACGCAGTCGGAGTTAGAAAAACTGTCCACGAAATGCCAATAGTGCGCTTATAAAACGAACTTTCTAAGAGGTCCGTTTAATCTTGCACGATGTTACCGATGAACTCGATTTAATATGTAGGTTATGTAGGTTAAAAACGCAGGCATCCAGAACTTGCTTACTAGCTTAGTACTTACCGCGCATGTCAAAGTACAGCTTACGATAAGGAAGAGTTTTGTTTGAAAACTAGTTCGTACGAGAATATCGACACAGTGTGCGTTAATATTTTGCAACGAACAATCGTTTGATCGATTTGTTTATTCATTGCAGGAAAAGGCCCCACCACGGCCATGAAAGATGTCGCCCTTCGCAGGTTTTTGAAACGCGATTATGTCGCGTTCGCGCTCGCTAAAAATATGTGCTTTAGGTCGCCTTCTAGGTGATGTATGCCTTATGCGAAATACGTTTCTTTTGCGTGAAAAGCCAACTCAGTGAGCGCCGCAAAATAATGACGGACCAACGTGTTTGGAGGTCCCGCGGACACTTCATTTCACTGACACGTTCATCGCCGTTGGGGCTTCGTTGTTCAACCAACCACGAGACCTTTTAGTGTTTGTATCCTTCTTACCTGCAGTCTCAGTGTTTATGACAAGCTCAGATCCCCCGCTTGGAATTTTTCCACTATCCAAGAGAGATAAGACAGAGAAAATGAAGATGATGAAGCCTAGGCCGTCAACACAAATCTGAGGGGTGTTCCGTGCATATTGAGAAAGCACGATATGCTTGTTAACCATTCAAGGGGCGACGTATCTCTAACCCGCAAATGAGTCTTTAAGATGAGGCCGTACGATTGCTATACTCTGTTTCACCTCAAGTTTGACCGTAGCGGACGCAACGAGCCAATGAAACCGATCCTGCGCCGACAGTGCGTCACGTGACCTCCCGGCTTGGCGGGGCGACGCCCAGAGCGAGTTGTCCAGTGACGCTCTCGCCGCGCCAGATAGACTGAGGTGGCGTTTAGCATCAACTGCGGTCCATCCTTCGGTGAAACGGACCATAGCCTGGGGTCTTTATGTGCACCACGCAGTAGTGATTACACGGACGCACGCCGATGCTGGTTCTCTGTACAGCATGGTGCAAGTTAGCAGTCCTGCTGCACTGGCGATATTGGTAATATATTGCGGAAGGACGTGTTGACCGTCTGGATGACTGACGAACATTACGCTGTTTTAATCAACCACATAACCCAAATTTTCCTGCCAGTTGAACTCATGCTGCCTATACACGCATCGTAAACAATTTACCGACTATAACTGTTCGTTGGTATCTAAATGCAAGAAACAACCTGCGTCCCGGCGACCGTGCAGCGCGCACAACTCCCAGAAAATTCCTCCGGTAATCACGAAGAGATGGCGTTGGTCACCAGCCGATTCAAATGGAAAAAGCACAACGTCGTGACACAGTCGGCCATTCAGGATCCCAAAACCTGTCGTCCCCGATGTCACTGTACCCTCTTCTCCCATCTCCCTCTTTTATGTTGCTTTGTTTTTATTTGCGGGACAACATCCCCTTGCACTGTAGTAACGGTCACGCTCCTCATTGCCACCTGAATGTCGTCATTCATGGTTGTTTGGCTTTTCTTTCTTCCATTTCCTCCTCTTCTTGTACCGACTTTCTCCGAAGCCCTTCCTACCCCCCCCCCCTCCCCCCCCTTTTCTCGGTAATCGGACTGGGAGTCAAGAGGTCGATCGAGTCACAAGGTCCAATAATGTATCTCTTGACGTGTTGAACCTCCTAACTCGTCAAACAGGAGTCAAGATATCCAATGTGGGTCAAGAGGTCCAACGCGTCAAGAGATCCAACATGTCAAAAGATTCATGGCGAGTCAAGAGGTCCAAGGCGTCAAGATGTCCAATATTGGATATTTTGGCGCATCGGATCTTTCGACTCGTTGGACCTCTTGACTCGGAATCCCCAACTTGCCAGCGCTACTGCTCGTGGAAACTAGGCCAGCGCCACACAGCGGCATCCGCTTCGAAGGCCTCACGGAAGGCGCGCCGCATTTGCTGCTACACCCCTTCTAGAACACTGTACTTTGAACTGTAAACTTTGTTCCGAATTGATTACAAGCAGTTTCATGGTGTCAAATTAATCTTTTGGAGGCTCGCTCCAGCTCCCACGTGGCAGCACGGAACAAATGCTCGGCATAGTCCATTTTTAGACTACCTGTTCGTCCTGCAAGCCTGCCCTCCCCTGACATCACGGCACTAAAAGCGCGGGTACATTTTAATGTTGGTTTTGGCATCATATTCACTTGCCGACTTTTCAGTAACTATTCTGAATTTCGCGATAATAAATAGCATACCGGAAAGGGTAGAGACAGGTAATTCCTAAAGTATAGTTAGCTGTGGTAGCTAAAAAAGCGCGGGAGTACCACTTTAAGGCTTGTTGACACATACAGTCCGCCAACTTAGTCCGATAGACACAGTGCTGACTTAGCGCTTGATCAGCCAACTGGACAAACGCTTCGCTGCATGCGACTCCAAATTTTCTTATTTACACGCACAATGTAGCACGAATGCCCTTGTTACATAGGCCTTTTCAATTGTCTTTGCGCCAACGGCAGTTAGGGTCCACAAATATAATTTGACTCAACGGAACTGAGACAGTGTTACATGCCTATTTCGATCTCATTTGAAACCAAAACTAAACCAAATCTGGTGTCATATGATATTTCTACACAGTGAAGAAAATAATTATGGACGCACACTTTATTGTTAATGAGCTTTGAAACGAGATATAACAAGCATTTCTTTCTTTTTGGAGCAAGGAAACGAAAATCAATACGCTTGAGAGGAGCGAAAAAGGAGATAAAACAAGCTGCATCGCCATCGCATCACCAATGGCTGCGTTCGCGGTAGCGCTGACTTCTACGTCGTGCTGGGTTCGTTATAAAGGCAGCTCAGAGCCCTAAATAATCCCACTCTTATAACGAGTATTCGCTGTTACGCTAGTGCTTCGATACCCCTCCCTGCGTTCCAAAACACTAAGTGCACCGCAAACGCTACCCCTCTTTGACACTGCCGGAGATACCGCCATCTTGAATTCATAAGCATTTTAGCGCTATATTAGTGATACAGCACTGATACAGCGCTGCAAAGGTACTAAGTTACGTTGAAGTCGTCGCTGCATCAGTCCTGTTCATGGTGTAGATTTAGTGCTGCGACGCATCGTGTGAACTGGCCTTTATTCTCAGTCACTACAATTTTGCTGAGCGTAAGCATATACGACTACGCTTTGATTGTGAATTACCACAGAACTTAAGTTATTTATGACTAATACACGAAAGCTATAACACCTACAGAAAGAACGCAAGTATAACTTGAAAACCACTAAAAATCCCGCCACCCGCAAAAAGGCGACTTTTGCCGCTAGACAACATTGGACACCGCTCAATGTAGCGGAAAAGGGGCTAAACGAAAACACTGCCTGTTCTACGCACCTGTGAAGAGCAGTCCGTTTGGACCGCGCTTCGGCTCAGGACACGACGACATGACTGGCGTGGGACGATGAACTTCCGTGTCGCCCGGGCCGTGTCTTGGAAGGAACAATGCGCACCGGGAACTGACTCAAACGCAGGCAACCTCGCGAGGTCCGGACGTCAAGAGCGCGCGTCACCCAGTGGCGTTATCGCGTTGTTACAAAACCTTCAATTTCGCCGGAATACACCTGGACAGGCGGACTCAGTTACGTAACAAGGGTTCTGAAGCTGAATCTTTGGCACCCGGGACCGGCTCAACCATCGCCCACAGGGGAACACCTGCCGATGCGAACGACTAGCTGGCAACAGATTATGTAAGCGCAACTGTAAGGAACGCTAAGTGAAAAAAGAAGAGGTCAATCACGACAACGGACAGTCCTCGAGAAGCGAAAAGAAAAGACTGCCCGTACGCGCACCACAGAAGGATACCGAGATGCTATCAGCCGCCTCGTGTAATCAAGAAGACCTACCAAATTAAATTCCGCCGCCGAGAACGGGGGTACAATTCATCGTGCGTTTTTTTTTTTTTTTTTTTTTTTTTTTTTTTCCTAGCCTGTTTTGTCTTCCGACGTTTTTCCCGAAAAAACAACAAAAAAATGTAGAAGAAGATATAAACAAGATGGCATTTCTATACCTACCAAATTGGCCCTCCGTGAGGTCTGCATATTTTCGAAGGTCCCCCCGAACGAGTGTATAAAACTGTAGAAAAAGCAGTTTCACAAAGTTGTGCCCCCCAACGCAGATATTCCTCATTTCTTAAACGTGAAAATGCAAAAAAAAAAAAAAAAAAAAAAGCATGTAAAGATTTTATGAAAGACAAAAAACCAGGACTGGAGAGGATTCCTTATCCTTCTTTACCTCAACAGAGAAGAGAAGTCAAATAGAACGAACGGAATGAACACACACAAAGGTTAGTCGTGCTGCGTTTTCATATTTCTGTTCAAACGCGGAAGAAGGTAACTTTCTCCACACCGAACACATTAGTTAAGCCGCTGTCCGTTAATCGGCAGCCCCAGTGTCCTTTGAGTGCGTCCCCCGGAAGATTCGCATGAACCCAAATGAACGGGAGACTCGTCGATTGACCGATCTGACTTGGACAGTTATTACGTTGCGTAATAACTGTCCAAGTTAGATGAAGAGGATGAGACGATTCTTCAAAAAAATATACTTCCTTTTTTCATACATAACTGAAGTTGCCTCCTACTCTAATGTTGGCGTGCGTGTGTGCGTTACAGGAACCGCAGAACGCGCGTGGACAGTGCGATGGCGTGACGCGGTGTCGGAAGTGGCGTGCTCCCCAAGAAAGATGCACTAATCAGAAAGAACAAAAAAAGAAAGAAATATTGATGACGGCAATGAAGGCGAGTGAGTCCTCTTTCTCATAGCCTGCTCGTGTGAAGCCTTCGCTCATGCCCGAGACTCAAAAGTCGCGTTCGGCGGACGTCCACGGGCCGTCCATCTACTGAAAAAACGAAAACAAAGACTCCGCGCTTTCTACTGTACCCAATTTCACCTTAATGATGGACCACAGAGGACGCTACGAGCCATCGAATCCAATCCAGTGCCTTATGAGTGTCACGTGACCTCGCGGAGGGACGCGGCGACGCACGGGAAGCGTAGTCACTAGGGATGCCGCGAACCACCCGAGGTTCGATTTCGAAAGGTTTCGATATTTTCGAACCGAACTGATGTTCGAATTCGAAAGGTGTCGATATTTTCGACCGTACGGAGATTCGAATTCGAAAAATTTCCAACTTTAAAAAATCGTGGAGTTTCGAATTCGAAAATTTCGAAACTTTCACGGTTTCTAAAAGTTCGGGTTCCATTATTTCGAATATTCTTTTACTTGAGGTTCGCGAAATCGAAGATTTCGAACTTTGCCTAATTTTAAATTCGAGAGATTCGAATGTTTCGAATTTCTTTGGATCTGAAATTCGAAAAATTCGAACGCTTCGAATTCTTATAGACATAAAGTTCGATAAATTCAAAGATTTCGAATTCCTTTCTACATAAAGGTCGAAAAGTTCGAAGGTTTCGATTTTCTTTTAGCGCTAAATTCGAAAAAAAAACAACTAACAAAAACAACTTAGGTTTCGAATGTCTTTCAAGTCCAAGTGATCAAAGTTCGAAGTCCCGTTTTCATGTTCCGCCACAGTTTCAGTTTCAAATAAAGGCCAGTTCACACTCTTGCGACCTGGTAAGACCGAGAGAGACCAAACCGGTTTTTAAGCCTCTTGCGATCTCTTAGGACCAGCTCCGCTGCAGCGCATCCAATCCTAAGAAGTCGCCAAAGGCTTAAAAACCGGGCTGGTCTCTCTCGGTTTTACTCGGTCCCAAAAGTGTGAACGGCGCTTAACGTTTTCACGCCTCACTGGTTTTCACGAAATCAGGTTTAGAAATGTTCGGGGGTGATATTTAGACTGCGCGAAGTTGGACAGGCAATTAAAGGGAACTACGAGTGTCCCGGGTGTGCTGGATTATTTGCCAGTGCAGGGTGACATGTGCAGATGAGTAATTGTGACC